>NC_140579.1:909891906-910491906 GCF_964204655.1 Triturus cristatus
AAAAGTAATTCTAAGCGTACTTACCAGTAACTTGTATTTCCTTCCATAGGAATCCATTGTCTGGTTTTCACCTGAAAATTTTCCAAGTGTCCTTTTTTGAAGCGTACAAATATTCCTCTAAAATCAGCCGAACTACGAATTCTGATTTACTCACCTGTTATCAGGAGAAAACCCAGTGCTGCATCTTTTAGACCAGCACTGACCCTGAAAAGTAATTCTAAGCATACTTACCAGTAACTTGTATTTCCTTCCATAGGAATCCATTGTGTGGGTTTCACCAGAAAAGTTTCCAAGTGTCCATTTTGAAACGTACAACTATTCCTCTAAAATCAGCCGAACTATAAATTTTGATTTACTCACCTGTTATCAGGAATTAACTCAAGGCTGCATCTTTTAGCCCAGCACTGACCCTGAAAAGTAATCCTAATCGTACTTACCAGTAACTTGTATTTCCTTCCATAGGAATCCATTGTGTTGTTTTCACCAGAAAAGTTTCCAAGTGTCCATTTTTGAAACGTACAATTATTCCTCTAAAATCAGCCGAACTATGAATTCTGATTTACTCAACTGTTATCAGGAGAAGACCCAGTGCTGCATCTTTTAGCGCAGCACTGACCCTGAAAAGTAATCCTAATCGTACTTACCAGTAACTTGTATTTCCTTCCATAGGAATCCATTGTGTGGATTTCACCAGAAAAGTTTCTAAGTGTCGATTTTTGAAACGTACAAATATTCCTATAAAATCAGCCGAACTACGAATTCTAATTTTCTCACCTGTTATCAGGAGAGAACCCAGTGCTGCATCTTTTAGAGCAGCACTGACCCTGAAAAGTAATTCTAAGTGTACTTACCAGTAACTTGTATTTCCTTCCTTAGGAATCCATTGTGTGGTTTTCACCAGAAAAGTTTCCAAGTGTCCATTTATGAAAAGTACAAATATTCCTCTAAAATCAGCCGAACTACGAATTCTGATTTACTCACCTGTTATCAGGAGAGAACCCAGTGCTGAATCTTTTAGAGCAGCACTGACCCTTAAAAGTAATTCTAAGCGTATTTACCAGTAACTTTAATTCCTTCTTAGGAATCCATTGTGTGGTTTTCACCAGAAAAATTTCCAAGTGTCCATTTTTTAGACTTACAAATATTCCTCTAAAATCAGTTGAACTACGAATTCCGATTTACTCACCTGTTATCAGGAGAGAACCCAGTGCTGCATCTTTTAGAGCAGCACTGAACCTGAAAAGTAATTCTAAGTGTATTTACCAGTAACTTGTATTTCCTTCTATAGGAATCCATTGTGTGGTTTTCACCAGAAAAGTTTAAAAGTGTCCATTTTTGAAGCGTACAAATATTCCTCTAAAATCATCCGAACTGCGAATTCTGATTTACTCACCTGTTATCAGGAGAAAACCCAGTGCTGCATCTTTTAGACCAGCAATGACCATGAAAAGTAATTCTAAGCGTACTTACCAGTAACTTGTACTTCATTCCATAGGAATCCATTGTGTAGTTTTCACCAGAAAAGTTTCCAAGTGTCCATTTTTTAGACTTACAAATATTCCTCTAAAATCAGCCGAACTACGAATTCCGATTTACTCACCTGTTATCAGGAGAGAACCCAGTGCTGCATCTTTTAGAGCAAACTGACCCTGAAAAGTAATTCTAAGCGTACTTACCATTAACTTGTATTTCCTTCCATAGGAATCCATTGTGTGGTTTTCACCAGAAAAGTTTCCAAGTGTCCATTTTTGAAACGTACAAATATTCCTCTACAATCAGCCGAACTATGAATTCTGATTTACTCAACTGTTATCAGGAGAGAATCCAGTGCTGCATCTTTTAGAGCAGCACTGACTCTGAAAAGTAATTCTAAGCGTATTTACCAGTAACTTGTATTTCCTTCCATAGGAACCCATTGTGTGGTTTTCACCAGAAAAGTTTCCAAGTGTCCATTTTTTAGACTTACAAATATTCCTCTAAAATCAGTTGAACTACGAATTCCGATTTACTCACCTATTATCAGGAGAGAACCCAGTGCTGCATCTTTTAGAGCAGAACTGACCCTGAAAAGTAATTCTAAGCGTACTTACCAGTAACTTGTATTTCCTTCCATAGGAATCCATTGTGTGGTTTTCACCAGAAAAGTTTCCAAGTTTCTATTTTTGAAACGTACAAATACTCCTCTAAAATCAGCCGAACTACGAATTCCGATTTACTCACCTGTTATCAGGAGAGAACCCAGTGCTGCATCTTTTAGAGCAGCACTGACCCTGAAAAGTAATTCTAAGCGTATTTACCAGTAACTTGTATTTCCTTCCATAGGAATCCATTGTGTGGTTTTCACCAGAAAATTTTCCAAGTGTCCATTTTTGAAGCGTACAAATATTCCTCTAAAATCAGCCGAACTACGAATTCTGATTTACTCACCTGTTATCAGTAGAAAACCCAGTGCTGCATCTGTTAGACCAGCACTGACTATGAAAAGTAATTCTAAGCGTACTTACCAGTAACTTGTACTTCCTTCCATGGGAATCCATTGTGTGATTTTCACCAGAAAAGTTTCTAAGTGTCCTTTTTTGAAACGTACAAATATTCCTCTAAAATCAGCCGAAATACGAATTGCTGTTTACTCACCTGTTATCAGGAGAGAACCCGGGGCTGCATCTTTTAGCCCAGCACTGACTATGAAAAGTAATTCTAAGCGTACTTACCAGTAACTTGTATTTCATTCCATAGGAATCCATTGTGAGGTTTTCACCGGAAAAGTTTCTAAGTGTCCATTTTTTAAATGTACAAATATTCCTCTAAAATCAGCCGAACTACGAATTCCGATTTACTCACCTGTTATCAGGAGAGAACCCAGTGCTGCATCTTTTAGAGCAGCACTGACCCTGAAAAGTAATTCTAAGCGTATTTACTAGTAACTTTTATTTCCTTCCATAGGAATCCATTGTGTGGTTTTCACCAGAAAAGTTTCCAAATGTCCATTTTTTACACTTACAAATATTCCTCTAAAATCAGTTGAACTACGAATTCCGTTTTACTCACCTGATATCAGGAGAAAACCCAGTGCTGCATCTTTTAGACCAGCACTGACTATGAAAATTAATTCTAAGCATACTTACCAGTAACTTGTACTTCCTTCCATAGGAATCCATTGTGTGGTTTTCACCAGAAAAGTTTCTAAGTGTCTATTTTTGAAACGTACAAATACTCCTCTAATATCAGCCGAACTACGAATTCTGATTTACTCACCTGTTATCAGGAGAGAACCCAGTGCTGCATCTTTTAGAGCAGCACTGACCCTGAAAAGTAATTCTAAGCGTATTTACCAGTAACTTGTATTTCCTTCCATAGGAATCCATTGTGTGGTTTTCACCAGAAAATTTTCCAAGTGTCCATTTTTGAAGCGTACAAATATTCCTCTAAAATCAGCCGAACTACGAATTCTGATTTACTCACCTGTTATCAGTAGAAAACCCAGTGCTGCATCTTTTAGACCAGCACTGACTATGAAAAGTAATTCTAAGCGTACTTACCAGTAACTTGTACTTCCTTCCATGGGAATCCATTGTGTGATTTTCACCAGAAAAGTTTCTAAGTGTCCTTTTTTGAAACGTACAAATATTCCTCTAAAATCAGCCGAAATACGAATTGCTGTTTACTCACCTGTTATCAGGAGAGAACCCAGTGCTGCATCTTTTAGCCCAGCACTGACTATGAAAAGTAATTCTAAGCGTACTTACCAGTAACTTGTATTTCCTTCCATAGGAATCCATTGTGCGGTTTTCACCGGAAAAGTTTCTAAGTGTCCATTTTTTAAATGTACAAATATTCCTCTAAAATCAGCCGAACTACGAATTCCGATTTACTCACCTGTTATCAGGAGAGAACCCAGTGCTGCATCTTTTAGAGCAGCACTGACCCTGAAAAGTAATTCTAAGCGTATTTACTAGTAACTTTTATTTCCTTCCATAGGAATCCATTGTGAGGTTTTCACCAGAAAAGTTTCCAAATGTCCATTTTTTAGACATACAAATATTCCTCTAAAATCAGTTGAACTACGAATTCCGATTTACTCACCTGATATCAGGATAAAACCCAGTGCTGCATCTTTTAGACCAGCACTTACCATGAAAATTAATTCTAAGCGTACTTACCAGTAACTTGTACTTCCTTCCATAGGAATCCATTGTGTGGTTTTCACCAGAAAAGTTTCTAAGTGTCCATTTTTGAAACGTACAAATATTCCTCTAAAATCAGCCGAACTACAAATTCCAATTTACTCACCTGTTATCAGGAGAGAACCCAGTGCTGCATCTTTTAGAGCAGCACTGACCCTGAAAAGTAATTCTAAGCGTACTTACCAGTAACTTGTATTTCCTTCCTTAGGAATCCATTGTGTGGTTTTCACCAGAAAAGTTTCCAAGTGTCCATTTATGAAACGTACAAATAATCCTCTAAAATCAGCCGAACTACGAATTCCGATTTACTCACCTGTTATCAGGAGAGAACCCAGTGCTGCATCTATTAGAGCAGCACTGACCCTGAAAAGTAATTCTAAGTGTATTTACCAGTAACTTGTATTTCCTTCCATAGGAATCCATTGTGTGGTTTTCACCAGAAAAGTTTCCAAGTGTCCATTTTTGAAGCGTACAAATATTCCTCTAAAATCACCCGAACTGCGAATTCTGAGTTACTCACCTGTTATCAGGAGAAAACCCAGTGCTGCATCTTTTAGGCCAGCACTGACCATGAAAAGTAATTCTAAGCGTACTTACCAGTAACTTGTACTTCCTTCCATGGGAATCCATTCTGTGATTTTCACCAGAAAAGTTTCTAAGTGTCCTTTTTTGAAACGTACAAATATTCCTCTAAAATCAGCCGAAATACGAATTGCTGTTTACTCACCTGTTATCAGGAGAGAACCCAGGGCTGCATCTTTTAGCCCAGCACTGACTATGAAAAGTATTTCTAAGCGTACTTACCAGTAACTTGTATTTCCTTCCATAGGAATCCATTGTGTGGTTTTCACCGGAAAAGTTTCTAAGTGTCCATTTTTTAAATGTACAAATATTCCTCTAAAATCAGCCGAACTACGAATTCCGATTTACTCACCTGTTATCAGGAGAGAACCCAGTGCTGCATCTTTTAGAGCAGCACTGACCCTGAAAAGTAATTCTAAGCGTATTTACTAGTAACTTTTATTTCCAACCATAGGAATCCATTGTGAGGTTTTCACCAGAAAAGTTTCCAAATGTCCATTTTTTAGACATACAAATATTCCTCTAAAATCAGTTGAACTACGAATTCCGATTTACTCACCTGATATCAGGAGAAAACCCAGTGCTGCATCTTTTAGACCAGCACTGACCATGAAAATTAATTCTAAGCGTACTTACCAGTAACTTGTACTTCCTTCCATAGGAATCCATTGTGTGGTTTTCACCAGAAAAGTTTCTAAGTGTCCATTTTTGAAACGTACAAATATTCCTCTAAAATCAGCCGAACTACGAATTCCGAATTACTCACCTGTTATCAGGAGAGAACCCAGTGCTGCATCTTGTAGAGCAGCACTGACCCTGAAAAGTAATTCTAAGCGTATTTACCAGTAACTTGTATTTCCTTCCATAGGAATCCATTCTGTGGTTTTCACCAGAAAAGTTTCTAAGTGTCCATTTTTGAAACGTACAAATATTCCTCTAAAATCAGCCGAAATACGAATTCCGATTTACTCACCTGTTATCAGGAGAGAACCCAGGTGTGCATCTTTTAGCCCAGCACTGACCCTGAAAAGTAGTTCTAAGCGTACTTACCAGTAACTTGTATTTCCTTCCATAGGAATCCATTGTGTGGTTTTCACCAGAAAAGTTTCTAAGTGTCCATTTTTTAAACGTACAATTATTCCTCTAAAATCAGCCGAACTACGAATTCTGATTTACTCAACTGTTATCAGGAGAAGACCCAGTGCTGCATCTTTTAGACCAGCACTGACTATGAAAAGTAATTCTAAGCGTACTTACCAGTAACTTGTACTTCCTTCCATAGGAATCCATTGTGTGATTTTCACCTGAAAAGTTTCTAAGTGTCCATTTTTGAAATGTACAACTATTCCTCTAAAATCAGCCGAACTATGAATTTTGATTTACTCACCTGTTATCAGGGGAGAACACAGGGCTTCATCTTTTAGCCCAGCACTGACCCTGAAAAGTAATTCTAAGCATACTTACCAGTAACTTGTATTTCCTTCTATAGGAATCAATTGTGTGGTTTTCACCAGAAAAGTTTCTAAGTGTCCAGTTTTTTAAACGCACAGATATTCCTCTAAAATCAGCCGAACTACGAATTCCGATTTACTCACCTGTTATCAGGGGAGAACACAGGGCTTCATCTTTTAGCCCAGCACTGACCCTGAAAAGTAATTCTAAGCATACTTACCAGTAACTTGTATTTCCTTCTATAGGAATCAATTGTGTGGTTTTCACCAGAAAAGTTTCCAAGTGTCCATTTTTTAGACTTACAAATATTCCTCTAAAATCAGCCGAACTACGAATTCCGATTTACTCACCTGTTATCAGGAGAGAACCCAGTGCTGCATCTTTTAGAGCAGAACTGACTCTGAAAAGTAATTCTAAGCGTACTTACCAGTAACTTGTATTTCCTTCCATAGGAATCCATTGTGTGGTTTTCACCAGAAAAGTTTCCAATTATCCATTTTTGAAACGTACAAATATTCCTCTACAATCAGCCAAACTACGAATTCTGATTTACTCACCTGTTATCAGGAGAGAATCCAGTGCTGCATCTTTTAGAGCAGCACTGACTCTGAAAAGTAATTCTAAGCGTATTTACCAGTAACTTGTATTTCCTTCCATAGGAATCCATTGTGTGGTTTTTACCAGAAAAGTTAACAAGTGTCCATTTTTGAAACGTACAAATATTCCTCTAAAATCAGCCGAACTACGAATTCTGATTTACTCACCTGTTATCAGGAGAAGACCCAGTGCTGCATCTTTTAGACCAGCACTGATCCTGAAAAGTAATTCTAAGCGTACTTACCAGTAACTTGTATGTCCTTCCATAGGAATCCATTGTGTGATTTTCACCAGAAAAGTGTCTAAGTGTCCATTTTTGAAACGTACAAATATTCCTCTAAAATCAGCCGAAATACGAATTCCGATTTACTCACCTGTTATCAGGAGAGAACCCAGGTGTGCATCTTTTAGCCCAGCACTGACCCTGAAAAGTAGTTCTAAGCGTACTTACCAGTAACTTGTATTTCCTTCCATAGGAATCCATTGTGTGGTTTTCACCAGAAAAGTTTCTAAGTGTCCATTTTTTAAACGTACAATTATTCCTCTAAAATCAGCCGAACTACGAATTCTGATTTACTCAACTGTTATCAGGAGAAGACCCAGTGCTGCATCTTTTAGACCAGCACTGACTATGAAAAGTAATTCTAAGCGTACTTACCAGTAACTTGTACTTCCTTCCATAGGAATCCATTGTGTGATTTTCACCTGAAAAGTTTCTAAGTGTCCATTTTTGAAATGTACAACTATTCCTCTAAAATCAGCCGAACTATGAATTTTGATTTACTCACCTGTTATCAGGGGAGAACACAGGGCTTCATCTTTTAGCCCAGCACTGACCCTGAAAAGTAATTCTAAGCATACTTACCAGTAACTTGTATTTCCTTCTATAGGAATCAATTGTGTGGTTTTCACCAGAAAAGTTTCTAAGTGTCCAGTTTTTTAAACGCACAGATATTCCTCTAAAATCAGCCGAACTACGAATTCCGATTTACTCACCTGTTATCAGGGGAGAACACAGGGCTTCATCTTTTAGCCCAGCACTGACCCTGAAAAGTAATTCTAAGCATACTTACCAGTAACTTGTATTTCCTTCTATAGGAATCAATTGTGTGGTTTTCACCAGAAAAGTTTCCAAGTGTCCATTTTTTAGACTTACAAATATTCCTCTAAAATCAGCCGAACTACGAATTCCGATTTACTCACCTGTTATCAGGAGAGAACCCAGTGCTGCATCTTTTAGAGCAGAACTGACTCTGAAAAGTAATTCTAAGCGTACTTACCAGTAACTTGTATTTCCTTCCATAGGAATCCATTGTGTGGTTTTCACCAGAAAAGTTTCCAATTATCCATTTTTGAAACGTACAAATATTCCTCTACAATCAGCCAAACTACGAATTCTGATTTACTCACCTGTTATCAGGAGAGAATCCAGTGCTGCATCTTTTAGAGCAGCACTGACTCTGAAAAGTAATTCTAAGCGTATTTACCAGTAACTTGTATTTCCTTCCATAGGAATCCATTGTGTGGTTTTTACCAGAAAAGTTAACAAGTGTCCATTTTTGAAACGTACAAATATTCCTCTAAAATCAGCCGAACTACGAATTCTGATTTACTCACCTGTTATCAGGAGAAGACCCAGTGCTGCATCTTTTAGACCAGCACTGATCCTGAAAAGTAATTCTAAGCGTACTTACCAGTAACTTGTATGTCCTTCCATAGGAATCCATTGTGTGATTTTCACCAGAAAAGTGTCTAAGTGTCCATTTTTGAAACGTACAAATATTCCTCTAAAATCAGCCGAAATACGAATTGCTGTTTACTCACCTGTTATCAGGAGAAAACCCAGTGCTGCATCTTTTAGACAAGCAATGACCATGAAAAGTAATTCTAAGCGTACTTACCAGTAACTTGTACTTCATTCCATAGGAATCCATTGTGTGGTTTTCACCAGAAAAGTTTCCAAGTGTCCATTTTTTAGACTTACAAATATTCCTCTAAAATCAGCCGAACTACGAATTCTGATTTACTCACCTGTTATCAGGAGAGAACCCAGTGCTGCATCTTTTAGAGCAGAACTGACCCTGAAAAGTAATTCTAAGCGTACTTACCAGTAACTGGTATTTCCTTCCATAGGAATCCATTGTGTGGTTTTCACCAGAAAAGTTTCCAAGTGTCCATTTTTGAAACGTACAAATATTCCTCTACAATCAGCCGAACTACGAATTCTGATTTACTCACCTGTTATCAGGAGAGAATCCAGTGCTGCATCTTTTAGAGCAGCACTGACTTTGAAAAGTAATTCTAAGTGTATTTACCAGTAACTTGTATTTCCTTCCATAGGAACCCATTGTGTGGTTTTCACCAGAAAAGTTTCCAAGTGTCCATTTTTGAAGCGTACAAATATTCCTCTAAAATCACCCGAACTGCGAATTCTGAGTTACTCACCTGTTATCAGGAGAAAACCCAGTGCTGCATCTTTTAGAGCAGAACTGACCCTGAAAAGTAATTCTAAGCGTACTTACCAGTAACTTGTATTTCCTTCCATAGGAATCCATTGTGTGGTTTTCACCAGAAAAGTTTCCAAGTGTCTATTTTTGAAATGTACAAATACTCCTCTAAAATCAGCCGAACTACGAATTCCGATTTACTCACCTGTTGTCAGGAGAAAACCCAGTGCTGCATCTTTTAGACCAGCAATGACCATGAAAAGTAATTCTAAGCGTACTTACCAGTAACTTGTACTTCATTCCATAGGAATCCATTGTGTGGTTTTCACCAGAAAAGTTTCCAAGTGTCCATTTTTTAGACTTACAAATATTCCTCTAAAATCAGCCGAACTACGAATTCCGATTTACTCACCTGTTATCGGGAGAGAACCCAGTGCTGCATCTTTTAGAGCAGAACTGACTCTGAAAAGTAATTCTAAGCGTACTTACCAGTAACTTGTATTTCCTTCCATAGGAATCCATTGTGTGGTTTTCACCAGAAAAGTTTCCAAGTATCCATTTTTGAAACGTACAAATATTCCTCTACAATCAGCCAAACTACGAATTCTGATTTACTCACCTGTTATCAGGAGAGAATCCAGTGCTGCATCTTTTAGAGCAGCACTGACTCTGAAAAGTAATTCTAAGCGTATTTACCAGTAACTTGTATTTCCTTCCATAGGAATCCATTGTGTGGTTTTTACCAGAAAAGTTAACAAGTGTCCATTTTTGAAACGTACAAATATTCCTCTAAAATCAGCCGAACTACGAATTCTGATTTACTCACCTGTTATCAGGAGAAGACCCAGTGCTGCATCTTTTAGACCAGCACTGATCCTGAAAAGTAATTCTAAGCGTACTTACCAGTAACTTGTATGTCCTTCCATAGGAATCCATTGTGTGATTTTCACCAGAAAAGTGTCTAAGTGTCCATTTTTGAAACGTACAAATATTCCTCTAAAATCAGCCGAAATACGAATTCCGATTTACTCACCTGTTATCAGGGGAGAACACAGGGCTTCATCTTTTAGCCCAGCACTGACCCTGAAAAGTAATTCTAAGCATACTTACCAGTAACTTGTATTTCCTTCTATAGGAATCAATTGTGTGGTTTTCACCAGAAAAGTTTCTAAGTGTCCAGTTTTTTAAACGCACAGATATTCCTCTAAAATCAGCCGAACTACGAATTCCGATTTACTCACCTGTTATCAGGAGAGAACCCAGTGCTGCATCTTTTAGAGCAGCACTGACCCTGAAAAGTAATTCTAAGCGTATTTACCAGTAACTTGTATTTCCTTCCATAGGAACCCATTGTGTGGTTTTCACCAGAAAAGTTTCCAAGTGTCCATTTTTTAGACTTACAAATATTCCTCTAAAATCAGTTGAACTACGAATTCCGATATACTCACCTATTATCAGGAGAGAACCCAGTGCTGCATCTTTTAGAGAAGAACTGACCCTGAAAAGTAATTCTAAGCGTACTTACCAGTAACTTGTATTTCCTTCCATAGGAATCCATTGTGTGGTTTTCACCAGAAAAGTTTCCAAGTGTCCATTTTTGAAACGTACAAATATTCCTCTAAAATCAGCCGAACTACGAATTCTGATTTACTCACCTGTTATCAGGAGAAGACCCAGTGCTGCATCTTTTAGACCAGCACTGATCCTGAAAAGTAATTCTAAGCGTACTTACCAGTAACTTGTATTTCCTTCCATAGGAATCCATTGTGTGATTTTCACCAGAAAAGTTTCTAAGTGTCCATTTTTGAAACGTACAAATATTCCTCTAAAATCAGCCAAAATACGAATTCCGATTTACTCACCTGTTATCAGGGGAGAACACAGGGCTTCATCTTTTAGCCCAGCACTGACCCTGAAAAGTAATTCTAAGCGTACTTACCAGTAACTTGTATTTCCTTCTATAGGAATCCATTGTGTGGTTTTCACCAGAAAAGTTTCTAAGTGTTCAGTTTTTGAAACGCACAGATATTCCTCTAAAATCAGCCGAACTACGAATTCCGATTTACTCACCTGTTATCAGGAGAGAACCCAGTGCTGCATCTTTTAGAGCAGCACTGACCCTGAAAAGTAATTCTAAGCGTATTTACCAGTAACTTGTATTTCCTTCCATAGGAATCCATTGTGTGGCTTTCACCAGAAAAGTTTCCAAGTGTCAATTTTTTAGACTTACAAATATTCCTCTAAAATCAGTTGAACTACGAATTCCGATTTACTCACCTATTATCAGGAGAGAACCCAGTGCTGCATCTTTTAGAGCAGCACTGACCCTGAAAAGTAATTCTAAGTGTATTTACCAGTAACTTGTATTTCCTTCCATAGGAAATCATTGAGTGGTTTTCACCAGAAAAGTTTCCAAGTGTCCATTTTTGAAGCGTACAAATATTCCTCTAAAATCAGCCGAACTACGAATTCTGATTTACTCACCTGTTATCAGGAGAAAACCCAGTGCTGCATCTTTTAGGACAGCACTGACCATGAAAAGTAATTCTAAGCGTACTTACCAGTAACTTGTACTTCCTTCCATAGGAATCCATTGTGTGGTTTTCACCAGAAAAGTTTCTAAGTGTCCATTTTTGAAACGTACAAATATTCCTCTAAAATCAGCCGAAATACGAATTCCTGTTTACTCACCTGTTATGTTATGTTATGTTATTGTTATGTTATGTTATTTGGTATTTTTATAGCGCACAGCTGCCCCAGCAAAGGGGCGTCCTGGCGCTTTGACAGATGCTATAACATAACACACAATAAAAGAAAAGAAATTAACTAGATACCGGGAACAGGAAGGTTTTAATCGCCTGTCTGAAGGTGAGCAGATCTTCAAGAGCTCGAATGTGTACAGGGAGCGAATTCCATAGGCCTGCCGCTAGCACCCTAAAGGAGCGGCCACCCATTCTGCTCAACTTGAAGCGTGGACAGATGGCCAGATGAAGCCCCTCCGATCTCAAGGATCTCGAAGGCATATAGGGCGTAAGAAGAGGAACAAGTGCCGGCGGCGAAAAAGATTTCAGAATTTTAAAGGCCAGGCACAGCGCCTTGAACTTAATTCGCTGTCTGACCGGGAGCCAGTGCAAGGCCGTGATGGTACCAGACACTGAACAATGTCTGGGGAGGCCCACAATGGCTCGTGCCGCGGCGTTTTGTACTCTTTGGAGCCTAGAGGCCTCCGCTTGATTCACCCCTAACAGCAATGAGCTGCCGTAGTCCAGCCGAGAAAGTATTGAGGCCTGGACTACAAGCTGTCTGGTAGGGGGATCAAAATACTTTAAGACCGGCCTAGTACCACGCAAAATTCCGTAGCACGTGGCAGCCACCTTCTTGGTGTGATCTCTGAAGGTCAGCGCAGAATCTACCCATACTCCTAAATTTCTCACTCCAGCGGCTGGAATAGGAGTGACACCAAGCTCCGATGGCCACCACTGATTTCCCCATAACTCCGCGTGCTTCCCTAGAACCAACACCTCCGTTTTGGTGGCATTCAACTGAAGGCAGTTGGTGCGAAGCCAGCCGGCTACTGCCAAGAGACCCGCACGGAATCTGGGGGCCTCCACCTCAGGGTCTTCACTAAGTGTCACCGCTAGCTGTGTGTCGTCCGCATATGAGGCCATCGTGAGACCCCACTGTTTGACGACACCAGCCAACGGTTTCACATAGAGGTTGAACATTGTCGGGCTCAACGAAGATCCCTGTGGTACCCCGAGCTCCAAAGGATAGGTGGCAGATTGACCAGGTGGTATAGCCACTTTAAAGGAGCGGTCTGCCAGAAAAGACCGAAACCACTGGAGAGCGACATCCGTCACTCCCGCCTCCTGTAAGCGTTGGATAAGTATATGGTGGGACACAGTATCGAAGGCTGCGCTTAGATCTAATAGTATAAGCGCTGCAGTATGACCTGAGTCAAGTACCTGGCGAAGATGTTCCGTAATGTAAAGTAATGCCGTCTCGGTACTGTGTCCTGACCGGAAGCCGTTCTGACTGGAATCCAGAATCTGGTTACGAACCAGATGCTCGGACAGAACAGAGTTGACATGGGCTTCAGTTACTTTAGCGATCCAAGGCAACAGGGAGATAGGTCGATAGTTTTCTGGCAATCGGGGGTCAGAGTTGGGTTTTTTTAGTATCGGAGTGACCACTGCCTGTTTCCATGCCGCGGGTACCGTTCCACAAGACAATGACATATTGATGAGATTCAATATGGGGTCGCGGCACAGCGGGGAAAGTGTGTTAATGAAGGCTGGCTTTAACGGGTCCGTAGGAGAGCCTGACTTGACCTTAAGTCTGAACCTGTCAAAGGCCTCAATAGACAGTTCAGGTAGAATGGCCAAAGGCTCAAGATCTGTTGTGACAGGGGTAGAAGCCAGTCGATCCTGGTGGAGTGTGTCGAACCCATGATAGATTTTTTCCACTTTCTCCACAAAAAAGGAGGCCAATTTATCACAGTGCGAATCTGTGCAAATCACCTCTGATGATGATCTGTTTTTCATAAGGTGCTTCAGTACCTTGAAAATCAGTTTTGAAGGATTGGAGCTGGTAGCAAATTCATGAGCGTAGAATGCAGCTCTTGCTCTGCAGATAGCTCTATGATAGAGCTTCAACTCAGTGAAATACCGAGTTTTCAGCGCAGGGTCATAGGAACGTCTCCATTCCCTCTCTGTTTTTCGGCAGGATTTCTTCAATTCTGCGAGAGACTCATTATACCAGGGGCTCGGTGTTTTTGTCCGGCCTTTCGACCACCGCAGAGGTATAAGAGAATCCAAGGCATCTGTGATCCAAGCGCAGAACTGTTGATATCCTTGATCCACATTAGTAAAGGTACTCAGAGGTTTTCGCTCTAATATACCGTAGAACTCTTCCAACGTAAGCTTATGCCAAGGCCTTTTAAGAATAGGCCTGTCTATGGGAATAAAAGGTTTATCAAGGACCGGACAGAAAGCTTCTACTAACAAGTGATCAGTCCACCCCATCAACCTCGGTTCTGACAGCCTTAACCCATCTAGAGTGGAAAAGAAGGGGTCAAGAATGTGACCTCCCGAGTGGGTTGGAAGGGTAACGAGCTGAATCAGTTGGAGAGCTTCCAGATCCGCTAACAGGGAACTCACAGTAGTGGAAGACCCATTATCGAAATGTATGTTGAGGTCACCCAAAATATTAAAATTGGCACAGCCGAGTGCTATAGTACTGACCATATCGGCCAGTGCTAACCTAAAAACCGAGTCATTGCCGGGGGGACGGTATACAAGTAGGCCACTGAATGTAAATTGATGGGAAAATGCGACTTTAAAAATAGCGCTTTCACATGCGGGTAATTCTGACGGCTTCCATTCCGCCGGAAAACAGGATTTGACTGCCATAGCAATACCACCACCTCTTGTGGTCCTGTTAGAAGTGAAAATGGTATAGTTCTGAGGGAATGCAAGATTCAATATGGCGGAGTCAGAGTCCTGAAGCCAGGTTTCTGTCATTAAAAAAACATCGGGATCCTCTTTATCTATCAGGTCGTAAATAGACAAATGATGCTTTACAAGTGATCTAACATTAAGGCACCAAATACGAAGATCTCGCGATGCAACATGTAATCGTGTGACTGGGGCGGTATTGTCCAAGGAGCGTATTTGTGTAGGGCTCATAAGAGACCAGCCTTTACAGGCGCAGCTGTATGGGCCAATTAAAGGGTCCACAGGCTTACACGCACCTCCTTTGGACATTTGCCCTATGGCCAGCAGCTCTGACCGTGTATAGGACAACATACCTGCCAGGAGCAGCTCAACATCGATGTGTTGAGATACAGAGCCTGCCCCGCCTCGCGCTGCCTCGATGCGGACGAGCGCAGACGGGCAGGACTCTGGCACGACTCCGGCTAAGCGACGGCGTCCTCACCTGCGCGTCCCGCTGCGCGGGAGAGGGGAGCTTTAAGTAGGCTCGCCAATTAAAGTGCGAGCGCGAGGACGCTCCAAGATGGCGCCCAAAGCTATCTTCCCATTCCCTACCCAAAATGGCGCCCACAATGAGCCACCCCCGGGATCCAGGCCCGCCCAAACGGCGGTGAGGGAGCCGAATTATGTGCGGTAAGAGGAGGGGGCCAAGACCCTGCTAAAATCAGGGAATAAGTGCAGAAAATAAAATTTAAACAATATACAAAACGAGGAGAATTAAAAGCGTTAAAAAGCGCAGCGAAGCGCCTGCAGCAGCGCCAGCAACAGCGTGTGTCCGGTCAAATGAGCATCTGTCAAGGCCTGCCCTGAAGCTAGATTCGCCTTAAGTAGGCTCGCCAATTAAAGTGCGAGCGCGAGGACGCTCCAAGATGGCGCCCAAAGCTATCTTCCCATTCCCTACCCAAAATGGCGCCCACAATGAGCCACCCCCGGGATCCAGGCCCGCCCAAACGGCGGTGAGGGAGCCAAATTATGTGCGGTAAGAGGAGGGGGCCAAGACCCTGCTAAAATCAGGGAATAAGTGCAGAAAATAAAATTTAAACAATATACAAAACGAGGAGAATTAAAAGCGTTAAAAAGCGCAGCGAAGCGCCTGCAGCAGTGCCAGCAACAGCGTGTGTCCGGTCAAATGAGCATCTGTCAAGGCCTGCCCTGAAGCTAGATTCGCCTTAAGTAGGCTCGCCAATTAAAGTGCGAGCGCGAGGACGCTCCAAGATGCCGCCCAAAGCTATCTTCCCATTCCCTACCCAAAATGGCGCCCACAATGAGCCACCCCCGGGATCCAGGCCCGCCCAAACGGCGGTGAGGGAGCCGAATTATGTGCGGTAAGAGGAGGGGGCCAAGACCCTGCTAAAATCAGGGAATAAGTGCTGAAAATAAAATTTAAACAATATACAAAACGAGGAGAATTAAAAGCGTTAAAAAGCGCAGCGAAGCGCCTGCAGCAGCGCCAGCAACAGCGTGTGTCCGGTCAAATGAGCATCTGTCAAGGCCTGCCCTGAAGCTAGATTCGCCTTAAGTAGGCTCGCCAATTAAAGTGCGAGCGCGAGGACGCTCCAAGATGGCGCCCAAAGCTATCTTCCCATTCCCTACCCAAAATGGCGCCCACAATGAGCCACCCCCGGGATCCAGGCCCGCCCAAACGGCGGTGAGGGAGCCGAATTATGTGCGGTAAGAGGAGGGGGCCAAGACCCTGCTAAAATCAGGGAATAAGTGCAGAAAATAAAATTTAAACAATATACAAAACGAGGAGAATTAAAAGCGTTAAAAAGCGCAGCGAAGCGCCTGCAGCAGCGCCAGCAACAGCGTGTGTCCGGTCAAATGAGCATCTGTTATCAGGAGAGAACCCAGAGCTGCATCTTTTAGCCCAGCACTGACCCTGAAAAGTAATTCTAAGCGTACTTACCAGTAATTTGTATTTCCTTCCATAGGAATCCATTATGTGGGTTTCACCAGAAAAGTTTCCAAGTGTCCATTTTGAAACGTACAACTATTCCTCTAAAATCAGCCGAACTATGAATTTTGATTTACTCACCTGTTATCAGGAATGAACTCAAGGCTGCATCTTTTAGCCCAGCACTGACCCTGAAAAGTAATCCTAATCGTACTTACTAGTAACTTGTATTTCCTTCCATAGTTATGCATTGTGTTGTTTTCACCAGAAAAGTTTCTAAGTGTCCATTTTTTAAATGTACAAATATTCCTCTAAGATCAGCCGAACTACAAATTCCAATTTACTCACCTGTTATCAGGAGAGAACCCAGTGCTGCATCTATTAGAGAAGCACTGACCCTGAAAAGTAATTCTAAGCGTACTTACCAGTAACTTGTATTTCCTTCCTTAGGAATCCATTGTGTGGTTTTCACCAGAAAAGGTCCAAGTGTCCATTTATGAAACGTACAAATATTCCTCTAAAATCAGCCGAACTACGAATTCCGATTTACTCACCTGTTATCAGGAGAGAACCCAGTGCTGCATCTTTTAGAGCAGCACTGACCCTGAAAAGTAATTCTAAGCGTATTTACTAGTAACTTTTATTTCCTTCCATAGGAATCCATTGTGAGGTTTTCACCAGAAAAGTTTCCAAATGTCCATTTTTTAGACATACAAATATTCCTCTAAAATCAGTTGAACTACGAATTCTGATTTACTCACCTGATATCAGGAGAAAACCCAGTGCTGCATCTTTTAGACCAGCACTGACCATGAAAATTAATTCTAAGCGTACTTACCAGTAACTTGTACTTCCTTCCATAGGAATCCATTGTGTGGTTTTCACCAGAAAAGTTTCTAAGTGTCCATTTTTGAAACGTACAAATATTCCTCTAAAATCAGCCGAACTACGAATTCCGATTTACTCACCTGTTATCAGGAGAGAACCCAGTGCTGCATCTTGTAGAGCAGCACTGACCCTGAAAAGTAATTCTAAGCGTATTTACCAGTAACTTGTATTTCCTTCCATAGGAATCCATTGTGTAATTTTCACCAGAAAAGTTTCTAAGTGTCCATTTTTGAAACGTACAAATATTCCTCTAAAATCAGCCGAAATACGAATTCCGATTTACTCACCTGTTATCAGGAGAGAACCCAGGTTTGCATCTTTTAGCCCAGCACTGACCCTGAAAAGTAATTCTAAGCGTACTTACCAGTAACTTGTATTTCCTTCCATAGGAATCCATTGTGTGGTTTTCACCAGAAAAGTTTCTAAGTGTCCATTTTTGAAACGTACAATTATTCCTCTAAAATCAGCCGAACTACGAATTCTGATTTACTCAACTGTTATCAGGAGAAGACCCAGTGCTGCATCTTTTAGACCAGCACTGACTATGAAAAGTAATTCTAAGCGTACTTACCAGTAACTTGTACTTCCTTCCATAGGAATCCATTGTGTGATTTTCACCTGAAAAGTTTCTAAGTGTCCATTTTTGAAATGTACAACTATTCCTCTAAAATCAGCCGAACTATGAATTTTGATTTACTCACCTGTTATCAGGAATGAACTCAAGGCTGCATCTTTTAGCCAGGCACTGACCCTGAAAAGTAATCCTAATCGTACTTACCAGTAACTTGTATTTCCTTCCTTAGGAATCCATTGTGTGGTTTTCACCAGAAAAGTTTCCAAGTGTCCATTTATGAAACGTACAAATATTCCTCTAAAATCAGCCGAACTACGAATTCCGATTTACTCACCTGTTATCAGGAGAGAACCCAGTGCTGAATCTTTTAGAGCAGCACTGACCCTTAAAAGTAATTCTAAGCGTATTTACCAGTAACTTGTATTTCCTTCCATAGGAATCCATTGTGTGGTTTTCACCAGAAAAGTTTCCAAGTGTCCATTTTTTAGACTTACAAATATTCCTCTAAAATCAGTTGAACTACGAATTCTGATTTACTCACCTGTTATCAGGAGAGAACCCAGTGCTGCATCTTTTAGAGCAGCACTGAACCTGAAAAGTAATTCTAAGTGTATTTACCAGTAACTTGTATTTCCTTCCATAGGAATCCATTGTGTGGTTTTCACCAGAAAAGTTTAAAAGTGTCCATTTTTGAAGCGTACAAATATTCCTCTAAAATCACCCGAACTGCGAATTCTGATTTACTCACCTGTTATCAGGAGAAAACCCAGTGCTGCATCTTTTAGACCAGCAATGACCATGAAAAGTAATTCTAAGCGTACTTACCAGTAACTTGTACTTCATTCCATAGGAATCCATTGTGTGGTTTTCACCAGAAAAGTTTCCAAGTGTCCATTTTTTAGACTTACAAATATTCCTCTAAAATCAGCCGAACTACGAATTCCGATTTACTCACCTGTTATCAGGAGAGAACCCAGTGCTGCATCTTTTAGAGCAGAACTGACTCTGAAAAGTAATTCTAAGCGTACTTACCAGTAACTTGTATTTCCTTCCATAGGAATCCATTGTGTGGTTTTCACCAGAAAAGTTTCCAAGTATCCATTTTTGAAACGTACAAATATTCCTCTACAATCAGCCAAACTACGAATTCTGATTTACTCACCTGTTATCAGGAGAGAATCCAGTGCTGCATCTTTTAGAGCAGCACTGACTCTGAAAAGTAATTCTAAGCGTATTTACCAGTAACTTGTATTTCCTTCCATAGGAATCCATTGTGTGGTTTTTACCAGAAAAGTTAACAAGTGTCCATTTTTGAAACGTACAAATATTCCTCTAAAATCAGCCGAACTACGAATTCTGATTTACTCACCTGTTATCAGGAGAAGACCCAGTGCTGCATCTTTTAGACCAGCACTGATCCTGAAAAGTAATTCTAAGCGTACTTACCAGTAACTTGTATGTCCTTCCATAGGAATCCATTGTGTGATTTTCACCAGAAAAGTGTCTAAGTGTCCATTTTTGAAACGTACAAATATTCCTCTAAAATCAGCCGAAATACGAATTCCGATTTACTCACCTGTTATCAGGGGAGAACACAGGGCTTCATCTTTTAGCCCAGCACTGACCCTGAAAAGTAATTCTAAGCATACTTACCAGTAACTTGTATTTCCTTCTATAGGAATCAATTGTGTGGTTTTCACCAGAAAAGTTTCTAAGTGTCCAGTTTTTTAAACGCACAGATATTCCTCTAAAATCAGCCGAACTACGAATTCCGATTTACTCACCTGTTATCAGGAGAGAACCCAGTGCTGCATCTTTTAGAGCAGCACTGACCCTGAAAAGTAATTCTAAGCGTATTTACCAGTAACTTGTATTTCCTTCCATAGGAACCCATTGTGTGGTTTTCACCAGAAAAGTTTCCAAGTGTCCATTTTTTAGACTTACAAATATTCCTCTAAAATCAGTTGAACTACGAATTCCGATATACTCACCTATTATCAGGAGAGAACCCAGTGCTGCATCTTTTAGAGCAGAACTGACCCTGAAAAGTAATTCTAAGCGTACTTACCAGTAACTTGTATTTCCTTCCATAGGAATCCATTGTGTGGTTTTCACCAGAAAAGTTTCCAAGTGTCCATTTTTGAAACGTACAAATATTCCTCTAAAATCAGCCGAACTACGAATTCTGATTTACTCACCTGTTATCAGGAGAAGACCCAGTGCTGCATCTTTTAGACCAGCACTGATCCTGAAAAGTAATTCTAAGCGTACTTACCAGTAACTTGTATTTCCTTCCATAGGAATCCATTGTGTGATTTTCACCAGAAAAGTTTCTAAGTGTCCATTTTTGAAACGTACAAATATTCCTCTAAAATCAGCCGAAATACGAATTCCGATTTACTCACCTGTTATCAGGGGAGAACACAGGGCTTCATCTTTTAGCCCAGCACTGACCCTGAAAAGTAATTCTAAGTGTATTTACCAGTAACTTGTATTTCCTTCCATAGGAAATCATTGAGTGGTTTTCACCAGAAAAGTTTCCAAGTGTCCATTTTTGAAGCGTACAAATATTCCTCTAAAATCAGCCGAACTACGAATTCTGATTTACTCACCTGTTATCAGGAGAAAACCCAGTGCTGCATCTTTTAGGACAGCACTGACCATGAAAAGTAATTCTAAGCGTACTTACCAGTAACTTGTACTTCCTTCCATAGGAATCCATTGTGTGGTTTTCACCAGAAAAGTTTCTAAGTGTCCATTTTTGAAACGTACAAATATTCCTCTAAAATCAGCCGAAATACGAATTCCTGTTTACTCACCTGTTATCAGGAGAGAACCCAGAGCTGCATCTTTTAGCCCAGCACTGACCCTGAAAAGTAATTCTAAGCGTACTTACCAGTAATTTGTATTTCCTTCCATAGGAATCCATTATGTGGGTTTCACCAGAAAAGTTTCCAAGTGTCCATTTTGAAACGTACAACTATTCCTCTAAAATCAGCCGAACTATGAATTTTGATTTACTCACCTGTTATCAGGAATGAACTCAAGGCTGCATCTTTTAGCCCAGCACTGACCCTGAAAAGTAATCCTAATCGTACTTACTAGTAACTTGTATTTCCTTCCATAGTTATGCATTGTGTTGTTTTCACCAGAAAAGTTTCTAAGTGTCCATTTTTGAAATGTACAAATATTCCTCTAAGATCAGCCGAACTACAAATTCCAATTTACTCACCTGTTATCAGGAGAGAACCCAGTGCTGCATCTATTAGAGAAGCACTGACCCTGAAAAGTAATTCTAAGCGTACTTACCAGTAACTTGTATTTCCTTCCTTAGGAATCCATTGTGTGGTTTTCACCAGAAAAGGTCCAAGTGTCCATTTATGAAACGTACAAATATTCCTCTAAAATCAGCCGAACTACGAATTCCGATTTACTCACCTGTTATCAGGAGAGAACCCAGTGCTGCATCTTTTAGAGCAGCACTGACCCTGAAAAGTAATTCTAAGCGTATTTACCAGTAACTTGTATTTCCTTCCATAGGAATCCATTGTGTGGTTTTCACCAGAAAAGTTTCCAAGTGTCTATTTTTTAGACTTACAAATATTCCTCTAAAATCAGTTGAACTACGAATTCCGATTTACTCACCTGTTATCAGGAGAGAACCCAGTGCTGCATCTTTTAGAGCAGCACTGACCCTGAAAAGAAATTCTAAGTGTATTTACCAGTAACTTGTATTTCCTTCCATAGGAATCCATTGTGTGGTTTTCACCAGAAAAGTTTCAAGTGTCCATTTTTGAAGCATACAAATATTCCTCTAAAATCACCCGAACTGCGAATTCTGATTTACTCACCTGTTATCAGGAGAAAACCCAGTGCTGCATCTTTTAGGCCAGCACTGACCATGAAAAGTCATTATACGCGTACTTACCAGTAGCTTGTACTTCCTTCCATAGGAATCCATTGTGTGGTTTTCACCAGAAAAGTTTCCAAATGTCCATTTTTTAGACTTACAAATATTCCTCTAAAATCAGTTGAACTACGAATTCCGATTTACTCACCTGATATCAGGAGAAAACCCAGTGCTGCATCTTTTAGACCAGCACTGACCATGAAAAGTAATTCTAAGCGTACTTACCAGTAACTTGTACTTCCTTCCATAGGAATCCTTTGTGTGGTTTTCACCAGAAAAGTTTCTAAGTGTCCATTTTTGAAACGTACAAATATTCCTCTAAAATCAGCCGAAATACGACTTCTGATTTACTCACCTGTCATCAGGAGAGAACCCAGGGCTGCATCTTTTAGCCCAGCACTGACCCTGAAAAGTAATTCTAAGAGTACTTGCCAGTAACTTGTATTTCCTTCCATAGGAATCCATTGTGTGGTTTTCACCAGAAAAGTTTCTAAGTGTCCATTTTTGAAACATACAAATATTCCTCTAAAATCAGCCGAACTACGAATTCTGATTTACTCACCTGTTATCAGGAGAGAAACCAGTGCTGCATCTTTGAGAGCAGCACTGACCCTGAAAAGTAATTCTAAGCGTATTTACCAGTACCTTGTATTTCCTTCCATAGGAATCCATTGTGTGGTTTTCACCAGAAAAGTTTCCAAGTGTCTATTTTTGAAACGTACAAATACTCCTCTAAAATCAGCCGAACTATGAATTCCGATTTACTCACCTGTTATCAGGAGAGAACCCAGTGCTGCATCTTTTAGAGCAGCACTGACCCTGAAAAGTAATTCTAAGCGTATTTACCAGTAACTTGTATTTCCTTCCATAGGAATCCATTGTGTGGTTTTCACCCAAAAATTTTCCAAGTGTCCATTTTTGAAGCGTACAAATATTCCTCTAAAATCAGCCGAACTAAGAATTCTGATTTACTCACCTGTTATCAGGAGAAAACCCAGTGCTGCATCTTTTAGACCAGCACTGACTATGAAAAGTAATTCTAAGCGTACTTACCAGTAACTTGTACTTCCTTCCATGGGAATCCATTGTGTGATTTTCACCAGAAAAGTTTCTAAGTGTCCTTTTTTGAAACGTACAAATATTCCTATAAATCAGCCGAAATACGAATTGCTGTTTACTCACCTGTTATCAGGAAAGAACCCAGGGCTGCATCTTTTAGCCCAGCACTGACTATGAAAAGTAATTCTAAGCGTACTTACCAGTAACTTGTATTTCCTTCCATAGGAATCCATTGTGAGGTATTCACCGGAAAAGTTTCTAAGTGTCCATTTTTTAAATGTACAAATATTCCTCTAAAATCAGCCGAACTACGAATTCCGATTTACTCACCTGTTATCAGGAGAGAACCCAGTGCTGCATCTTTTAGAGCAGCACTGACCCTGAAAAGTAATTCTAAGCGTATTTACTAGTAACTTTTATTTCCTTCCATAGGAATCCATTGTGTGGTTTTCACCAGAAAAGTTTCCAAATGTCCATTTTTTAGACTTACAAATATTCCTCTAAAATCAGTTGAACTACGAATTCCGTTTTACTCACCTGATATCAGGAGAAAACCCAGTGCTGCATCTTTTAGACCAGCACTGACTATGAAAATTAATTCTAAGCATACTTACCAGTAACTTGTACTTCCTTCCATAGGAATCCATTGTGTGGTTTTCACCAGAAAATTTTCTAAGTGTCCATTTTTGAAACGTACAAATACTCCTCTAAAATCAGCCGAACTGCGAATTCCGATTTACTCACCTGTTATCAGGAGAGAACCCAGTGCTGCATCTTTTAGAGCAGCACTGACCCTCAAAAGTAATTCTAAGCGTATTTACCAGTAACTTGTATTTCCTTCCATAGGAATCCATTGTGTGGTTTTCACCAGAAAATTTTCCAAGTGTCCATTTTTGAAGCGTACAAATATTCCTCTAAAATCAGCCGAACTACGAATTCTGATTTACTCACCTGTTATCAGTAGAAAACCCAGTGCTGCATCTTTTAGACCAGCACTGACTATGAAAAGTAATTCTAAGCGTACTTACCAGTAACTTGTACTTCCTTCCATAGGAATCCATTGTGAGGTATTCACCGGAAAAGTTTCTAAGTGTCCATTTTTGAAACGTACAAATATTCCTCTAAAATCAGCCGAAATACGAATTGCTGTTTACTCACCTGTTATCAGGAGAGAACCCAGGGCTGCATCTTTTAGCCCAGCACTGACTATGAAAAGTGATTCTAAGCGTACTTACCAGTAACTTGTATTTCCTTCCATAGGAATCCATTGTGTGATTTTCACCGGAAAAGTTTCTAAGTGTCCATTTTTTAAATGTACAAATATTCCTCTAAAATCAGCCGAACTACGAATTCCGATTTACTCACCTGTTATCAGGAGAGAACCCAGTGCTGCATCTTTTAGAGCAGCACTGACCCTGAAAAGTAATTCTAAGCGTATTTACCAGTAACTTTTATTTCCTTCCATAGGAATCCATTGTGAGGTTTTCACCAGAAAAGTTTCCAAATGTCCATTTTTTAGACATACAAATATTCCTCCAAAATCACTTGAACTACGAATTCCGATTTACTCACCTGATATCAGGATAAAACCCAGTGCTGCATCTTTTAGACCAGCACTTACCCTGAAAAGTAATTCTAAGCGTACTTACCAGTAACTTGTACTTCCTTCCATAGGAATCCATTGTGTGGTTTTCACCAGAAAAGTTTCTAAGTGTCCATTTTTGAAACGTACAAATATTCCTCTAAAATCAGCCGAACTACAAATTCCAATTTACTCACCTGTTATCAGGAGAGAACCCAGTGCTGCATCTTTTAGAGCAGCACTGACCCTGAAAAGTAATTCTAAGCGTACTTACCAGTAACTTGTATTTCCTTCCTTAGGAATCCATTGTGTGGTTTTCACCAGAAAAGTTTCCAAGTGTCCATTTATGAAACGTACAAATAATCCTCTAAAATCAGCCTAACTACGAATTCCGATTTACTCACCTGTTATCAAGAGAGAACCCAGTGCTGCATCTATTAGAGCAGGACTGACCCTGAAAAGTAATTCTAAGCGTATTTACCAGTAACTTGTATTTCCTTCCATAGGAATCCATTGTGTGGTTTTCACCAGAAAAGTTTCCAAGTGTCCATTTTTTAGACTTACAAATATTCCTCTACAATCAGTTGAACTACGAATTCCGATTTACTCACCTGTTATCAGGAGAGAACCCAGTGCTGCATCTTTTAGAGCAGCACTGACCCTGAAAAGTAATTCTAAGTGTATTTACCAGTAACTTGTATTTCCTTCCATAGGAATCCATTGTGTGGTTTTCACCAGAAAAGTTTCCAAGTGTCCATTTTTGAAGCGTACAAATATTCCTCTAAAATCACCCGAACTGCGAATTCTGAGTTACTCACCTGTTATCAGGAGAAAACCCAGTGCTGCATCTTTTAGGCCAGCACTGACCATGAAAAGTAATTCTAAGCGTACTTACCAGTAACTTGTACTTCCTTCCATAGGAATCCATTGTGTGGTTTTCACCAGAAAAGTTTCTAAGTGTCCATTTTTGAAACGTACAAATATTCCTCTAAAATCAGCCGAAATACGAATTCCGATTTACTCACCTGTTATCAGGAGAGAACCCAGGTTTGCATCTTTTAGCCCAGCACTGACCCTGAAAAGTATTTCTAAGCGTACTTACCAGTAAATTGTATTTCCTTCCATAGGAATCCATTGTGTGGTTTTCACCAGAAAAGTTTCTAAGTGTCCATTTTTGAAACGTACAATTATTCCTCTAAAATCAGCCGAACTACGAATTCTGATTTACTCAACTGTTATCAGGAGAAGACCCAGTGCTGCATCTTTTAGACCAGCACTGACTATGAAAAGTAATTCTAAGCGTACTTACCAGTAACTTGTACTTCCTTCCATAGGAATCCATTGTGTGATTTTCACCTGAAAAGTTTTTAAGTGTCCATTTTTGAAATGTACAACTATTCCTCTAAAATCAGCCGAACTATGAATTTTGATTTACTCACCTGTTATCAGTAATGAACTCAAGGCTGCATCTTTTAGCCCAGCACTGACCCTGAAAAGTAATCCTAATCGTACTTACCAGTAACTTGTATTTCCTTCCATAGGAATCCATTGTGTGGATTTCACCAGAAAAGTTTCTAAGTGTCCATTTATGAAACGTACAAATATTCCTCTAAAATCAGCCGAACTACGAATTCCGATTTACTCACCTGTTATCAGGAGAGAACCCAGTGCTGAATCTTTTAGAGCAGCACTGACCCTTAAAAGTAATTCTAAGTGTACTTACCAGTAACTTGTATTTCCTTCCTTAGGAATCCATTGTGTGGTTTTCACCAGAAAAGTTTCCAAGTGTCCATTTATGAAACGTACAAATATTCCTCTAAAATCAGCCGAACTACGAATTCCGATTTACTCACCTGTTATCAGGAGAGAACCCAGTGCTGAATCTTTTAGAGCAGCACTGACCCTTAAAAGTAATTCTAAGCCTATTTACCAGTAACTTTATTTCCTTCTTAGGAATCCATTGTGTGGTTTTCACCAGAAAAGTTTCCAAGTGTCCATTTTTTAGACTTACAAATATTCCTCTAAAATCAGTTGAACTACGAATTCCGATTTACTCACCTGTTATCAGGAGAGAACCCAGTGCTGCATCTTTTAGAGCAGCACTGAACCTGAAAAGTAATTCTAAGTGTATTTACCAGTAACTTGTATTTCCTTCCATAGGAATCCATTGTGTGGTTTTCACCAGAAAAGTTTCCAAGTGTCCATTTATGAAACGTACAAATATTCCTCTAAAATCAGCCGAATTACGAATTCCGATTTACTCACCTGTTATCAGGAGAGAACCCAGTGCTGAATCTTTTAGAGCAGCACTGACCCTTAAAAGTAATTCTAAGCCTATTTACCAGTAACTTTATTTCCTTCTTAGGAATCCATTGTGTGGTTTTCACCAGAAAAGTTTCCAAGTGTCCATTTTTTAGACTTACAAATATTCCTCTAAAATCAGCCGAACTACGAATTCCGATTTACTCACCTGTTATCAGGAGAGAACCCAGTGCTGCATCTTTTAGAGCAGCACTGACTCTGAAAAGTAATTCTAAGCATATTTACCAGTAACTTGTATTTCCTTCCATAGGAATCCATTGTGTGGTTTTTACCAGAAAAGTTAACAAGTGTCCATTTTTGAAACGTACAAATATTCCTCTAAAATCAGCCGAACTACGAATTCTGATTTACTCACCTGTTATCAGGAGAAGACCCAGTGCTGCATCTTTTAGACTAGCACTGATCCTGAAAAGTAATTCTAAGCGTACTTACCAGTAACTTGTATTTCCTTCCATAGGAATCCATTGTGTGATTTTCACCAGAAAAGTTTCTAAGTGTCCATTTTTGAAACGTACAAATATTCCTCTAAAATCAGCCGAAATACGAATTCCGATTTACTCACCTGTTATCAGGGGAGAACACAGGGCTTCATCTTTTAGCCCAGCACTGACCCTGAAAAGTAATTCTAAGCGTACTTACCAGTAACTTGTATTTCCTTCTATAGGAATCCATTGTGTGGTTTTCACCAGAAAAGTTTCCAAGTGTCCATTTTTTAGACTTACAAATATTCCTCCAAAATCAGTTGAACTACGAATTCCGATTTACTCACCTATTATCAGGAGAGAACCCAGTGCTGCATCTTTTAGAGCAGAACTGACCCTGAAAAGTAATCGTAAGCGTACTTACCAGTAACTTGTATTTCCTTCCATAGGAATCCATTGTGTGGTTTTCACCAGAAAAGTTTCCAAGTGTCCATTTTTGAAACGTACAAATATTCCTCTACAATCAGCCGAACTACGAATTCTGATTTACTCACCTGTTATCAGGGGAGAACACAGGGCTTCATCTTTTAGCCCAGCACTGACCCTGAAAAGTAATTCTAAGCGTACTTACCAGTAACTTGTATTTCCTTCTATAGGAATCCATTGTGTGGTTTTCACCAGAAAAGTTTCTAAGTGTCCAGTTTTTGAAACGCACAGATATTCCTCTAAAACCAGCCGAACTACGAATTCAGATTTACTCACCTGTTATCAGGAGAGAACCCAGTGCTGCATCTTTTAGAGCAGCACTGACCCTGAAAAGTAATTCTAAGCGTATTTACCAGTAACTTGTATTTCCTTCCATAGGAACCCATTGTGTGGTT
Organism: Triturus cristatus; assembly: GCF_964204655.1. Classification (NCBI taxonomy): domain Eukaryota; kingdom Metazoa; phylum Chordata; class Amphibia; order Caudata; family Salamandridae; genus Triturus; species Triturus cristatus. The sequence goes on from NC_140579.1 coordinate 909,920,193, forward strand.
TTCACCAGAAAAGTTTCCAAGTGTCCATTTTTTAGACTTACAAATATTCCTCTAAAATCAGTTGAACTACGAATTCCGATTTACTCACCTATTATCAGGAGAGAACCCAGTGCTGCATCTTTTAGAGCAGAACTGACCCTGAAAAGTAATTCTAAGCGTACTTACCAGTAACTTGTATTTCCTTCCATAGGAATCCATTGTGTGGTTTTCACCAGAAAAGTTTCCAAGTGTCCATTTTTGAAACGTACAAATATTCCTCTACAATCAGCCGAACTACGAATTCTGATTTACTCACCTGTTATCAGGAGAGAATCCAGTGCTGCATCTTTTAGAGCAGCACTGACTCTGAAAAGTAATTCTAAGCGTATTTACCAGTAACTTGTATTTCCTTCCATAGGAATCCATTGTGTGGTTTTTACCAGAAAAGTTAACAAGTGTCCATTTTTGAAACGTACAAATATTCCTCAAAAATAAGCCGAACTACGAATTCTGATTTACTCACCTGTTATCAGGAGAAGACCCAGTGCTGCATCTTTTAGACCAGCACTGATCCTGAAAAGTAATTCTAAGCGTACTTACCAGTAACTTGTATTTCCTTCCATAGGAATCCATTGTGTGATTTTCACCAGAAAAGTTTCTAAGTGTCCATTTTTGAAACGTACAAATATTCCTCTAAAATCAGCCGAAATACGAATTCCGATTTACTCACCTGTTATCAGGGGAGAACACAGGGCTTCATCTTTTAGCCCAGCACTGACCCTGAAAAGTAATTCTAAGCGTACTTACCAGTAACTTGTATTTCCTTCTATAGGAATCCATTGTGTGGTTTTCACCAGAAAAGTTTCTAAGTGTTCAGTTTTTGAAACGCACAGATATTCCTCTAAAATCAGCCGAACTACGAATTCCGATTTACTCACCTGTTATCAGGAGAGAACCCAGTGCTGCATCTTTTAGAGCAGCACTGACCCTGAAAAGTAATTCTAAGCGTATTTACCAGTAACTTGTATTTCCTTCCATAGGAATCCATTGTGTGGCTTTCACCAGAAAAGTTTCCAAGTGTCAATTTTTTAGACTTACAAATATTCCTCTAAAATCAGTTGAACTACGAATTCTGATTTACTCACCTATTATCAGGAGAGAACCCAGTGCTGCATCTTCTAGAGCAGCACTGACCCTTAAAAGTAATTCTAAGTGTATTTACCAGTAACTTGTATTTCCTTCCATAGGAAATCATTGAGTGGTTTTCACCAGAAAAGTTTCCAAGTGTCCATTTTTGAAGCGTACAAATATTCCTCTAAAATCAGCCGAACTACGAATTCTGATTTACTCACCTGTTATCAGGAGAAAACCCAGTGCTGCATCTTTTAGGCCAGCACTGACCATGAAAAGTAATTCTAAGCGTACTTACCAGTAACTTGTACTTCCTTCCATAGGAATCCATTGTGTGGTTTTCACCAGAAAAGTTTCTAAGTGTCCATTTTTGAAACGTACAAATATTCCTCTAAAATCAGCCGAAATACAAATTCCTGTTTACTCACCTGTTATCAGGAGAGAACCCAGAGCTGCATCTTTTAGCCCAGCACTGACCCTGAAAAGTAATTCTAAGCGTACTTACCAGTAATTTGTATTTCCTTCCATAGGAATCCATTATGTGGGTTTCACCAGAAAAGTTTCCAAGTGTCCATTTTGAAACGTACAACTATTCCTCTAAAATCAGCCGAACTATGAATTTTGATTTACTCACCTGTTATCAGGAATGAACTCAAGGCTGCATCTTTTAGCCCAGCACTGACCCTGAAAAGTAATCCTAATCGTACTTACTAGTAACTTGTATTTCCTTCCATAGTTATCCATTGTGTTGTTTTCACCAGAAAAGTTTCTAAGTGTCCATTTTTGAAACGTACAAATATTCCTCTAAGATCAGCCGAACTACAAATTCCAATTTACTCACCTGTTATCAGGAGAGAACCCAGTGCTGCATCTATTAGAGAAGCACTGACCCTGAAAAGTAATTCTAAGCGTACTTACCAGTAACTTGTACTTCATTCCATAGGAATCCATTGTGTGGTTTTCACCAGAAAAGTTTCCAAGTGTCCATTTTTTAGACTTACAAATTTTCCTCTAAAATCAGCCGAACTACGAATTCCGATGTACTCACCTGTTATCAGGAGAGAACCCAGTGCTGCATCTTTTAGAGCAGAACTGACCCTGAAAAGTAATTCTAAGCGTACTTACCAGTAACTTGTATTTCCTTCCATAGGAATCCATTGTGTGGTTTTCACCAGAAAAGTTTCAAGTGTCCATTTTTGAAGCATACAAATATTCCTCTAAAATCACCCGAACTGCGAATTCTGATTTACTCACCTGTTATCAGGAGAAAACCCAGTGCTGCATCTTTTAGGCCAGCACTGACCATGAAAAGTCATTATACGCGTACTTACCAGTAGCTTGTACTTCCTTCCATAGGAATCCATTGTGTGGTTTTCACCAGAAAAGTTTCCAAATGTCCATTTTTTAGACTTACAAATATTCCTCTAAAATCAGTTGAACTACGAATTCTGATTTACTCACCTGATATCAGGAGAAAACCCAGTGCTGCATCTTTTAGACCAGCACTGACCATGAAAAGTAATTCTAAGCGTACTTACCAGTAACTTGTACTTCCTTCCATAGGAATCCTTTGTGTGGTTTTCACCAGAAAAGTTTCTAAGTGTCCATTTTTGAAACGTACAAATATTCCTCTAAAATCAGCCGAAATACGACTTCTGATTTACTCACCTGTCATCAGGAGAGAACCCAGGGCTGCATCTTTTAGCCCAGCACTGACCCTGAAAAGTAATTCTAAGAGTACTTACCAGTAACTTGTATTTCCTTCCATAGGAATCCATTGTGTGGTTTTCACCAGAAAAGTTTCTAAGTGTCCATTTTTGAAACATACAAATATTCCTCTAAAATCAGCCGAACTACGAATTCTGATTTACTCACCTGTTATCAGGAGAGAAACCAGTGCTGCATCTTTGAGAGCAGCACTGACCCTGAAAAGTAATTCTAAGCGTATTTACCAGTACCTTGTATTTCCTTCCATAGGAATCCATTGTGTGGTTTTCACCAGAAAAGTTTCCAAGTGTCTATTTTTGAAACGTACAAATACTCCTCTAAAATCAGCCGAACTACGAATTCCGATTTACTCACCTGTTATCAGGAGAGAACCCAGTGCTGCATCTTTTAGAGCAGCACTGACCCTGAAAAGTAATTCTAAGCGTATTTACCAGTAACTTGTATTTCCTTCCATAGGAATCCATTGTGTGGTTTTCACCAAAAATTTTTCCAAGTGTCCATTTTTGAAGCGTACAAATATTCCTCTAAAATCAGCCGAACTACGAATTCTGATTTACTCACCTGTTATCAGGAGAAAACCCAGTGCTGCATCTTTTAGACCAGCACTGACTATGAAAAGTAATTCTAAGCGTACTTACCAGTAACTTGTACTTCCTTCCATGGGAATCCATTGTGTGATTTTCACCAGAAAAGTTTCTAAGTGTCCTTTTTTGAAACGTACAAATATTCCTATAAATCAGCCGAAATACGAATTGCTGTTTACTCACCTGTTATCAGGAAAGAACCCAGGGCTGCATCTTTTAGCCCAGCACTGACTATGAAAAGTAATTCTAAGCGTACTTACCAGTAACTTGTATTTCCTTCCATAGGAATCCATTGTGAGGTATTCACCGGAAAAGTTTCTAAGTGTCCATTTTTTAAATGTACAAATATTCCTCTAAAATCAGCCGAACTACGAATTCCGATTTACTCACCTGTTATCAGGAGAGAACCCAGTGCTGCATCTTTTAGAGCAGCACTGACCCTGAAAAGTAATTCTAAGCGTATTTACTAGTAACTTTTATTTCCTTCCATAGGAATCCATTGTGTGGTTTTCACCAGAAAAGTTTCCAAATGTCCATTTTTTAGACTTACAAATATTCCTCTAAAATCAGTTGAACTACGAATTCCGTTTTACTCACCTGATATCAGGAGAAAACCCAGTGCTGCATCTTTTAGACCAGCACTGACTATGAAAATTAATTCTAAGCATACTTACCAGTAACTTGTACTTCCTTCCATAGGAATCCATTGTGTGGTTTTCACCAGAAAATTTTCTAAGTGTCCATTTTTGAAACGTACAAATACTCCTCTAAAATCAGCCGAACTGCGAATTCCGATTTACTCACCTGTTATCAGGAGAGAACCCAGTGCTGCATCTTTTAGAGCAGCACTGACCCTCAAAAGTAATTCTAAGCGTACTTACCAGTAACTGGTATTTCCTTCCATAGGAATCCATTGTGTGGTTTTCACCAGAAAAGTTTCCAAGTGTCCATTTTTGAAACGTACAAATATTCCTCTACAATCAGCCGAACTACGAATTCTGATTTACTCACCTGTTATCAGGAGAGAATCCAGTGCTGCATCTTTTAGACCAGCACTGACTATGAAAAGTAATTCTAAGCGTACTTACCAGTAACTTGTACTTCCTTCCATGGGAATCCATTGTGTGATTTTCACCAGAAAAGTTTCTAAGTGTCCATTTTTGAAACGTACAAATATTCCTCTAAAATCAGCCGAAATACGAATTGCTGTTTACTCACCTGTTATCAGGAGAGAACCCAGGGCTGCATCTTTTAGCCCAGCACTGACTATGAAAAGTGATTCTAAGCGTACTTACCAGTAACTTGTATTTCCTTCCATAGGAATCCATTGTGTGATTTTCACCGGAAAAGTTTCTAAGTGTCCATTTTTTAAATGTACAAATATTCCTCTAAAATCAGCCGAACTACGAATTCCGATTTACTCACCTGTTATCAGGAGAGAACCCAGTGCTGCATCTTTTAGAGCAGCACTGACCCTGAAAAGTAATTCTAAGCGTATTTACCAGTAACTTTTATTTCCTTCCATAGGAATCCATTGTGAGGTTTTCACCAGAAAAGTTTCCAAATGTCCATTTTTTAGACATACAAATATTCCTCCAAAATCACTTGAACTACGAATTCCGATTTACTCACCTGATATCAGGATAAAACCCAGTGCTGCATCTTTTAGACCAGCACTTACCCTGAAAAGTAATTCTAAGCGTACTTACCAGTAACTTGTACTTCCTTCCATAGGAATCCATTGTGTGGTTTTCACCAGAAAAGTTTCTAAGTGTCCATTTTTGAAACGTACAAATATTCCTCTAAAATCAGCCGAACTACAAATTCCAATTTACTCACCTGTTATCAGGAGAGAACCCAGTGCTGCATCTTTTAGAGCAGCACTGACCCTGAAAAGTAATTCTAAGCGTACTTACCAGTAACTTGTATTTCCTTCCTTAGGAATCCATTGTGTGGTTTTCACCAGAAAAGTTTCCAAGTGTCCATTTATGAAACGTACAAATAATCCTCTAAAATCAGCCTAACTACGAATTCCGATTTACTCACCTGTTATCAAGAGAGAACCCAGTGCTGCATCTATTAGAGCAGGACTGACCCTGAAAAGTAATTCTAAGCGTATTTACCAGTAACTTGTATTTCCTTCCATAGGAATCCATTGTGTGGTTTTCACCAGAAAAGTTTCCAAGTGTCCATTTTTTAGACTTACAAATATTCCTCTACAATCAGTTGAACTACGAATTCCGATTTACTCACCTGTTATCAGGAGAGAACCCAGTGCTGCATCTTTTAGAGCAGCACTGACCCTGAAAAGTAATTCTAAGTGTATTTACCAGTAACTTGTATTTCCTTCCATAGGAATCCATTGTGTGGTTTTCACCAGAAAAGTTTCCAAGTGTCCATTTTTGAAGCGTACAAATATTCCTCTAAAATCACCCGAACTGCGAATTCTGAGTTACTCACCTGTTATCAGGAGAAAACCCAGTGCTGCATCTTTTAGGCCAGCACTGACCATGAAAAGTAATTCTAAGCGTACTTACCAGTAACTTGTACTTCCTTCCATAGGAATCCATTGTGTGGTTTTCACCAGAAAAGTTTCTAAGTGTCCATTTTTGAAACGTACAAATATTCCTCTAAAATCAGCCGAAATACGAATTCCGATTTACTCACCTGTTATCAGGAGAGAACCCAGGTTTGCATCTTTTAGCCCAGCACTGACCCTGAAAAGTATTTCTAAGCGTACTTACCAGTAAATTGTATTTCCTTCCATAGGAATCCATTGTGTGGTTTTCACCAGAAAAGTTTCTAAGTGTCCATTTTTGAAACGTACAATTATTCCTCTAAAATCAGCCGAACTACGAATTCTGATTTACTCAACTGTTATCAGGAGAAGACCCAGTGCTGCATCTTTTAGACCAGCACTGACTATGAAAAGTAATTCTAAGCGTACTTACCAGTAACTTGTACTTCCTTCCATAGGAATCCATTGTGTGATTTTCACCTGAAAAGTTTTTAAGTGTCCATTTTTGAAATGTACAACTATTCCTCTAAAATCAGCCGAACTATGAATTTTGATTTACTCACCTGTTATCAGTAATGAACTCAAGGCTGCATCTTTTAGCCCAGCACTGACCCTGAAAAGTAATCCTAATCGTACTTACCAGTAACTTGTATTTCCTTCCATAGGAATCCATTGTGTGGATTTCACCAGAAAAGTTTCTAAGTGTCCATTTATGAAACGTACAAATATTCCTCTAAAATCAGCCGAACTACGAATTCCGATTTACTCACCTGTTATCAGGAGAGAACCCAGTGCTGAATCTTTTAGAGCAGCACTGACCCTTAAAAGTAATTCTAAGTGTACTTACCAGTAACTTGTATTTCCTTCCTTAGGAATCCATTGTGTGGTTTTCACCAGAAAAGTTTCCAAGTGTCCATTTATGAAACGTACAAATATTCCTCTAAAATCAGCCGAACTACGAATTCCGATTTACTCACCTGTTATCAGGAGAGAACCCAGTGCTGAATCTTTTAGAGCAGCACTGACCCTTAAAAGTAATTCTAAGCCTATTTACCAGTAACTTTATTTCCTTCTTAGGAATCCATTGTGTGGTTTTCACCAGAAAAGTTTCCAAGTGTCCATTTTTTAGACTTACAAATATTCCTCTAAAATCAGTTGAACTACGAATTCCGATTTACTCACCTGTTATCAGGAGAGAACCCAGTGCTGCATCTTTTAGAGCAGCACTGAACCTGAAAAGTAATTCTAAGTGTATTTACCAGTAACTTGTATTTCCTTCCATAGGAATCCATTGTGTGGTTTTCACCAGAAAAGTTTCCAAGTGTCCATTTATGAAACGTACAAATATTCCTCTAAAATCAGCCGAATTACGAATTCCGATTTACTCACCTGTTATCAGGAGAGAACCCAGTGCTGAATCTTTTAGAGCAGCACTGACCCTTAAAAGTAATTCTAAGCCTATTTACCAGTAACTTTATTTCCTTCTTAGGAATCCATTGTGTGGTTTTCACCAGAAAAGTTTCCAAGTGTCCATTTTTTAGACTTACAAATATTCCTCTAAAATCAGCCGAACTACGAATTCCGATTTACTCACCTGTTATCAGGAGAGAACCCAGTGCTGCATCTTTTAGAGCAGCACTGACTCTGAAAAGTAATTCTAAGCATATTTACCAGTAACTTGTATTTCCTTCCATAGGAATCCATTGTGTGGTTTTTACCAGAAAAGTTAACAAGTGTCCATTTTTGAAACGTACAAATATTCCTCTAAAATCAGCCGAACTACAAATTCTGATTTACTCACCTGTTATCAGGAGAAGACCCAGTGCTGCATCTTTTAGACTAGCACTGATCCTGAAAAGTAATTCTAAGCGTACTTACCAGTAACTTGTATTTCCTTCCATAGGAATCCATTGTGTGATTTTCACCAGAAAAGTTTCTAAGTGTCCATTTTTGAAACGTACAAATATTCCTCTAAAATCAGCCGAAATACGAATTCCGATTTACTCACCTGTTATCAGGGGAGAACACAGGGCTTCATCTTTTAGCCCAGCACTGACCCTGAAAAGTAATTCTAAGCGTACTTACCAGTAACTTGTATTTCCTTCTATAGGAATCCATTGTGTGGTTTTCACCAGAAAAGTTTCCAAGTGTCCATTTTTTAGACTTACAAATATTCCTCCAAAATCAGTTGAACTACGAATTCCGATTTACTCACCTATTATCAGGAGAGAACCCAGTGCTGCATCTTTTAGAGCAGAACTGACCCTGAAAAGTAATCGTAAGCGTACTTACCAGTAACTTGTATTTCCTTCCATAGGAATCCATTGTGTGGTTTTCACCAGAAAAGTTTCCAAGTGTCCATTTTTGAAACGTACAAATATTCCTCTACAATCAGCCGAACTACGAATTCTGATTTACTCACCTGTTATCAGGGGAGAACACAGGGCTTCATCTTTTAGCCCAGCACTGACCCTGAAAAGTAATTCTAAGCGTACTTACCAGTAACTTGTATTTCCTTCTATAGGAATCCATTGTGTGGTTTTCACCAGAAAAGTTTCTAAGTGTCCAGTTTTTGAAACGCACAGATATTCCTCTAAAACCAGCCGAACTACGAATTCCGATTTACTCACCTGTTATCAGGAGAGAACCCAGTGCTGCATCTTTTAGAGCAGCACTGACCCTGAAAAGTAATTCTAAGCGTATTTACCAGTAACTTGTATTTCCTTCCATAGGAACCCATTGTGTGGTTTTCACCAGAAAAGTTTCCAAGTGTCCATTTTTTAGACTTACAAATATTCCTCTAAAATCAGTTGAACTACGAATTCCGATTTACTCACCTATTATCAGGAGAGAACCCAGTGCTGCATCTTTTAGAGCAGAACTGACCCTGAAAAGTAATTCTAAGCGTACTTACCAGTAACTTGTATTTCCTTCCATAGGAATCCATTGTGTGGTTTTCACCAGAAAAGTTTCCAAGTGTCCATTTTTGAAACGTACAAATATTCCTCTACAATCAGCCGAACTACGAATTCTGATTTACTCACCTGTTATCAGGAGAGAATCCAGTGCTGCATCTTTTAGAGCAGCACTGACTCTGAAAAGTAATTCTAAGCGTATTTACCAGTAACTTGTATTTCCTTCCATAGGAATCCATTGTGTGGTTTTTACCAGAAAAGTTAACAAGTGTCCATTTTTGAAACGTACAAATATTCCTCAAAAATAAGCCGAACTACGAATTCTGATTTACTCACCTGTTATCAGGAGAAGACCCAGTGCTGCATCTTTTAGACCAGCACTGATCCTGAAAAGTAATTCTAAGCGTACTTACCAGTAACTTGTATTTCCTTCCATAGGAATCCATTGTGTGATTTTCACCAGAAAAGTTTCTAAGTGTCCATTTTTGAAACGTACAAATATTCCTCTAAAATCAGCCGAAATACGAATTCCGATTTACTCACCTGTTATCAGGGGAGAACACAGGGCTTCATCTTTTAGCCCAGCACTGACCCTGAAAAGTAATTCTAAGCGTACTTACCAGTAACTTGTATTTCCTTCTATAGGAATCCATTGTGTGGTTTTCACCAGAAAAGTTTCTAAGTGTTCAGTTTTTGAAACGCACAGATATTCCTCTAAAATCAGCCGAACTACGAATTCCGATTTACTCACCTGTTATCAGGAGAGAACCCAGTGCTGCATCTTTTAGAGCAGCACTGACCCTGAAAAGTAATTCTAAGCGTATTTACCAGTAACTTGTATTTCCTTCCATAGGAATCCATTGTGTGGCTTTCACCAGAAAAGTTTCCAAGTGTCAATTTTTTAGACTTACAAATATTCCTCTAAAATCAGTTGAACTACGAATTCCGATTTACTCACCTATTATCAGGAGAGAACCCAGTGCTGCATCTTCTAGAGCAGCACTGACCCTTAAAAGTAATTCTAAGTGTATTTACCAGTAACTTGTATTTCCTTCCATAGGAAATCATTGAGTGGTTTTCACCAGAAAAGTTTCCAAGTGTCCATTTTTGAAGCGTACAAATATTCCTCTAAAATCAGCCGAACTACGAATTCTGATTTACTCACCTGTTATCAGGAGAAAACCCAGTGCTGCATCTTTTAGGCCAGCACTGACCATGAAAAGTAATTCTAAGCGTACTTACCAGTAACTTGTACTTCCTTCCATAGGAATCCATTGTGTGGTTTTCACCAGAAAAGTTTCTAAGTGTCCATTTTTGAAACGTACAAATATTCCTCTAAAATCAGCCGAAATACAAATTCCTGTTTACTCACCTGTTATCAGGAGAGAACCCAGAGCTGCATCTTTTAGCCCAGCACTGACCCTGAAAAGTAATTCTAAGCGTACTTACCAGTAATTTGTATTTCCTTCCATAGGAATCCATTATGTGGGTTTCACCAGAAAAGTTTCCAAGTGTCCATTTTGAAACGTACAACTATTCCTCTAAAATCAGCCGAACTATGAATTTTGATTTACTCACCTGTTATCAGGAATGAACTCAAGGCTGCATCTTTTAGCCCAGCACTGACCCTGAAAAGTAATCCTAATCGTACTTACTAGTAACTTGTATTTCCTTCCATAGTTATCCATTGTGTTGTTTTCACCAGAAAAGTTTCTAAGTGTCCATTTTTGAAACGTACAAATATTCCTCTAAGATCAGCCGAACTACAAATTCCAATTTACTCACCTGTTATCAGGAGAGAACCCAGTGCTGCATCTATTAGAGAAGCACTGACCCTGAAAAGTAATTCTAAGCGTACTTACCAGTAACTTGTACTTCATTCCATAGGAATCCATTGTGTGGTTTTCACCAGAAAAGTTTCCAAGTGTCCATTTTTTAGACTTACAAATTTTCCTCTAAAATCAGCCGAACTACGAATTCCGATTTACTCACCTGTTATCAGGAGAGAACCCAGTGCTGCATCTTTTAGAGCAGAACTGACCCTGAAAAGTAATTCTAAGCGTACTTACCAGTAACTTGTATTTCCTTCCATAGGAATCCTTTGTGTGGTTTTCACCAGAAAAGTTTCTAAGTGTCCATTTTTGAAACGTACAAATATTCCTCTAAAATCAGCCGAAATACGACTTCTGATTTACTCACCTGTCATCAGGAGAGAACCCAGGGCTGCATCTTTTAGCCCAGCACTGACCCTGAAAAGTAATTCTAAGTGTACTTACCAGTAACTTGTATTTCCTTCCATAGGAATCCATTGTGTGGTTTTCACCAGAAAAGTTTCTAAGTGTCCATTTTTGAAACATACAAATATTCCTCTAAAATCAGCCGAACTACGAATTCTGATTTACTCACCTGTTATCAGGAGAGAAACCAGTGCTGCATCTTTGAGAGCAGCACTGACCCTGAAAAGTAATTCTAAGCGTATTTACCAGTACCTTGTATTTCCTTCCATAGGAATCCATTGTGTGGTTTTCACCAGAAAAGTTTCCAAGTGTCCATTTTTTAGACTTACAAATATTCCTCTAAAATCAGTTGAACTACGAATTCCGATTTACTCACCTATTATCAGGAGAGAACCCAGTGCTGCATCTTTTAGAGCAGAACTGACCCTGAAAAGTAATCGTAAGCGTACTTACCAGTAACTTGTATTTCCTTCCATAGGAATCCATTGTGTGGTTTTCACCAGAAAAGTTTCCAAGTGTCCATTTTTGAAACGTACAAATATTCCTCTACAATCAGCCGAACTACGAATTCTGATTTACTCACCTGTTATCAGGGGAGAACACAGGGCTTCATCTTTTAGCCCAGCACTGACCCTGAAAAGTAATTCTAAGCGTACTTACCAGTAACTTGTATTTCCTTCTATAGGAATCCATTGTGTGGTTTTCACCAGAAAAGTTTCTAAGTGTCCAGTTTTTGAAACGCACAGATATTCCTCTAAAACCAGCCGAACTACGAATTCCGATTTACTCACCTGTTATCAGGAGAGAACCCAGTGCTGCATCTTTTAGAGCAGCACTGACCCTGAAAAGTAATTCTAAGCGTATTTACCAGTAACTTGTATTTCCTTCCATAGGAACCCATTGTGTGGTTTTCACCAGAAAAGTTTCCAAGTGTCCATTTTTTAGACTTACAAATATTCCTCTAAAATCAGTTGAACTACGAATTCCGATTTACTCACCTATTATCAGGAGAGAACCCAGTGCTGCATCTTTTAGAGCAGAACTGACCCTGAAAAGTAATTCTAAGCGTACTTACCAGTAACTTGTATTTCCTTCCATAGGAATCCATTGTGTGGTTTTCACCAGAAAAGTTTCCAAGTGTCCATTTTTGAAACGTACAAATATTCCTCTACAATCAGCCGAACTACGAATTCTGATTTACTCACCTGTTATCAGGAGAGAATCCAGTGCTGCATCTTTTAGAGCAGCACTGACTCTGAAAAGTAATTCTAAGCGTATTTACCAGTAACTTGTATTTCCTTCCATAGGAATCCATTGTGTGGTTTTTACCAGAAAAGTTAACAAGTGTCCATTTTTGAAACGTACAAATATTCCTCAAAAATAAGCCGAACTACGAATTCTGATTTACTCACCTGTTATCAGGAGAAGACCCAGTGCTGCATCTTTTAGACCAGCACTGATCCTGAAAAGTAATTCTAAGCGTACTTACCAGTAACTTGTATTTCCTTCCATAGGAATCCATTGTGTGATTTTCACCAGAAAAGTTTCTAAGTGTCCATTTTTGAAACGTACAAATATTCCTCTAAAATCAGCCGAAATACGAATTGCTGTTTACTCACCTGTTATCAGGAGAGAACCCAGGGCTGCATCTTTTAGCCCAGCACTGACTATGAAAAGTGATTCTAAGCGTACTTACCAGTAACTTGTATTTCCTTCCATAGGAATCCATTGTGTGATTTTCACCGGAAAAGTTTCTAAGTGTCCATTTTTTAAATGTACAAATATTCCTCTAAAATCAGCCGAACAACGAATTCCGATTTACTCACCTGTTATCAGGAGAGAACCCAGTGCTGCATCTTTTAGAGCAGCACTGACCCTGAAAAGTAATTCTAAGCGTATTTACCAGTAACTTTTATTTCCTTCCATAGGAATCCATTGTGAGGTTTTCACCAGAAAAGTTTCCAAATGTCCATTTTTTAGACATACAAATATTCCTCCAAAATCACTTGAACTACGAATTCCGATTTACTCACCTGATATCAGGATAAAACCCAGTGCTGCATCTTTTAGACCAGCACTTACCATGAAAATTAATTCTAAGCGTACTTACCAGTAACTTGTACTTCCTTCCATAGGAATCCATTGTGTGGTTTTCACCAGAAAAGTTTCTAAGTGTCCATTTTTGAAACGTACAAATATTCCTCTAAAATCAGCCGAACTACAAATTCCAATTTACTCACCTGTTATCAGGAGAGAACCCAGTGCTGCATCTTTTAGAGCAGCACTGACCCTGAAAAGTAATTCTAAGCGTACTTACCAGTAACTTGTATTTCCTTCCTTAGGAATCCATTGTGTGGTTTTCACCAGAAAAGTTTCCAAGTGTCCATTTATGAAACGTACAAATAATCCTCTAAAATCAGCCTAACTACGAATTCCGATTTACTCACCTGTTATCAAGAGAGAACCCAGTGCTGCATCTATTAGAGCAGGTCTGACCCTGAAAAGTAATTCTAAGCGTATTTACCAGTAACTTGTATTTCCTTCCATAGGAATCCATTGTGTGGTTTTCACCAGAAAAGTTTCCAAGTGTCCATTTTTTAGACTTACAAATATTCCTCTACAATCAGTTGAACTACGAATTCCGATTTACTCACCTGTTATCAGGAGAGAACCCAGTGCTGCATCTTTTAGAGCAGCACTGACCCTGAAAAGTAATTCTAAGTGTATTTACCAGTAACTTGTATTTCCTTCCATAGGAATCCATTTTGTGGTTTTCACCAGAAAAGTTTCCAAGTGTCCATTTTTGAAGCGTACAAATATTCCTCTAAAATCACCCGAACTGCGAATTCTGAGTTACTCACCTGTTATCAGGAGAAAACCCAGTGCTGCATCTTTTAGGCCAGCACTGACCATGAAAAGTAATTCTAAGCGTACTTACCAGTAACTTGTACTTCCTTCCATAGGAATCCATTGTGTGGTTTTCACCAGAAAAGTTTCTAAGTGTCCATTTTTGAAACGTACAAATATTCCTCTAAAATCAGCCGAAATACGAATTCCGATTTACTCACCTGTTATCAGGAGAGAACCCAGGTTTGCATCTTTTAGCCCAGCACTGACCCTGAAAAGTATTTCTAAGCGTACTTACCAGTAAATTGTATTTCCTTCCATAGGAATCCATTGTGTGGTTTTCACCAGAAAAGTTTCTAAGTGTCCATTTTTGAAACGTACAATTATTCCTCTAAAATCAGCCGAACTACGAATTCTGATTTACTCAACTGTTATCAGGAGAAGACCCAGTGCTGCATCTTTTAGACCAGCACTGACTATGAAAAGTAATTCTAAGCGTACTTACCAGTAACTTGTACTTCCTTCCATAGGAATCCATTGTGTGATTTTCACCTGAAAAGTTTTTAAGTGTCCATTTTTGAAATGTACAACTATTCCTCTAAAATCAGCCGAACTATGAATTTTGATTTACTCACCTGTTATCAGTAATGAACTCAAGGCTGCATCTTTTAGCCCAGCACTGACCCTGAAAAGTAATCCTAATCGTACTTACCAGTAACTTGTATTTCCTTCCATAGGAATCCATTGTGTGGATTTCACCAGAAAAGTTTCTAAGTGTCCATTTATGAAACGTACAAATATTCCTCTAAAATCAGCCGAACTACGAATTCCGATTTACTCACCTGTTATCAGGAGAGAACCCAGTGCTGAATCTTTTAGAGCAGCACTGACCCTTAAAAGTAATTCTAAGTGTACTTACCAGTAACTTGTATTTCCTTCCTTAGGAATCCATTGTGTGGTTTTCACCAGAAAAGTTTCCAAGTGTCCATTTATGAAACGTACAAATATTCCTCTAAAATCAGCCGAACTACGAATTCCGATTTACTCACCTGTTATCAGGAGAGAACCCAGTGCTGAATCTTTTAGAGCAGCACTGACCCTTAAAAGTAATTCTAAGCCTATTTACCAGTAACTTTATTTCCTTCTTAGGAATCCATTGTGTGGTTTTCACCAGAAAAGTTTCCAAGTGTCCATTTTTTAGACTTACAAATATTCCTCTAAAATCAGTTGAACTACGAATTCCGATTTACTCACCTGTTATCAGGAGAGAACCCAGTGCTGCATCTTTTAGAGCAGCACTGAACCTGAAAAGTAATTCTAAGTGTATTTACCAGTAACTTGTATTTCCTTCCATAGGAATCCATTGTGTGGTTTTCACCAGAAAAGTTTCCAAGTGTCCATTTATGAAACGTACAAATATTCCTCTAAAATCAGCCGAATTACGAATTCCGATTTACTCACCTGTTATCAGGAGAGAACCCAGTGCTGAATCTTTTAGAGCAGCACTGACCCTTAAAAGTAATTCTAAGCCTATTTACCAGTAACTTTATTTCCTTCTTAGGAATCCATTGTGTGGTTTTCACCAGAAAAGTTTCCAAGTGTCCATTTTTTAGACTTACAAATATTCCTCTAAAATCAGCCGAACTACGAATTCCGATTTACTCACCTGTTATCAGGAGAGAACCCAGTGCTGCATCTTTTAGAGCAGCACTGACTCTGAAAAGTAATTCTAAGCATATTTACCAGTAACTTGTATTTCCTTCCATAGGAATCCATTGTGTGGTTTTTACCAGAAAAGTTAACAAGTGTCCATTTTTGAAACGTACAAATATTCCTCTAAAATCAGCCGAACTACGAATTCTGATTTACTCACCTGTTATCAGGAGAAGACCCAGTGCTGCATCTTTTAGACTAGCACTGATCCTGAAAAGTAATTCTAAGCGTACTTACCAGTAACTTGTATTTCCTTCCATAGGAATCCATTGTGTGATTTTCACCAGAAAAGTTTCTAAGTGTCCATTTTTGAAACGTACAAATATTCCTCTAAAATCAGCCGAAATACGAATTCCGATTTACTCACCTGTTATCAGGGGAGAACACAGGGCTTCATCTTTTAGCCCAGCACTGACCCTGAAAAGTAATTCTAAGCGTACTTACCAGTAACTTGTATTTCCTTCTATAGGAATCCATTGTGTGGTTTTCACCAGAAAAGTTTCCAAGTGTCCATTTTTTAGACTTACAAATATTCCTCTAAAATCAGTTGAACTACGAATTCCGATTTACTCACCTATTATCAGGAGAGAACCCAGTGCTGCATCTTTTAGAGCAGAACTGACCCTGAAAAGTAATTGTAAGCGTACTTACCAGTAACTTGTATTTCCTTCCATAGGAATCCATTGTGTGGTTTTCACCAGAAAAGTTTCCAAGTGTCCATTTTTGAAACGTACAAATATTCCTCTACAATCAGCCGAACTACGAATTCTGATTTACTCACCTGTTATCAGGGGAGAACACAGGGCTTCATCTTTTAGCCCAGCACTGACCCTGAAAAGTAATTCTAAGCGTACTTACCAGTAACTTGTATTTCCTTCTATAGGAATCCATTGTGTGGTTTTCACCAGAAAAGTTTCTAAGTGTCCAGTTTTTGAAACGCACAGATATTCCTCTAAAACCAGCCGAACTACGAATTCCGATTTACTCACCTGTTATCAGGAGAGAACCCAGTGCTGCATCTTTTAGAGCATCACTGACCCTGAAAAGTAATTCTAAGCGTATTTACCAGTAACTTGTATTTCCTTCCATAGGAACCCATTGTGTGGTTTTCACCAGAAAAGTTTCCAAGTGTCCATTTTTTAGACTTACAAATATTCCTCTAAAATCAGTTGAACTACGAATTCCGATTTACTCACCTATTATCAGGAGAGAACCCAGTGCTGCATCTTTTAGAGCAGAACTGACCCTGAAAAGTAATTCTAAGCGTACTTACCAGTAACTTGTATTTCCTTCCATAGGAATCCATTGTGTGGTTTTCACCAGAAAAGTTTCCAAGTGTCCATTTTTGAAACGTACAAATATTCCTCTACAATCAGCCGAACTACGAATTCTGATTTACTCACCTGTTATCAGGAGAGAATCCAGTGCTGCATCTTTTAGAGCAGCACTGACTCTGAAAAGTAATTCTAAGCGTATTTACCAGTAACTTGTATTTCCTTCCATAGGAATCCATTGTGTGGTTTTTACCAGAAAAGTTAACAAGTGTCCATTTTTGAAACGTACAAATATTCCTCAAAAATAAGCCGAACTACGAATTCTGATTTACTCACCTGTTATCAGGAATGAACTCAAGGCTGCATCTTTTAGCCCAGCACTGACCCTGAAAAGTAATCCTAATCGTACTTACTAGTAACTTGTATTTCCTTCCATAGTTATCCATTGTGTTGTTTTCACCAGAAAAGTTTCTAAGTGTCCATTTTTGAAACGTACAAATATTCCTCTAAGATCAGCCGAACTACAAATTCCAATTTACTCACCTGTTATCAGGAGAGAACCCAGTGCTGCATCTATTAGAGAAGCACTGACCCTGAAAAGTAATTCTAAGCGTACTTACCAGTAACTTGTACTTCATTCCATAGGAATCCATTGTGTGGTTTTCACCAGAAAAGTTTCCAAGTGTCCATTTTTTAGACTTACAAATTTTCCTCTAAAATCAGCCGAACTACGAATTCCGATTTACTCACCTGTTATCAGGAGAGAACCCAGTGCTGCATCTTTTAGAGCAGAACTGACCCTGAAAAGTAATTCTAAGCGTACTTACCAGTAACTTGTATTTCCTTCCATAGGAATCCATTGTGTGATTTTCACCAGAAAAGTTTCCAAGTGTCCATTTTTGAAACATACAAATATTCCTCTACAATCAGCCGAACTACGAATTCTGATTTACTCACCTGTTATCAGGAGATAATCCAGTGCTGCATCTTTTAGAGCAGCACTGACTCTGAAAAGTAATTCTAAGCGTATTTACCAGTAACTTGTATTTCCTTCCATAGGAATCCATTGTGTGGTTTTTACCAGAAAAGTTAACAAGTGTCCATTTTTGAAACGTACAAATATTCCTCTAAAATCAGCCGAACTACGAATTCTGATTTACTCACCTGTTATCAGGAGAAGACCCAGTGCTGCATCTTTTAGACCAGCACTGACCCTGAAAAGTAATTCTAAGCGTACTTACCAGTAACTTGTATTTCCTTCCATAGGAATCCATTGTGTGATTTTCACCAGAAAAGTTTCTAAGTGTCCATTTTTGAAACGTACAAATATTCCTCTAAAATCAGCCGAAATACGAATTCCGATTTACTCACCTGTTATCAGGGGAGAACACAGGGCTTCATCTTTTAGCCCAGCACTGACCCTGAAAAGTAATTCTAAGCGTGCTTACCAGTAACTTGTATTTCCTTCTATAGGAATCCATTGTGTGGTTTTCACCAGAAAAGTTTCTAAGTGTTCAGTTTTTGAAACGCACAGATATTCCTCTAAAATCAGCCGAACTACGAATTCCGATTTACTCACCTGTTATCAGGAGAGAACCCAGTGCTGCATCTTTTAGAGCAGCACTGACCCTGAAAAGTAATTCTAAGTGTATTTACCAGTAACTTGTATTTCCTTCCATAGGAAATCATTGAGTGGTTTTCACCAGAAAAGTTTCCAAGTGTCCATTTTTGAAGCGTACAAATATTCCTCTAAAATCAGCCGAACTACGAATTCTGATTTACTCACCTGTTATCAGGAGAAAACCCAGTGCTGCATCTTTTAGGCCAGCACTGACCATGAACAGTAATTCTAAGCATACTTACCAGTAACTTGTACTTCCTTCCATAGGAATCCATTGTGTGGTTTTCACTAGAAAAGTTTCTAAGTGTCCATTTTTGAAATGTACAACTATTCCTCTAAAATCAGCCGAACTATGAATTTTGATTTACTCACCTGTTATCAGGAATGAACTCAAGGCTGCATCTTTTAGCCCAGCACTGACCCTGAAAAGTAATCCTAATCGTACTTACCAGTAACTTGTATTTCCTTCCATAGGAATCCATTGTGTGGATTTCACCAGAAAAGTTTCTAAGTGTCGATTTTTGAAACATACAAATATTCCTATAAAATCAGCCTAACTACGAATTCTAATTTACTCACCTGTTATCAGGAGAGAACCCAGTGCTGCATCTTTTAGAGCAGCACTGACCCTGAAAAGTAATTCTAAGTGTACTTACCAGTAACTTGTATTTCCTTCCATAGGAATCCATTGTGTGGTTTTCACCAGAAAAGTTTCAAGTGTCCATTTTTGAAGCATACAAATATTCCTCTAAAATCACCCGAACTGCGAATTCTGATTTACTCACCTGTTATCAGGAGAAAACCCAGTGCTGCATCTTTTAGGCCAGCACTGACCATGAAAAGTCATTATACGCGTACTTACCAGTAGCTTGTACTTCCTTCCATAGGAATCCATTGTGTGGTTTTTACCAGAAAAGTTTCCAAATGTCCATTTTTTAGACTTACAAATATTCCTCTAAAATGAGTTGAACTACGAATTCCGATTTACTCACCTGATATCAGGAGAAAACCCAGTGCTGCATCTTTTAGACCAGCACTGATCATGAAAAGTAATTCTAAGCGTACTTACCAGTAACTTGTACTTCCTTCCATAGGAATCCATTGTGTGGTTTTCACCAGAAAAGTTTCTAAGTGTCCATTTTTGAAACGTACAAATATTCCTCTAAAATCAGCCGAAATACGACTTCTGATTTACTCACCTGTCATCAGGAGAGAACCCAGGGCTGCATCTTTTAGCCCAGCACTGACCCTGAAAAGTAATCCTAATCGTACTTACCAGTAACTTGTATTTCCTTCCATAGGAATCCATTGTGTGGATTTCACCAGAAAAGTTTCTAAGTGTCGATTTTTGAAACGTACAAATATTCCTATAAAATCAGCCGAACTACGAATTCTAATTTACTCACCTGTTATCAGGAGAGAACCCAGTGCTGCATCTTTTAGAGCAGCACTGACCCTGAAAAGTAATTCTAAGTGTACTTACCAGTAACTTGTATTTCCTTCCTTAGGAATCCATTGTGTGGTTTTCACCAGAAAAGTTTCCAAGTGTCCATTTATGAAACGTACAAATATTCCTCTAAAATCAGCCGAACTACGAATTCTGATTTACTCACCTGTTATCAGGAGAGAACCCAGTGCTGAATCTTTTAGAGCAGCACTGACCCTGAAAAGTAATTCTAAGCGTATTTACCAGTAACTTTATTTCCTTCTTAGGAATCCATTGTGCGGTTTTCACCAGAAAAGTTTCCAAGTGTCCATTTTTTAGACTTACAAATATTCCTCGAAAATCAGTTGAACTACGAATTCCGATTTACTCACCTGTTATCAGGAGAGAACCCAGTGCTGCATCTTTTAGAGCAGCACTGAACCTGAAAAGTAATTCTAAGTGTATTTACCAATAACTTGTATTTCCTTCCATAGGAATCCATTGTGTGGTTTTCACCAGAAAAGTTTAAAAGTGTCCATTTTTGAAGCGTACAAATATTCCTCTAAAATCACCCGAACTGCGAATTCTGATTTACTCACCTGTTATCAGGAGAAAACCCAGTGCTGCATCTTTTAGACCAGCAATGACCATGAAAAGTAATTCTAAGCGTACTTACCAGTAACTTGTACTTCATTCCATAGGAATCCATTTTGTGGTTTTCACCAGAAAAGTTTCCAAGTGTCCATTTTTTAGACTTACAAATATTCCTCTAAAATCAGCCGAACTACGAATTCCGATTTACTCACCTGTTATCAGGAGAGAACCCAGTGCTGCATCTTTTAGAGCAGAACTGACCCTGAAAAGTAATTCTAAGCGTACTTACCAGTAACTTGAATTTCCTTCCATAGGAATCCATTGTGTGGTTTTCACCAGAAAAGTTTCCAAGTGTCCATTTTTGAAACGTACAAATATTCCTCTAAAATCAGCCGAACTACGAATTCCGATTTACTCACCTGTTATCAGGAGAGAACCCAGTGCTGCATCTTTTAGAGCAGCACTGACCCTGAAAAGTAATTCTAAGCGTATTTACCAGTAACTTGTATTTCCTTCCATAGGAATCCATTGTGTGGTTTTCACCAGAAAAGTTTCCAAGTGTCCATTTTTTAGACTTACAAATATTCCTCTAAAATCAGTTGAACTACGAATTCCGATTTACTCACCTGTTATCAGGAGAGAACCCAGTGCTGCATCTTTTAGAGCAGCACTGACCCTGAAAATTAATTCTAAGCGTATTTACCAGTAACTTGTATTTCCTTCCATAGGAATCCATTGTGTGGTTTTCACCAGAAAAGTTTCCAAGTGTCCATTTTTTAGACTTACAAATATTCCTCTAAAATCAGTTGAACTACGAATTCCGGTTTACTCACCTGTTATCAGGAGAGATCCCAGTGCTGCATCTTTTAGAGCAGCACTGACCCTAAAAAGTAATTCTAAGTGTATTTACCAGTAACTTGTATTTCCTTCCATATGAATCCATTGTGTGGTTTTCACCAGAAAAGTTTCCAAGTGTCCATTTTTGAAGCGTACAAATATTCCTCTAAAATCACCCGAACTGCGAATTCTGATATACTCACCTGTTATCAGGAGAGAACCCAGTGCTGCATCTTTTAGAGCAGCACTGACCCTGAAAAGTAATTCTAAGCGTATTTACTAGTAACTTTTATTTCCTTCCATAGGAATCCATTGTGAGGTTTTCACCAGAAAAGTTTCCAAATGTCCATTTTTTAGACATACAAATATTCCTCTAAAATCAGTTGAACTACGAATTCCGATTTACTCACCTGATATCAGGAGAAAACCCAGTGCTGCATCTTTTAGACCAGCATTGACCATGAAAATTAATTCTAAGCGTACTTACCAGTAACTTGTACTTCCTTCCATAGGAATCCATTGTGTGGTTTTCACCAGAAAAGTTTCTAAGTGTCCATTTTTGAAACGTACAAATATTCCTCTAAAATCAGCCGAACTACGAATTCCGATTTACTCACCTGTTATCAGGAGAGAACCCAGTGCTGCATCTTTTAGAGCAGCACTGGCCCTGAAAAGTAATTCTAAGCGTATTTACCAGTAACTTGGATTTCCTTCCATAGGAATCCATTGTGTGGTTTTCACCAGAAAAGTTTCTAAGTGTCCATTTTTGAAACGTACAAATATTCCTCTAAAATCAGCCGAAATACGAATTCCGATTTACTCACCTGTTATCAGGAGAGAACCCAGGGCTGCATCTTTTAGCCCAGCACTGACCCTGAAAAGTAATTCTAAGCGTACTTACCAGTAACTTGTATTTCCTTCCATAGGAATCCATTGTGTGGTTTTCACCAGAAAAGTTTCTAAGTGTCCATTTTTGAAACGTACAATTATTCCTCTAAAATCAGCCGAACTACGAATTCTGATTTACTCAACTGTTATCAGGAGAAGACCCAGTGCTGCATCTTTTAGACCAGCACTGACTATGAAAAGTAATTCTAAGCGTACTTACCAGTAACTTGTACTTCCTTCCATAGGAATCCATTGTGTGATTTTCACCTGAAAAGTTTCTAAGTGTCCATTTTTGAAATGTACAACTATTCCTCTAAAATCAGCCGAACTATGAATTTTGATTTACTCACCTGTTATCAGTAGGCCTGGGCCAAAATTCCGTTCCGTTCGCGGAAGTTGCGATATTTTGGCATTCTCGCGTTCCGCGGAAAGCGCGAAAATGTCAAAATTTCCGCATTCCGCAGCTTAGCGATAATTTCTTTTCTTGCTCGCGCTGTAAATCAATACATATTCGCGCGCGCGATCGCCTTACCTGAATCCCTGCGTTCTCCGACAAGTTTTCTTGACCCGGTCGCGTTCTCCACGAGATGTTGGATTTTGGTAGCCATTTTGCGCTGTCTCGCGAGAGTTCGCGGCCGCATTCAAGTCATTTTTCACGCGATCACGTCATTTGTCGCGCGATCAGGTATTTCTTCTCGCGATCATGCACCGCGCGAGTATGAGAAGATTGAGATCTCGAACATGTCATTCTACATCGCGAGCCAGAGAATGAGGACGCGGGCACATGAAATCGAACGCGAACAGGAGAAAGAGACCGCGAACACGTCATATCCAACGCGACAGGGACAAAGAAGAGAACGCGATCATATCGTTTTCGACACGCCGGCGGAAGTAATGTGAAGCTGGAGAACTCAACAATGTAAAATTTACAATTTGGAGAGGAATATCGGCTCTAGCAGCATGAAACCATCTGCAAATACTGATTTTGGATGAAAAGAACTCCTTACATTCACATTTGGCTTTCCTTTTTTGTGCAAGGACTCCAGGAGTCATTTTTTTTTTACAAAGTGGAGAGAGGGAGGAAGTGACACAGATTCTCCAACTTCCTGTTCCTGTCCAGCAGGCTCCTCCCAGTGCTTTGTCCATCTCCTGCTCATTCTGCCTTTGGATTTGGAGCTCTCTCTTTTTGTCTGCTGCATCATTGCAATTGGATTTCAGGATTTTTGGAATAGGATATTTTACAAGTAAGTGGTTGTTGTGTTTGATTGTGGGCATTGCAGTTGTTGTGTAACTACAATTTATTTTTGATAATTAATTATCATCATTCCTTTTTTTTTTTTTTAATTTATTTTAATTTTGTGGGTTGTAGTAGTAGGCCCGAGCTAGCCATGGGCATGGCCTCATGGGTGTGTGTGTGCATGATGAAGCAACTGTTCCTTTTGTTTTTTGAATATATTTCATTTTCAATCACATTTAGGGCATGGATGGCATTGGATTGAGTTGTGGAAGTGTGTTTTTTGGGGTGGCCTTGCTGATGTTGTTGGGCCTGGACATGTGGCTGGTGGCCATTTTGAGGCCTAGGCCTGCAAGCTTGCCTGGCCTTGTCTGCCAGCAGGCCTGCTTTCATCCACTGCTACCAGAGCAGGTAGCCACAGCTTTAGTAATCTACTGTTTTCTGTGTGTTCTGTTGATTTTAGATATCATTTTGGGCATGGATGGCATTGGATTGAGTTGGGGAAGTGTGTATTTTGGGGTGGCCTTGCTGATGTTGTTGGGGCTCGCCATGTGGCTGGTGGCCATTTTGAGGCCTAGGCCTGCAAGCTTGCCTGGCCTTGTCTGCCAGCAGGCCTGCTTTCATCCACTGCTACCAGAGCAGGTAGCCACAGCTTTAGTAATCTACTGTTTTCTGTGTGTTCTGTTGATTTTAGACATCATTTTGGGCATGGATGGCATTGGATTGAGTTGGGGAAGTGTGTATTTTGGGGTGGCCTTGCTGATGTTGTTGGGGCTCTCCATGTGGCTGGTGGCCATTTTGAGGCCTAGGCCTGCAAGCTTGCCTGGCCTTGTCTGCCAGCAGGCCTGCTTTCATCCACTGCTACCAGAGCAGGTAGCCACCGCTTTAGTAATCTACTGTTTTCTGTGTGTTCTGTTGATTTTAGACATCATTTTGGGCATGGATGGCATTGGATTGAGTTGGGGAAGTGTGTATTTTGGGGTGGCCTTGCTGATGTTGTTGGGGCTCGCCATGTGGCTGGTGGCCATTTTGAGGCCTAGGCCTGCAAGCTTGCCTGGCCTTGTCTGCCAGCAGGCCTGCTTTCATCCACTGCTACCAGAGCAGGTAGCCACAGCTTTAGTAATCTACTGTTTTCTGTGTGTTCTGTTGATTTTAGACATCATTTTGGGCATGGATGCCATTGGATTGAGTTGGGGAAGTGTGTATTTTGGGGTGGCCTTGCTGATGTTGTTGGGGCTCTCCATGTGGCTGGTGGCCATTTTGAGGCCTAGGCCTGCAAGCTTGCCTGGCCTTGTCTGCCAGCAGGCCTGCTTTCATCCACTGCTACCAGAGCAGGTAGCCACAGCTTTAGTAATCTACTGTTTTCTGTGTGTTCTGTTGATTTTAGACATCATTTTGGGCATGGATGGCATTGGATTGAGTTGGGGAAGTGTGTATTTTGGGGTGGCCTTGCTGATGTTGTTGGGGCTCGCCATGTGGCTGGTGGCCATTTTGAGGCCTAGGCCTGCAAGCTTGCCTGGCCTTGTCTGCCAGCAGGCCTGCTTTCATCCACTGCTACCAGAGCAGGTAGCCACAGCTTTAGTAATCTACTGTTTTCTGTGTGTTCTGTTGATTTTAGACATCATTTTGGGCATGGATGCCATTGGATTGAGTTGGGGAAGTGTGTATTTTGGGGTGGCCTTGCTGATGTTGTTGGGGCTCTCCATGTGGCTGGTGGCCATTTTGAGGCCTAGGCCTGCAAGCTTGCCTGCCCTTGTCTGCCAGCAGGCCTGCTTTCATCCACTGCTACCAGAGCAGGTAGCCACAGCTTTAGTAATCTACTGTTTTCTGTGTGTTCTGTTGATTTTAGACATCATTTTGGGCATGGATGGCATTGGATTGAGTTGGGGAAGTGTGTATTTTGGGGTGGCCTTGCTGATGTTGTTGGGGCTCGCCATGTGGCTGGTGGCCATTTTGAGGCCTAGGCCTGCAAGCTTGCCTGGCCTTGTCTGCCAGCAGGCCTGCTTTCATCCACTGCTACCAGAGCAGGTAGCCACAGCTTTAGTAATCTACTGTTTTCTGTGTGTTCTGTTGATTTTAGACATCATTTTGGGCATGGATGGCATTGGATTGAGTTGGGGAAGTGTGTATTTTGGGGTGGCCTTGCTGATGTTGTTGGGGCGCGCCATGTGGCTGGTGGCCATTTTGAGGCCTAGGCCTGCAAGCTTGCCTGGCCTTGTCTGCCAGCAGGCCTGCTTTCATCCACTGCTACCAGAGCAGGTAGCCACAGCTTTAGTAATCTACTGTTTTCTGTGTGTTCTGTTGATTTTAGACATCATTTTGGGCATGGATGGCATTGGATTGAGTTGGGGAAGTGTGTATTTTGGGGTGGCCTTGCTGTTGTTGTTGGGGCTCTCCATGTGGCTGGTGGCCATTTTGAGGCCTAGGCCTGCAAGCTTGCCTGGCCTTGTCTGCCAGCAGGCCTGCTTTCATCCACTGCTACCAGAGCAGGTAGCCACAGCTTTATTGATCAAGTGTTTTCTATGTGATCTGTTGAATTTTTAGACATCACCTTCCTGAGAGTGTAGTGTGGCTGTACACAGTACTAGTAGTATAACATAGCTCTAGTTAAAAAAAATTCATAAATGGCTAGACTATCTTTTGTTTGCACTAGTACAGTACTAAGTAACTAAACCACAAAAACAAATGCAACATTTCACTGATTTTCTTCTCCTGTCTTCTTTGCTTTTAGGTGCACAAAAGACAGAGTAGGAGGTGTCATCGGCATCACCTGGCTACCCGTTGTACTGCCAGCCAGACAGAAGTCCTGCTGCGCATCACGCCCACGTGTGACCAGAACTTGTTGTGCATCTGCCTCCTGCCTGACGTCGGAATAAGATGGCCCCAAAGAAAGGTACCAGGTCCAGTACCAAGAAAGTTGCTGGTGAGAAGAAGGAACAGAAAAAGGAAGTGCCATTAACCACGACTGGTGGTGTGCCGGCCAAGGTTTTTTTTGGCACCAAAGCGTTGTCCGGGAACCAAGCTGGGAGCAGCACAGCGGTCCAGCAACCCCACCAACCTAGGCCCAAGGGCTTTACTGTCGCAGAGGTAGCCAGTCTACTAACGGGCAGCGATGTTGAAGAAATGTCATTACCGCAAAGTAGTACACAATCAAGTTCAACGCAGGCGCAAACTCAGCAGATCAGTGTGCAGCCGCCGCAACAAGAACAGCAGCAGCAGCCGGCGCAACCAGAACAGCAGCAGCAGCCGGCGCAACCAGAACAGCAGCAGCAGCCGGCGCAACCAGAACAGCAGCAGCAGCCGGCGCAACCAGAACAGCAGCAGCAGCCGGCGCAACCAGAACAGCAGCATCAGCCGGCGCAACCAGAACAGCAGCAGCAGCCGGCGCAACCAGAACAGCAGCAGCCGCCGCAACCAGACCAGCAGCAGCAGCCGCCGCAACCAGAACAGCAGCAGCAGCCGCCGCAACCAGAACAGCAGCAGCCGCCACAACAGCCCACCATAGTAGTTGTTGCTCCTGACGTAGGGGCATTTCAGGAAATCGAGCTTCCTGCAGACAAAGCGGAGCGAAGTCAAACCACTGTTTCAGAACATCTATTGTCTTCCAGACCACCAGCAAGGAAAAGGAGGCTTAGTCCATCATCTTCTTCTTCAAGCCCCGCTTCTGATGATCGTGATGACACTTGGGTCCCACCAGCTCGGTCTGAGAGTGAAGTACGCCACAAGACATTGCTTCTGAAAAGGAAGGTCCCAGAAAAACTTAGAGTTATGGAGGTAGATGTAGAAGAGGGGGGTGATGATGTTGATGAAGACGAGCCAGTCATCACGCACATTACTCCCGCCCCAAAGGGATTGGAGACCGACATTCTAACCCTATCCAGAAAGGCTGCTACTGAGTGGGATGCAGCACGGATCTCACCAACACAGGTTACACCACCACTACCTCCAGCTGCCATATTTTCCAAGGCCCGGCAGGGACCTACATCCAGCTCAACCACCTCAGTAGGAAGTGGTAGTAAAAGTCACAGTGTAGGTGGACAGGGTCACATATTTTCAAGGACCCCCTCAAGTTCATCTGGTGTTGAAAGTGGCACATCCAGCAGTGCCAGAAAGTTCTCCTCCCCAGTTTGGGACTTCTTTTCTGTTAGCGCCAAGGAGGAGAACATTGCTATATGCGCAATTTGTCGGCAAGGTGTTCGGCGTGGTAAGCTTGGTACAAACTATGGTACCGGAGGACAAGCAAGTCATCTCAGAATACACCACACTATTGTGTGGGAGGATCACCTACTTAAGTTAAAAGAAAGTAGGAAAACTAAACCCTTTGAAGTTGGTCAGGAATCAGGGAGCGATATTATTGTGGTGGCAGGTGAAGAACAGGGAGGCATTTCTAGCCCTGTCTCCAGTAGTGCAGTCACTGCAGTGGTAACGCCCACATCCTCCTCAGTAACATCAGAGTGGCACCGCAGTAAGAGCCATACTCAGAGTGTGGGTGAGACACCAAGGCGACCGGCGGCGAGTACCTCAATGAGACAATCTGTGTCGTTGAGCCTTAGTGGGTTAATGGCACCACTAAGGAAAGTAAGCCAGCCTACCATTGACAGCATGTTTAGGTTGGAGGGGCAGTTCCAACGCAACCACCCAACGGCACGATTGTACAATGCGAAGCTGGCTAAAATTTTAGCGCTGGACCTTCTTCCTTTTTCATTTGTGGAAGGGGTGGGTTTCCTTGAATTTGTGTCTGCCATCTGCCCGAAATGGAAAGTTCCAAGCCGGTCCTATTTTGCAAGAATTGCTGTTCCGGCACTACATCATGATGTGCTGGAATTGGTTGGACAAGCTTTGCAGAAGAGTGCTGTGCACAATATCCACCTGACAACAGACATGTGGACCAGTTGCCAAGCCACAGATTACATGTGTATCACTGCACACTGGATCTCTTTTGTGGGGGTTAAAGATCAACTATCTGCACGAGGTGTTGTTGACACAGCTGCGATTTTTGAATGTACTCGGAAACATGCAACTGTAGCCATGTTCGCCATGGAGAAATCTCATACGGCTGAAAACATTTTAGAAGAGTTTCGCACCAAGGTTTTGGAATGGCTGCAGCCCAGAGGGCTTGGTATTGGTTTTGTTGCCACAGACAATGGCAGTAATGTACTTAAGGCCATGGAACTTGGTTCCTATTTCAGGGTTCCGTGTTTGGCACACTGCATAAACATTATAGTGCAAGACTTTCTGAAAAAAGAACCCATAGTAAGCAATTTACTGTCCATCTGCCGAAGAATATGCACTCATTTCAGCCATTCTTTTAAAGCTCGGAAGCAGCTGAGGATCCTCCAACGTGAGCGTAGGGTGCCAGTCAAGGCACTCATCCAGGAGGTGGCAACACGTTGGAACTCAACGTATTACATGCTTGATCGTCTGTACGAACAGCACAGGTCACTCAATGATTATGTCTGGTACAGAAGCAGTGATGCTAGTGTTAAAGGCATGACCCTTCAGAGGGAGCAATGGACCCTAATTCAATGCCTGACTGAGATGCTGTCTCCTTTTGAGGTCTTCACACGTGAAGTCAGCAAGGAGGACTGTACAATGGGCCAAGCGATCCCATTGTTGCAAATGCTAGAGCATGAGCTGAATAATGTGTCTGAATCCTACAAAGGTGTAGAGGACAGAAGGCAAGCCCATGACTTGGTGGAGAGCTTATCCAGGCGCTTATCAGAAAATGTAAGGATACAAAATAAAATTTTGTCACAAGACCATTACATTTGTGCCACAATTCTGGATCCACGTGCAAAATTAGGACTATTCCTTTCTTTTTCCGACACTGATGTTGCCCGCTACAAAAGTTGTATAGCTGAAGCAGCCATCAAGTTTGAAAACGAAGGGCTGCTAATTAAAAGCCCGCCACATCAACCCACAACAAGTACTGATACTGAAGCAGGCCATGCAGAATCAAGTGCAACTTCGTCGGCTGAGGGCAGTGCGGTTGGCTCACAATCGCAACACTCACCATCACCATCGACTACAAAAACAATAACTGGATCATTCAGCCGAGTACAATCATTATCAGATTGGTATGTAAAGATGGGCCGTAAGCACAGTGCTGATGCACAGAAAAAACAGCACAAAAGCTTACCAGCAGCAACCCTGAACATTGAGCGGATGGTCCAGGCCTATCTGGACGACCCAACAGAGGTGTACGTTGATCAAAACCCAGTGCAGTATTGGTATAGGAAAAGGTCTGAATGGCCACAGCTCAGCAGGCTGGCAATAAGCTATCTGGCTTGCCCTGTCGCAAGTGTCTCTTCCGAACGTGTTTTCAGTGCTGCTGGTTCCATTGTAACCTTGAGAAGGACCAGTCTATCTCCCAAAAACGTGGAGAGGTTAACAATGATCAAAATGAATCAGCACTTCATACCACCGAATTACACAATGCATGAATCAACAGAGGAAGATGAGGACAGCGGCTCAGGTGACGGAAGTATTGTGTCAGATGATTACCTACTACTGGACGATCCCCCAGAGTTTGAGGACGAGCTATACTTCCCTGACAATTAGGCTCGCACTTACTGTCTTCCTCCCTTTTTTCCCCCTTTGTGTGTGTCTGTTGTTCCGGTTATAAACTTGTGAATCGCAACCAATGCATTATCACCGTCTTCTAATCTTCTAATTTAAGATACAAGTTTCAGGTGTCTGCCATTTGACACTACAGTCCTCAGAATCCAGCTCCTCCGCTCGATCATACTGCATCTCCTGGTCAATTCCATTTCCCTCATGAATGATGATTGGATGATGGTAACAACAAATTCAAACTTTCCTCGTCCTTCCAAAACAAGTGGACCATGAATCTGATGACTTCTATAGCTATCCTCCTTCAGAGCCGAGAGAGACTGGCCATTAACTGAAAATAAGATGCAACAGGTAATGATTGATGCCATGCATTGTCCGCAGAAAAGCAGACTGAGTGATGTAGATTTTGTTGTGTGTGTTGCGCATGAATGAATTGATGTAATTGTGCACTGCCACTAATCAACTTTCTACAGAACACACTAGTAATTACTAATTTTCCTCTTCTGGCAAACAAGAAATGTGTACTTCTCTCCTGCATCTTGGTGATACATTGCTTTTAATTCAATACAGGAAGGGCACTCACTCAATCTGCGCAATGCAAATGACTGTGACTTAACAGCACCGTCCATCATGATGATGGCGAAAGAGACGGCCTGCAGCGTTAACGAGATGAGATGCAACAGGTAATGATTGATGCCATGCATTGGCCGCAGAATAGCAGACTGAATGATGTAGATTTTGTGGTGTGTTTCGCATGAATTGATGTAATTGTGCACTGCCACTAATCAACTTTCTACAGAACACACTAGTAATTACTAATTTTCCTCTTCTGGCAAACAAGAAATGTGTACTTCTCCTGCATCTTGGTGATACATTGCTTTTAATTCAATACAGGAAGGGGACTCACTCAATCTGCTGCGCAATGCAAATGACTGTGACTTAAACAGCACCGTCCGTCATGATGATGGCGAAAGAGACGGCCCGTTAACTTAAGATGAGAAGTAACAGGTAATAAATGATGATAATTAATGGCATGCATTGGACACCTGACTCTGAGCTATTGATCTTTGTGTTTGCGTTGTTTGTTGTGCACAAAGTGAATGATGTCAAAGTGTACTAGTGTTAATCTATCTTTCTGTACACAATAAAGAATGACTCAAGTCAGTAATATTTATATTTCTACTCTTGTTGTGTTCTAAAAATTACACTTGTACTGCAGGCCGATCTTCAGTCAGTAGAAGTATCAGAGCTGATGATGAAGTCAGGAGGATGTTTCATGAGTGGCATAAAACGGAAAAGCCTAAAGGTAAACACGTGAACCACAACCACAGCACACCCAAATGTCTGTGTAGAAGTTGAATAGAGTGTAGCGGTGGGATGACTGCAGTGCATTGATTTTACTAACTTTAACTGTAAAATGCTATGTCTGGAATGGATAATGTGCTTTGCGTTTGTCCAACTCTTTGAGAGAAAAAAAAAAAGGACTCTAAAGTGTTAACGTAGGATGTGCTAATGGTAAGCACTGTGGGCCTGATCTCTCCTGTTACTGTTGAAGGTCTATGCTGGAAACAGACTACAGTAGAGATGATGCATATGCATACATGCCACCTCGGAAAGTGTTCTTGTTGCACTACACCATCACTTGTGCATTTGTTTTCACTTTCTTTCTGAATATCCCCTTTGGTTTTCAATCTAAAATTACAGGCCGGGCCTTGTCCAAAACTTTGTAAAACATTACAATGCATATTAATTACCTTACCAATCAATCACCTTTTTATTCCAGCCGGGCAGTGGCGAGTGGTGAGGCGACACACCCAAGATTGATGGACGAGAGGAGCAAGAGGAATGCCGAGATGCAAAAAACCAGTCCACATTTTTGACCAGGATAACACAGTAACAGTATCCACTTTTCACTTCTTTTAAATAATTTGATTAATATCTTGTATACATTCTTTACAACAGTGTGTTCTTGGAGTTGTTATTATCAATCATCATTACGTTTGCTCTGTGTTTACGATTCTTCACTACCAATATTTAAAATTTCTATTTGCTATCTGTTAAAGTTTTAAGGCCGGAACAGAACAAGAAATAGAAGTGTATGTAATCCGGGTCTCATCATGCATGCATTTCCTTTTTTATACCTTAACATATGGAATGGATATGGTATGGTAGTCTTCAATGATTGTCGTTTGTTTGTCTATGTATGCATACTGTTTTTCTATGTCAAACCTTTCCCAAAATCCCCCTTCCCATCCAATCAACGGACCCTAACCCTCTTCCCCCGGGCTGTGTGACTTATTGTCGAGGTGTAACTAAATTAAATGTACACCAATACTTAATCACACACTTGCTGGGGCGGATGTGGTGAAAGCAACACTACTTCAATTTCAATGCAGAGCGATGATCTTCTTCTGCTTGCCCACCCATGAGTAGGATATTTCACAGGTTATTTTATTTAACAAAGGAACATATACCTCAGCATGAATTGGCGGCATTGATTTGATTTGTTTGTTGTCATTCCTCATATACAGCACTAACTGTTAGACTGTAGGCATAGCCAAGTCGACAAAACTATAGTTTGTAACTCTGTCTAGTAGGCTATCCTCATAATATCCAGCATTCATTTTTTTTGTCAAATATTTGAGCATATAATTGTTGCTCGGTAAATTCTGTGATGTACTTCATTCAACTACTCCTCTAACAGTCTCTCAAAGGCGATTGACTATCTCCTTTTCTTTTTTTGGAAATGCTGCTACCCTGCCAGTGTATACTACTACTATACTACCACCACCACCCCAATCATGGCATGTATGAAAAAGGAAACCATCTTCACCATGCAGCCAGTGCTGTGCCACAGTTGGACATAAACATCAAGCACCGGTAAGAGAGAAGTTTGGGGGAGGCAGAATCAATAATGGACATGTTGTCAATGATGTCAGTTTCAAACACCACTCCAAAGAATGCATAGTAGGACCAGTCAATGAGTGAGGTGTGTCGCATCTATCTGTTTGTGTCTTATACAGTCAGCAAATTATTGAAATCAAACACACGCTATGGGCGGCCATGCACCAGCAAAGAAACAGTGTGATGTAAAACAGTTACCCCACCTACAAAACATTAACAACATTGCATGTAACATAGAAAAATATATTTAATTGACCCTAACAAATAAACTAAACCCACAAAAGCTGACCCACCCCCCTCCCTAACCCCAACGACTGTCCATAGAAATAGAGAACGCCCAAACGAGTGAGGAAACAAACAGGAATTAAAAAAGGGGCAGTGACAGGGACTAACTGGTGGGGCGGGACTGGAGGAGGACACGAATCTGGTCCTCTAAATGGGCGACGCGGCGTCTAAGGCCGCGGCAGTTGCAACCACAGTGGGGGGGGGCACCGGAGATGGCACGGTGGCGGCGGGCAGCCGCCAGACGGTGGCGCCGTACCGCTGGAGGGCGGTGGCTGGGGCCCGGGGCACTGGAGGAGGCTTCAATTGCTGCTGCACTCTCCTCCTCCTCCTCGGCTAGGACCACCAGCCGCCGGTATTCCTGCTGGATTGCCTCCAGCTTCCGGCGCCGTGCCTTGGCGGCCAACTCCTTCCGGTTGATTTTCGGAGTAGCTGTGTATCAAAAAGAAAAAAACAAGACAATTGTAAAATATAGTCTTAATAAAACAGTAGGACAAGGTAATTATTTATACACATAGTGGCATGGTAGAGTAGCACTATAAAATAAAGCACAGTAGTACATAACATTTTAAATGTCGCCCGTCCTTCTTCCTTCCACCTGTCTTACACTTTTTAGTTGAACAGTGCACCAGGTGCTCTTCTCCATAAAACTTTCAAAGCGGAGTTGAAATCAGATAGATGAGGCCATTGGTTACTCAATACTCTGGCTCCTAGTCCTATACCAATTAAAGGGAATTCTAGTCTTCTAGTTCACTCTTCAAACGTCCCCAAGAACTCATACTTACTTACGACATCGGATAGCGGGCGGACTTTGTCCGCCCGCCATCCGACTGCTAAAAAGGGTGGGGGTCCCGTGGGGACAATTAATTAGGATGATGCGCCCGGCACAGTGACGCTGAAAGCAATGCTAAAATGTTGTGCTGCTTTTCCAAGCACAACATGACGGGCCTCGCACGGAGCCTGTCACGTTTTGCTTTGAAAGTCGGGGGGTACCATAGCATCGGTAGGTACCCTCCATGGGGGCCCCCAAGCATACTCTGCAATGTGTGCATGCCTTTCCGTGGCGGACGGTAATGCCGCCACGCAAAGGCATTCCAAAATGCAGATTATATGGCTGCCGGTGTGGTGAGAGAGACACCACCGCCATATTGAACCCTTTTCCGCCTAGACATGTCTGAATATTTTCTACAGGGATGGCGGGAGGTTTGCCCCTGCTGTGACGGCAGTGAATTCCAGCCAGCCCGGCGGGGGCAATACGCCCACCATCCTAATGGGGCCCTAATTCACAACTTTACAGTATACATATACATACAGTACACCTTTGCAGTGAGTGTGCTGTCAAGTTCAACAATAGTTAAAGATTATGAATCTAACTTACCACCGCCTGCCACTGGTGCTGCCACTCCCCCTCCGTTGCTATCTGCAACTGCCGCATCCTCGCCCTCTGCGTCGCCTTCGCTGGCCCCAGCAATGGTGGTCGGTAGTGCGCCTAGAAAACATTACACATTTATTAGGCAACATATACACCTCCCCCCTATTGATCAGTAGCAAGGTTGAAAAATGAGTTAATACTAACATAAATCACTAGTACAAATCAGGTAGTAGTAGAGTAGACACTAAGTTATATGATCATTGTAGCATTTGCTTGATTAGCCCTAGCCATGCACATGTGACGTTACCTTTACCTTGCAGCTTCTTAAGACACCTTTGAGCCCACATGACCTGCCTCACACTGCTACTGTCTAGTCTACGCGCTGCGTACAGGCGGTCAACAAACATTAACAAGCCACTTTTTTAGGAAGAACTGGTGTACTACTGTTACTGTTAGTCCATATTGCTTATCCATAGATGCTACACTTTTTGGCACGGCTGAGAAATGCTTGCAAGTTGCAATATACTAACGCACACCATTTCCTTTTTTCGCATTACAGACGCAAGATTCGCTTCTACGAACCAGAGCTTCTGAACGATGCACCAACTACCAGTACTAGGTTCTTCTGAGGTGAGGGGTCCCTTCACTCACATCTTCATTTATAAATGTATATAAACTAAATTGCTATGGGATGGTGGTTCTGCCTTCCACCACTTCAGTTATCATGATTTAATTCCCAACTGTATTAGTGTAACAATGTATTTTGTTTTAATGTTATTGATTTGCCGGTTGGTGCTGCTAAGATAACAGTGTACAGACCTTCTCAAATTGAAATAAAAATTTTAAACTTACATAGACTTTGTGGTATTTGGTGTGGAGTGGACTAACTTACACGATTGAGCAAATTAAAGTAAGGGTGTGCATGTGAATTGCTTCCACGACAGAGGTTGGGTGTGTTAATGTTCTGGGTTGTCTACTTGTTGGTTGTCTTGGGGGGAGGGTTCCGAGACCTAATAGGTATGACAAGACAGTACTATAGTCAAGCAGTGGAATTGTGGTGGGTGCGGAATTTCTGATTGAGGTGTGCAAGGAAGGTCCAACCTACCATCACCAACATCCTATTTTCTGGTGCAAATGTATGTGCAAGATCCCTACAACAGTTGTATGTCCTATAGGGTATCATATCAAAATATTAAGAAATCTGGTAGGGCTGTTGCTGTGAATTTTCAAAGCCTAAACATCAACAAGAGTAAAAAGTAGTACAAGACAACGACCCAACGGATTGTACGAGCTACTGGTGAATATGAGTTTTATATTACAACCTTTCACAAAGAGTGGCACTGGGCAAGACTAGCTACTACAGTACAGACAGACAGACTGATAGTATGTAGTAGTACTCAGTCATCATAGCGGAGGCAGGGATAAGCTTTTTGAAACCGTACAGATCGAAGGATAATTGGTGGTAAAAAATAGCATTTGGAAACACACTATAGTTCGGGAGAAATGGGGCAGTAAAAGTTATGGAATAAGAAATATTATTAAAAACAAGAAGACTTACTGGGGCCAGCAGAGGAGCCCTCAGCGGTGTCCTCCTCGTGGTGTTCCTGTCCCGCCGACTGCCCAGTCCCTGCCCGTCTGCCCCTGGGTGCTGATGAACAGGAAAGATATAAGAAAGACAAACATTGATGGATGGTGTCAACTTAAGCAAATACAATTTTTTTCAACAACGGTCAAAAAACACTTATGTAAACAATTGCAATAACTACATTGACCGATCTCATCTGGTCAACATGTAATATCGGGGGATTCGCAGTTCGACTACTTAAGTTACTATTTATCAACAGTAATCCATTCTTCCATTCTGATTCCAGAAAACTAAGTTACAAGTAAGCCTAAGTATTAGTACAACCTACCACCCAACCTAGCCCACCTATTCCAGGCATGCCAATTGTACATTAAGTATGCATTTCGACTGTATTCCTCAACAATGTGTATGATCCAATCATGGAGGACACATTAACATGACTACATTTTTTGTATATACACAATTTTGGTTTGATTGATGCTCATCTGCTACTGCTAAGTAACTGCAAAGCCTACCTCCACTCATTGAACAAACTAGAAAGGTTCTAAAGACTGGCGTACTAGCAGCACGTCACGTAACTGAGTGAGGGGGCATCACGCATACCACTAACCAATTAGAAGCTCATACAAAGTACCTAAACCTATGTATCAATCCGCCCCTATCTATTAGTGACAGGACAAAGTAAGGAGTGGACATGAGTCACTGTAGCATTACGTAACTTAATTTCTCTAAAATAAACTCGTAAAGAATCACGCTAAGCAAGCGCAAACGCAAAGCTGCAAACAAGTAAGATTAGTAGTAGCGCAGAAGAGCACCTGTGTCATAATCACAGAAGACTTTTAAACATTATTAACCTGGAATGTATTGCAAGCAGCAACATTCTATCTGGTTGGAAGGAAAAAAAGATATTCGCAATATATAACATAGAGCAGAAGAACAGACACAAAGTTGTAATAATTAAATAGGTACTCACCAAGCCCCGGGACCTCCACTCCTAGCAGGTCCAGCAGGTCCTGCTCACGGTCCAGGATGTCGGACCACCGGTGCGTCAGCTGTGCCTGGGTGCGCCGGACCCCAGAGATGCGAGACACTGCCCGGCGCACCTTCCCCCACCGCTGCCGACGCTCCCGGAGGCCGTACCCGGACCCAGGCCTGCCACCTGCTGCCAGGGTTGAGGGGAGGTGGCGCTGCACAAAGAAAATTAGTGCAGCCAACTCCGCCTCCCCAAATAAGGCCCGTGCATGCACCCCTTGTGGGCGCCGCCTTCCGCAAGGAAGGCGGTCGCGGCTCTGGCTGCGCCGGCGAACAGCCCTGCCCTTGGACATGGTTCTGGGGACGGGGCGGGAAAGAAAAGGTAAAATAAATAAAGGAGTAAAGGAAATAAATAGCAGGCAATACAAAGAGAAAAAGTAGCTAAAAAACAAAAAAAAAGGTACACAAAAACCAAAAATATAGAGGCAGGAAAATAGTTAGAGAAATAATAGGTAATAAAGATCCGAAAAAAGTGGCTATAAACAAAGGATTGAAAAGATTTAGGGAGGATTGAAAATCAGGCCCCAGAACCATGCAATAGAGTGGAAAACAAGATGGCCGCGCCCGTTGCGACCACGTGCGCAAGTTCGCGCGATATTTTCTCCCTGAGCAAGCAAAAAGCAACGCGATCAAGTAAAAGCGATCGCGAACAGGAAATATCGACCGCGAACATGCATTGCGCGACCCGGAACAGGAAGTAAACAATGCCAGAGGGCGGGACAAGTGAAAACAAGATGGCCGCGCCCATGAGCGACCGCATGGGTAAGTTGGCGACCCGCGAACACGCAAAAAATACCGCGAACAGGCGGCAAAAAACTTCCGCATCTTCGCGATATTTCCGGCGTGTTTGCGGAGATTTTCTGCAATCTCGCGATAATTTGCGGAGGTTAATTCCGCAAATTCCGCCCACCCCTAGTTATCAGGAATGAACTCAAGGCTGCATCTTTTAGCCCAGCACTGACCCTGAAAAGTAATCCTAATCGTACTTACCAGTAACTTGTATTTCCTTCCATAGGAATCCATTGTGTGGATTTCACCAGAAAAGTTTCTAAGTGTCGATTTTTGAAACGTACAAATATTCCTATAAAATCAGCCGAACTACGAATTCTAATTTACTCACCTGTTATCAGGAGAGAACCCAGTGCTGCATCTTTTAGAGCAGCACTGACCCTGAAAAGTAATTCTAAGTGTACTTACCAGTAACTTGTATTTCCTTCCTTAGGAATCCATTGTGTGGTTTTCACCAGAAAAGTTTCCAAGTGTCCATTTATGAAACGTACAAATATTCCTCTAAAATCAGCCGAACTACGAATTCCGATTTACTCACCTGTTATCAGGAGAGAACCCAGTGCTGAATCTTTTAGAGCAGCACTGACCCTGAAAAGTAATTCTAAGCGTATTTACCAGTAACTTTATTTCCTTCTTAGGAATCCATTGTGTGGTTTTCACCAGAAAAGTTTCCAAGTGTCCATTTTTTAGACTTACAAATATTCCTCTAAAATCAGTTGAACTACGAATTCCGATTTACTCACCTGTTATCAGGAGAGAACCCAGTGCTGCATCTTTTAGAGCAGCACTGAACCTGAAAAGTAATTCTAAGTGTATTTACCAGTAACTTGTATTTCCTTCCATAGGAATCCATTGTGTGGTTTTCAACAGAAAAGTTTCCAAGTGTCCATTTTTGAAACGTACAAATATTCCTCTAAAATCACCCGAAC
The DNA here is from genome assembly GCF_964204655.1 of Triturus cristatus. Lineage (NCBI taxonomy): Eukaryota > Metazoa > Chordata > Amphibia > Caudata > Salamandridae > Triturus > Triturus cristatus. The sequence continues at coordinate 909,959,185 of NC_140579.1, forward strand.
TGCGAATTCTGATTTACTCACCTGTTATCAGGAGAAAACCCAGTGCTGCATCTTTTAGACCAGCAATGACCATGAAAAGTAATTCTAAGCGTACTTACCAGTAACTTGTACTTCATTCCATAGGAATCCATTGTGTGGTTTTCACCAGAAAAGTTTCTAAGTGTCCATTTTTTAGACTTACAAATATTCCTCTAAAATCAGCCGAACTACGAATTCCGATTTACTCACCTGTTATCAGGAGAGAACCCAGTGCTGCATATTTTAGAGCAGAACTGACCCTGAAAAGTAATTCTAAGCGTACTTACCAGTAACTTGAATTTCCTTCCATAGGAATCCATTGTGTGGTTTTCACCAGAAAAGTTTCCAAGTGTCCATTTTAGAAACGTACAAATATTCCTCTAAAATCAGCCGAACTACGAATTCCGATTTACTCACCTGTTATCAGGAGAGAACCCAGTGCTGCATCTTTTAGAGCAGCACTGACCCTGAAATGTAATTCTAAGCGTATTTACCAGTAACTTGTATTTCCTTCCATAGAAATCCATTGTGTGGTTTTCACCAGAAAAGTTTCCAAGTGTCCATTTTTTAGACTTACAAATATTCCTCTAAAATCAGTTGAACTACGAATTCCGATTTACTCACCTGTTATCAGGAGAGAACCCAGTGCTGCATCTTTTAGAGCAGCACTGACCCTGAAAATTAATTCTAAGCGTATTTACCAGTAACTTGTACTTCCTTCCATAGGAATCCTGTGTGGTTTTCACCAGAAAAGTTTCTAAGTGTCCATTTTTGAAACGTACAAATATTCCTCTAAAATCAGCCGAACTACGAATTCCGATTTACTCACCTGTTATCAGGAGAGAACCCAGTGCTGCATCTTTTAGAGCAGCACTGGCCCTGAAAAGTAATTCTAAGCGTATTTACCAGTAACTTGTATTTCCTTCCATAGGAATCCATTGTGTGGTTTTCACCAGAAAAGTTTCCAAGTGTCCATTTTTTAGACTTACAAATATTCCTCTAAAATCAGTTGAACTACGAATTCCGATTTAGTCACCTGTTATCAGGAGAAGACCCAGTGCTGCATCTTTTAGACCAGCATTGACTATGAAAAGTAATTCTAAGCGTACTTACCAGTAACTTGTACTTCCTTCCATAGGAATCCATTTGTGTGATTTTCATCAGAACAGTTTCTAAGTGTCCATTTTTGAAACGTACAAATATTCCTCTAAAATCAGACGAAATACGAATTCCGATTTACTCACCTGTTATCAGGAGAGAACCCAGGGCTGCATCTTTTAGCCCAGCACTGACCCTGAAAAGTAATTCTAAGCGTACTTACCAGTAACTTGTATTTCCTTCCATAGGAATCCATTGTGTGGTTTTCACCAGAAAAGTTTCTAAGTGTCCATTTTTGAAACGTACAATTATTCCTCTAAAATCAGCCGAACTACGAATTCTGATTTACTCAACTGTTATCAGGAGAAGACCCAGTGCTGCATCTTTTAGACCAGCACTGACTATGAAAAGTAATTCTAAGCGTACTTACCAGTAACTTGTACTTCCTTCCATAGGAATCCATTGTGTGCTTTTCACCTGAAAAGTTTCTAAGTGTCCATTTTTGAAATGTACAACTATTCCTCTAAAATCAGCCGAACTATGAATTTTGATTTACTCACCTGTTATCAGGAATGAACTCAAGGCTGCATCTTTTAGCCCAGCACTGACCCTGAAAAGTAATCCTAATCGTACTTACCAGTAACTTGTATTTCCTTCCATAGGAATCCATTGTGTGGATTTCACCCGAAAAGTTTCTAAGTATCGATTTTTGAAACGTACAAATATTCCTCTAAAATCACCCGAACTGCGAATTCTGATTTACTCACCTGTTATCAGGAGAAAACCCAGTGCTGCATCTTTTAGACCAGCAATGATCATGAAAAGTAATTCTAAGCGTACTTACCAGTAACTTGTACTTCATTCCATAGGAATCCATTGTGTGGTTTTCACCAGAAAAGTTTCCAAGTGTCCATTTTTTAGACTTACAAATATTCCTCTAAAATCAGCCGAACTACGAATTCCGATTTACTCACCTGTTATCAGGAGAGAACCCAGTGCTGCATCTTTTAGAGCAGAACTGACCCTGAAAAGTAATTCTAAGCGTACTTACCAGTAACTTGAATTTCCTTCCATAGGAATCCATTGTGTGGTTTTCACCAGAAAAGTTTCCAAGTGTCCATTTTTGAAACGTACAAATATTCCTCTAAAATCAGCCGAACTACGAATTCCGATTTACTCACCTGTTATCAGGAGAGAACCCAGTGCTGCATCTTTTAGAGCAGCACTGACCCTGAAAAGTAATTCTAAGCGTATTTACCAGTAACTTGTATTTCCTTCCATAGGAATCCATTGTGTGGTTTTCACCAGAAAAGTTTCCAAGTGTCCATTTTTTAGACTTACAAATATTCCTCTAAAATCAGTTGAACTACGAATTCCGATTTACTCACCTATTATCAGGAGAGAACCCAGTGCTGCATCTTTTAGAGCAGAACTGAACCTGAAAAGTAATTCTAAGCGTACTTACCAGTAACTTGTATTTCCTTCCATAGGAATCCATTGTGTGGTTTTCACCAGAAAAGTTTCCAAGTGTCCATTTTTGAAACGTACAAATATTCCTCTACAATCAGCCAAACTACGAATTCTGATTTACTCACCTGTTATCAGGAGAGAATCCAGTGCTGCATCTTTTAGAGCAGCACTGACTCTGAAAAGTAATTCTAAGCGTATTTACCAGTAACTTGTATTTCCTTCCATAGGAATCCATTGTGTGGTTTTTACCAGAAAAGTTAACAAGTGTCCATTTTTGAAACGTACAAATATTCCTCTAAAATCAGCCGAACTACGAATTCTGATTTACTCACCTGTTATCAGGAGAAGACCCAGTGCTGCATCTTTTAGACCAGCACTGATCCTGAAAAGTAATTCTAAGCGTACTTACCAGTAACTTGTATTTCCTTCCATAGGAATCCATTGTGTGGTTTTCACCAGAAAAGTTTCCAAGTGTCTATTTTTGAAACGTACAAATACTCCTCTAAAATCAGCCGAACTACGAATTCCGATTTACTCACCTGTTATCAGGAGAGAACCCAGTGCTGCATCTTTTAGAGCAGCACTGACCCTGAAAAGTAATTCTAAGCGTATTTACCAGTAACTTGTATTTCCTTCCATAGGAATCCATTGTGTGGTTTTCACCAGAAAATTTTCCAAGTGTCCATTTTTGAAGCGTACAAATATTCCTCTAAAATCAGCCGAACTACGAATTCTGATTTACTCACCTGTTATCAGGAGAAAACCCAGTGCTGCATCTTTTAGACCAGCACTGACTATGAAAAGTAATTCTAAGCGTACTTACCAGTAACTTGTACTTCCTTCCATGGGAATCCATTGTGTGATTTTCACCAGAAAAGTTTCTAAGTGTCCTTTTTTTAAATGTACAAATATTCCTCTAAAATCAGCCGAAATACGAATTGCTGTTTACTCACCTGTTATCAGGAGAGAACCCAGGGCTGCATCTTTTAGCCCAGCACTGACTATGAAAAGTAATTCTAAGCGTACTTACCAGTAACTTGTATTTCCTTCCATAGGAATCCATTGTGAGGTTTTCACCGGAAAAGTTTCTAAGTGTCCATTTTTTAAATGTACAAATATTCCTCTAAAATCAGCCGAACTACGAATTCCGATTTACTCACCTGTTATCAGGAGAGAACCCAGTGCTGCATCTTTTAGAGCAGCACTGACCCTGAAAAGTAATTCTAAGCGTATTTACTAGTAACTTTTATTTCCTTCCATAGGAATCCATTGTGTGGTTTTCACCAGAAAAGTTTCCAAATGTCCATTTTTTAGACTTACAAATATTCCTCTAAAATCAGTTGAACTACGAATTCCGTTTTACTCACCTGATATCAGGAGAAAACCCAGTGCTGCATCTTTTAGACCAGCACTGACTATGAAAATTAATTCTAAGCATACTTACCAGTAACTTGTACTTCCTTCCAAAGGAATCCATTGTGTGGTTTTCACCAGAAAAGTTTCTAAGTGTCCATTTTTGAAACGTACAAATACTCCTCTAAAATCAGCCGAACTACGAATTCCGATTTACTCACCTGTTATCAGGAGAGAACCCAGTGCTGCATCTTTTAGAGCAGCACTGACCCTCAAAAGTAATTCTAAGCGTATTTACCAGTAACTTGTATTTCCTTCCATAGGAATCCATTGTGTGGTTTTCACCAGAAAATTTTCCAAGTGTCCATTTTTGAAGCGTACAAATATTCCTCTAAAATCAGCCGAACTACGAATTCTGATTTACTCACCTGTTGTCAGTAGAAAACCCAGTGCTGCATCTTTTAGACCAGCACTGACTATGAAAAGTAATTCTAAGCGTACTTACCAGTAACTTGTACTTCCTTCCATGGGAATCCATTGTGTGATTTTCACCAGAAAAGTTTCTAAGTGTCCTTTTTTGAAACGTACAAATATTCCTCTAAAATCAGCCGAAATACGAATTGCTGTTTACTCACCTGTTATCAGGAGAGAACCCAGGGCTGCATCTTTTAGCCCAGCACTGACAATGAAAAGTAATTCTAAGCGTACTTACCAGTAACTTGTATTTCCTTCCATAGGAATCCATTGTGTAATTTTCACCGGAAAAGTTTCTAAGTGTCCATTTTTTAAATGTACAAATATTCCTCTAAAATCAGCCGAACTACGAATTCCGATTTACTCACCTGTTATCAGGAGAGAACCCAGTGCTGCATCTTTTAGAGCAGCACTGACCCTGAAAAGTAATTCTAAGCGTATTTACTAGTAACTTTTATTTCCTTCCATAGGAATCCATTGTGAGGTTTTCACCAGAAAAGTTTCCAAATGTCCATTTTTTAGACATACAAATATTCCTCTAAAATCAGTTGAACTACGAATTCCGATTTACTCACATGATATCAGGAGAAAACCCAGTGCTGCATCTTTTAGACCAGCACTGACCATGAAAATTAATTCTAAGCGTACTTACCAGTAACTTGTACTTCCTTCCATAGGAATCCATTGTGTGGTTTTCACCAGAAAAGTTTCTAAGTGTCCATTTTTGAAACGTACAAATATTCCTCTAAAATCAGCCGAACTACGAATTCCGATTTACTCACCTGTTATCAGGAGAGAACCCAGTGCTGCATCTTGTAGAGCAGCACTGACCCTGAAAAGTAATTCTAAGCGTATTTACCAGTAACTTGTATTTCCTTCCATAGGAATCCATTGTGTGGTTTTCACCAGAAAAGTTTCCAAGTGTCCATTTTTTAGACTTAAAAATATTCCTCTAAAATCAGTTGAACTACGAATTCCGATTTACTCACCTGTTATCAGGAGAGAACCCAGTGCTGCATCTTTTAGAGCAGCACTGACCCTGAAAAGTAATTCTAAGTGTATTTACCAGTAACTTGTATTTCCTTCCATAGGAATCCATTGTGTGGTTTTCACCAGAAAAGTTTCCAAGTGTCCATTTTTGAAGCATACAAATATTCCTCTAAAATCAGCCGAAATACGAATTCCTGTTTACTCACCTGTTATCAGGAGAGAACCCAGGGCTGCATCTTTTAGCCCAGCACTGACCCTGAAAAGTAATTCTAAGCGTACTTACCAGTAACTTGTATTTCCTTCCATAGGAATCCATTGTGTGGTTTTCACCAGAAAAGTTTCCAAGTGTCCATTTTTGAAACGTACAAATATTCCTCTAAAATCAGCCGAACTACGAATTCTGATTTACTCACCTGTTATCAGGAGAAGACCCAGTGCTGCATCTTTTAGACCAGCACTGATCCTGAAAAGTAATTCTAAGCGTACTTACCAGTAACTTGTATTTCCTTCCATAGGAATCCATTGTGTGATTTTCACCAGAAAAGTTTCTAAGTGTCCATTTTTGAAACGTACAAATATTCCTCTAAAATCAGCCGAAATACGAATTCCGATTTACTCACCTGTTATCAGGGGAGAACACAGGGCTTCATCTTTTAGCCCAGCACTGACCCTGAAAAGTAATTCTAAGCGTACTTACCAGTAACTTGTATTTCCTTCTATAGGAATCCATTGTGTGGTTTTCACCAGAAAAGTTTCTAAGTGTTCAGTTTTTGAAACGCACAGATATTCCTCTAAAATCAGCCGAACTACGAATTCCGATTTACTCACCTGTTATCAGGAGAGAACCCAGTGCTGCATCTTTTAGAGCAGCACTGACCCTGAAAAGTAATTCTAAGCGTATTTACCAGTTACTTGTATTTCCTTCCATAGGAATCCATTGTGTGGCTTTCACCAGAAAAGTTTCCAAGTGTCAATTTTTTAGACTTACAAATATTCCTCTAAAATCAGTTGAACTACGAATTCCGATTTACTCACCTATTATCAGGAGAGAACCCAGTGCTGCATCTTTTAGAGCAGCACTGACCCTGAAAAGTAATTCTAAGTGTATTTACCAGTAACTTGTATTTCCTTCCATAGGAAATCATTGAGTGGTTTTCACCAGAAAAGTTTCCAAGTGTCCATTTTTGAAGCGTACAAATATTCCTCTAAAATCAGCCGAACTACGAATTCTGATTTACTCACCTGTTATCAGGAGAAAACCCAGTGCTGCATCTTTTAGGCCAGCACTGACCATGAAAAGTAATTCTAAGGGTACTTACCAGTAACTTGTACTTCCTTCCATAGGAATCCATTGTGTGGTTTTCACTAGAAAAGTTTCTAAGTGTCCATTTTTGAAACGTACAAATATTCCTCTAAAATCAGCCGAAATACGAATTCCTGTTTACTCACCTGTTATCAGGAGAGAACCCAGAGCTGCATCTTTTAGCCCAGCACTGACCCTGAAAAGTAATTCTAAGCGTACTTACCAGTAATTTGTATTTCCTTCCATAGGAATCCATTATGTGGGTTTCACCAGAAAAGTTTCCAAGTGTCCATTTTTGAAATGTACAACTATTCCTCTAAAATCAGCCGAACTATGCATTTTGATTTACTCACCTGTTATCAGGAATGAACTCAAGGCTGCATCTTTTAGCCCAGCACTGACCCTGAAAAGTAATCCTAATCGTACTTACCAGTAACTTGTATTTCCTTCCATAGGAATCCATTGTGTGGATTTCACCCGAAAAGTTTCTAAGTGTCGATTTTTGAAACGTACAAATATTCCTCTAAAATCACCCGAACTGCGAATTCTGATTTACTCACCTGTTATCAGGAGAAAACCCAGTGCTGCATCTTTTAGACCAGCAATGACCATGAAAAGTAATTCTAAGCGTACTTACCAGTAACTTGTACTTCATTCCATAGGAATCCATTGTGTGGTTTTCACCAGAAAAGTTTCCAAGTGTCCATTTTTTAGACTTACAAATATTCCTCTAAAATCAGCCGAACTACGAATTCCGATTTACTCACCTGTTATCAGGAGAGAACCCAGTGCTGCATCTTTTAGAGCAGAACTGACCCTGAAAAGTAATTCTAAGCGTACTTACCAGTAACTTGAATTTCCTTCCATAGGAATCCATTGTGTGGTTTTCACCAGAAAAGTTTCCAAGTGTCCATTTTTGAAACGTACAAATATTCCTCTAAAATCAGCCGAACTACGAATTCTGATTTACTCACCTGTTATCAGGAGAGAACCCAGTGTTGCATCTTTTAGAGCAGCACTGACCCTGAAAAGTAATTCTAAGCGTATTTACCAGTAACTTGTATTTCCTTCCATAGGAATCCATTGTGTGGTTTTCACCAGAAAAGTTTCCAAGTGTCCATTTTTTAGACTTACAAATATTCCTCTAAAATCAGTTGAACTACGAATTCCGATTTACTCACCTATTATCAGGAGAGAACCCAGTGCTGCATCTTTTAGAGCAGAACTGAACCTGAAAAGTAATTCTAAGCATACTTACCAGTAACTTGTATTTCCTTCCATAGGAATCCATTGTGTGGTTTTCACCAGAAAAGTTTCCAAGTGTCCATTTTTGAAACGTACAAATATTCCTCTACAATCAGCCAAACTACGAATTCTGATTTACTCACCTGTTATCAGGAGAGAATCCAGTGCTGCATCTTTTAGAGCAGCACTGACTCTGAAAAGTAATTCTAAGCATATTTACCAGTAACTTGTATTTCCTTCCATAGGAATCCATTGTGTGGTTTTTACCAGAAAAGTTAACAAGTGTCCATTTTTGAAACGTACAAATATTCCTCTAAAATCAGCCGAACTACGAATTCTGATTTACTCACCTGTTATCAGGAGAAGACCCAGTGCTGCATCTTTTAGACCAGCACTGATCCTGAAAAGTAATTCTAAGCGTACTTACCAGTAACTTGTATTTCCTTCCATAGGAATCCATTGTGTGATTTTCACCAGAAAAGTTTCTAAGTGTCCATTTTTGAAACGTACAAATATTCCTCTAAAATCAGCCGAAATACGAATTCCGATTTACTCACCTGTTGTCAGGAGAGATCCCAGTGCTGCATCTTTTAGAGCAGCACTGACCCTGAAAAGTAATTCTAAGCGTATTTACCAGTAACTTGTATTTCCTTCCATAGGAATCCATTGTGTGGTTTTCACCAGAAAAGTTTCCAAGTGTCCATTTTTTAGACATACAAATATTCCTCTAAAATCACCCGAACTGCGAATTCTGATTTACTCACCTGTTATCAGGAGAAAACCCAGTGCTGCATCTTTTAGACCAGCAATGACCATGAAAAGTAATTCTAAGCGTACTTACCAGTAACTTGTACTTCATTCCATAGGAATCCATTGTGTGGTTTTCACCAGAAAAGTTTCCAAGTGTCAATTTTTTAGACTTACAAATATTCCTCTAAAATCAGTTGAACTACGAATTCCGGTTTACTCACCTGTTATCAGGAGAGATCCCAGTGCTGCATCTTTTAGAGCAGCACTGACCCTAAAAAGTAATTCTAAGTGTATTTACCAGTAACATGTATTTCCTTCCATAGGAATCCATTGTGTGGTTTTCACCAGAAAAGTTTCCAAGTGTCCATTTTTGAAGCGTACAAATATTCCTCTAAAATCACCCGAACTGCGAATTCTGATTTACTCACCTGTTATCAGGAGAGAACCCAGTGCTGCATCTTTTAGAGCAGCACTGACCCTGAAAAGTAATTCTAAGCATATTTACTAGTAACTTTTATTTCCTTCAATAGGAATCCATTGTGAGGTTTTCACCAGAAAAGTTTCCAAATGTCCATTTTTTAGACATACAAATATTCCTCTAAAATCAGTTGAACTACGAATTCCGATTTACTCACCTGATATCAGGAGAAAACCCAGTGCTGCATCTTTTAGACCAGCACTGACCATGAAAATTAATTCTAAGCGTACTTACCAGTAACTTGTACTTCCTTCCATAGGAATCCATTGTGTGGTTTTCACCAGAAAAGTTTCTAAGTGTCCATTTTTGAAACGTACAATTATTCCTCTAAAATCAGCCGAACTACGAATTCTGATTTACTCAACTGTTATCAGGAGAAGACCCAGTGCTGCATCTTTTAGACCAGCACTGACTATGAAAAGTAATTCTAAGCGTATTTACCAGTAACTTGGATTTCCTTCCATAGGAATCCATTGTGTGGTTTTCACCAGAAAAGTTTCTAAGTGTCCATTTTTGAAACGTACAAATATTCCTCTAAAATCAGCCGAAATACGAATTCCGATTTACTCACCTGTTATCAGGAGAGAACCCAGGGCTGCATCTTTTAGCCCAGCACTGACCCTGAAAAGTAATTCTAAGCGTACTTACCAGTAACTTGTATTTCCTTCCATAGGAATCCATTGTGTGGTTTTCACCAGAAAAGTTTCTAAGTGTCCATTTTTGAAACGTACAATTATTCCTCTAAAATCAGCCGAACTACGAATTCTGATTTACTCAACTGTTATCAGGAGAGAACCCAGTGCTGCATCTTTTAGAGCAGCACTGACCCTGAAAACTAATTCTAAGTGTACTTACCAGTAACTTGTATTTCCTTCCTTAGGAATCCATTGTGTGGTTTTCACCAGAAAAGTTTCCAAGTGTCCATTTATGAAACGTACAAATATTCCTCTAAAATCAGCCGAACTACGAATTCCGATTTACTCACCTGTTATCAGGAGAGAACACAGTGCTGAATCTTTTAGAGCAGCACTGACCCTGAAAAGTAATTCTAAGCGTATTTACCAGTAACTTTATTTCCTTCTTAGGAATCCATTGTGTGGTTTTCACCAGAAAAGTTTCCAAGTGTCCATTTTTTAGACTTACAAATATTCCTCCAAAATCAGTTGAACTACGAATTCCGATTTACTCACCTGTTATCAGGAGAGAACCCAGTGCTGCATCTTTTAGAGCAGCACTGAACCTGAAAAGTAATTCTAAGTGTATTTACCAGTAACTTGTATTTCCTTCCATAGGAATCCATTGTGTGGTTTTTACCAGAAAAGTTTCCAAGTGTCCATTTTTGAAACGTACAAATATTCCTCTAAAATCACCCGAACTGCGAATTCTGATTTACTCACCTGTTATCAGGAGAAAACCCAGTGCTGCATCTTTTAGACCAGCAATGACCATGAAAAGTAATTCTAAGCGTACTTACCAGTAACTTGTACTTCATTCCATAGGAATCCATTGTGTGGTTTTCACCAGAAAAGTTTCCAAGTGTCCATTTTTTAGACTTACAAATATTCCTCTAAAATCAGCCGAACTACGAATTCCGATTTACTCACCTGTTATCAGGAGAGAACCCAGTGCTGCATCTTTTAGAGCAGAACTGACCCTGAAAAGTAATTCTAAGCGTACTTACCAGTAACTTGAATTTCCTTCCATAGGAATCCATTGTGTGGTTTTCACCAGAAAAGTTTCCAAGTGTCCATTTTTTAGACTTACAAATATTCCTCTAAAATCAGCCGAACTACGAATTCCGATTTACTCACCTGTTATCAGGAGAGAACCCAGTGCTGCATCTTTTAGAGCAGCACTGGCCCTGAAAAGTAATTCTAAGCATATTTACCAGTAACTTGTATTTCCTTCCATAGGAATCCATTGTGTGGTTTTCACCAGAAAAGTTTCTAAGTGTCCATTTTTGAAACGTACAAATAATCCTCTAAAATCAGACGAAATACGAATTCCGATTTACTCACCTGTTATCAGGAGAGAACCCAGGGCTGCATCTTTTAGCCCAGCACTGACCCTGAAAAGTAATTCTAAGCGTACTTACCAGTAACTTGTATTTCCTTCCATAGGAATCCATTGTGTGGTTTTCACCAGAAAAGTTTCTAAGTGTCCATTTTTGAAACGTACAATTATTCCTCTAAAATCAGCCGAACTACGAATTCTGATTTACTCAACTGTTATCAGGAGAAGACCCAGTGCTGCATCTTTTAGACCAGCACTGACTATGAAAAGTAATTCTAAGCGTACTTACCAGTAACTTGTACTTCCTTCCATAGGAATCCATTGTGTGCTTTTCACCTGAAAAGTTTCTAAGTGTCCATTTTTGAAATGTACAACTATTCCTCTAAAATCAGCCGAACTATGAATTTTGATTTACTCACCTGTTATCAGGAATGAACTCAAGGCTGCATCTTTTAGCCCAGCACTGACCCTGAACAGTAATCCTAATCGTACTTACCAGTAACTTGTATTTCCTTCCATAGGAATCCATTGTGTGGATTTCACCCGAAAAGTTTCTAAGTGTCGATTTTTGAAACGTACAAATATTCCTCTAAAATCACCCGAACTGCGAATTCTGATTTACTCACCTGTTATCAGGAGAAAACCCAGTGCTGCATCTTTTAGACCAGCAATGACCATGAAAAGTAATTCTAAGCGTACTTACCAGTAACTTGTACTTCATTCCATAGGAATCCATTGTGTGGTTTTCACCAGAAAAGTTTCCAAGTGTCCATTTTTTAGACTTACAAATATTCCTCTAAAATCAGCCGAACTACGAATTCCGATTTACTCACCTGTTATCAGGAGAGAACCCAGTGCTGCATCTTTTAGAGCAGAACTGACCCTGAAAAGTAATTCTAAGCGTACTTACCAGTAACTTGAATTTCCTTCCATAAGAATCCATTGTGTGGTTTTCACCAGAAAAGTTTCCAAGTGTCCATTTTTGAAACGTACAAATATTCCTCTAAAATCAGCCGAACTACGAATTCCGATTTACTCACCTGTTATCAGGAGAGAACCCAGTGCTGCATCTTTTAGAGCAGCACTGACCCTGAAAAGTAATTCTAAGCGTATTTACCAGTAACTTGTATTTCCTTCCATAGGAATCCATTGTGTGGTTTTCACCAGAAAAGTTTCCAAGTGTCCATTTTTTAGACTTACAAATATTCCTCTAAAATCAGTTGAACTACGAATTCCGATTTACTCACCTATTATCAGGAGAGAACCCAGTGCTGCATCTTTTAGAGCAGAACTGAACCTGAAAAGTAATTCTAAGCGTACTTACCAGTAACTTGTATTTCCTTCCATAGGAATCCATTGTGTGGTTTTCACCAGAAAAGTTTCCAAGTGTCCATTTTTGAAACGTACAAATATTCCTCTACAATCAGCCAAACTACGAATTCTGATTTACTCACCTATCAGGAGAGAATCCAGTGCTGCATCTTTTAGAGCAGCACTGACTCTGAAAAGTAATTCTAAGCGTATTTACCAGTAACTTGTATTTCCTTCCATAGGAATCCATTGTGTGGTTTTTACCAGAAAAGTTAACAAGTGTCCATTTTTGAAACGTACAAATATTCCTCTAAAATCAGCCGAACTACGAATTCTGATTTACTCACCTGTTATCAGGAGAAGACCCAGTGCTGCATCTTTTAGACCAGCACTGATCCTGAAAAGTAATTCTAAGCGTACTTACCAGTAACTTGTATTTCCTTCCATAGGAATCCACTGTGTGATTTTCACCAGAAAAGTTTCTAAGTGTCCATTTTTGAAATGTACAAATATTCCTCTAAAATCAGCCGAAATACGAATTCCGATTTACTCACCTGTTATCAGGGGAGAACACAGGGCTTCATCTTTTAGCCCAGCACTGACCCTAAAAAGTAATTCTAAGCGTACTTACCAGTAACTTGTATTTCCTTCTATAGGAATCCATTGTGTGGTTTTCACCAGAAAAGTTTCTAAGTGTCCAGTTTTTGAAACGCACAGATATTCCTCTAAAATCAGCCGAACTACGAATTCCGATTTACTCACCTGTTATCAGGAGAGAACCCAGTGCTGCATCTTTTAGAGCAGCACTGACCCTGAAAAGTAATTCTAAGCGTATTTACCAGTAACTTGTATTTCCTTCCATAGGAATCCATTGTGTGGCTTTCACCAGAAAAGTTTCCAAGTGTCAATTTTTTAGACTTACAAATATTCCTCTAAAATCAGTTGAACTACGAATTCCGATTTACTCACCTATTATCAGGAGAGAACCCAGTGCTGCATCTTTTAGAGCAGCACTGACCCTGAAAAGTAATTCTAAGTGTATTTACCAGTAACTTGTATTTCCTTCCATAGGAAATCATTGAGTGGTTTTCACCAGAAAAGATTCCAAGTGTCCATTTTTGAAGCGTACAAATATTCCTCTAAAATCAGCCGAACTACGAATTCTGATTTACTCACCTGTTATCAGGAGAAAACCCAGTGCTGCATCTTTTAGGCCAGCACTGACCATGAAAAGTAATTCTAAGCGTATTTACCAGTAACTTGTATTTCCTTCCATAGGAATCCATTGTGTGGTTTTCACCAGAAAAGTTTCCAAGTGTCCATTTTTTAGACTTACAAATATTCCTCTAAAATCAGTTGAACTACGAATTCCGATTTACTCACCTATTATCAGGAGAGAACCCAGTGCTGCATCTTTTAGAGCAGAACTGAACCTGAAAAGTAATTCTAAGCGTACTTACCAGTAACTTGTATTTCCTTCCATAGGAATCCATTGTGTGGTTTCACCAGAAAAGTTTCCAAGTGTCCATTTTTGAAACGTACAAATATTCCTCTACAATCAGCCAAACTACGAATTCTGATTTACTCACCTGTTATCAGGAGAGAATCCAGTGCTGCATCTTTTAGAGCAGCACTGACTCTGAAAAGTAATTCTAAGCGTATTTACCAGTAACTTGTATTTCCTTCCATAGGAATCCATTGTGTGGTTTTTACCAGAAAAGTTAACAAGTGTCCATTTTTGAAACGTACAAATATTCCTCTAAAATCAGCCGAACTACGAATTCTGATTTACTCACCTGTTATCAGGAGAAGACCCAGTGCTGCATCTTTTAGACCAGCACTGATCCTGAAAAGTAATTCTAAGCGTACTTACCAGTAACTTGTATTTCCTTCCATAGGAATCCATTGTGTGATTTTCACCAGAAAAGTTTCTAAGTGTCCATTTTTGAAACGTACAAATATTCCTCTAAAATCAGCCGAAATACGAATTCCGATTTACTCACCTGTTATCAGGGGAGAACACAGGGCTTCATCTTTTAGCCCAGCACTGACCCTGAAAAGTAATTCTAAGCGTACTTACCAGTAACTTGTATTTCCTTCTATAGGAATCCATTGTGTGGTTTTCACCAGAAAAGTTTCTAAGTGTCCAGTTTTTGAAACGCACAGATATTCCTCTAAAATCAGCCGAACTACGAATTCCGATTTACTCACCTGTTATCAGGAGAGAACCCAGTGCTGCATCTTTTAGAGCAGCACTGACCCTGAAAAGTAATTCTAAGCGTATTTACCAGTAACTTGTATTTCCTTCCATAGGAATCCATTGTGTGGCTTTCACCAGAAAAGTTTCCAAGTGTCAATTTTTTAGACTTACAAATATTCCTCTAAAATCAGTTGAACTACGAATTCCGATTTACTCACCTATTATCAGGAGAGAACCCAGTGCTGCATCTTTTAGAGCAGCACTGACCCTGAAAAGTAATTCTAAGTGTATTTACCAGTAACTTGTATTTCCTTCCATAGGAAATCATTGAGTGGTTTTCACCAGAAAAGTTTCCAAGGGTCCATTTTTGAAGCGTACAAATATTCCTCTAAAATCAGCCGAACTACGAATTCTGATTTACTCACCTGTTATCAGGAGAAAACCCAGTGCTGCATGTTTTAGGCCAGCACTGACCATGAAAAGTAATTCTAAGCGTATTTACCAGTAACTTGTATTTCCTTCCATAGGAATCCATTGTGTGGTTTTCACCAGAAAAGTTTCTAAGTGTCCATTTTTGAAACGTACAAATATTCCTCTAAAATCAGACGAAATACGAATTCCGATTTACTCACCTGTTATCAGGAGAGAACCCAGGGCTGCATCTTTTAGCCCAGCACTGACCCTGAAAAGTAATTCTAAGCGTACTTACCAGTAACTTGTATTTCCTTCCATAGGAATCCATTGTGTGGTTTTCACCAGAAAAGTTTCTAAGTGTCCATTTTTGAAACGTACAATTATTCCTCTAAAATCAGCCGAACTACGAATTCTGATTTTCTCAACTGTTATCAGGAGAAGACCCAGTGCTGCATCTTTTAGACCAGCACTGACTATGAAAAGTAATTCTAAGCGTACTTACCAGTAACTTGTACTTCCTTCCATAGGAATCCATTGTGTGCTTTTCACCTGAAAAGTTTCTAAGTGTCCATTTTTGAAATGTACAACTATTCCTCTAAAATCAGCCGAACTATGAATTTTGATTTACTCACCTGTTATCAGGAATGAACTCAAGGCTGCATCTTTTAGCCCAGCACTGACCCTGAACAGTAATCCTAATCGTACTTACCAGTAACTTGTATTTCCTTCCATAGGAATCCATTGTGTGGATTTCACCCGAAAAGTTTCTAAGTGTCGATTTTTGAAACGTACAAATATTCCTCTAAAATCACCCGAACTGCGAATTCTGATTTACTCACCTGTTATCAGGAGAAAACCCAGTGCTGCATCTTTTAGACCAGCAATGACCATGAAAAGTAATTCTAAGCGTACTTACCAGTAACTTGTACTTCATTCCATAGGAATCCATTGTGTGGTTTTCACCAGAAAAGTTTCCAAGTGTCCATTTTTTAGACTTACAAATATTCCTCTAAAATCAGCCGAACTACGAATTCCGATTTACTCACCTGTTATCAGGAGAGAACCCAGTGCTGCATCTTTTAGAGCAGAACTGACCCTGAAAAGTAATTCTAAGCGTACTTACCAGTAACTTGAATTTCCTTCCATAGGAATCCATTGTGTGGTTTTCACCAGAAAAGTTTCCAAGTGTCCATTTTTGAAACGTACAAATATTCCTCTAAAATCAGCCGAACTACGAATTCCGATTTACTCACCTGTTATCAGGAGAGAACCCAGTGCTGCATCTTTTAGAGCAGCACTGACCCTGAAAAGTAATTCTAAGCGTATTTACCAGTAACTTGTATTTCCTTCCATAGGAATCCATTGTGTGGTTTTCACCAGAAAAGTTTCCAAGTGTCCATTTTTTAGACTTACAAATATTCCTCTAAAATCAGTTGAACTACGAATTCCGATTTACTCACCTATTATCAGGAGAGAACCCAGTGCTGCATCTTTTAGAGCAGAACTGAACCTGAAAAGTAATTCTAAGCGTACTTACCAGTAACTTGTATTTCCTTCCATAGGAATCCATTGTGTGGTTTTCACCAGAAAAGTTTCCAAGTGTCCATTTTTGAAACGTACAAATATTCCTCTACAATCAGCCAAACTACGAATTCTGATTTACTCACCTATCAGGAGAGAATCCAGTGCTGCATCTTTTAGAGCAGCACTGACTCTGAAAAGTAATTCTAAGCGTATTTACCAGTAACTTGTATTTCCTTCCATAGGAATCCATTGTGTGGTTTTTACCAGAAAAGTTAACAAGTGTCCATTTTTGAAACGTACAAATATTCCTCTAAAATCAGCCGAACTACGAATTCTGATTTACTCACCTGTTATCAGGAGAAGACCCAGTGCTGCATCTTTTAGACCAGCACTGATCCTGAAAAGTAATTCTAAGCGTACTTACCAGTAACTTGTATTTCCTTCCATAGGAATCCATTGTGTGATTTTCACCAGAAAAGTTTCTAAGTGTCCATTTTTGAAACGTACAAATATTCCTCTAAAATCAGCCGAAATACGAATTCCGATTTACTCACCTGTTATCAGGGGAGAACACAGGGCTTCATCTTTTAGCCCAGCACTGACCCTGAAAAGTAATTCTAAGCGTACTTACCAGTAACTTGTATTTCCTTCTATAGGAATCCATTGTGTGGTTTTCACCAGAAAAGTTTCTAAGTGTCCAGTTTTTGAAACGCACAGATATTCCTCTAAAATCAGCCGAACTACGAATTCCGATTTACTCACCTGTTATCAGGAGAGAACCCAGTGCTGCATCTTTTAGAGCAGCACTGACCCTGAAAAGTAATTCTAAGCGTATTTACCAGTAACTTGTATTTCCTTCCATAGGAATCCATTGTGTGGCTTTCACCAGAAAAGTTTCCAAGTGTCAATTTTTTAGACTTACAAATATTCCTCTAAAATCAGTTGAACTACGAATTCCGATTTACTCACCTATTATCAGGAGAGAACCCAGTGCTGCATCTTTTAGAGCAGCACTGACCCTGAAAAGTAATTCTAAGTGTATTTACTAGTAACTTGTATTTCCTTCCATAGGAAATCATTGAGTGGTTTTCACCAGAAAAGATTCCAAGTGTCCATTTTTGAAGCGTACAAATATTCCTCTAAAATCAGCCGAACTACGAATTCTGATTTACTCACCTGTTATCAGGAGAAAACCCAGTGCTGCATCTTTTAGGCCAGCACTGACCATGAAAAGTAATTCTAAGCGTA
Source organism: Triturus cristatus (assembly GCF_964204655.1). Lineage (NCBI taxonomy): Eukaryota > Metazoa > Chordata > Amphibia > Caudata > Salamandridae > Triturus > Triturus cristatus. The sequence goes on from NC_140579.1 coordinate 909,977,074, forward strand.
TTTACCAGTAACTTGTATTTCCTTCCATAGGAATCCATTGTGTGGTTTTCACCAGAAAAGTTTCCAAGTGTCCATTTTTTAGACTTACAAATATTCCTCTAAAATCAGTTGAACTACGAATTCCGATTTACTCACCTGTTATCAGGAGAAAACCTAGTGCTGCATCTTTTAGGCCAGCACTGACCATGAAAAGTAATTCTAAGCGTATTTACCAGTAACTTGTATTTCCTTCCATAGGAATCCATTGTGTGGTTTTCACCAGAAAAGTTTCTAAGTGTCCATTTTTGAAACGTACAAATATTCCTCTAAAATCAGCCGAACTACGAATTCCGATTTACTCACCTGTTATCAGGAGAGAACCCAGTGCTGCATCTTTTAGAGCAGAACTGACCCTGAAAAGTAATTCTAAGCGTACTTACCAGTAACTTGAATTTCCTTCCATAGGAATCCATTGTGTGGTTTTCACCAGAAAAGTTTCCAAGTGTCCATTTTTGAAACGTACAAATATTCCTCTAAAATCAGCCGAACTACGAATTCCGATTTACTCACCTGTTATCAGGAGAGAACCCAGTGCTGTGTCTTTTAGAGCAGCACTGACCCTGAAAAGTAATTCTAAGCGTATTTACCAGTAACTTGTATTTCCTTCCATAGGAATCCATTGTGTGGTTTTCACCAGAAAAGTTTCCAAGTGTCCATTTTTGAAACGTACAAATATTCCTCTACAATCAGCCAAACTACGAATTCCGATTTACTCACCTATTATCAGGAGAGAACCCAGTGCTGCATCTTTTAGAGCAGAACTGAACCTGAAAAGTAATTCTAAGCGTACTTACCAGTAACTTGTATTTCCTTCCATAGGAATCCATTGTGTGGTTTCACCAGAAAAGTTTCCAAGTGTCCATTTTTGAAACGTACAAATATTCCTCTACAATCAGCCAAACTACGAATTCTGATTTACTCACCTGTTATCAGGAGAGAATCCAGTGCTGCATCTTTTAGAGCAGCACTGACTCTGAAAAGTAATTCTAAGCGTATTTACCAGTAACTTGTATTTCCTTCCATAGGAATCCATTGTGTGGTTTTTACCAGAAAAGTTAACAAGTGTCCATTTTTGAAACGTAAAAATATTCCTCTAAAATTAGCCGAACTACGAATTCTGATTTACTCACCTGTTATCAGGAGAAGACCCAGTGCTGCATCTTTTAGACCAGCACTGATCCTGAAAAGTAATTCTAAGCGTACTTACCAGTAACTTGTATTTCCTTCCATAGGAATCCATTGTGTGATTTTCACCAGAAAAGTTTCTAAGTGTCCATTTTTGAAACGTACAAATATTCCTCTAAAATCAGCCGAAATACGAATTCCGATTTACTCACCTGTTATCAGGGGAGAACACAGGGCTTCATCTTTTAGCCCAGCACTGACCCTGAAAAGTAATTCTAAGCGTACTTACCAGTAACTTGTATTTCCTTCTATAGGAATCCATTGTGTGGTTTTCACCAGAAAAGTTTCTAAGTGTCCAGTTTTTGAAACGCACAGATATTCCTCTAAAATCAGCCGAACTACGAATTCCGATTTACTCACCTGTTATCAGGAGAGAACCCAGTGCTGCATCTTTTAGAGCAGCACTGACCCTGAAAAGTAATTCTAAGCGTATTTACCAGTAACTTGTATTTCCTTCCATAGGAATCCATTGTGTGGTTTTCACCAGAAAAGTTTCCAAGTGTCCATTTTTTAGACTTACAAATATTCCTCTAAAATCAGTTGAACTACGAATTCCGATTTACTCACCTATTATCAGGAGAGAACCCAGTGCTGCATCTTTTAGAGCAGAACTGAACCTGAAAAGTAATTCTAAGGGTACTTACCAGTAACTTGTATTTCCTTCCATAGGAATCCATTGTGTGGTTTTCACCATAAAAGTTTCCAAGTGTCCATTTTTGAAACGTACAAATATTCCTCTACAATCAGCCAAACTACGAATTCTGATTTACTCACCTGTTATCAGGAGAGAATCCAGTGCTGCATCTTTTAGAGCAGCACTGACTCTGAAAAGTAATTCTAAGCGTATTTACCAGTAACTTGTATTTCCTTCCATAGGAATCCATTGTGTGGTTTTTACCAGAAAAGTTAACAAGTGTCCATTTTTGAAACGTACAAATATTCCTCTAAAATCAGCCGAACTACGAATTCTGATTTACTCACCTGTTATCAGGAGAAGACCCAGTGCTGCATCTTTTAGACCAGCACTGATCCTGAAAAGTAATTCTAAGCGTACTTACCAGTAACTTGTATTTCCTTCCATAGGAATCCATTGTGTGGTTTTCACCAGAAAAGTTTCCAAGTGTCTATTTTTGAAACGTACAAATACTCCTCTAAAATCAGCCGAACTACGAATTCCGATTTACTCACCTGTTATCAGGAGAGAACCCAGTGCTGCATCTTTTAGAGCAGCACTGACCCTGAAAAGTAATTCTAAGCGTATTTACCAGTAACTTGTATTTCCTTCCATAGGAATCCATTGTGTTGTTTTCACCAGAAAATTTTCCAAGTGTCCATTTTTGAAGCGTACAAATATTCCTCTAAAATCAGCCGAACTACGAATTCTGATTTACTCACCTGTTATCAGGAGAAAACCCAGTGCTGCATCTTTTAGACCAGCACTGACTATGAAAAGTAATTCTAAGCGTACTTACCAGTAACTTGTACTTCCTTCCATGGGAATCCATTGTGTGATTTTCACCAGAAAAGTTTCTAAGTGTCCATTTTTGAAACGTACAAATATTCCTCTAAAATCAGACGAAATACGAATTCCGATTTACTCACCTGTTATCAGGAGAGAACCCAGGGCTGCATCTTTTAGCCCAGCACTGACCCTGAAAAGTAATTCTAAGCGTACTTACCAGTAACTTGTATTTCCTTCCATAGGAATCCATTGTGTGGTTTTCACCAGAAAAGTTTCTAAGTGTCCATTTTTGAAACGTACAATTATTCCTCTAAAATCAGCCGAACTACGAATTCTGATTTACTCAACTGTTATCAGGAGAAGACCCAGTGCTGCATCTTTTAGACCAGCACTGACTATGAAAAGTAATTCTAAGCGTACTTACCAGTAACTTGTACTTCCTTCCATAGGAATCCATTGTGTGCTTTTCACCTGAAAAGTTTCTAAGTGTCCATTTTTGAAATGTACAACTATTCCTCTAAAATCAGCCGAACTATGAATTTTGATTTACTCACCTGTTATCAGGAATGAACTCAAGGCTGCATCTTTTAGCCCAGCACTGACCCTGAAAAGTAATCCTAATCGTACTTACCAGTAACTTGTATTTCCTTCCATAGGAATCCATTGTGTGGATTTTACCCGAAAAGTTTCTAAGTGTCGATTTTTGAAACGTACAAATATTCCTCTAAAATCACCCGAACTGCGAATTCTGATTTACTCACCTGTTATCAGGAGAAAACCCAGTGCTGCATCTTTTAGACCAGCAATGACCATGAAAAGTAATTCTAAGCGTACTTACCAGTAACTTGTACTTCATTCCATAGGAATCCATTGTGTGGTTTTCACCAGAAAAGTTTCCAAGTGTCCATTTTTTAGACTTACAAATATTCCTCTAAAATCAGCCGAACTACGAATTCCGATTTACTCACCTGTTATCAGGAGATAACCCAGTGCTGCATCTTTTAGAGCAGAACTGACCCTGAAAAGTAATTCTAAGCGTACTTACCAGTAACTTGAATTTCCTTCCTTAGGAATCCATTGTGTGGTTTTCACCAGAAAAGTTTCCAAGTGTCCATTTTTGAAACGTACAAATATTCCTCTAAAATCAGCCGAACTACGAATTCCGATTTACTCACCTGTTATCAGGAGAGAACCCAGTGCTGCATCTTTTAGAGCAGAGCTGACCCTGAAAAGTAATTCTAAGCTTATTTACCAGTAACTTGTATTTCCTTCCATAGGAATCCATTGTGTGGTTTTCACCAGAAAAGTTTCCAAGTGTCCATTTTTTAGACTTACAAATATTCCTCTAAAATCAGTTGAACTACGAATTCCGATTTACTCACCTATTATCAGGAGAGAACCCAGTGCTGCATCTTTTAGAGCAGAACTGAACCTGAAAAGTAATTCTAAGCGTACTTACCAGTAACTTCTATTTCCTTCCATAGGAATCCATTGTGTGGTTTTCACCAGAAAAGTTTCCAAGTGTCCATTTTTGAAACGTACAAATATTCCTCTACAATCAGCCAAACTACGAATTCTGATTTACTCACCTGTTATCAGGAGAGAATCCAGTGCTGCATCTTTTAGAGCAGCACTGACCCTGAAAAGTAATTCTAAGTGTATTTACCAGTAACTTGTATTTCCTTCCATAGGAAATCATTGAGTGGTTTTCACCAGAAAAGTTTCCAAGTGTCCATTTTTGAAACGTACAAATATTCCTCTAAAATCAGCCGAACTACGAATTCTGATTTACTCACCTGTTATCAGGAGAAAACCCAGTGCTGCATCTTTTAGGCCAGCACTGACCATGAAAAGTAATTCTAAGCGTACTTACCAGTAACTTGTACTTCATTCCATAGGAATCCATTGTGTGGTTTTCACCAGAAAAGTTTCTAAGTGTCCATTTTTGAAACGTACAAATATTCCTCTAAAATCAGCCGAAATACGAATTCCTGTTTACTCACCTGTTATCAGGAGAGAACCCAGAGCTGCATCTTTTAGCCCAGCACTGACCCTGAAAAGTAATTCTAAGCGTACTTACCAGTAATTTGTATTTCCTTCCATAAGAATCCATTATGTGGGTTTCACCAGAAAAGTTTCCAAGTGTCCATTTTGAAACGTACAACTATTCCTCTAAAATCAGCCGAACTATGAATTTTGATTTACTCACCTGTTATCAGGAATGAACTGAAGGCTGCATCTTTTAGCCCAGCACTGACCCTGAAAAGTAATCCTAATCGTACTTACTAGTAACTTGTATTTCCTTCCATAGTTATCCATTGTGTTGTTTTCACCAGAAAAGTTTCTAAGTGTCCATTTTTGAAACGTACAAATATTCCTCTAAGATCAGCCGAACTACAAATTCCAATTTACTCACCTGTTATCAGGAGAGAACCCAGTGCTGCATCTATTAGAGAAGCACTGACCCTGAAAAGTAATTCTAAGCGTACTTACCAGTAACTTGTATTTCCTTCCTTAGGAATCCATTGTGTGGTTTTCACCAGAAAAGGTCCAAGTGTCCATTTATGAAACGTACAAATATTCCTCTAAAATCAGCCGAACTACGAATTCCGATTTACTCACCTGTTATCAGGAGAGAACCCAGTGCTGCATCTTTTAGAGCAGCACTGACCCTGAAAAGTAATTCTAAGCGTATTTACCAGTAACTTGTATTTCCTTCCATAGGAATACATTGTGTGGTTTTCACCAGAAAAGTTTCCAAGTGTCCATTTTTTAGACTTACAAATATTCCTCTAAAATCAGTTGAACTACGAATTCCGATTTACTCACCTGATATCAGGAGAAAACCCAGTGCTGCATCTTTTAGACCAGCACTGACCATGAAAAGTAATTCTAAGCGTACTTACCAGTAACTTGTACTTCCTTCCATAGGAATCCATTGTGTGGTTTTCACCAGAAAAGTTTCCAAGTGTCCATTTTTGAAACGTACAAATATTCCTCTAAAATCAGCCGAAATACGACTTCTGATTTACTCACCTGTCATCAGGAGAGAACCCAGGGCTGCATCTTTTAGCCCAGCACTGACCCTGAAAAGTAATTCTAAGTGTACTTACCAGTAACTTGTATTTCCTTCCATAGGAATCCATTGTGTGGTTTTCACCAGAAAAGTTTCTAAGTGTCCATTTTTGAAACGTACAAATATTCCTCTAAAATCAGCCGAACTACGAATTCTGATTTACTCACCTGTTATCAGGAGAGAAACCAGTGCTGCATCTTTGAGAGCAGCACTGACCCTGAAAAGTAATTCTAAGCGTATTTACCAGTACCTTGTATTTCCTTCCATAGGAATCCATTGTCTGGTTTTCACCAGAAAATTTTCTAAGTGTCCATTTTTGAAACGTACAAATATTCCTCTAAAATCAGCCGAAATATGAATTCCGATTTACTCACCTGTTATCAGGACAAAACCCAGTGCTGCATCTTTTAGACCAGCACTGACTATGAAAAGTAATCCTAATCATACTTACCAGTAACTTGTATTTCCTTCCATAGGAATCCATTGTGTGGATTTCACCAGAAAATTTTCTAAGTGTCCATTTTTGAAACGTACAAATATTCCTCTAAAATCAGCCGAAATACGAATTCCGATTTACTCACCTGTTAGCAGGAGAGAACCCAGGGCTGCATCTTTTAGCCCAGCACTGACCCTGAAAAGTAATTCTAAGCGTACTTACCAGTAACTTGTATTTCCTTCCATAGGAATCCATTGTGTGGTTTTCACCAGAAAAGTTTCCAAGTGTCCATTTTGGAAGCGTACAAATATTCCTCTATAATCAGCCGAACTACGAATTCTGATTTACTCACCTGTTATCAGGAATGAACTCAAGGCTGCATCTTTTAGCCCAGCACTGACCCTGAAAAGTAATCCTAATCGTACTTACCAGTAACTTGTATTTCCTTCCATAGGAATCCATTGTGTGGATTTCACCAGAAAAGTTTCTAAGTGACCATTTTTGAAACGTACAAATATTCCTCTAAAATCAGCCGAACTACGAATTCCAATTTACTCACCTGTTATCAGGAGAGAACCCAGTGCTGCATCTTTTAGAGCAGCACTGACCCTGAAAAGTAATTCTAAGCGTACTTACCAGTAACTTGTATTTCCATCCTTAGGAATATATTGTGTGGTTTTCACCAGAAAAGTTTCCAAGTGTCCATTTATGAAACGTACAAATATTCCTCTAAAATCAGCCAAACTATGAATTCCGATTTACTCACCTGTTATCAGGAGAGAACCCAGTGCTGCATCTTTTAGAGCAGCACTGACCCTGAAAATTAATTCTAAGCGTATTTACCAGTAACTTGTATTTCCTTCCATAGGAATCCATTGTGTGGTTTTCACCAGAAAAGTTTCCAAGTGTCCATTTTTTAGACTTACAAATATTCCTCTAAAATCAGTTGAACTACGAATTCCGGTTTACTCACCTGTTATCAGGAGAGAACCCAGTGCTGCATCTTTTAGAGCAGCACTGACCCTGAAAAGTAATTCTAAGTGTATTTACCAGTAACTTGTATTTCCTTCCATAGGAATCCATTGTGTGGTTTTCACCAGAAAAGTTTCCAAGTGTCCATTTTTGAAGCGTACAAATATTCCTCTAAAATCACCCGAACTGCGAATTCTGATTTACTCACCTGTTATCAGGAGAAAACCCAGTGCTGCATCTTTTAGACCAGCACTGACCATGAAAAGTAATTCTAAGCGTACTTACCAGTAACTTGTACTTCTTTCCATAGGAATCCATTGTGTGGTTTTCACCAGAAAAGTTTCTAAGTGTCCATTTTTGAAACGTACAAATATTCCTCTAAAATCAGCCGAACTACGAATTCCGATTTACTCACCTGTTATCAGGAGAGAACCCAGTGCTGCATCTTTTAGAGCAGCACTGACCCTGAAAAGTAATTCTAAGCGTATTTACCAGTACCTTGTATATCCTTCCATAGGAATCCATTGTCTGGTTTTCACCAGAAAATTTTCCAAGTGTCCATTTTTGAAGCGTACAAATATTCCTCTAAAATCAGCTGAACTACGAATTCTGATTTACTCACCTGTTATCAGGACAAAACCCAGTGCTGCATCTTTTAGACCAGCACTGACTATGAAAAGTAATCCTAATCATACTTACCAGTAACTTGTATTTCCTTCCATAGGAATCCATTGTGTGGATTTCACCAGAAAAGTTTCCAAGTGTCCATTTTTGAAACGTACAAATATTCCTCTAAAATCAGCCGAAATACGACTTCTGATTTACTCACCTGTCATCAGGAGAGAACCCAGGGCTGCATCTTTTAGCCCAGCACTGACCCTGAAAAGTAATTCTAAGTGTACTTACCAGTAACTTGTATTTCCTTCCATAGGAATCCATTGTGTGGTTTTCACCAGAAAAGTTTCTAAGTGTCCATTTTTGAAACGTACAAATATTCCTCTAAAATCAGCCGAACTACGAATTCTGATTTACTCACCTGTTATCAGGAGAGAAACCAGTGCTGCATCTTTGAGAGCAGCACTGACCCTGAAAAGTAATTCTAAGCGTACTTACCAGTAACTTGTATTTCCATCCTTAGGAATCCATTGTGTGGTTTTCACCAGAAAAGTTTCCATGTGTCCATTTTTGAAGCGTACAAATATTCCTCTAAAATCAGCCGAACTACGAATTCTGATTTACTCACCTGTTATCAGGAGAAAACCCAGTGCTGCATCTTTTAGACCAGCACTGACCCTGAAAAGTAATTCTAAGCATACTTACCAGTAACTTGTATTTCCTTCCATAGGAATCCATTGTGTGGGTTTCACCAGAAAAGTTTCCAAGTGTCCATTTTGAAACGTACAACTATTCCTCTAAATCAGCCGAACTATGAATTTTGATTTACTCACCTGTTATCAGGAATGAACTCAAGGCTGCATCTTTTAGCCCAGCACTGACCCTGAAAAGTAATCCTAATCGTACTTACCAGTAACTTGTATTTCCTTCCATAGGAATCCATTGTGTGGATTTCACCAGAAAAGTTTCTAAGTGACCATTTTTGAAACGTACAAATATTCCTCTAAAATCAGCCGAACTACGAATTCCAATTTACTCACCTGTTATCAGGAGAGAACCCAGTGCTGCATCTTTTAGAGCAGCACTGACCCTGAAAAGTAATTCTAAGCGTACTTACCAGTAACTTGTATTTCCATCCTTAGGAATCCATTGTGTGGTTTTCACCAGAAAAGTTTCCAAGTGTCCATTTATGAAACGTACAAATATTCCTCTAAAATCAGCCGAACTATGAATTCCGATTTACTCACCTGTTATCAGGAGAGAACCCAGTGCTGCATCTTTTAGAGCAGCACTGACCCTGAAAATTAATTCTAAGCGTATTTACCAGTAACTTGTATTTCCTTCCATAGGAATCCATTGTGTGGTTTTCACCAGAAAAGTTTCCAAGTGTCCATTTTTTAGACTTACAAATATTCCTCTAAAATCAGTTGAACTACGAATTCCGGTTTACTCACCTGTTATCAGGAGAGAACCCAGTGCTGCATCTTTTAGAGCAGCACTGACCCTGAAAAGTAATTCTAAGTGTATTTACCAGTAACTTGTATTTCCTTCCATAGGAATCCATTGTGTGGTTTTCACCAGAAAAGTTTCCAAGTGTCCATTTTTGAAGCGTACAAATATTCCTCTAAAATCACCCGAACTGCGAATTCTGATTTACTCACCTGTTATCAGGAGAAAACCCAGTGCTGCATCTTTTAGACCAGCACTGACCATGAAAAGTAATTCTAAGCGTACTTACCAGTAACTTGTACTTCTTTCCATAGGAATCCATTGTGTGGTTTTCACCAGAAAAGTTTCTAAGTGTCCATTTTTGAAACGTACAAATATTCCTCTAAAATCAGCCGAACTACGAATTCCGATTTACTCACCTGTTATCAGGAGAGAACCCAGTGCTGCATCTTTTAGAGCAGCACTGACCCTGAAAAGTAATTCTAAGCGTATTTACCAGTACCTTGTATTTCCTTCCATAGGAATCCATTGTCTGGTTTTCACCAGAAAATTTTCCAAGTGTCCATTTTTGAAGCGTACAAATATTCCTCTAAAATCAGCTGAACTACGAATTCTGATTTACTCACCTGTTATCAGGACAAAACCCAGTGCTGCATCTTTTAGACCAGCACTGACTATGAAAAGTAATCCTAATCATACTTACCAGTAACTTGTATTTCCTTCCATAGGAATCCATTGTGTGGATTTCACCAGAAAAGTTTCCAAGTGTCCATTTTTGAAACGTACAAATATTCCTCTAAAATCAGCCGAAATACGAATTCCTGTTTACTCACCTGTTATCAGGAGAGAACCCAGAGCTGCATCTTTTAGCCCAGCACTGACCCTGAAAAGTAATTCTAAGCGTACTTACCAGTAATTTGTATTTCCTTCCATAGGAATCCATTATGTGGGTTTCACCAGAAAAGTTTCCAAGTGTCCATTTTGAAACATACAACTATTCCTCTAAAATCAGCCGAACTATGAATTTTGATTTACTCATCTGTTATCAGGAATGAACTCAAGGCTGCATCTTTTAGCCCAGCACTGACCCTGAAAAGTAATCCTAATCGTACTTACTAGTAACTTGTATTTCCTTCCATAGTTATCCATTGTGTTGTTTTCACCAGAAAAGTTTCTAAGTGTCCATTTTTGAAACGTACAAATATTCCTCTAAGATCAGCCGAACTACAAATTCCAATTTACTCACCTGTTATCAGGAGAGAACCCAGTTCTGCATCTATTAGAGAAGCACTGACCCTGAAAAGTAATTCTAAGTGTACTTACCAGTAACTTGTATTTCCTTCCATAGGAATCCATTGTGTGGTTTTCACCAGAAAAGTTTCTAAGTGTCCATTTTTGAAACGTACAAATATTCCTCTAAAATCAGTCGAAATACGACTTCTGATTTACTCACCTGTCATCAGGAGAGAACCCAGGGCTGCATCTTTTAGCCCAGCACTGACCCTGAAAAGTAATTCTAAGTGTACTTACCAGTAACTTGTATTTCCTTCCATAGGAATCCATTGTGTGGTTTTCACCAGAAAAGTTTCTAAGTGTCCATTTTTGAAATGTACAAATATTCCTCTAAAATCAGCCGAAATACGAATTCCGATTTACTCACCTGTTAGCAGGAGAGAACCCAGGGCTGCATCTTTTAGCCCAGCACTGACCCTGAAAAGTAATTCTAAGCGTACTTACCAGTAACTTGTATTTCCTTCCATAGGAATCCATTGTGTGGTTTTCACCAGAAAAGTTTCCAAGTGTCCATTTTGGAAGTGTACAAATATTCCTCTAAAATCAGCCGAACTACGAATTCTGATTTACTCACCTGTTATCAGGAATGAACTCAAGGCTGCATCTTTTAGCCCAGCACTGACCCTGAAAAGTAATCCTAATTGTACTTACCAGTAACTTGTATTTCCTTCCATAGGAATCCATTGTGTGGATTTCACCAGAAAAGTTTCTAAGTGACCATTTTTGAAACGTACAAATATTCCTCTAAAATCAGCCGAACTACGAATTCCAATTTACTCACCTGTTATCAGGAGAGAACCCAGTGCTGCATCTTTTAGAGCAGCACTGACCCTGAAAAGTAATTCTAAGCGTACTTACCAGTAACTTGTATTTCCATCCTTAGGAATCCATTGTGTGGTTTTCACCAGAAAAGTTTCCCAGTGTCCATTTATGAAACGTACAAATATTCCTCTAAAATCAGCCGAACTACCAATTCCGATTTACTCACCTGTTATCAGGAGAGAACCCAGTGCTGCATCTTTTAGAGCAGCACTGACCCTGAAAATTAATTTTAAGCGTATTTACCAGTAACTTGTATTTCCTTCCATAGGAATCCATTGTGTGGTTTTCACCAGAAAAGTTTCCAAGTGTCCATTTTTTAGACTTACAAATATTCCTCTAAAATCAGTTGAACTACGAATTCCGGTTTACTCACCTGTTATCAGGAGAGAACCCAGTGCTGCATCTTTTAGAGCAGCACTGACCCTGAAAAGTAATTCTAAGTGTATTTACCAGTAACTTGTATTTCCTTCTATAGGAATCCATTGTGTGGTTTTCACCAGAAAAGTTTCCAAGTGTCCATTTTTGAAGCGTACAAATATTCCTCTAAAATCACCCGAACTGCGAATTCTGATTTACTCACCTGTTATCAGGAGAAAACCCAGTGCTGCATCTTTTAGACCAGCACTGACCATGAAAAGTAATTCTAAGCGTACTTACCAGTAACTTGTATTTCCTTCCATAGGAATCCATTGTGTGGTTTTCACCAGAAAAGTTTCAAGTGTCCATTTTTGAAGCATACAAATATTCCTCTAAAATCACCCGAACTGCGAATTCTGATTTACTCACCTGTTATCAGGAGAAAACCCAGTGCTGCATCTTTTAGGCCAGCACTGACCATGAAAAGTAATTATACGCGTACTTACCAGTAGCTTGTACTTCCTTCCATAGGAATCCATTGTGTGGTTTTCACCAGAAAAGTTTCCAAATGTCCATTTTTTAGACTTACAAATATTCCTCTAAAATCAGTTGAACTACGAATTCCGATTTACTCACCTGATATCAGGAGAAAACCCAGTGCTGCATCTTTTAGACCAGCACTGACCATGAAAAGTAATTCTAAGCGTACTTACCAGTAACTTGTACTTCCTTCCATAGGAATCCATTGTGTGGTTTTCACCAGAACAGTTTCTAAGTGTCCATTTTTGAAACGTACAAATATTCCTCTAAAATCAGCCGAAATACGACTTCTGATTTACTCACCTGTCATCAGGAGAGAACCCAGGGCTGCATCTTTTAGCCCAGCACTGACCCTGAAAAGTAATTCTAAGTGTACTTACCAGTAACTTGTATTTCCTTCCATAGGAATCCATTGTGTGGTTTTCACCAGAAAAGTTTCTAAGTGTCCATTTTTTAAATGTACAAATATTCCTCTAAAATCAGCCGAAATACGAATTCCGATTTACTCACCTGTTAGCAGGAGAGAACCCAGGGCTACATCTTTTAGCCCAGCACTGACCCTGAAAAGTAATTCTAAGCGTACTTACCAGTAACTTGTTTTTCCTTCCATAGGAATCCATTGTGTGGTTTTCACCAGAAAAGTTTCCAAGTGTCCATTTTGGAAGTGTACAAATATTCCTCTAAAATCAGCCGAACTACGAATTCTGATTTACTCACCTGTTATCAGGAATGAACTCAAGGCTGCATCTTTTAGCCCAGCACTGACCCTGAAAAGTAATCCTAATTGTACTTACCAGTAACTTGTATTTCCTTCCATAGGAATCCATTGTGTGGATTTCACCAGAAAAGTTTCTAAGTGACCATTTTTGAAACGTACAAATATTCCTCTAAAATCAGCCGAACTACGAATTCCAATTTACTCACCTGTTATCAGGAGAGAACCCAGTGCTGCATCTTTTAGAGCAGCACTGACCCTGAAAAGTAATTCTAAGCGTACTTACCAGTAACTTGTATTTCCATCCTTAGGAATCCATTGTGTGGTTTTCACCAGAAAAGTTTCCAAGTGTCCATTTATGAAACGTACAAATATTCCTCTAAAATCAGCCGAACTACCAATTCCGATTTACTCACCTGTTATCAGGAGAGAACCCAGTGCTGCATCTTTTAGAGCAGCACTGACCCTGAAAATTAATTCTAAGCGTATTTACCAGTAACTTGTATTTCCTTCCATAGGAATCCATTGTGTGGTTTTCACCAGAAAAGTTTCCAAGTGTCCATTTTTTAGACTTACAAATATTCCTCTAAAATCAGTTGAACTACGAATTCCGGTTTACTCACCTGTTATCAGGAGAGAACCCAGTGCTGCATCTTTTAGAGCAGCACTGACCCTGAAAAGTAATTCTAAGTGTATTTACCAGTAACTTGTAATTCCTTCTATAGGAATCCATTGTGTGGTTTTCACCAGAAAAGTTTCCAAGTGTCCATTTTTGAAGCGTACAAATATTCCTCTAAAATCACCCGAACTGCGAATTCTGATTTACTCACCTGTTATCAGGAGAAAACCCAGTGCTGCATCTTTTAGACCAGCACTGACCATGAAAAGTAATTCTAAGCGTACTTACCAGTAACTTGTACTTCCTTCCATAGGAATCCATTGTGTTGTTTTCACCAGAAAAGTTTCTAAGTGTTCATTTTTGAAACGTACAAATATTCCTCTAAAATCAGCCGAACTACGAATTCCGATTTACTCACCTGTTATCAGGAGAGAACCCAGTGCTGCATCTTTTAGCCTAGCACTGACCCTGAAAAGTAATTCTCAGCGTACTTACCAGTAACTTGTATTTCCTTCCTTAAGAATCCATTGTGTGGTTTTCACCAGAAAAGTTTCCAAGTGTCCATTTATGAAACGTACAAATATTCCTCTAAAATCAGCCAAACTACGAATTCCGATTTACTCACCTGTTATCAGGAGAGAACCCAGTGCTGCATCTTTTAGCCTAGCACTGACCCTGAAAAGTATTTCTAAGCGTACTTACCAGTAACTTGTATTATCTTCCATAGGAATCCATTGTGTGGTTTTCACCAGAAAAGTTTCTAAGTGTCCATTTTTGAAACGTACAAATATTCCTCTAAAATCAGCCGAAATGCGAATTCCGATATACTCACCTGTTATCAGGAGAGAACCCAGGGCTGCATCTTTTAGCCCAGCTCTGACCCTGAACAGTAATTCTAAGCGTACTTACCAGTAACCTGTATTTCCTTCCATAGGAATCCATTGTGTGGTTTTCACCAGAAAAGTTTCTAAGTGTCCATTTTTGAAACGTACAAATATTCCTCTAAAATCAGCCGAACTACGAATTCCGATTTACTCACCTGTTATCAGGAGAGAACCCAGTGCTGCATCTTTTAGAGCAGCACTGACCCTGAAAAGTAATTCTAAGCGTATTTACCAGTAACTTGTATTTCATTCCATAGGAATCCATTGTGTGGGTTTCACCAGAAAAGTTTCCAAGTGTCCATTTTTGAAACGTACATCTATTCCTCTAAAATCAGCCGAACTATGAATTTTGATTTACTCACCTGTTATCAGGAATGAACTCAAGGCTGCATCTTTTAGCCCAGCACTGACCCTGAAAAGTAATCCTAATCGTACTTACCAGTAACTTGTATTTCCTTCCATAGGAATCCATTGTGTGGTTTTCACCAGAAAAGTTTCCAAGTGTCCATTTTTTAGACTTACAAATATTCCTCTAAAATTAGTTGAATTACGAATTCCGATTTACTCACCTGTTATCAGGAGAGAACCCAGTGCTGCATCTTTTAGAGCAGCACTGACCCTGAAAAGTAATTCTAAGTGTATTTACCAGTAACTTGTATTTCCTTCCATAGGAATCCATTGTGTGGTTTTCACCAGAAAAGTTTCCAAGTGTCCATTTTTGAAGCGTACAAATATTCCTCTAAAATCACCTGAACTGCGAATTCTGATTTACTCACCTGTTATCAGGAGAAAACCCAGTGCTGCATCTTTTAGGCCAGCACTGACCATGAAAAGTAATTCTAAGCGTTCTTACCAGTAACTTGTACTTCCTTCCATAGGAATCCATTGTGTGGTTTTCACCAGAAAAGTTTCTAAGTGTCCATTTTTGAAACATACAAATATTCCTCTAAAATCAGCCGAAATACAAATTCCTGTGTACTCACCTGTTATCAGGAGAGAACCCAGGGCTGCATCTTTTAGCCCAGCACTGACCCTGAAAAGTAATTCTAAGTGTACTTACCAGTAACTTGTATTTCCTTCCATAGGAATCCATTGTGTGGTTTTCACCAGAAAAGTTTCTAAGTGTCTACTTTTTTAAATGTACAAATATTCCTCTAAAATCAGCCAAACTACGAATTCCGATTTACTCACCTGTTATCAGGAGAGAACCCAGGGCTGCATCTTTTAGCCCAGCACTGACCCTGAAAAGTAATTCTAAGCGTACTTACCAGTAACTTGTACTTCCTTCCATAGGAATCCATTGTGTGGTTTTCACCAGAAAAGTTTCTAAGTGTCCATTTTTGAAACGTACAAATATTCCTCTAAAATCAGCCGAACTACGAATTCCGATTTACTCGCCTGTTATCAGGAGAGAACCCAGTGCTGCATCTTTTAGAGCAGCACTGACCCTGAAAAGTAATTCTAAGCGTATTTACCAGTAACTTGTATTTCCTTCCATAGAAATCCATTGTGTGGTTTTCACCAGAAAAATTTCCAAGTGTCCATTTTTGAAGCGTACAAATATTCCTCTAAAATCAGCCGAACTACGAATTCTGATTTACTCACCTGTTATCAGGATAAAACCCAGTGCTGCGTCTTTTAGACCAGCACTGACTATGAAAAGTAATTCTAAGCGTACTTACCAGTAACTTGTACTTCCTTTCATAGGAATCCATTGTGTGATTTTCACCAGAAAAGTTTCTAAGTGTCCATTTTTGAAACGCACAAATATTCCTCTAAAATCAGCCGAAACACGAATTCCTGTTTATTCACCTGTTATCAGGAGAGAACCCAGGGCTGCATCTTTTAGCCCAGCACTGACTATGAAAAGTAATTCTAAGCATACTTACCAGTAACTTGTATTTCCTTCCATAGGAATCCATTGTGTGGTTTTCACCGGAAAAGTTTCTAAGTGTCCATTTTTTAAATGTACAAATATTCCTCTAAAATCAGCCGAACTACGAATTCCGATTTACTCACCTGTTATCAGGAGAGAACCCAGTGCTGCATCTTTTAGAGCAGCACTGACCCTGAAAAGTAATTCTAAGCGTATTTACTAGTAACTTGTATTTCCTTCCATAGGAATCCATTGTGTGGTTTTCACCAGAAAAGTTTCCAAATGTCCATTTTTTGACTTACAAATATTCCTCTAAAATCGGTTGAACTACGAATTCCGATTTACTCACCTGATATCAGGAGAAAACCCAGTGCTGCATCTTTTAGACCAGCACTGACTATGAAAAGTAATTCTAAGCGTACTTACCAGTAACTTGTATTTCCTTCCATAGGAATCCATTGTGTGGTTTTCACCAGAAAATTTTCCAAGTGTCCATTTTTGAAGCGTACAAATATTCCTCTAACATCAGCCGAACTACGAATTCTGATTTACTCACCTGTTATCAGGAGAAAACCCAGTGCTGCATCTTTTAGACCAGCACTGACCCTGAAAAGTAATTCTAAGCATACTTACCAGTAACTTGTATTTCCTTCCATAGGAATCCATTGTGTGGGTTTCACCAGAAAAGTTTCCAAGTGTCCATTTTGAAACGTACAACTATTCCTCTAAAATCAGCCGAACTATAAATTTTGATTTACTCACCTGTTATCAGGAATTAACTCAAGGCTGCATCTTTTAGCCCAGCACTGACCCTGAAAAGTAATCCTAATCATACTTACCAGTAACTTGTATTTCCTTCCATAGGAATCCATTGTGTTGTTTTCACCAGAAAAGTTTCCAAGTGTCCATTTTTTAGACCTACAAATATTCCTCTACAATCAGTTGAACTACGAATTCCGATTTACTCACCTGTTATCAGGAGAGAACCCAGTGCTGCATCTTTTAGAGCAGCACTGACCCTGAAAAGTAATTCTAAGTGTATTTACCAGTACCTTGTATTTCCTTCCATAGGAATCCATTGTGTGGTTTTCACCAGAAAAGTTTCCAAGTGTCCATTTTTGAAGCGTACAAATATTCCTCTAAAATCACCCGAACTGCGAATTCTGAGTTACTCACCTGTTATCAGGAGAAAACCCAGTGCTGCATCTTTTAGGCCAGCACTGACCATGAAAAGTAATTCTAAGCGTACTTACCAGTAACTTGTACTTCCTTCCATAGGAATCCATTGTGTGGTTTTCACCAGAAAAGTTTCTAAGTGTCCATTTTTGAAACGTACAAATATTCCTCTAAAATCAGCCGAACTACGAATTCCTGTTTACTCACCTGTTATCAGGAGAGAACCCAGGGCTACATCTTTTAGCCCAGCACTGACTATGAAAAGTAATTCTAAACGTACTTACCAGTAACTTGTATTTCCTTCCATAGGAATCCATTGTGTGGTTTTCACCGAAAAAGTTTCCAAGTGTCCATTTATGAAACGTACAAATATTCCTCTAAAATCAGCCAAACTACGAATTCCGATTTACTCACCTGTTATCAGGAGAGAACCCAGTGCTGCATCTTTTAGCCTAGCACTGACCCTGAAAAGTATTTCTAAGCGTACTTACCAGTAACTTGTATTATCTTCCATAGGAATCCATTGTGTGGTTTTCACCAGAAAAGTTTCTAAGTGTCCATTTTTGAAACGTACAAATATTCCTCTAAAATCAGCCGAAATGCGAATTCCGATATACTCACCTGTTATCAGGAGAGAACCCAGGGCTGCATCTTTTAGCCCAGCACTGACTCTGAACAGTAATTCTAAGCGTACTTACCAGTAACCTGTATTTCCTTCCATAGGAATCCATTGTGTGGTTTTCACCAGAAAAGTTTCTAAGTGTCCATTTTTGAAACGTACAAATATTCCTCTAAAATCAGCCGAACTACGAATTCCGATTTACTCACCTGTTATCAGGAGAGAACCCAGTGCTGCATCTTTTAGAGCAGCACTGACCCTGAAAAGTAATTCTAAGCGTATTTACCAGTACCTTGTATTTCCTTCCATAGGAATCCATTGTCTGGTTTTCACCAGAAAATTTTCCAAGTGTCCATTTTTGAAGCGTACAAATATTCCTCTAAAATCAGCTGAACTACGAATTCTGATTTACTCACCTGTTATCAGGACAAAACCCAGTGCTGCATCTTTTAGACCAGCACTGACTATGAAAAGTAATCCTAATCATACTTACCAGTAACTTGTATTTCCTTCCATAGGAATCCATTGTGTGGATTTCACCAGAAAAGTTTCCAAGTGTCCATTTTTGAAACGTACAAATATTCCTCTAAAATCAGCCGAAATACGACTTCTGATTTACTCACCTGTCATCAGGAGAGAACCCAGGGCTGCATCTTTTAGCCCAGCACTGACCCTGAAAAGTAATTCTAAGTGTACTTACCAGTAACTTGTATTTCCTTCCATAGGAATCCATTGTGTGGTTTTCACCAGAAAAGTTTCTAAGTGTCCATTTTTGAAACGTACAAATATTCCTCTAAAATCAGCCGAACTACGTATTCTGATTTACTCACCTGTTATCAGGAGAGAAACCAGTGCTGCATCTTTGAGAGCAGCACTGACCCTGAAAAGTAATTCTAAGCGTACTTACCAGTAACTTGTATTTCCATCCTTAGGAATCCATTGTGTGGTTTTCACCAGAAAAGTTTCCATGTGTCCATTTTTGAAGCGTACAAATATTCCTCTAAAATCAGCCAAACTACGAATTCTGATTTACTCACCTGTTATCAGGAGAAAACCCAGTGCTGCATCTTTTAGACCAGCACTGACCCTGAAAAGTAATTCTAAGCATACTTACCAGTAACTTGTATTTCCTTCCATAGGAATCCATTGTGTGGGTTTCACCAGAAAAGTTTCCAAGTGTCCATTTTGAAACGTACAACTATTCCTCTAAATCAGCCGAACTATGAATTTTGATTTACTCACCTGTTATCAGGAATGAACTCAAGGCTGCATCTTTTAGCCCAGCACTGACCCTGAAAAGTAATCCTAATCGTACTTACCAGTAACTTGTATTTCCTTCCATAGGAATCCATTGTGTGGATTTCACCAGAAAAGTTTCTAAGTGACCATTTTTGAAACGTACAAATATTCCTCTAAAATCAGCCGAACTACGAATTCCAATTTACTCACCTGTTATCAGGAGAGAACCCAGTGCTGCATCTTTTAGAGCAGCACTGACCCTGAAAAGTAATTCTAAGCGTACTTACCAGTAACTTGTATTTCCATCCTTAGGAATCCATTGTGTGGTTTTCACCAGAAAAGTTTCCAAGTGTCCATTTATGAAACGTACAAATATTCCTCTAAAATCAGCCGAACTATGAATTCCGATTTACTCACCTGTTATCAGGAGAGAACCCAGTGCTGCATCTTTTAGAGCAGCACTGACCCTGAAAATTAATTCTAAGCGTATTTACCAGTAACTTGTATTTCCTTCCATAGGAATCCATTGTGTGGTTTTCACCAGAAAAGTTTCCAAGTGTCCATTTTTTAGACTTACAAATATTCCTCTAAAATCAGTTGAACTACGAATTCCGGTTTACTCACCTGTTATCAGGAGAGAACCCAGTGCTGCATCTTTTAGAGCAGCACTGACCCTGAAAAGTAATTCTAAGTGTATTTACCAGTAACTTGTATTTCCTTCCATAGGAATCCATTGTGTGGTTTTCACCAGAAAAGTTTCCAAGTGTCCATTTTTGAAGCGTACAAATATTCCTCTAAAATCACCCGAACTGCGAATTCTGATTTACTCACCTGTTATCAGGAGAAAACCCAGTGCTGCATCTTTTAGACCAGCACTGACCATGAAAAGTAATTCTAAGCGTACTTACCAGTAACTTGTACTTCTTTCCATAGGAATCCATTGTGTGGTTTTCACCAGAAAAGTTTCTAAGTGTCCATTTTTGAAACGTACAAATATTCCTCTAAAATCAGCCGAACTACGAATTCCGATTTACTCACCTGTTATCAGGAGAGAACCCAGTGCTGCATCTTTTAGAGCAGCACTGACCCTGAAAAGTAATTCTAAGCGTATTTACCAGTACCTTGTATTTCCTTCCATAGGAATCCATTGTCTGGTTTTCACCAGAAAATTTTCCAAGTGTCCATTTTTGAAGCGTACAAATATTCCTCTAAAATCAGCTGAACTACGAATTCTGATTTACTCACCTGTTATCAGGACAAAACCCAGTGCTGCATCTTTTAGACCAGCACTGACTATGAAAAGTAATCCTAATCATACTTACCAGTAACTTGTATTTCCTTCCATAGGAATCCATTGTGTGGATTTCACCAGAAAAGTTTCCAAGTGTCCATTTTTGAAACGTACAAATATTCCTCTAAAATCAGCCGAAATACGAATTCCTGTTTACTCACCTGTTATCAGGAGAGAACCCAGAGCTGCATCTTTTAGCCCAGCACTGACCCTGAAAAGTAATTCTAAGCGTACTTACCAGTAATTTGTATTTCCTTCCATAGGAATCCATTATGTGGGTTTCACCAGAAAAGTTTCCAAGTGTCCATTTTGAAACATACAACTATTCCTCTAAAATCAGCCGAACTATGAATTTTGATTTACTCATCTGTTATCAGGAATGAACTCAAGGCTGCATCTTTTAGCCCAGCACTGACCCTGAAAAGTAATCCTAATCGTACTTACTAGTAACTTGTATTTCCTTCCATAGTTATCCATTGTGTTGTTTTCACCAGAAAAGTTTCTAAGTGTCCATTTTTGAAACGTACAAATATTCCTCTAAGATCAGCCGAACTACAAATTCCAATTTACTCACCTGTTATCAGGAGAGAACCCAGTTCTGCATCTATTAGAGAAGCACTGACCCTGAAAAGTAATTCTAAGTGTACTTACCAGTAACTTGTATTTCCTTCCATAGGAATCCATTGTGTGGTTTTCACCAGAAAAGTTTCTAAGTGTCCATTTTTGAAACGTACAAATATTCCTCTAAAATCAGTCGAAATACGACTTCTGATTTACTCACCTGTCATCAGGAGAGAACCCAGGGCTGCATCTTTTAGCCCAGCACTGACCCTGAAAAGTAATTCTAAGTGTACTTACCAGTAACTTGTATTTCCTTCCATAGGAATCCATTGTGTGGTTTTCACCAGAAAAGTTTCTAAGTGTCCATTTTTGAAATGTACAAATATTCCTCTAAAATCAGCCGAAATACGAATTCCGATTTACTCACCTGTTAGCAGGAGAGAACCCAGGGCTGCATCTTTTAGCCCAGCACTGACCCTGAAAAGTAATTCTAAGCGTACTTACCAGTAACTTGTATTTCCTTCCATAGGAATCCATTGTGTGGTTTTCACCAGAAAAGTTTCCAAGTGTCCATTTTGGAAGTGTACAAATATTCCTCTAAAATCAGCCGAACTACGAATTCTGATTTACTCACCTGTTATCAGGAATGAACTCAAGGCTGCATCTTTTAGCCCAGCACTGACCCTGAAAAGTAATCCTAATTGTACTTACCAGTAACTTGTATTTCCTTCCATAGGAATCCATTGTGTGGATTTCACCAGAAAAGTTTCTAAGTGACCATTTTTGAAACGTACAAATATTCCTCTAAAATCAGCCGAACTACGAATTCCAATTTACTCACCTGTTATCAGGAGAGAACCCAGTGCTGCATCTTTTAGAGCAGCACTGACCCTGAAAAGTAATTCTAAGCGTACTTACCAGTAACTTGTATTTCCATCCTTAGGAATCCATTGTGTGGTTTTCACCAGAAAAGTTTCCCAGTGTCCATTTATGAAACGTACAAATATTCCTCTAAAATCAGCCGAACTACCAATTCCGATTTACTCACCTGTTATCAGGAGAGAACCCAGTGCTGCATCTTTTAGAGCAGCACTGACCCTGAAAATTAATTTTAAGCGTATTTACCAGTAACTTGTATTTCCTTCCATAGGAATCCATTGTGTGGTTTTCACCAGAAAAGTTTCCAAGTGTCCATTTTTTAGACTTACAAATATTCCTCTAAAATCAGTTGAACTACGAATTCCGGTTTACTCACCTGTTATCAGGAGAGAACCCAGTGCTGCATCTTTTAGAGCAGCACTGACCCTGAAAAGTAATTCTAAGTGTATTTACCAGTAACTTGTATTTCCTTCTATATGAATCCATTGTGTGGTTTTCACCAGAAAAGTTTCCAAGTGTCCATTTTTGAAGCGTACAAATATTCCTCTAAAATCACCCGAACTGCGAATTCTGATTTACTCACCTGTTATCAGGAGAAAACCCAGTGCTGCATCTTTTAGACCAGCACTGACCATGAAAAGTAATTCTAAGCGTACTTACCAGTAACTTGTATTTCCTTCCATAGGAATCCATTGTGTGGTTTTCACCAGAAAAGTTTCAAGTGTCCATTTTTGAAGCATACAAATATTCCTCTAAAATCACCCGAACTGCGAATTCTGATTTACTCACCTGTTATCAGGAGAAAACCCAGTGCTGCATCTTTTAGGCCAGCACTGACCATGAAAAGTAATTATACGCGTACTTACCAGTATCTTGTACTTCCTTCCATAGGAATCCATTGTGTGGTTTTCACCAGAAAAGTTTCCAAATGTCCATTTTTTAGACTTACAAATATTCCTCTAAAATCAGTTGAACTACGAATTCCGATTTACTCACCTGATATCAGGAGAAAACCCAGTGCTGCATCTTTTAGACCAGCACTGACCATGAAAAGTAATTCTAAGCGTACTTACCAGTAACTTGTACTTCCTTCCATAGGAATCCATTGTGTGGTTTTCACCAGAACAGTTTCTAAGTGTCCATTTTTGAAACGTACAAATATTCCTCTAAAATCAGCCGAAATACGACTTCTGATTTACTCACCTGTCATCAGGAGAGAACCCAGGGCTGCATCTTTTAGCCCAGCACTGACCCTGAAAAGTAATTCTAAGTGTACTTACCAGTAACTTGTATTTCCTTCCATAGGAATCCATTGTGTGGTTTTCACCAGAAAAGTTTCTAAGTGTCCATTTTTGAAATGTACAAATATTCCTCTAAAATCAGCCGAAATACGAATTCCGATTTACTCACCTGTTAGCAGGAGAGAACCCAGGGCTACATCTTTTAGCCCAGCACTGACCCTGAAAAGTAATTCTAAGCGTACTTACCAGTAACTTGTTTTTCCTTCCATAGGAATCCATTGTGTGGTTTTCACCAGAAAAGTTTCCAAGTGTCCATTTTGGAAGTGTACAAATATTCCTCTAAAATCAGCCGAACTACGAATTCTGATTTACTCACCTGTTATCAGGAATGAACTCAAGGCTGCATCTTTTAGCCCAGCACTGACCCTGAAAAGTAATCCTAATTGTACTTACCAGTAACTTGTATTTCCTTCCATAGGAATCCATTGTGTGGATTTCACCAGAAAAGTTTCTAAGTGACCATTTTTGAAACGTACAAATATTCCTCTAAAATCAGCCGAACTACGAATTCCAATTTACTCACCTGTTATCAGGAGAGAACCCAGTGCTGCATCTTTTAGAGCAGCACTGACCCTGAAAAGTAATTCTAAGCGTACTTACCAGTAACTTGTATTTCCATCCTTAGGAATCCATTGTGTGGTTTTCACCAGAAAAGTTTCCAAGTGTCCATTTATGAAACGTACAAATATTCCTCTAAAATCAGCCGAACTACCAATTCCGATTTACTCACCTGTTATCAGGAGAGAACCCAGTGCTGCATCTTTTAGAGCAGCACTGACCCTGAAAATTAATTCTAAGCGTATTTACCAGTAACTTGTATTTCCTTCCATAGGAATCCATTGTGTGGTTTTCACCAGAAAAGTTTCCAAGTGTCCATTTTTTAGACTTACAAATATTCCTCTAAAATCAGTTGAACTACGAATTCCGGTTTACTCACCTGTTATCAGGAGAGAACCCAGTGCTGCATCTTTTAGAGCAGCACTGACCCTGAAAAGTAATTCTAAGTGTATTTACCAGTAACTTGTAATTCCTTCTATAGGAATCCATTGTGTGGTTTTCACCAGAAAAGTTTCCAAGTGTCCATTTTTGAAGCGTACAAATATTCCTCTAAAATCACCCGAACTGCGAATTCTGATTTACTCACCTGTTATCAGGAGAAAACCCAGTGCTGCATCTTTTAGACCAGCACTGACCATGAAAAGTAATTCTAAGCGTACTTACCAGTAACTTGTACTTCCTTCCATAGGAATCCATTGTGTTGTTTTCACCAGAAAAGTTTCTAAGTGTTCATTTTTGAAACGTACAAATATTCCTCTAAAATCAGCCGAACTACGAATTCCGATTTACTCACCTGTTATCAGGAGAGAACCCAGTGCTGCATCTTTTAGCCTAGCACTGACCCTGAAAAGTAATTCTCAGCGTACTTACCAGTAACTTGTATTTCCTTCCTTAAGAATCCATTGTGTGGTTTTCACCAGAAAAGTTTCCAAGTGTCCATTTATGAAACGTACAAATATTCCTCTAAAATCAGCCAAACTACGAATTCCGATTTACTCACCTGTTATCAGGAGAGAACCCAGTGCTGCATCTTTTAGCCTAGCACTGACCCTGAAAAGTATTTCTAAGCGTACTTACCAGTAACTTGTATTATCTTCCATAGGAATCCATTGTGTGGTTTTCACCAGAAAAGTTTCTAAGTGTCCATTTTTGAAACGTACAAATATTCCTCTAAAATCAGCCGAAATGCGAATTCCGATATACTCACCTGTTATCAGGAGAGAACCCAGGGCTGCATCTTTTAGCCCAGCTCTGACCCTGAACAGTAATTCTAAGCGTACTTACCAGTAACCTGTATTTCCTTCCATAGGAATCCATTGTGTGGTTTTCACCAGAAAAGTTTCTAAGTGTCCATTTTTGAAACGTACAAATATTCCTCTAAAATCAGCCGAACTACGAATTCCGATTTACTCACCTGTTATCAGGAGAGAACCCAGTGCTGCATCTTTTAGAGCAGCACTGACCCTGAAAAGTAATTCTAAGCGTATTTACCAGTAACTTGTATTTCATTCCATAGGAATCCATTGTGTGGGTTTCACCAGAAAAGTTTCCAAGTGTCCATTTTTGAAACGTACATCTATTCCTCTAAAATCAGCCGAACTATGAATTTTGATTTACTCACCTGTTATCAGGAATGAACTCAAGGCTGCATCTTTTAGCCCAGCACTGACCCTGAAAAGTAATCCTAATCGTACTTACCAGTAACTTGTATTTCCTTCCATAGGAATCCATTGTGTGGTTTTCACCAGAAAAGTTTCCAAGTGTCCATTTTTTAGACTTACAAATATTCCTCTAAAATCAGTTGAATTACGAATTCCGATTTACTCACCTGTTATCAGGAGAGAACCCAGTGCTGCATCTTTTAGAGCAGCACTGACCCTGAAAAGTAATTCTAAGTGTATTTACCAGTAACTTGTATTTCCTTCTATAGGAATCCATTGTGTGGTTTTCACCAGAAAAGTTTCCAAGTGTCCATTTTTGAAGCGTACAAATATTCCTCTAAAATCACCTGAACTGGGAATTCTGATTTACTCACCTGTTATCAGGAGAAAACCCAGTGCTGCATCTTTTAGGCCAGCACTGACCATGAAAAGTAATTCTAAGCGTTCTTACCAGTAACTTGTACTTCCTTCCATAGGAATCCATTGTGTGGTTTTCACCAGAAAAGTTTCTAAGTGTCCATTTTTGAAACATACAAATATTCCTCTAAAATCAGCCGAAATACAAATTCCTGTGTACTCACCTGTTATCAGGAGAGAACCCAGGGCTGCATCTTTTAGCCCAGCACTGACCCTGAAAAGTAATTCTAAGTGTACTTACCAGTAACTTGTATTTCCTTCCATAGGAATCCATTGTGTGGTTTTCACCAGAAAAGTTTCTAAGTGTCTACTTTTTTAAATGTACAAATATTCCTCTAAAATCAGCCAAACTACGAATTCCGATTTACTCACCTGTTATCAGGAGAGAACCCAGGGCTGCATCTTTTAGCCCAGCACTGACCCTGAAAAGTAATTCTAAGCGTACTTACCAGTAACTTGTACTTCCTTCCATAGGAATCCATTGTGTGGTTTTCACCAGAAAAGTTTCTAAGTGTCCATTTTTGAAACGTACAAATATTCCTCTAAAATCAGCCGAACTACGAATTCCGATTTACTCGCCTGTTATCAGGAGAGAACCCAGTGCTGCATCTTTTAGAGCAGCACTGACCCTGAAAAGTAATTCTAAGCGTATTTACCAGTAACTTGTATTTCCTTCCATAGAAATCCATTGTGTGGTTTTCACCAGAAAAATTTCCAAGTGTCCATTTTTGAAGCGTACAAATATTCCTCTAAAATCAGCCGAACTACGAATTCTGATTTACTCACCTGTTATCAGGATAAAACCCAGTGCTGCGTCTTTTAGACCAGCACTGACTATGAAAAGTAATTCTAAGCGTACTTACCAGTAACTTGTACTTCCTTTCATAGGAATCCATTGTGTGATTTTCACCAGAAAAGTTTCTAAGTGTCCATTTTTGAAACGCACAAATATTCCTCTAAAATCAGCCGAAACACGAATTCCTGTTTATTCACCTGTTATCAGGAGAGAACCCAGGGCTGCATCTTTTAGCCCAGCACTGACTATGAAAAGTAATTCTAAGCATACTTACCAGTAACTTGTATTTCCTTCCATAGGAATCCATTGTGTGGTTTTCACCGGAAAAGTTTCTAAGTGTCCATTTTTTAAATGTACAAATATTCCTCTAAAATCAGCCGAACTACGAATTCCGATTTACTCACCTGTTATCAGGAGAGAACCCAGTGCTGCATCTTTTAGAGCAGCACTGACCCTGAAAAGTAATTCTAAGCGTATTTACTAGTAACTTGTATTTCCTTCCATAGGAATCCATTGTGTGGTTTTCACCAGAAAAGTTTCCAAATGTCCATTTTTTGACTTACAAATATTCCTCTAAAATCGGTTGAACTACGAATTCCGATTTACTCACCTGATATCAGGAGAAAACCCAGTGCTGCATCTTTTAGACCAGCACTGACTATGAAAAGTAATTCTAAGCGTACTTACCAGTAACTTGTATTTCCTTCCATAGGAATCCATTGTGTGGTTTTCACCAGAAAATTTTCCAAGTGTCCATTTTTGAAGCGTACAAATATTCCTCTAACATCAGCCGAACTACGAATTCTGATTTACTCACCTGTTATCAGGAGAAAACCCAGTGCTGCATCTTTTAGACCAGCACTGACCCTGAAAAGTAATTCTAAGCATACTTACCAGTAACTTGTATTTCCTTCCATAGGAATCCATTGTGTGGGTTTCACCAGAAAAGTTTCCAAGTGTCCATTTTGAAACGTACAACTATTCCTCTAAAATCAGCCGAACTATAAATTTTGATTTACTCACCTGTTATCAGGAATTAACTCAAGGCTGCATCTTTTAGCCCAGCACTGACCCTGAAAAGTAATCCTAATCATACTTACCAGTAACTTGTATTTCCTTCCATAGGAATCCATTGTGTTGTTTTCACCAGAAAAGTTTCCAAGTGTCCATTT
Source organism: Triturus cristatus (assembly GCF_964204655.1). Classification (NCBI taxonomy): domain Eukaryota; kingdom Metazoa; phylum Chordata; class Amphibia; order Caudata; family Salamandridae; genus Triturus; species Triturus cristatus. The sequence continues at coordinate 910,005,084 of NC_140579.1, forward strand.
TTTAGACCTACAAATATTCCTCTACAATCAGTTGAACTACGAATTCCGATTTACTCACCTGTTATCAGGAGAGAACCCAGTGCTGCATCTTTTAGAGCAGCACTGACCCTGAAAAGTAATTCTAAGTGTATTTACCAGTACCTTGTATTTCCTTCCATAGGAATCCATTGTGTGGTTTTCACCAGAAAAGTTTCCAAGTGTCCATTTTTGAAGCGTACAAATATTCCTCTAAAATCACCCGAACTGCGAATTCTGAGTTACTCACCTGTTATCAGGAGAAAACCCAGTGCTGCATCTTTTAGGCCAGCACTGACCATGAAAAGTAATTCTAAGCGTACTTACCAGTAACTTGTACTTCCTTCCATAGGAATCCATTGTGTGGTTTTCACCAGAAAAGTTTCTAAGTGTCCATTTTTGAAACGTACAAATATTCCTCTAAAATCAGCCGAACTACGAATTCCTGTTTACTCACCTGTTATCAGGAGAGAACCCAGGGCTACATCTTTTAGCCCAGCACTGACTATGAAAAGTAATTCTAAACGTACTTACCAGTAACTTGTATTTCCTTCCATAGGAATCCATTGTGTGGTTTTCACCGAAAAAGTTTCCAAGTGTCCATTTATGAAACGTACAAATATTCCTCTAAAATCAGCCAAACTACGAATTCCGATTTACTCACCTGTTATCAGGAGAGAACCCAGTGCTGCATCTTTTAGCCTAGCACTGACCCTGAAAAGTATTTCTAAGCGTACTTACCAGTAACTTGTATTATCTTCCATAGGAATCCATTGTGTGGTTTTCACCAGAAAAGTTTCTAAGTGTCCATTTTTGAAACGTACAAATATTCCTCTAAAATCAGCCGAAATGCGAATTCCGATATACTCACCTGTTATCAGGAGAGAACCCAGGGCTGCATCTTTTAGCCCAGCACTGACCCTGAACAGTAATTCTAAGCGTACTTACCAGTAACCTGTATTTCCTTCCATAGGAATCCATTGTGTGGTTTTCACCAGAAAAGTTTCTAAGTGTCCATTTTTGAAACGTACAAATATTCCTCTAAAATCAGCCGAACTACGAATTCCGATTTACTCACCTGTTATCAGGAGAGAACCCAGTGCTGCATCTTTTAGAGCAGCACTGACCCTGAAAAGTAATTCTAAGCGTATTTACCAGTAACTTGTATTTCATTCCATAGGAATCCATTGTGTGGGTTTCACCAGAAAAGTTTCCAAGTGTCCATTTTTGAAACGTACAACTATTCCTCTAAAATCAGCCGAACTATGAATTTTGATTTACTCACCTGTTATCAGGAATGAACTCAAGGCTGCATCTTTTAGCCCAGCACTGACCCTGAAAAGTAATCCTAATCGTACTTACCAGTAACTTGTATTTCCTTCCATAGGAATCCATTGTGTGGTTTTCACCAGAAAAGTTTCCAAGTGTCCATTTTTTAGACTTACAAATATTCCTCTAAAATCAGTTGAATTACGAATTCCGATTTACTCACCTGTTATCAGGAGAGAACCCAGTGCTGCATCTTTTAGAGCAGCACTGACCCTGAAAAGTAATTCTAAGTGTATTTACCAGTAACTTGTATTTCCTTCCATAGGAATCCATTGTGTGGTTTTCACCAGAAAAGTTTCCAAGTGTCCATTTTTGAAGCGTACAAATATTCCTCTAAAATCACCTGAACTGCGAATTCTGATTTACTCACCTGTTATCAGGAGAAAACCCAGTGCTGCATCTTTTAGGCCAGCACTGACCATGAAAAGTAATTCTAAGCGTTCTTACCAGTAACTTGTACTTCCTTCCATAGGAATCCATTGTGTGGTTTTCACCAGAAAAGTTTCTAAGTGTCCATTTTTGAAACATACAAATATTCCTCTAAAATCAGCCGAAATACAAATTCCTGTGTACTCACCTGTTATCAGGAGAGAACCCAGGGCTGCATCTTTTAGCCCAGCACTGACCCTGAAAAGTAATTCTAAGCGTACTTACCAGTAACTTGTATTTCCTTCCATAGGAATCCATTGTGTGGTTTTCACCAGAAAAGTTTCTAAGTGTCTACTTTTTTAAATGTACAAATATTCCTCTAAAATCGGCCAAACTACGAATTCCGATTTACTCACCTGTTATCAGGAGAGAACCCAGGGCTGCATCTTTTAGCCCAGCACTGACCCTGAAAAGTAATTCTAAGCGTACTTACCAGTAACTTGTACTTCCTTCCATAGGAATCCATTGTGTGGTTTTCACCAGAAAAGTTTCTAAGTGTCCATTTTTGAAACGTACAAATATTCCTCTAAAATCAGCCGAACTACGAATTCCGATTTACTCGCCTGTTATCAGGAGAGAACCCAGTGCTGCATCTTTTAGAGCAGCACTGACCCTGAAAAGTAATTCTAAGCGTATTTACCAGTAACTTGTATTTCCTTCCATAGAAATCCATTGTGTGGTTTTCACCAGAAAAATTTCCAAGTGTCCATTTTTGAAGCGTACAAATATTCCTCTAAAATCAGCCGAACTACGAATTCTGATTTACTCACCTGTTATCAGGATAAAACCCAGTGTTGCGTCTTTTAGACCAGCACTGACTATGAAAAGTAATTCTAAACGTACTTACCAGTAACTTGTATTTCCTTCCATAGGAATCCATTGTGTGGTTTTCACCGGAAAAGTTTCTAAGTGTCCATTTTTTAAATGTACAAATATTCCTCTAAAATCAGCCGAACTACGAATTCCGATTTACTCACCTGTTATCAGGAGAGAACCCAGTGCTGCATCTTTTAGAGCAGCACTGACCCTGAAAAGTAATTCTAAGCGTATTTACTAGTAACTTTTATTTCCTTCCATAGGAATCCATTGTGTGGTTTTCACCAGAAAAGTTTCAAAATGTCCATTTTTTAGACTTACAAATATTCCTCTAAAATCAGTTGAACTACGAATTCCGATTTACTCACCTGATATCAGGAGAAAACCCAGTGCTGCATCTTTTAGACCAGCACTGACTATGAAAATTAATTCTAAGCATACTTACCAGTAACTTGTACTTCCTTCCATAGGAATCCATTGTGTGGTTTTCACCAGAAAAGTTTCTAAGTGTCCATTTTTGAAACGTACAAATACTCCTCTAAAACCAGCCGAACTACGAATTCCAATTTACTCACCTGTTATCAGGAGAGAACCCAGTGCTGCATCTTTTAGAGCAGCACTGACCCTGAAAAGTAATTCTAAGCGTATTTACCAGTAACTTGTATTTCCTTCCATAGGAATCCATTGTGTGGTTTTCACCAGAAAATTTTCCAAGTGTCCATTTTTGAAGCGTACAAATATTCCTCTAAAATCAGCCGAACTACGAATTCTGATTTACTCACCTGTTATCAGGAGAAAACCCAGTGCTGCATCTTTTAGACCAGCACTGACTATGAAAAGTAATTCTAAGCGTACTTACCAGTAACTTGTACTTCCTTCCATGGGAATCCATTGTGTGATTTTCACCAGAAAAGTTTCTAAGTGTCCTTTTTTGAAACGTACAAATATTCCTCTAAAATCAGCCGAAATACGAATTGCTGTTTACTCACCTGTTATCAGGAGAGAACCCAGGGCTGCATCTTTTAGCCCAGCACTGACTATGAAAAGTAATTCTAAGCGTACTTACCAGTAACTTGTATTTCCTTCCATAGGAATCCATTGTGTGGTTTTCACCGGAAAAGTTTCTAAGTGTCCATTTTTTAAATGTACAAATATTCCTCTAAAATCAGCCGAACTACGAATTCCGATTTACTCACCTGTTATCAGGAGAGAACCCAGTGCTGCATCTTTTAGAGCAGCACTGACCCTGAAAAGTAATTCTAAGCGTATTTACTAGTAACTTTTATTTCCTTACATAGGAATCCATTGTGAGGTTTTCACCAGAAAAGTTTCCAAATGTCCATTTTTTAGACATACAAATATTCCTCTAAAATCAGTTGAACTACGAATTCCGATTTACTCACCTGATATCAGGATAAAACCCAGTGCTGCATCTTTTAGACCAGCACTGACCATGAAAATTCATTCTAAGCGTATTTACCAGTAACTTGTACTTCCTTCCATAGGAATCCATTGTGTGGTTTTCACCAGAAAAGTTTCTAAGTGTCCATTTTTGAAACATACAAATATTCCTCTAAAATCAGCTGAACTGCAAATTCCAATTTACTCACCTGTTATCAGGAGAGAACCCAGTGCTGCATCTTTTAGAGCAGCACTGACCCTGAAAAGTAATTCTAAGCGTAGTTACCAGTAACTTGTATTTCCTTCCTTAGGAATCCATTGTGTGGTTTTCACCAGAAAAGTTTCCAAGTGTCCTTTTATGAAACGTACAAATATTCCTCTAAAATCAGCCGAACTACGAATTCCGATTTACCCACCTGTTATCAGGAGAGAACCCAGTGCTGCATCTTTTAGAGCAGCACTGACCCTGAAAAGTAATTCTAAGTGTATTTACCAGTAACTTGTATTTCCTTCCATAGGAATCCATTGTGTGGGTTTCACCAGAAAAGTTTCCAAGTGTCCATTTTTGAAACGTACAACTATTCCTCTAAAATCAGCCGAACTATGAATTTTGATTTACTCACCTGTTATCAGGAATGAACTCAAGGCTGCATCTTTTAGCCCAGCACTGACAATGAAAAGTAATCCTAATCGTACTTACCAGTAACTTGTATTTCCTTCCATAGGAATCCATTATGTGGTTTTCACCAGAAAAGTTTCCAAGTGTCCATTTTTTAGACTTACAAATATTCCTCTAAAATCAGTTGAATTACGAATTCCGATTTACTCACCTGTTATCAGGAGAGAACCCAGTGCTGCATCTTTTAGAGCAGCACTGACCCTGAAAAGTAATTTTAAGTGTATTTACCAGTAACTTGTATTTCCTTCCATAGGAATCCATTGTGTGGTTTTCACCAGAAAAGTTTCCAAGTGTCCATTTTTGAAGCGTACAAATATTCCTCTAAAATCACCTGAACTGCGAATTCTGATTTACTCACCTGTTATCAGGAGAAAACCCAGTGCTGCATCTTTTAGGCCAGCACTGACCATGAAAAGTAATTCTAAGCGTTCTTACCAGTAACGTGTACTTCCTTCCATAGGAATCCATTGTGTTGTTTTTCACCAGAAAAGTTTCTAAGTGTCCATTTTTTAAACATACAAATATTCCTCTAAAATCAGCCGAAATACAAATTCCTGTGTACTCACCTGTTATCAGGAGAGAACCCAGGGCTGCATCTTTTAGCCCAGCACTGACCCTGAAAAGTAATTCTAAGCGTACTTACCAGTAACTTGTATTTCCTTCCATAGGAATCCATTGTGTGGTTTTCACCAGAAAAGTTTCTAAGTGTCTACTTTTTTAAATGTACAAATATTCCTCTAAAATCAGCCAAACTACGAATTCCGATTTACTCACCTGTTATCAGGAGAGAACCCAGGGCTGCATCTTTTAGCCCAGCACTGACCCTGAAAAGTAATTCTAAGCGTACTTACCAGTAACTTGTACTTCCTTCCATAGGAATCCATTGTGTGGTTTTCACCAGAAAAGTTTCTAAGTGTCCATTTTTGAAACGTACAAATATTCCTCTAAAATCAGCCGAACTACGAATTCCGATTTACTCGCCTGTTATCAGGAGAGAACCCAGTGCTGCATCTTTTAGAGCAGCACTGACCCTGAAAAGTAATTCTAAGCGTATTTACCAGTAACTTGTATTTCCTTCCATAGAAATCCATTGTGTGGTTTTCACCAGAAAAATTTCCAAGTGTCCATTTTTGAAGCGTACAAATATTCCTCTAAAATCAGCCGAACTACGAATTCTGATTTACTCACCTGTTATCAGGATAAAACCCAGTGCTGCGTCTTTTAGACCAGCACTGACTATGAAAAGTAATTCTAAGCGTACTTACCAGTAACTTGTACTTCCTTCCATAGGAATCCATTGTGTGATTTTCACCAGAAAAGTTTCTAAGTGTCCATTTTTGAAACGCACAAATATTCCTCTAAAATCAGCCGAAATACGAATTCCTGTTTATTCACCTGTTATCAGGAGAGAACCCAGGGCTGCATCTTTTAGCCCAGCCCTGACTATGAAAAGTAATTCTAAGCATACTTACCAGTAACTTGTATTTCCTTCCATAGGAATCCATTGTGTGGTTTTCACCGGAAAAGTTTCTAAGTGTCCATTTTTTAAATGTACAAATATTCCTCTAAAATCAGCCGAACTACAAATTCCGATTTACTCACCTGTTATCAGGAGAGAACCCAGTGCTGCATCTTTTAGAGCAGCACTGACCCTGAAAAGTAATTCTAAGCGTATTTACTAGTAACTTGTATTTCCTTCCATAGGAATCCATTGTGTGGTTTTCACCAGAAAAGTTTCCAAATGTCCATTTTTTGACTTACAAATATTCCTCTAAAATCGGTTGAACTACAAATTCAAATTTACTCACCTGATATCAGGAGAAAACCCAGTGCTGCATCTTTTAGACCAGCACTGACTATGAAAAGTAATTCTAAGCGTACTTACCAGTAACTTGTATTTCCTTCCATAGGAATCCATTGTGTGGTTTTCACCAGAAAATTTTCCAAGTGTCCATTTTTGAAGCGTACAAATATTCCTCTAAAATCAGCCGAACTACGAATTCTGATTTACTCACCTGTTATCAGGAGAAAACCCAGTGCTGCATCTTTTAGACCAGCACTGACCCTGAAAAGTAATTCTAAGCATACTTACCAGTAACTTGTATTTCCTTCCATAGGAATCCATTGTGTGGATTTCACCAGAAAAGTTTCTAAGTGACCATTTTTGAAACGTACAAATATTCCTCTAAAATCAGCCGAACTACGAATTCCAATTTACTCACCTGTTATCAGGAGAGAACCCAGTGCTGCATCTTTTAGAGCAGCACTGACCCTGAAAAGTAATTCTAAGCGTACTTACCAGTAACTTGTATTTCCATCCTTAGGAATCCATTGTGTGGTTTTCACCAGAAAAGTTTCCAAGTGTCCATTTATGAAACGTACAAATATTCCTCTAAAATCAGCCGAACTATGAATTCCGATTTACTCACCTGTTATCAGGAGAGAACCCAGTGCTGCATCTTTTAGAGCAGCACTGACCCTGAAAATTAATTCTAAGCGTATTTACCAGTAACTTGTATTTCCTTCCATAGGAATCCATTGTGTGGTTTTCACCAGAAAAGTTTCCAAGTGTCCATTTTTTAGACTTACAAATATTCCTCTAAAATCAGTTGAACTACGAATTCCGGTTTACTCACCTGTTATCAGGAGAGAACCCAGTGCTGCATCTTTTAGAGCAGCACTGACCCTGAAAAGTAATTCTAAGTGTATTTACCAGTAACTTGTATTTCCTTCCATAGGAATCCATTGTGTGGTTTTCACCAGAAAAGTTTCCAAGTGTCCATTTTTGAAGCGTACAAATATTCCTCTAAAATCAGCCGAACTACGAATTCCGATTTACTCACCTGTTATCAGGAGAGAACCCAGTGCTGCATCTTTTAGAGCAGCACTGACCCTGAAAAGTAATTCTAAGCGTATTTACCAGTACCTTGTATTTCCTTCCATAGGAATCCATTGTCTGGTTTTCACCAGAAAATTTTCCAAGTGTCCATTTTTGAAGCGTACAAATATTCCTCTAAAATCAGCTGAACTACGAATTCTGATTTACTCACCTGTTATCAGGACAAAACCCAGTGCTGCATCTTTTAGACCAGCACTGACTATGAAAAGTAATCCTAATCATACTTACCAGTAACTTGTATTTCCTTCCATAGGAATCCATTGTGTGGATTTCACCAGAAAAGTTTCCAAGTGTCCATTTTTGAAACGTACAAATATTCCTCTAAAATCAGCCGAAATACGAATTCCTGTTTACTCACCTGTTATCAGGAGAGAACCCAGAGCTGCATCTTTTAGCCCAGCACTGACCCTGAAAAGTAATTCTAAGCGTACTTACCAGTAATTTGTATTTCCTTCCATAGGAATCCATTATGTGGGTTTCACCAGAAAAGTTTCCAAGTGTCCATTTTGAAACGTACAACTATTCCTCTAAAATCAGCCGAACTATGAATTTTGATTTACTCACCTGTTATCAGGAATGAACTCAAGGCTGCATCTTTTAGCCCAGCGCTGACCCTGAAAAGTAATCCTAATCGTACATACTAGTAACTTGTATTTCCTTCCATAGTTATCCATTGTGTTGTTTTCACCAGAAAAGTTTCTAAGTGTCCATTTTTGAAACGTACAAATATTCCTCTAAGATCAGCCGAACTACAAATTCCAATTTACTCACCTGTTATCAGGAGAGAACCCAGTTCTGCATCTATTAGAGAACAACTGACCCTGAAAAGTAATTCTAAGCGTACTTACCAGTAACTTGTATTTCCTTCCTTAGGAATCCATTGCGTGGTTTTCACCAGAAAAGGTCCAAGTGTCCATTTATGAAACGTACAAATATTCCTCTAAAATCAGCCGAACTACGAATTCCGATTTACTCACCTGTTATCAGGAGAGAACCCAGTGCTGCATCTTTTAGAGCAGCGCTGACCCTGAAAAGTAATTCTAAACGTATTTACCAGTAACTTGTATTTCCTTCTATAGGAATCCATTGTGTGGTTTTCACCAGAAAAGTTTCCAGGTGTCCATTTTTTAGACTTACAAATATTCCTCTAAAATCAGTTGAACTACGAATTCCGATTTACTCACCTGTTATCAGGAGAGAACTCAGTGCTGCATCTTTTAGAGCAGCACTGACCCTGAAAAGTAATTCTAAGTGTATTTACCAGTAACTTGTATTTCCTTCCATAGGAATCCATTGTGTGGTTTTCACCAGAAAAGTTTCAAGTGTCCATTTTTGAAGCATACAAATATTCCTCTAAAATCACCCGAACTGCGAATTCTGATTTACTCACCTGTTATCGGAGAAAACCCAGTGCTGCATCTTTTAGGCCAGCACTGACCATGAAAAGTAATTATACGCGTACTTACCAGTAGCTTGTACTTCCTTCCATAGGAATCCATTGTGTGGTTTTCACCAGAAAAGTTTCCAAATGTCCATTTTTTAGACTTACAAATATTCCTCTAAAATCAGTTGAACTACGAATTCCGATTTACTCACCTGATATCAGGAGAAAACCCAGTGCTGCATCTTTTAGACCAGCACTGACCATGAAAAGTAATTCTAAGCGTACTTACCAGTAACTTGTACTTCCTTCCATAGGAATCCATTGTGTGGTTTTCACCAGAAAAGTTTCTAAGTGTCCATTTTTGAAACGTACAAATATTCCTCTAAAATCAGCCGAAATACGACTTCTGATTTACTCACCTGTCATCAGGAGAGAACCCAGGGCTGCATCTTTTAGCCCAGCACTGACCCTGAAAAGTAATTCTAAGCGTACTTACCAGTAACTTGTATTTCCATCCTTAGGAATCCATTGTGTGGTTTTCACCAGAAAAGTTTCCAAGTGTCCATTTATGAAACGTACAAATATTCCTCTAAAATCAGCCGAACTACCAATTCCGATTTACTCACCTGTTATCAGGAGAGAACCCAGTGCTGCATCTTTTAGAGCAGCACTGACCCTGAAAATTAATTCTAAGCGTATTTACCAGTAACTTGTATTTCCTTCCATAGGAATCCATGGTGTGGTTTTCACCAGAAAAGTTTCCAAGTGTCCATTTTTTAGACTTACAAATATTCCTCTAAAATCAGTTGAACTACGAATTCCGATTTACTCACCTGTTATCAGGAGAGAACCCAGTGCTGCATCTTTTAGAGCAGCACTGAACCTGAAAAGTAATTCTAAGTGTATTTACCAGTAACTTGTATTTCCTTCTATAGGAATCCATTGTGTGGTTTTCACCAGAAAAGTTTCCAAGTGTCCATTTTTGAAGCGTACAAATATTCCTCTAAAATCACCCGAACTGCGAATTCTGATTTACTCACCTGTTATCAGGAGAAAACCCAGTGCTGCATCTTTTAGACCAGCACTGACCATGAAAAGTAATTCTAAGCGTACTTACCAGTAACTTGTACTTCCTTCCATAGGAATCCATTGTGTTGTTTTCACCAGAAAAGTTTCTAAGTGTTCATTTTTGAAACGTACAAATATTCCTCTAAAATCAGCCGAACTACGAATTCCGATTTACTCACCTGTTATCAGGAGAGAACCCAGTGCTGCATCTTTTAGCCTAGCACTGACCCTGAAAAGTAATTCTCAGCGTACTTACCAGTAACTTGTATTTCCTTCCTTAGGAATCCATTGTGTGGTTTTCACCAGAAAAGTTTCCAAGTGTCCATTTATGAAACGTACAAATATTCCTCTAAAATCAGCCAAACTACGAATTCCGATTTACTCACCTGTTATCAGGAGAGAACCCAGTGCTGCATCTTTTAGCCTAGCACTGACCCTGAAAAGTATTTCTAAGCGTACTTACCAGTAACTTGTATTATCTTCCATAGGAATCCATTGTGTGGTTTTCACCAGAAAAGTTTCTAAGTGTCCATTTTTGAAACGTACAAATATTCCTCTAAAATCAGCCGAAATGCGAATTCCGATATACTCACCTGTTATCAGGAGAGAACCCAGGGCTGCATCTTTTAGCCCAGCACTGACCCTGAACAGTAATTCTAAGCGTACTTACCAGTAACCTGTATTTCCTTCCATAGGAATCCATTGTGTGGTTTTCACCAGAAAAGTTTCTAAGTGTCCATTTTTGAAACGTACAAATATTCCTCTAAAATCAGCCGAACTACGAATTCCGATTTACTCACCTGTTATCAGGAGAGAACCCAGTGCTGCATCTTTTAGAGCAGCACTGACCCTGAAAAGTAATTCTAAGCATATTTACCAGTAACTTGTATTTCCTTCCATAGGAATCCATTGTGTGGGTTTCACCAGAAAAGTTTCCAAGTGTCCATTTTTGAAACGTACAACTATTCCTCTAAAATCAGCCGAACTATGAATTTTGATTTACTCACCTGTTATCAGGAATGAACTCAAGGCTGCATCTTTTAGCCCAGCACTGACCCTGAAAAGTAATCCTAATCGTACTTACCAGTAACTTGTATTTCCTTCCATAGGAATCCATTGTGTGGTTTTCACCAGAAAAGTTTCCAAGTGTCAATTTTTTAGACTTACAAATATTCCTCTAAAATCAGTTGAATTACGAATTCCGATTTACTCACCTGTTATCAGGAGAGAACCCAGTGCTGCATCTTTTAGCCTAGCACTGACCCTGAAAAGTATTTCTAAGCGTACTTACCAGTAACTTGTATTATCTTCCATAGGAATCCATTGTGTGGTTTTCACCAGAAAAGTTAATAAGTGTCCATTTTTGAAACGTACAAATATTCCTCTAAAATCAGCCGAAATGCGAATTCCGATATACTCACCTGTTATCAGGAGAGAACCCAGGGCTGCATCTTTTAGCCCAGCACTGACCCTGAACAGTAATTCTAAGCGTACTTACCAGTAACCTGTATTTCCTTCCATAGGAATCCATTGTGTGGTTTTCACCAGAAAAGTTTCTAAGTGTCCATTTTTGAAACGTACAAATATTCCTCTAAAATCAGCCGAACTACGAATTCCGATTTACTCACCTGTTATCAGGAGAGAACCCAGTGCTGCATCTTTTAGAGCAGCACTGACCCTGAAAAGTAATTCTAAGTGTATTTACCAGTAACTTGTATTTCCTTCCAAAGGAATCCATTGTGTGGTTTTCACCAGAAAAGTTTCCAAGTGTCCATTTTTGAAGCGTACAAATATTCCTCTAAAATCACCTGAACTGCGAATTCTGATTTACTCACCTGTTATCAGGAGAAAACCCAGTGCTGCATCTTTTAGGCCAGCACTGACCATGAAAAGTAATTCTAAGCGTTCTTACCAGTAACTTGTACTTCCTTCCATAGGAATCCATTGTGTGGTTTTCACAAGAAAAGTTTCTAAGTGTCCATTTTTGAAACATACAAATATTCCTCTAAAATCAGCCGAAATACAAATTCCTGTGTACTCACCTGTTATCAGGAGAGAACCCAGGGCTGCATCTTTTAGCCCAGCACTGACCCTGAAAAGTAATTCTAAGCGTACTTACAAGTAACTTGTATTTCCTTCCATAGGAATCCATTGTGTGGTTTTCACCAGAAAAGTTTCTAAGTGTCTACTTTTTTAAATGTACAAATATTCCTCTAAAATCAGCCAAACTACGAATTCCGATTTACTCACCTGTTATCAGGAGAGAACCCAGGGCTGCATCTTTTAGCCCAGCACTGACCCTGAAAAGTAATTCTAAGCGTACTTACCAGTAACTTGTACTTCCTTCCATAGGAATCCATTGTGTGGTTTTCACCAGAAAAGTTTCTAAGTGTCCATTTTTGAAACGTACAAATATTCCTCTAAAATCAGCCGAACTACGAATTCCGATTTACTCGCCTGTTATCAGGAGAGAACCCAGTGCTGCATCTTTTAGAGCAGCACTGACCCTGAAAAGTAATTCTAAGCGTATTTACCAGTAACTTGTATTTCCTTCCATAGAAATCCATTGTGTGGTTTTCACCAGAAAAATTTCCAAGTGTCCATTTTTGAAGCGTACAAATATTCCTCTAAAATCAGCCGAACTACGAATTCTGATTTACTCACCTGTTATCAGGATAAAACCCAGTGCTGTGTCTTTTAGACCAGCACTGACTATGAAAAGTAATTCTAAGCGTACTTACCAGTAACTTGTACTTCCTTCCATAGGAATCCATTGTGTGATTTTCACCAGAAAAGTTTCTAAGTGTCCATTTTTGAAACGCACAAATATTCCTCTAAAATCAGCCGAAATACGAATTCCTGTTTATTCACCTGTTATCAGGAGAGAACCCAGGGCTGCATCTTTTAGCCCAGCACTGACCCTGAAAAGTAATTCAAAGCGTACTTACAAGTAACTTGTATTTCCTTCCATAGGAATCCATTGTGTGGTTTTCACCAGAAAAGTTTCTAAGTGTCTACTTTTTTAAATGTACAAATATTCCTCTAAAATCAGCCAAACTACGAATTCCGATTTACTCACCTGTTATCAGGAGAGAACCCAGGGCTGCATCTTTTAGCCCAGCACTGACCCTGAAAAGTAATTCTAAGCGTACTTACCAGTAACTTGTACTTCCTTCCATAGGAATCCATTGTGTGGTTTTCACCAGAAAAGTTTCTAAGTGTCCATTTTTTAAATGTACAAATATTCCTCTAAAATCAGCCGAACTACGAATTCCGATTTACTCACCTGTTATCAGGAGAGAACCCAGTGCTGCATCTTTTAGAGCAGCACTGACCCTGAAAAGTAATTCTAAGCGTATTTACTAGTAACTTGTATTTCCTTCCATAGGAATCCATTGTGTGGTTTTCACCAGAAAAGTTTCCAAATGTCCATTTTTTGACTTACAAATATTCCTCTAAAATCGGTTGAACTACGAATTCCGATTTACTCACCTGATATCAGGAGAAAACCCAGTGCTGCATCTCTTAGACCAGCACTGACTATGAAAAGTAATTCTAAGCGTACTTACCAGTAACTTGTATTTCCTTCCATAGGAATCCATTGTGTGGTTTTCACCAGAAAATTTTCCAAGTGTCCATTTTTGAAGCGTACAAATATTCCTCTAAAATCAGCCGAACTACGAATTCTGATTTACTCACCTGTTATCAGGAGAAAACCCAGTGCTGCATCTTTTAGACCAGCACTGACCCTGAAAAGTAATTCTAAGCATACTTACCAGTAACTTGTATTTCCTTCCATAGGAATCCATTGTGTGGGTTTCACCAGAAAAGTTTCCAAGTGTCCATTTTGAAACGTACAACTATTCCTCTAAAATCAGCCGAACTATAAATTTTGATTTACTCACCTGTTATCAGGAATTAACTCAAGGCTGCATCTTTTAGCCCAGCACTGACCCTGAAAAGTAATCCTAATCGTACTTACCAGTAACTTGTATTTCCTTCCATAGGAATCCATTGTGTTGTTTTCACCAGAAAAGTTTCCAAGTGTCCATTTTTTAGACCTACAAATATTCCTCTACAATCAGTTGAACTACGAATTCCGATTTACTCACCTGTTATCAGGAGAGAACCCAGTGCTGCATCTTTTAGAGCAGCACTGATCCTGAAAAGTAATTCTAATTGTATTTACCAGTAACTTGTATTTCCTTCCATAGGAATCCATTGTGTGGTTTTCACCAGAAAAGTTTCCAAGTGTCCATTTTTGAAGCGTACAAATATTCCTCTAAAATCACCCGAACTGCGAATTCTGAGTTACTCACCTGTTATCAGGAGAAAACCCAGTGCTGCATCTTTTAGGCCAGCACTGACCATGAAAAGTAATTCTAAGCGTACTTACCAGTAACTTGTACTTCCTTCCATAGGAATCCATTGTGTGGTTTTCACCAGAAAAGTTTCTAAGTGTCCATTTTTGAAACGTACAAATATTCCTCTAAAATCAGCCGAACTACGAATTCCTGTTTACTCACCTGTTATCAGGAGAGAACCCAGGGCTACATCTTTTAGCCCAGCACTGACTATGAAAAGTAATTCTAAACGTACTTACCAGTAACTTGTATTTCCTTCCATAGGAATCCATTGTGTGGTTTTCACCGGAAAAGTTTCTAACTGTCCATTTTTTAAATGTACAAATATTCCTCTAAAATCAGCCGAACTACAAATTCTGATTTACTCACCTGTTATCAGGAGAGAACCCAGTGCTGCATCTTTTAGAGCAGCACTGACCCTGAAAAGTAATTCTAAGCGTATTTACTAGTAACTTTTATTTCCTTCCATAGGAATCCATTGTGTGGTTTTCACCAGAAAAGTTTCAAAATGTCCAGTTTTTTAGACTTACAAATATTCCTCTAAAATCAGTTGAACTACGAATTCCGATTTACTCACCTGATATCAGGAGAAAACCCAGTGCTGCATCTTTTAGACCAGCACTGACTATGAAAATTAATTCTAAGCATACTTACCAGTAACTTGTACTTCCTTCCATAGGAATCCATTGTGTGGTTTTCACCAGAAAAGTTTCTAAGTGTCCATTTTTGAAACGTACAAATACTCCTCTAAAACCAGCCGAACTACGAATTCCAATTTACTCACCTGCTATCAGGAGAGAACCCAGTGCTGCATCTTTTAGAGCAGCACTGACCCTGAAAAGTAATTCTAAGCGTATTTACCAGTAACTTGTATTTCCTTCCATAGGAATCCATTGTGTGGTTTTCACCAGAAAATTTTCCAAGTGTCCATTTTTGAAGCGTACAAATATTCCTCTAAAATCAGCCGAACTACGAATTCTGATTTACTCACCTGTTATCAGGAGAAAACCCAGTGCTGCATCTTTTAGACCAGCACTGACTATGAAAAGTAATTCTAAGCGTACTTACCAGTAACTTGTACTTCCTTCCATGGGAATCCATTGTGTGATTTTCACCAGAAAAGTTTCTAAGTGTCCTTTTTTGAAACGTACAAATATTCCTCTAAAATCAGCCGAAATACGAATTGCTGTTTACTCACCTGTTATCAGGAGAGAACCCAGGGCTGCATCTTTTAGCCCAGCACTGACTATGAAAAGTAATTCTAAGCGTACTTACTAGTAACTTGTATTTCCTTCCATAGGAATCCATTGTGTGGTTTTCACCGGAAAAGTTTCTAAGTGTCCATTTTTTAAATGTACAAATATTCCTCTAAAATCAGCCGAACTACGAATTCTGATTTACTCACCTGTTATCAGGAGAGAACCCAGTGCTGCATCTTTTAGAGCAGCACTGACCCTGAAAAGTAATTCTAAGCGTATTTACTAGTAACTTTTATTTCCTTACATAGGAATCCATTGTGAGGTTTTCACCAGAAAAGTTTCCAAATGTCCATTTTTTAGACATACAAATATTCCTCTAAAATCAGTTGAACTACGAATTCCGATTTACTCACCTGATATCAGGATAAAACCCAGTGCTGCATCTTTTAGACCAGCACTGACCATGAAAATTCATTCTAAGCGTACTTACCAGTAACTTGTACTTCCTTCCATAGGAATCCATTGTGTGGTTTTCACCAGAAAAGTTTCTAAGTGTCCATTTTTGAAACGTACAAATATTCCTCTAAAATCAGCTGAACTACAAATTCCAATTTACTCACCTGTTATCAGGAGAGAACCCAGTGCTGCATCTTTTAGAGCAGCACTGACCCTGAAAAGTAATTCTAAGCGTAGTTACCAGTAACTTGTATTTCCTTCCTTAGGAATCCATTGTGTGGTTTTTACCAGAAAAGTTTCCAAGTGTCCTTTTATGAAACGTACAAATATTCCTCTAAAATCAGCCGAACTACGAATTCCGATTTACCCACCTGTTATCAGGAGAGAACCCAGTGCTGCATCTTTTAGAGCAGCACTGACCCTGAAAAGTAATTCTAAGCGTATTTACCAGTAACTTGTATTTCCTTCCATAGGAATCCATTGTGTGGGTTTCACCAGAAAAGTTTCCAAGTGTCCATTTTTGAAACGTACAACTATTCCTCTAAAATCAGCCGAACTATGAATTTTGATTTACTCACCTGTTATCAGGAATGAACTCAAGGCTGCATCTTTTAGCCCAGCACTGACAATGAAAAGTAATCCTAATCGTACTTACCAGTAACTTGTATTTCCTTCCATAGGAATCCATTATGTGGTTTTCACCAGAAAAGTTTCCAAGTGTCCATTTTTTAGACTTACAAATATTCCTCTAAAATCAGTTGAATTACGAATTCCGATTTACTCACCTGTTATCAGGAGAGAACCCAGTGCTGCATCTTTTAGAGCAGCACTGACCCTGAAAAGTAATTCTAAGTGTATTTACCAGTAACTTGTATTTCCTTCCATAGGAATCCATTGTGTGGTTTTCACCAGAAAAGTTTCCAAGTGTCCATTTTTGAAGCGTACAAATATTCCTCTAAAATCACCCGAACTGCGAATTCTGAGTTACTCACCTGTTATCAGGAGAAAACCCAGTGCTGCATCTTTTAGGCCAGCACTTACCATGAAAAGTAATTCTAAGCGTACTTACCAGTAACTTGTACTTCCTTCCATAGGAATCCATTGTGTGGTTTTCACCAGAAAAGTTTCTAAGTGTCCATTTTTGAAACGTACAAATATTCCTCTAAAATCAGCCGAAATACGAATTCCTGTTTACTCACCTGTTATCAGGAGAGAACCCAGGGCTACATCTTTTAGCCCAGCACTGACTATGAAAAGTAATTCTAAACGTACTTACCAGTAACTTGTATTTCCTTCCATAGAAATCCATTGTGTGGTTTTCACCAGAAAAATTTCCAAGTGTCCATTTTTGAAGCGTACAAATATTCCTCTAAAATCAGCCGAAGTACGAATTCTGATTTACTCACCTGTTATCAGGATAAAACCCAGTGCTGCGTCTTTTAGACCAGCACTGACTATGAAAAGTAATTCTAAGCGTACTTACCAGTAACTTGTACTTCCTTCCATAGGAATCCATTGTGTGATTTTCACCAGAAAAGTTTCTAAGTGTCCATTTTTGAAACGCACAAATATTCCTCTAAAATCAGCCGAAATACGAATTCCTGTTTATTCACCTGTTATCAGGAGAGAACCCAGGGCTGCATCTTTTAGCCCAGCACTGACTATGAAAAGTAATTCTAAGCATACTTACCAGTAACTTGTATTTCCTTCCATAGGAATCCATTGTGTGGTTTTCACCGGAAAAGTTTCTAAGTGTCCATTTTTTAAATGTACAAATATTCCTCTAAAATCAGCCGAACTACAAATTCCGATTTACTCACCTGTTATCAGGAGAGAACCCAGTGCTGCATCTTTTAGAGCAGCACTGACCCTGAAAAGTAATTCTAAGCGTATTTACTAGTAACTTGTATTTCCTTCCATAGGAATCCATTGTGTGGTTTTCACCAGAAAAGTTTCCAAATGTCCATTTTTTGACTTACAAATATTCCTCTAAAATCGGTTGAACTACAAATTCAAATTTACTCACCTGATATCAGGAGAAAACCCAGTGCTGCGTCTTTTGGACCAGCACTGACTATGAAAAGTAATTCTAAGCATACTTACCAGTAACTTGTATTTCCTTCCATAGGAATCCATTGTGTGGTTTTCACCAGAAAATTTTCCAAGTGTCCATTTTTGAAGCGTACAAATATTCCTCTAAAATCAGCCGAACTATGAATTTTGATTTACTCACCTGTTATCAGGAATGAACTCAAGGCTGCATCTTTTAGCCCAGCACTGACAATGAAAAGTAATCCTAATCGTACTTACCAGTAACTTGTATTTCCTTCCAAGGAATCCATTATGTGGTTTTCACCAGAAAAGTTTCCAAGTGTCCATTTTTTAGACTTACAAATATTCCTCTAAAATCAGTTGAATTACGAATTCCGATTTACTCACCTGTTATCAGGAGAGAACCCAGTGCTGCATCTTTTAGAGCAGCACTGACCCTGAAAAGTAATTCTAAGTGTATTTACCAGTAACTTGTATTTCCTTCCATAGGAATCCATTGTGTGGTTTTCACCAGAAAAGTTTCCAAGTGTCCATTTTTGAAGCGTACAAATATTCCTCTAAAATCACCCGAACTGCGAATTCTGAGTTACTCACCTGTTATCAGGAGAAAACC
Source organism: Triturus cristatus (assembly GCF_964204655.1). Taxonomy (NCBI): domain Eukaryota; kingdom Metazoa; phylum Chordata; class Amphibia; order Caudata; family Salamandridae; genus Triturus; species Triturus cristatus. Next base: position 910,023,788 of record NC_140579.1, read on the forward strand.
CAGTGCTGCATCTTTTAGGCCAGCACTTACCATGAAAAGTAATTCTAAGCGTACTTACCAGTAACTTGTACTTCCTTCCATAGGAATCCATTGTGTGGTTTTCACCAGAAAAGTTTCTAAGTGTCCATTTTTGAAACGTACAAATATTCCTCTAAAATCAGCCGAAATACGAATTCCTGTTTACTCACCTGTTATCAGGAGAGAACCCAGGGCTACATCTTTTAGCCCAGCACTGACTATGAAAAGTAATTCTAAACGTACTTACCAGTAACTTGTATTTCCTTCCATAGAAATCCATTGTGTGGTTTTCACCAGAAAAATTTCCAAGTGTCCATTTTTGAAGCGTACAAATATTCCTCTAAAATCAGCCGAAGTACGAATTCTGATTTACTCACCTGTTATCAGGATAAAACCCAGTGCTGCGTCTTTTAGACCAGCACTGACTATGAAAAGTAATTCTAAGCGTACTTACCAGTAACTTGTACTTCCTTCCATAGGAATCCATTGTGTGATTTTCACCAGAAAAGTTTCTAAGTGTCCATTTTTGAAACGCACAAATATTCCTCTAAAATCAGCCGAAATACGAATTCCTGTTTATTCACCTGTTATCAGGAGAGAACCCAGGGCTGCATCTTTTAGCCCAGCACTGACTATGAAAAGTAATTCTAAGCATACTTACCAGTAACTTGTATTTCCTTCCATAGGAATCCATTGTGTGGTTTTCACCGGAAAAGTTTCTAAGTGTCCATTTTTTAAATGTACAAATATTCCTCTAAAATCAGCCGAACTACAAATTCCGATTTACTCACCTGTTATCAGGAGAGAACCCAGTGCTGCATCTTTTAGAGCAGCACTGACCCTGAAAAGTAATTCTAAGCGTATTTACTAGTAACTTGTATTTCCTTCCATAGGAATCCATTGTGTGGTTTTCACCAGAAAAGTTTCCAAATGTCCATTTTTTGACTTACAAATATTCCTCTAAAATCGGTTGAACTACAAATTCAAATTTACTCACCTGATATCAGGAGAAAACCCAGTGCTGCGTCTTTTGGACCAGCACTGACTATGAAAAGTAATTCTAAGCATACTTACCAGTAACTTGTATTTCCTTCCATAGGAATCCATTGTGTGGTTTTCACCAGAAAATTTTCCAAGTGTCCATTTTTGAAGCGTACAAATATTCCTCTAAAATCAGCCGAACTACGAATTCTGATTTACTCACCTGTTATCAGGAGAAAACCCAGTGCTGCATCTTTTAGACCAGCACTGACCCTGAAAAGTAATTCTAAGCATACTTACCAGTAACTTGTATTTCCTTCCATAGGAATCCATTGTGTGGGTTTCACCAGAAAAGTTTCCAAGTGTCCATTTTGAAACGTACAACTATTCCTCTAAAATCAGCCGAACTATAAATTTTGATTTACTCACCTGTTATCAGGAATTAACTCAAGGCTGCATCTTTTAGCCCAGCACTGACCCTGAAAAGTAATCCTAATCGTACTTACCAGTAACTTGTATTTCCTTCCATAGGAATCCATTGTGTTGTTTTCACCAGAAAAGTTTCCAAGTGTCCATTTTTTAGACCTACAAATATTCCTCTACAATCAGTTGAACTACGAATTCCGATTTACTCACCTGTTATCAGGAGAGAACCCAGTGCTGCATCTTTTAGAGCAGCACTGACCCTGAAAAGTAATTCTAAGCGTACTTACCAGTAACTTGTACTTCCTTCCATAGGAATCCATTGTGTGGTTTTCACCAGAAAAGTTTCTAAGTGTCCATTTTTGAAACGTACAAATATTCCTCTAAAATCAGCCGAAATACGAATTCCTGTTTACTCACCTGTTATCAGGAGAGAACCCAGGGCTGCATCTTTTAGCCCAGCACTGACCCTGAAAAGTAATTCTAAGCGTACTTACCAGTAACTTGTATTTCCTTCCATAGGAATCCATTGTGTGGTTTTCACCAGAAAAGTTTCTAAGTGTCTACTTTTTTAAATGTACAAATATTCCTCTAAAATCAGCCGAACTACGAATTCCGATTTACTCACCTGTTATCAGGAGAGAACCCAGTGCTGCATCTTTTAGAGCAGCACTGACCCTGAAAAGTAATTCTAAGCGTATTTACCAGTAACTTGTATTTCCTTCCATAGGAATCCATTGCGTGGTTTTCACCAGAAAATTTTCCAAGTGTCCATTTTTGAAGCGTACAAATATTTCTCTAAAATCAGCCGAACTACGAATTCTGATTTACTCACCTGTTATCAGGAGAAAACCCAGTGCTGCATCTTTTAGACCAGCACTGACTATGAAAAGTAATTCTAAGCGTACTTACCAGTAACTTGTACTTCCTTCCATGGGAATCCATTGTGTGATTTTCACCAGAAAAGTTTCTAAGTGTCCTTTTTTGAAATGTACAAATATTCCTCTAAAATCAGCCGAAATACGAATTGCTGTTTACTCACCTGTTATCAGGAGAGTACCCAGGGCTGCATCTTTTAGCCCAGCACTGACTATGAAAAGTAATTCTAAGCGTACTTACCAGTAACTTGTATTTCCTTCCATAGGAATCCATTGTGTGGTTTTCACCGGAAAAGTTTCTAAGTGTCCATTTTTTAAATGTACAAATATTCCTCTTAAATCAGCCGAACTACGAATTCCGATTTACTCACCTGTTATCAGGAGAGAACCCAGTGCTGCATCTTTTAGAGCAGCACTGACCCTGAAAAGTAATTCTAAGCGTATTTACTAGTAACTTTTATTTCCTTCCATAGGAATCCATTGTGAGGTTTTCACCAGAAAAGTTTCCAAATGTCCAGTTTTTAGACATACAAATATTCCTCTAAAATCAGTTGAACTACGAATTCCGATTTACTCACCTGATATCAGGATAAAACCCAGTGATGCATCTTTTAGACCAGCACTGACCATGAAAATTAATTCTAAGCGTACTTACCAGTAACTTGTACTTCCTTCCCTAGGAATCCATTGTGTGGTTTTCACCAGAAAAGTTTCTAAGTGTCCATTTTTGAAACGTACAAATATTCCTCTAAAATCAGCCGAACTACAAATTCCAATTTACTCACCTGTTATCAGGAGAGAACCCAGTGCTGCATTTTTTAGAGCAGCACTGACCCTGAAAAGTAATTCTAAGCGTACTTACCAGTAACTTGTATTTCCTTCCTTAGGAATCCATTGTGTGGTTTTCACCAGAAAAGTTTCCAAGTGTCCTTTTATGAAACGTACAAATATTCCTCTAAAATCAGCCGAACTATGAATTCCGATTTACTCACCTGTTATCAGGAGAGAACCCAGTGCTGCATCTTTTAGAGCAGCACTGACCCTGAAAAGTAATTCTAAGCGTATTTACCAGTAACTTGTATTTCCTTCCATAGGAATCCATTGTGTGGGTTTCACCAGAAAAGTTTCCAAGTGTCCATTTTTGAAACGTACAACTATTCCTCTAAAATCAGCCGAACTATGAATTTTGATTTACTCACCTGTTATCAGGAATGAACTCAAGGCTGCATCTTTTAGCCCAGCACTGACCCTGAAAAGTAATCCTAATCGTACTTACCAGTAACTTGTATTTCCTTCCATAGGAATCCATTGTGTGGTTTTCACCAGAAAAGTTTCCAAGTGTCCATTTTTTAGACTTACAAATATTCCTCTAAAATCAGTTGAATTACGAATTCCGATTTACTCACCTGTTATCAGGAGAGAACCCAGTGCTGCATCTTTTAGAGCAGCACTGACCCTGAAAAGTAATTCTAAGTGTATTTACCAGTAACTTGTATTTCCTTCCATAGGAATCCATTGTGTGGTTTTCACCAGAAAAGTTTCCAAGTGTCCATTTTTGAAGCGTACAAATATTCCTCTAAAATCACCTGAACTGCGACTTCTGATTTACTCACCTGTTATCAGGAGAAAACCCAGTGCTGCATCTTTTAGGCCAGCACTGACCATGAAAAGTAATTCTAAGCGTACTTACCAGTAACTTGTACTTCCTTCCATAGGAATCCATTGTGTGGTTTTCACCAGAAAAGTTTCTAAGTGTCCATTTTTGAAACATACAAATATTCCTCTAAAATCAGCCGAAATACAAATTCCTGTGTACTCACCTGTTATCAGGAGAGAACCCAGGGCTGCATCTTTTAGCCCAGCACTGACCCTGAAAAGTAATTCTAAGCATACTTACCAGTAACTTGTACTTCATTCCATAGGAATCCATTGTGTGGTTTTCACCAGAAAAGTTTCTAAGTGTCCATTTTTGAAACGTACAAATATTCCTCTAAAATCAGCCGAACTACGAATTCCGATTTACTCGCCTGTTATCAGGAGAGAACCCAGTGCTGCATCTTTTAGAGCAGCACTGACCCTGAAAAGTAATTCTAAGCGTACTTACCAGTAACTTGTACTTCCTTCCATAGGAATCCATTGTGTGGTTTTCACCAGAAAAGTTTCTAAGTGTCCATTTTTGAAACGTACAAATATTCCTCTAAAATCAGCCGAAATACGACTTCTGATTTACTCACCTGTCATCAGGAGAGAACCCAGGGCTGCATCTTTTAGCCCAGCACTGACCCTGAAAAGTAATTCTAAGTGTACTTACCAGTAACTTGTATTTCCTTCCATAGGAATCCATTGTGTGGTTTTCACCAGAAAAGTTTCTAAGTGTCCATTTTTGAAATGTACAAATATTCCTCTAAAATCAGCCGAAATACGAATTCCGATTTACTCACCTGTTAGCAGGAGAGAACCCAGGGCTGCATCTTTTAGCCCAGCACTGACCCTGAAAAGTAATTCTAAGCGTACTTACCAGTAACTTGTATTTCCTTCCATAGGAATCCATTGTGTGGTTTTCACCAGAAAAGTTTCCAAGTGTCCATTTTGGAAGTGTACAAATATTCCTCTAAAATCAGCCGAACTACGAATTCTGATTTGCTCACCTGTTATCAGGAATGAACTCAAGGCTGCATCTTTTATCCCAGCACTGACCCTGAAAAGTAATCCTAATTGTACTTACCAGTAACTTGTATTTCCTTCCATAGGAATCCATTGTGTGGATTTCACCAGAAAAGTTTTTAAGTGACCATTTTTGAAACGTACAAATATTCCTCTAAAATCAGCCGAACTACGAATTCCGATTTACTCACCTGTTATCAGGAGAGAACCCAGTGCTGCATCTTTTAGAGCAGCACTGACCCTGAAAAGTAATTCTAAGCGTACTTACCAGTAACTTGTATTTCCATCCTTAGGAATCCATTGTGTGGTTTTCACCAGAAAAGTTTCCAAGTGTCCATTTATGAAACGTACAAATATTCCTCTAAAATCAGCCGAACTACCAATTCCGATTTACTCACCTGTTATCAGGAGAGAACCCAGTGCTGCATCTTTTAGAGCAGCACTGACCCTGAAAATTAATTCTAAGCGTATTTACCAGTAACTTGTATTTCCTTCCATAGGAATCCATTGTGTGGTTTTCACCAGAAAAGTTTCCAAGTGTCCATTTTTTAGACTTACAAATATTCCTCTAAAATCAGTTGAACTACGAATTCCGGTTTACTCACCTGTTATCAGGAGAGAACCCAGTGCTGCATCTTTTAGAGCAGAACTGACCCTGAAAAGTAATTCTAAGTGTATTTACCAGTAACTTGTATTTCCTTCTATAGGAATCCATTGTGTGGTTTTCACCAGAAAAGTTTCCAAGTGTCCATTTTTGAAGCGTACAAATATTCCTCTAAAATCACCCGAACTGCGAATTCTGATTTACTCACCTGTTATCAGGAGAAAACCCAGTGCTGCATCTTTTAGACCAGCACTGACCATGAAAAGTAATTCTAAGCATACTTACCAGTAACTTGTACTTCCTTCCATAGGAATCCATTGTGTTGTTTTCACCAGAAAAGTTTCTAAGTGTTCATTTTTGAAACGTACAAATATTCCTCTAAAATCAGCCGAACTACGAATTCCGATTTACTCACCTGTTATCAGGAGAGAACCCAGTGCTGCATCTTTTAGCCTAGCACTGACCCTGAAAAGTAATTCTCAGCGTACTTACCAGTAACTTGTATTTCCTTCCTTAGGAATCCATTGTGTGGTTTTCACCAGAAAAGTTTCCAAGTGTCCATTTATGAAACGTACAAATATTCCTCTAAAATCAGCCAAACTACGAATTCCGATTTACTCACCTGTTATCAGGAGAGAACCCAGTGCTGCATCTTTTAGCCTAGCACTGACCCTGAAAAGTATTTCTAAGCGTACTTACCAGTAACTTGTATTATCTTCCATAGGAATCCATTGTGTGGTTTTCACCAGAAAAGTTTCTAAGTGTCCATTTTTGAAACGTACAAATATTCCTCTAAAATCAGCCGAAATGCGAATTCCGATATACTCACCTGTTATCAGGAGAGAACCCAGGGCTGCATCTTTTAGCCCAGCACTGACCCTGAACAGTAATTCTAAGCGTACTTACCAGTAACCTGTATTTCCTTCCATAGGAATCCATTGTGTGGTTTTCACCAGAAAAGTTTCTAAGTGTCCATTTTTGAAACGTACAAATATTCCTCTAAAATCAGCCGAACTACGAATTCCGATTTACTCACCTGTTATCAGGAGAGAACCCAGTGCTGCATCTTTTAGAGCAGCACTGACCCTGAAAATTAATTCTAAGCGTATTTACCAGTAACTTGTATTTCCTTCCATAGGAATCCATTGTGTGGGTTTCACCAGAAAAGTTTCCAAGTGTCCATTTTTGAAACGTACAACTATTCCTCTAAAATCAGCCGAACTATGAATTTTGATTTACTCACCTGTTATCAGGAATGAACTCAAGGCTGCATCTTTTAGCCCAGCACTGACCCTGAAAAGTAATCCTAATCGTACTTACCAGTAACTTGTATTTCCTTCCATAGGAATCCATTGTGTGGTTTTCACCAGAAAAGTTTCCAAGTGTCCATTTTTTAGACTTACAAATATTCCTCTAAAATCAGTTGAATTACGAATTCCGATTTACTCACCTGTTATCAGGAGAGAACCCAGTGCTGCATCTTTTAGCCTAGCACTGACCCTGAAAAGTATTTCTAAGCGTACTTACCAGTAACTTGTATTATCTTCCATAGGAATCCATTGTGTGGTTTTCACCAGAAAAGTTTCTAAGTGTTCATTTTTGAAACATACAAATATTCCTCTAAAATCAGCCGAAATGCGAATTCCGATATACTCACCTGTTATCAGGAGAGAACCCAGGGCTGCATCTTTTAGCCCAGCACTGACCCTGAACAGTAATTCTAAGCGTACTTACCAGTAACCTGTATTTCCTTCCATAGGAATCCATTGTGTGGTTTTCACCAGAAAAGTTTCTAAGTGTCCATTTTTGAAACGTACAAATATTCCTCTAAAATCAGCCGAACTACGAATTCCGATTTACTCACCTGTTATCAGGAGAGAACCCAGTGCTGCATCTTTTAGAGCAGCACTGACCCTGAAAAGTAATTCTAAGCGTATTTACCAGTAACTTGTATTTCCTTTCATAGGAATCCATTGTGTGGGTTTCACCAGAAAAGTTTCCAAGTGTCCATTTTTGAAACGTACAACTATTCCTCTAAAATCAGCCGAACTATGAATTTTGATTTACTCACCTGTTATCAGGAATGAACTCAAGGCTGCATCTTTTAGCCCAGCACTGACCCTGAAAAGTAATCCTAATCGTACTTACCAGTAACTTGTATTTCCTTCCATAGGAATCCATTGTTTGGTTTTCACCAGAAAAGTTTCCAAGTGTCCATTTTTGAAGCGTACAAATATTCCTCTAAAATCACCTGAACTGCGAATTCTGATTTACTCACCTGTTATCAGGAGAAAACCCAGTGCTGCATCTTTTAGGCCAGCACTGACCATGAAAAGTAATTCTAAGCGTTCTTACCAGTAACTTGTACTTTCTTCCATAGGAATCCATTGTGTGGTTTTCACCAGAAAAGTTTCTAAGTGTCCATTTTTGAAACATACAAATATTCCTCTAAAATCAGCCGAAATACAAATTCCTGTGTACTCACCTGTTATCAGGAGAGATCCCAGGGCTGCATCTTTTAGCCCAGCACTGACCCTGAAAAGTAATTCTAAGCGTACTTACCAGTAACTTGTATTTCCTTCCATAGGAATCCATTGTGTGGTTTTCACCAGAAAAGTTTCTAAGTGTCTACTTTTTTAAATGTACAAATATTCCTCTAAAATCAGCCAAACTACGAATTCCGATTTACTCACCTGTTATCAGGAGAGAACCCAGGGCTGCATCTTTTAGCCCAGCACTGACCCTGAAAAGTAATTCTAAGCGTACTTACCAGTAACTTGTACTTCCTTCCATAGGAATCCATTGTGTGGTTTTCACCAGAAAAGTTTCTAAGTGTCCATTTTTGAAACGTACAAATATTCCTCTAAAATCAGCCGAACTACGAATTCTGATTTACTCACCTGTTATCAGGATAAAACCCAGTGCTGTGTCTTTTAGACCAGCACTGACTATGAAAAGTAATTCTAAGCGTACTTACCAGTAACTTGTACTTCCTTCCATAGGAATCCATTGTGTGATTTTCACCAGAAAAGTTTCTAAGTGTCCATTTTTGAAACGCACAAATATTCCTCTAAAATCAGCCGAAATACGAATTCCTGTTTATTCACCTGTTATCAGGAGAGAACCCAGGGCTGCATCTTTTAGCCCAGCACTGACTATGAAAAGTAATTCTAAGCATACTTACCAGTAACTTGTATTTCCTTCCATAGGAATCCATTGTGTGGTTTTCACCGGAAAAGTTTCTAAGTGTCCATTTTTTAAATGTACAAATATTCCTCTAAAATCAGCCGAACTACGAATTCCGATTTACTCACCTGTTATCAGGAGAGAACCCAGTGCTGCATCGTTTAGAGCAGCACTGACCCTGAAAAGTAATTCTAAGCGTATTTACTAGTAACTTGTATTTCCTTCCATAGGAATCCATTGTGTGGTTTTCACCAGAAAAGTTTCCAAATGTCCATTTTTTGACTTACAAATATTCCTCTAAAATCGGTTGAACTACGAATTCCGATTTACTCACCTGATATCAGGAGAAAACCCAGTGCTGCATCTCTTAGACCAGCACTGACTATGAAAAGTAATTCTAAGCGTACTTACCAGTAACTTGTATTTCCTTCCATAGGAATCCATTGTGTGGTTTTCACCAGAAAATTTTCCAAGTGTCCATTTTTGAAGCGTACAAATATTCCTCTAAAATCAGCCGAACTACGAATTCTGATTTACTCACCTGTTATCAGGAGAAAACCCAGTGCTGCATCTTTTAGACCAGCACTGACCCTGAAAAGTAATTCTAAGCATACTTACCAGTAACTTGTATTTCCTTCCATAGGAATCCATTGTGTGGTTTTCACCAGAAAAGTTTCTAAGTGTCCATTTTTGAAATGTACAAATATTCCTCTAAAATCAGCCGAAATACGAATTCCGATTTACTCACCTGTTAGCAGGAGAGAACCCAGGGCTGCATCTTTTAGCCCAGCGCTGACCCTAAAAAGTAATTCTAAGCGTACTTACCAGTAACTTGTATTTCCTTCCATAGGAATCCATTGTGTGGTTTTCACCAGAAAAGTTTCCAAGTGTCCATTTTGGAAGTGTACAAATATTCCTCTAAAATCAGCCGAACTACGAATTCTGATTTTCTCACCTGTTATCAGGAATGAACTCAAGGCTGCATCTTTTAGCCCAGCACTGACCCTGAAAAGTAATCCTAATTGTACTTACCAGTAACTTGTATTTCCTTCCATAGGAATCCATTGTGTGGATTTCACCAGAAAAGTTTCTAAGTGACCATTTTTGAAACGTACAAATATTCCTCTAAAATCAGCCGAACTACGAATTCCAATTTACTCACCTGTTATCAGGAGAGAACCCAGTGCTGCATCTTTTAGAGCAGCACTGACCCTGAAAAGTAATTCTAAGTGTATTTACCAGTAACTTGTATTTCCTTCCATAGGAATCCATTGTGTGGTTTTCACCAGAAAATTTTCCAAGTGTCCATTTTTGAAGCGTACAAATATTCCTCTAAAATCAGCCGAACTATGAATTTTGATTTACTCACCTGTTATCAGGAATGAACTCAAGGCTGCATCTTTTAGCCCAGCACTGACAATGAAAAGTAATCCTAATCGTACTTACCAGTAACTTGTATTTCCTTCCAAGGAATCCATTATGTGGTTTTCACCAGAAAAGTTTCCAAGTGTCCATTTTTTAGACTTACAAATATTCCTCTAAAATCAGTTGAATTACGAATTCCGATTTACTCACCTGTTATCAGGAGAGAACCCAGTGCTGCATCTTTTAGAGCAGCACTGACCCTGAAAAGTAATTCTAAGTGTATTTACCAGTAACTTGTATTTCCTTCCATAGGAATCCATTGTGTGGTTTTCACCAGAAAAGTTTCCAAGTGTCCATTTTTGAAGCGTACAAATATTCCTCTAAAATCACCCGAACTGCGAATTCTGAGTTACTCACCTGTTATCAGGAGAAAACCCAGTGCTGCATCTTTTAGGCCAGCACTTACCATGAAAAGTAATTCTAAGCGTACTTACCAGTAACTTGTACTTCCTTCCATAGGAATCCATTGTGTGGTTTTCACCAGAAAAGTTTCTAAGTGTCCATTTTTGAAACGTACAAATATTCCTCTAAAATCAGCCGAAATACGAATTCCTGTTTACTCACCTGTTATCAGGAGAGAACCCAGGGCTACATCTTTTAGCCCAGCACTGACTATGAAAAGTAATTCTAAACGTACTTACCAGTAACTTGTATTTCCTTCCATAGAAATCCATTGTGTGGTTTTCACCAGAAAAATTTCCAAGTGTCCATTTTTGAAGCGTACAAATATTCCTCTAAAATCAGCCGAAGTACGAATTCTGATTTACTCACCTGTTATCAGGATAAAACCCAGTGCTGCGTCTTTTAGACCAGCACTGACTATGAAAAGTAATTCTAAGCGTACTTACCAGTAACTTGTACTTCCTTCCATAGGAATCCATTGTGTGATTTTCACCAGAAAAGTTTCTAAGTGTCCATTTTTGAAACGCACAAATATTCCTCTAAAATCAGCCGAAATACGAATTCCTGTTTATTCACCTGTTATCAGGAGAGAACCCAGGGCTGCATCTTTTAGCCCAGCACTGACTATGAAAAGTAATTCTAAGCATACTTACCAGTAACTTGTATTTCCTTCCATAGGAATCCATTGTGTGGTTTTCACCGGAAAAGTTTCTAAGTGTCCATTTTTTAAATGTACAAATATTCCTCTAAAATCAGCCGAACTACAAATTCCGATTTACTCACCTGTTATCAGGAGAGAACCCAGTGCTGCATCTTTTAGAGCAGCACTGACCCTGAAAAGTAATTCTAAGCGTATTTACTAGTAACTTGTATTTCCTTCCATAGGAATCCATTGTGTGGTTTTCACCAGAAAAGTTTCCAAATGTCCATTTTTTGACTTACAAATATTCCTCTAAAATCGGTTGAACTACAAATTCAAATTTACTCACCTGATATCAGGAGAAAACCCAGTGCTGCGTCTTTTGGACCAGCACTGACTATGAAAAGTAATTCTAAGCATACTTACCAGTAACTTGTATTTCCTTCCATAGGAATCCATTGTGTGGTTTTCACCAGAAAATTTTCCAAGTGTCCATTTTTGAAGCGTACAAATATTCCTCTAAAATCAGCCGAACTACGAATTCTGATTTACTCACCTGTTATCAGGAGAAAACCCAGTGCTGCATCTTTTAGACCAGCACTGACCCTGAAAAGTAATTCTAAGCATACTTACCAGTAACTTGTATTTCCTTCCATAGGAATCCATTGTGTGGGTTTCACCAGAAAAGTTTCCAAGTGTCCATTTTGAAACGTACAACTATTCCTCTAAAATCAGCCGAACTATAAATTTTGATTTACTCACCTGTTATCAGGAATTAACTCAAGGCTGCATCTTTTAGCCCAGCACTGACCCTGAAAAGTAATCCTAATCGTACTTACCAGTAACTTGTATTTCCTTCCATAGGAATCCATTGTGTTGTTTTCACCAGAAAAGTTTCCAAGTGTCCATTTTTTAGACCTACAAATATTCCTCTACAATCAGTTGAACTACGAATTCCGATTTACTCACCTGTTATCAGGAGAGAACCCAGTGCTGCATCTTTTAGAGCAGCACTGACCCTGAAAAGTAATTCTAAGCGTACTTACCAGTAACTTGTACTTCCTTCCATAGGAATCCATTGTGTGGTTTTCACCAGAAAAGTTTCTAAGTGTCCATTTTTGAAACGTACAAATATTCCTCTAAAATCAGCCGAAATACGAATTCCTGTTTACTCACCTGTTATCAGGAGAGAACCCAGGGCTGCATCTTTTAGCCCAGCACTGACCCTGAAAAGTAATTCTAAGCGTACTTACCAGTAACTTGTATTTCCTTCCATAGGAATCCATTGTGTGGTTTTCACCAGAAAAGTTTCTAAGTGTCTACTTTTTTAAATGTACAAATATTCCTCTAAAATCAGCCGAACTACGAATTCCGATTTACTCACCTGTTATCAGGAGAGAACCCAGTGCTGCATCTTTTAGAGCAGCACTGACCCTGAAAAGTAATTCTAAGCGTATTTACCAGTAACTTGTATTTCCTTCCATAGGAATCCATTGCGTGGTTTTCACCAGAAAATTTTCCAAGTGTCCATTTTTGAAGCGTACAAATATTTCTCTAAAATCAGCCGAACTACGAATTCTGATTTACTCACCTGTTATCAGGAGAAAACCCAGTGCTGCATCTTTTAGACCAGCACTGACTATGAAAAGTAATTCTAAGCGTACTTACCAGTAACTTGTACTTCCTTCCATGGGAATCCATTGTGTGATTTTCACCAGAAAAGTTTCTAAGTGTCCTTTTTTGAAATGTACAAATATTCCTCTAAAATCAGCCGAAATACGAATTGCTGTTTACTCACCTGTTATCAGGAGAGTACCCAGGGCTGCATCTTTTAGCCCAGCACTGACTATGAAAAGTAATTCTAAGCGTACTTACCAGTAACTTGTATTTCCTTCCATAGGAATCCATTGTGTGGTTTTCACCGGAAAAGTTTCTAAGTGTCCATTTTTTAAATGTACAAATATTCCTCTTAAATCAGCCGAACTACGAATTCCGATTTACTCACCTGTTATCAGGAGAGAACCCAGTGCTGCATCTTTTAGAGCAGCACTGACCCTGAAAAGTAATTCTAAGCGTATTTACTAGTAACTTTTATTTCCTTCCATAGGAATCCATTGTGAGGTTTTCACCAGAAAAGTTTCCAAATGTCCAGTTTTTAGACATACAAATATTCCTCTAAAATCAGTTGAACTACGAATTCCGATTTACTCACCTGATATCAGGATAAAACCCAGTGATGCATCTTTTAGACCAGCACTGACCATGAAAATTAATTCTAAGCGTACTTACCAGTAACTTGTACTTCCTTCCCTAGGAATCCATTGTGTGGTTTTCACCAGAAAAGTTTCTAAGTGTCCATTTTTGAAACGTACAAATATTCCTCTAAAATCAGCCGAACTACAAATTCCAATTTACTCACCTGTTATCAGGAGAGAACCCAGTGCTGCATTTTTTAGAGCAGCACTGACCCTGAAAAGTAATTCTAAGCGTACTTACCAGTAACTTGTATTTCCTTCCTTAGGAATCCATTGTGTGGTTTTCACCAGAAAAGTTTCCAAGTGTCCTTTTATGAAACGTACAAATATTCCTCTAAAATCAGCCGAACTATGAATTCCGATTTACTCACCTGTTATCAGGAGAGAACCCAGTGCTGCATCTTTTAGAGCAGCACTGACCCTGAAAAGTAATTCTAAGCGTATTTACCAGTAACTTGTATTTCCTTCCATAGGAATCCATTGTGTGGGTTTCACCAGAAAAGTTTCCAAGTGTCCATTTTTGAAACGTACAACTATTCCTCTAAAATCAGCCGAACTATGAATTTTGATTTACTCACCTGTTATCAGGAATGAACTCAAGGCTGCATCTTTTAGCCCAGCACTGACCCTGAAAAGTAATCCTAATCGTACTTACCAGTAACTTGTATTTCCTTCCATAGGAATCCATTGTGTGGTTTTCACCAGAAAAGTTTCCAAGTGTCCATTTTTTAGACTTACAAATATTCCTCTAAAATCAGTTGAATTACGAATTCCGATTTACTCACCTGTTATCAGGAGAGAACCCAGTGCTGCATCTTTTAGAGCAGCACTGACCCTGAAAAGTAATTCTAAGTGTATTTACCAGTAACTTGTATTTCCTTCCATAGGAATCCATTGTGTGGTTTTCACCAGAAAAGTTTCCAAGTGTCCATTTTTGAAGCGTACAAATATTCCTCTAAAATCACCTGAACTGCGACTTCTGATTTACTCACCTGTTATCAGGAGAAAACCCAGTGCTGCATCTTTTAGGCCAGCACTGACCATGAAAAGTAATTCTAAGCGTACTTACCAGTAACTTGTACTTCCTTCCATAGGAATCCATTGTGTGGTTTTCACCAGAAAAGTTTCTAAGTGTCCATTTTTGAAACATACAAATATTCCTCTAAAATCAGCCGAAATACAAATTCCTGTGTACTCACCTGTTATCAGGAGAGAACCCAGGGCTGCATCTTTTAGCCCAGCACTGACCCTGAAAAGTAATTCTAAGCATACTTACCAGTAACTTGTACTTCATTCCATAGGAATCCATTGTGTGGTTTTCACCAGAAAAGTTTCTAAGTGTCCATTTTTGAAACGTACAAATATTCCTCTAAAATCAGCCGAACTACGAATTCCGATTTACTCGCCTGTTATCAGGAGAGAACCCAGTGCTGCATCTTTTAGAGCAGCACTGACCCTGAAAAGTAATTCTAAGCGTACTTACCAGTAACTTGTACTTCCTTCCATAGGAATCCATTGTGTGGTTTTCACCAGAAAAGTTTCTAAGTGTCCATTTTTGAAACGTACAAATATTCCTCTAAAATCAGCCGAAATACGACTTCTGATTTACTCACCTGTCATCAGGAGAGAACCCAGGGCTGCATCTTTTAGCCCAGCACTGACCCTGAAAAGTAATTCTAAGTGTACTTACCAGTAACTTGTATTTCCTTCCATAGGAATCCATTGTGTGGTTTTCACCAGAAAAGTTTCTAAGTGTCCATTTTTGAAATGTACAAATATTCCTCTAAAATCAGCCGAAATACGAATTCCGATTTACTCACCTGTTAGCAGGAGAGAACCCAGGGCTGCATCTTTTAGCCCAGCACTGACCCTGAAAAGTAATTCTAAGCGTACTTACCAGTAACTTGTATTTCCTTCCATAGGAATCCATTGTGTGGTTTTCACCAGAAAAGTTTCCAAGTGTCCATTTTGGAAGTGTACAAATATTCCTCTAAAATCAGCCGAACTACGAATTCTGATTTGCTCACCTGTTATCAGGAATGAACTCAAGGCTGCATCTTTTAGCCCAGCACTGACCCTGAAAAGTAATCCTAATTGTACTTACCAGTAACTTGTATTTCCTTCCATAGGAATCCATTGTGTGGATTTCACCAGAAAAGTTTTTAAGTGACCATTTTTGAAACGTACAAATATTCCTCTAAAATCAGCCGAACTACGAATTCCGATTTACTCACCTGTTATCAGGAGAGAACCCAGTGCTGCATCTTTTAGAGCAGCACTGACCCTGAAAAGTAATTCTAAGCGTACTTACCAGTAACTTGTATTTCCATCCTTAGGAATCCATTGTGTGGTTTTCACCAGAAAAGTTTCCAAGTGTCCATTTATGAAACGTACAAATATTCCTCTAAAATCAGCCGAACTACCAATTCCGATTTACTCACCTGTTATCAGGAGAGAACCCAGTGCTGCATCTTTTAGAGCAGCACTGACCCTGAAAATTAATTCTAAGCGTATTTACCAGTAACTTGTATTTCCTTCCATAGGAATCCATTGTGTGGTTTTCACCAGAAAAGTTTCCAAGTGTCCATTTTTTAGACTTACAAATATTCCTCTAAAATCAGTTGAACTACGAATTCCGGTTTACTCACCTGTTATCAGGAGAGAACCCAGTGCTGCATCTTTTAGAGCAGAACTGACCCTGAAAAGTAATTCTAAGTGTATTTACCAGTAACTTGTATTTCCTTCTATAGGAATCCATTGTGTGGTTTTCACCAGAAAAGTTTCCAAGTGTCCATTTTTGAAGCGTACAAATATTCCTCTAAAATCACCCGAACTGCGAATTCTGATTTACTCACCTGTTATCAGGAGAAAACCCAGTGCTGCATCTTTTAGACCAGCACTGACCATGAAAAGTAATTCTAAGCATACTTACCAGTAACTTGTACTTCCTTCCATAGGAATCCATTGTGTTGTTTTCACCAGAAAAGTTTCTAAGTGTTCATTTTTGAAACGTACAAATATTCCTCTAAAATCAGCCGAACTACGAATTCCGATTTACTCACCTGTTATCAGGAGAGAACCCAGTGCTGCATCTTTTAGCCTAGCACTGACCCTGAAAAGTAATTCTCAGCGTACTTACCAGTAACTTGTATTTCCTTCCTTAGGAATCCATTGTGTGGTTTTCACCAGAAAAGTTTCCAAGTGTCCATTTATGAAACGTACAAATATTCCTCTAAAATCAGCCAAACTACGAATTCCGATTTACTCACCTGTTATCAGGAGAGAACCCAGTGCTGCATCTTTTAGCCTAGCACTGACCCTGAAAAGTATTTCTAAGCGTACTTACCAGTAACTTGTATTATCTTCCATAGGAATCCATTGTGTGGTTTTCACCAGAAAAGTTTCTAAGTGTCCATTTTTGAAACGTACAAATATTCCTCTAAAATCAGCCGAAATGCGAATTCCGATATACTCACCTGTTATCAGGAGAGAACCCAGGGCTGCATCTTTTAGCCCAGCACTGACCCTGAACAGTAATTCTAAGCGTACTTACCAGTAACCTGTATTTCCTTCCATAGGAATCCATTGTGTGGTTTTCACCAGAAAAGTTTCTAAGTGTCCATTTTTGAAACGTACAAATATTCCTCTAAAATCAGCCGAACTACGAATTCCGATTTACTCACCTGTTATCAGGAGAGAACCCAGTGCTGCATCTTTTAGAGCAGCACTGACCCTGAAAATTAATTCTAAGCGTATTTACCAGTAACTTGTATTTCCTTCCATAGGAATCCATTGTGTGGGTTTCACCAGAAAAGTTTCCAAGTGTCCATTTTTGAAACGTACAACTATTCCTCTAAAATCAGCCGAACTATGAATTTTGATTTACTCACCTGTTATCAGGAATGAACTCAAGGCTGCATCTTTTAGCCCAGCACTGACCCTGAAAAGTAATCCTAATCGTACTTACCAGTAACTTGTATTTCCTTCCATAGGAATCCATTGTGTGGTTTTCACCAGAAAAGTTTCCAAGTGTCCATTTTTTAGACTTACAAATATTCCTCTAAAATCAGTTGAATTACGAATTCCGATTTACTCACCTGTTATCAGGAGAGAACCCAGTGCTGCATCTTTTAGCCTAGCACTGACCCTGAAAAGTATTTCTAAGCGTACTTACCAGTAACTTGTATTATCTTCCATAGGAATCCATTGTGTGGTTTTCACCAGAAAAGTTTCTAAGTGTTCATTTTTGAAACATACAAATATTCCTCTAAAATCAGCCGAAATGCGAATTCCGATATACTCACCTGTTATCAGGAGAGAACCCAGGGCTGCATCTTTTAGCCCAGCACTGACCCTGAACAGTAATTCTAAGCGTACTTACCAGTAACCTGTATTTCCTTCCATAGGAATCCATTGTGTGGTTTTCACCAGAAAAGTTTCTAAGTGTCCATTTTTGAAACGTACAAATATTCCTCTAAAATCAGCCGAACTACGAATTCCGATTTACTCACCTGTTATCAGGAGAGAACCCAGTGCTGCATCTTTTAGAGCAGCACTGACCCTGAAAAGTAATTCTAAGCGTATTTACCAGTAACTTGTATTTCCTTTCATAGGAATCCATTGTGTGGGTTTCACCAGAAAAGTTTCCAAGTGTCCATTTTTGAAACGTACAACTATTCCTCTAAAATCAGCCGAACTATGAATTTTGATTTACTCACCTGTTATCAGGAATGAACTCAAGGCTGCATCTTTTAGCCCAGCACTGACCCTGAAAAGTAATCCTAATCGTACTTACCAGTAACTTGTATTTCCTTCCATAGGAATCCATTGTTTGGTTTTCACCAGAAAAGTTTCCAAGTGTCCATTTTTGAAGCGTACAAATATTCCTCTAAAATCACCTGAACTGCGAATTCTGATTTACTCACCTGTTATCAGGAGAAAACCCAGTGCTGCATCTTTTAGGCCAGCACTGACCATGAAAAGTAATTCTAAGCGTTCTTACCAGTAACTTGTACTTTCTTCCATAGGAATCCATTGTGTGGTTTTCACCAGAAAAGTTTCTAAGTGTCCATTTTTGAAACATACAAATATTCCTCTAAAATCAGCCGAAATACAAATTCCTGTGTACTCACCTGTTATCAGGAGAGATCCCAGGGCTGCATCTTTTAGCCCAGCACTGACCCTGAAAAGTAATTCTAAGCGTACTTACCAGTAACTTGTATTTCCTTCCATAGGAATCCATTGTGTGGTTTTCACCAGAAAAGTTTCTAAGTGTCTACTTTTTTAAATGTACAAATATTCCTCTAAAATCAGCCAAACTACGAATTCCGATTTACTCACCTGTTATCAGGAGAGAACCCAGGGCTGCATCTTTTAGCCCAGCACTGACCCTGAAAAGTAATTCTAAGCGTACTTACCAGTAACTTGTACTTCCTTCCATAGGAATCCATTGTGTGGTTTTCACCAGAAAAGTTTCTAAGTGTCCATTTTTGAAACGTACAAATATTCCTCTAAAATCAGCCGAACTACGAATTCTGATTTACTCACCTGTTATCAGGATAAAACCCAGTGCTGTGTCTTTTAGACCAGCACTGACTATGAAAAGTAATTCTAAGCGTACTTACCAGTAACTTGTACTTCCTTCCATAGGAATCCATTGTGTGATTTTCACCAGAAAAGTTTCTAAGTGTCCATTTTTGAAACGCACAAATATTCCTCTAAAATCAGCCGAAATACGAATTCCTGTTTATTCACCTGTTATCAGGAGAGAACCCAGGGCTGCATCTTTTAGCCCAGCACTGACTATGAAAAGTAATTCTAAGCATACTTACCAGTAACTTGTATTTCCTTCCATAGGAATCCATTGTGTGGTTTTCACCGGAAAAGTTTCTAAGTGTCCATTTTTTAAATGTACAAATATTCCTCTAAAATCAGCCGAACTACGAATTCCGATTTACTCACCTGTTATCAGGAGAGAACCCAGTGCTGCATCGTTTAGAGCAGCACTGACCCTGAAAAGTAATTCTAAGCGTATTTACTAGTAACTTGTATTTCCTTCCATAGGAATCCATTGTGTGGTTTTCACCAGAAAAGTTTCCAAATGTCCATTTTTTGACTTACAAATATTCCTCTAAAATCGGTTGAACTACGAATTCCGATTTACTCACCTGATATCAGGAGAAAACCCAGTGCTGCATCTCTTAGACCAGCACTGACTATGAAAAGTAATTCTAAGCGTACTTACCAGTAACTTGTATTTCCTTCCATAGGAATCCATTGTGTGGTTTTCACCAGAAAATTTTCCAAGTGTCCATTTTTGAAGCGTACAAATATTCCTCTAAAATCAGCCGAACTACGAATTCTGATTTACTCACCTGTTATCAGGAGAAAACCCAGTGCTGCATCTTTTAGACCAGCACTGACCCTGAAAAGTAATTCTAAGCATACTTACCAGTAACTTGTATTTCCTTCCATAGGAATCCATTGTGTGGTTTTCACCAGAAAAGTTTCTAAGTGTCCATTTTTGAAATGTACAAATATTCCTCTAAAATCAGCCGAAATACGAATTCCGATTTACTCACCTGTTAGCAGGAGAGAACCCAGGGCTGCATCTTTTAGCCCAGCGCTGACCCTAAAAAGTAATTCTAAGCGTACTTACCAGTAACTTGTATTTCCTTCCATAGGAATCCATTGTGTGGTTTTCACCAGAAAAGTTTCCAAGTGTCCATTTTGGAAGTGTACAAATATTCCTCTAAAATCAGCCGAACTACGAATTCTGATTTTCTCACCTGTTATCAGGAATGAACTCAAGGCTGCATCTTTTAGCCCAGCACTGACCCTGAAAAGTAATCCTAATTGTACTTACCAGTAACTTGTATTTCCTTCCATAGGAATCCATTGTGTGGATTTCACCAGAAAAGTTTCTAAGTGACCATTTTTGAAACGTACAAATATTCCTCTAAAATCAGCCGAACTACGAATTCCAATTTACTCACCTGTTATCAGGAGAGAACCCAGTGCTGCATCTTTTAGAGCAGCACTGACCCTGAAAAGTAATTCTAAGCGTACTTACCAGTAACTTGTATTTCCATCCTTAGGAATCCATTGTGTGGTTTTCACCAGAAAAGTTTCCAAGTGTCCATTTATGAAACGTACAAATATTCCTCTAAAATCAGCCGAACTACCAATTCCGATTTACTCACCTGTTATCAGGAGAGAACCCAGTGCTGCATCTTTTAGAGCAGCACTGACCCTGAAAATTAATTCTAAGCGTATTTACCAGTAACTTGTATTTCCTTCCATAGGAATCCATTGTGTGGTTTTCACCAGAAAAGTTTCCAAGTGTCCATTTTTTAGACTTACAAATATTCCTCTAAAATCAGTTGAACTACGAATTCCGGTTTACTCACCTGTTATCAGGAGAGAACCCAGTGCTGCATCTTTTAGAGCAGAACTGACCCTGAAAAGTAATTCTAAGTGTATTTACCAGTAACTTGTATTTCCTTCTATAGGAATCCATTGTGTGGTTTTCACCAGAAAAGTTTCCAAGTGTCCATTTTTGAAGCGTACAAATATTCCTCTAAAATCACCCGAACTGCGAATTCTGATTTACTCACCTGTTAGCAGGAGAAAACCCAGTGCTGCATCTTTTAGACCAGCACTGACCATGAAAAGTAATTCTAAGCGTACTTACCAGTAACTTGTACTTCCTTCCATAGGAATCCATTGTGTTGTTTTCACCAGAAAAGTTTCTAAGTGTTCATTTTTGAAACGTACAAATATTCCTCTAAAATCAGCCGAATTACGAATTCCGATTTACTCACCTGTTATCAGGAGAGAACCCAGTGCTGCATCTTTTAGCCTAGCACTGACCCTGAAAAGTAATTCTCAGCGTACTTACCAGTAACTTGTATTTCCTTCCTTAGGAATCCATTGTGTGGTTTTCACCAGAAAAGTTTCCAAGTGTCCATTTATGAAACGTACAAATATTCCTCTAAAATCAGCCAAACTACGAATTCCGATTTACTCACCTGTTATCAGGAGAGAACCCAGTGCTGCATCTTTTAGCCTAGCACTGACCCTGAAAAGTATTTCTAAGCGTACTTACCAGTAACTTGTATTATCTTCCATAGGAATCCATTGTGTGGTTTTCACCAGAAAAGTTTCTAAGTGTCCATTTTTGAAACGTACAAATATTCCTCTAAAATCAGCCGAAATGCGAATTCCGATATACTCACCTGTTATCAGGAGAGAACCCAGGGCTGCATCTTTTAGCCCAGCACTGACCCTGAACAGTAATTCTAAGCGTACTTACCAGTAACCTGTATTTCCTTCCATAGGAATCCATTGTGTGGTTTTCACCAGAAAAGTTTCTAAGTGTCCATTTTTGAAACGTACAAATATTCCTCTAAAATCAGCCGAACTACGAATTCCGATTTACTCACCTGTTATCAGGAGAGAACCCAGTGCTGCATCTTTTAGAGCAGCACTGACCCTGAAAAGTAATTCTAAGCGTATTTACCAGTAACTTGTATTTCCATCCTTAGGAATCCATTGTGTGGTTTTCACCAGAAAAGTTTCCAAGTGTCCATTTATGAAACGTACAAATATTCCTCTAAAATCAGCCGAACTATGAATTCCGATTTACTCACCTGTTATCAGGAGAGAACCCAGTGCTGCATCTTTTAGAGCAGCACTGACCCTGAAAATTAATTCTAAGCGTATTTACCAGTAACTTGTATTTCCTTCCATAGGAATCCATTGTGTGGTTTTCACCAGAAAAGTTTCCAAGTGTCCATTTTTTAGACTTACAAATATTCCTCTAAAATCAGTTGAACTACGAATTCCGGTTTACTCACCTGTTATCAGGAGAGAACCCAGTGCTGCATCTTTTAGAGCAGCACTGACCCTGAAAAGTAATTCTAAGTGTATTTACCAGTAACTTGTATTTCCTTCCATAGGAATCCATTGTGTGGTTTTCACCAGAAAAGTTTCCAAGTGTCCATTTTTGAAGCGTACAAATATTCCTCTAAAATCAGCCGAACTACGAATTCCGATTTACTCACCTGTTATCAGGAGAGAACCCAGTGCTGCATCTTTTAGAGCAGCACTGACCCTGAAAAGTAATTCTAAGCGTATTTACCAGTACCTTGTATTTCCTTCCATAGGAATCCATTGTCTGGTTTTCACCAGAAAATTTTCCAAGTGTCCATCTTTGAAGCGTACAAATATTCCTCTAAAATCAGCTGAACTACGAATTCTGATTTACTCACCTGTTATCAGGACAAAACCCAGTGCTGCATCTTTTAGACCAGCACTGACTATGAAAAGTAATCCTAATCATACTTACCAGTAACTTGTATTTCCTTCCATAGGAATCCATTGTGTGGTTTTCACCAGAAAAGTTTCCAAGTGTCCATTTTTGAAGCGTACAAATATTCCTCTAAAATCAGCCGAACTACGAATTCCGATTTACTCACCTGTTATCAGGAGAGAACCCAGTGCTGCATCTTTTAGAGCAGCACTGACCCTGAAAAGTAATTCTAAGCGTATTTACCAGTACCTTGTATTTCCTTCCATAGGAATCCATTGTCTGGTTTTCACCAGAAAATTTTCCAAGTGTCCATTTTTGAAGCGTACAAATATTCCTCTAAAATCAGCTGAACTACGAATTCTGATTTACTCACCTGTTATCAGGACAAAACCCAGTGCTGCATCTTTTAGACCAGCACTGACTATGAAAAGTAATCCTAATCATACTTACCAGTAACTTGTATTTCCTTCCATAGGAATCCATTGTGTGGATTTCACCAGAAAAGTTTCCAAGTGTCCATTTTTGAAACGTACAAATATTCCTCTAAAATCAGCCGAAATACGAATTCCTGTTTACTCACCTGTTATCAGGAGAGAACCCAGAGCTGCATCTTTTAGCCCAGCACTGACCCTGAAAAGTAATTCTAAGCGTACTTACCAGTAATTTGTATTTCCTTCCATAGGAATCCATTATGTGGGTTTCACCAGAAAAGTTTCCAAGTGTCCATTTTGAAACGTACAACTATTCCTCTAAAATCAGCCGAACTATGAATTTTGATTTACTCACCTGTTATCAGGAATGAACTCAAGGCTGCATCTTTTAGCCCAGCGCTGACCCTGAAAAGTAATCCTAATCGTACTTACTAGTAACTTGTATTTCCTTCCATAGTTATCCATTGTGTTGTTTTCACCAGAAAAGTTTCTAAGTGTCCATTTTTGAAACGTACAAATATTCCTCTAAGATCAGCCGAACTACAAATTCCAATTTACTCACCTGTTATCAGGAGAGAACCCAGTTCTGCATCTATTAGAGAACAACTGACCCTGAAAAGTAATTCTAAGCGTACTTACCAGTAACTTGTATTTCCTTCCTTAGGAATCCATTGCGTGGTTTTCACCAGAAAAGGTCCAAGTGTCCATTTATGAAACGTACAAATATTCCTCTAAAATCAGCCGAACTACGAATTCCGATTTACTCACCTGTTATCAGGAGAGAACCCAGTGCTGCATCTTTTAGAGCAGCGCTGACCCTGAAAAGTAATTCTAAACGTATTTACCAGTAACTTGTATTTCCTTCTATAGGAATCCATTGTGTGGTTTTCACCAGAAAAGTTTCCAGGTGTCCATTTTTTAGACTTACAAATATTCCTCTAAAATCAGTTGAACTACGAATTCCGATTTACTCACCTGTTATCAGGAGAGAACTCAGTGCTGCATCTTTTAGAGCAGCACTGACCCTGAAAAGTAATTCTAAGTGTATTTACCAGTAACTTGTATTTCCTTCCATAGGAATCCATTGTGTGGTTTTCACCAGAAAAGTTTCAAGTGTCCATTTTTGAAGCATACAAATATTCCTCTAAAATCACCCGAACTGCGAATTCTGATTTACTCACCTGTTATCGGAGAAAACCCAGTGCTGCATCTTTTAGGCCAGCACTGACCATGAAAAGTAATTATACGCGTACTTACCAGTAGCTTGTACTACCTTCCATAGGAATCCATTGTGTGGTTTTCACCAGAAAAGTTTCCAAATGTCCATTTTTTAGACTTACAAATATTCCTCTAAAATCAGTTGAACTACGAATTCCGATTTACTCACCTGATATCAGGAGAAAACCCAGTGCTGCATCTTTTAGACCAGCACTGACCATGAAAAGTAATTCTAAGCGTACTTACCAGTAACTTGTACTTCCTTCCATAGGAATCCATTGTGTGGTTTTCACCAGAAAAGTTTCTAAGTGTCCATTTTTGAAACGTACAAATATTCCTCTAAAATCAGCCGAAATACGACTTCTGATTTACTCACCTGTCATCAGGAGAGAACCCAGGGCTGCATCTTTTAGCCCAGCACTGACCCTGAAAAGTAATTCTAAGTGTACTTACCAGTAACTTGTATTTCCTTCCATAGGAATCCATTGTGTGGTTTTCACCAGAAAAGTTTCTAAGTGTCCATTTTTGAAATGTACAAATATTCCTCTAAAATCAGCCGAAATACGAATTCCGATTTACTCACCTGTTAGCAGGAGAGAACCCAGGGCTGCATCTTTTAGCCCAGCACTGACCCTAAAAAGTAATTCTAAGCGTACTTACCAGTAACTTGTATTTCCTTCCATAGGAATCCATTGTGTGGTTTTCACCAGAAAAGTTTCCAAGTGTCCATTTTGGAAGTGTACAAATATTCCTCTAAAATCAGCCGAACTACGAATTCTGATTTACTCACCTGTTATCAGGAATGAACTCAAGGCTGCATCTTTTAGCCCAGCACTGACCCAGAAAAGTAATCCTAATTGTACTTACCAGTAACTTGTATTTCCTTCCATAGGAATCCATTGTGTGGATTTCACCAGAAAAGTTTCTAAGTGACCATTTTTGAAACGTACAAATATTCCTCTAAAATCAGCCGAACTACGAATTCCAATTTACTCACCTGTTATCAGGAGAGAACCCAGTGCTGCATCTTTTAGAGCAGCACTGACCCTGAAAAGTAATTCTAAGCGTACTTACCAGTAACTTGTATTTCCATCCTTAGGAATCCATTGTGTGGTTTTCACCAGAAAAGTTTCCAAGTGTCCATTTATGAAACGTACAAATATTCCTCTAAAATCAGCCAAACTACCAATTCCGATTTACTCACCTGTTATCAGGAGAGAACCCAGTGCTGCATCTTTTAGAGCAGCACTGACCCTGAAAATTAATTCTAAGCGTATTTACCAGTAACTTGTATTTCCTTCCATAGGAATCCATTGTGTGGTTTTCACCAGAAAAGTTTCCAAGTGTCCATTTTTTAGACTTACAAATATTCCTCTAAAATCAGTTGAACTACGAATTCCGGTTTACTCACTTGTTATCAGGAGAGAACCCAGTGCTGCATCTTTTAGAGCAGAACTGACCCTGAAAAGTAATTCTAAGTGTATTTACCAGTAACTTGTATTTCCTTCTATAGGAATCCATTGTGTGGTTTTCACCAGAAAAGTTTCCAAGTGTCCATTTTTGAAGCGTACAAATATTCCTCTAAAATCACCCGAACTGCGAATTCTAATTTACTCACCTGTTATCAGGAGAAAACCCAGTGCTGCATCTTTTAGACCAGCACTGACCATGAAAAGTAATTCTAAGCGTACTTACCAGTAACTTGTACTTCCTTCCATAGGAATCCATTGTGTTGTTTTCACCAGAAAAGTTTCTAAGTGTTCATTTTTGAAACGTACAAATATTCCTCTAAAATCAGCTGAACTACGAATTCCGATTTACTCACCTGTTATCAGGAGAGAACCCAGTGCTGCATCTTTTAGCCTAGCACTGACCCTGAAAAGTAATTCTCAGCGTACTTACCAGTAACTTGTATTTCCTTCCTTAGGAATCCATTGTGTGGTTTTCACCAGAAAAGTTTCCAAGTGTCCATTTATGAAACGTACAAATATTCCTCTAAAATCAGCCAAACTACGAATTCCGATTTACTCACCTGTTATCAGGAGAGAACCCAGTGCTGCATCTTTTAGCCTAGCACTGACCCTGAAAAGTATTTCTAAGCGTACTTACCAGTAACTTGTATTATCTTCCATAGGAATCCATTGTGTGGTTTTCACCAGAAAAGTTTCTAAGTGTCCATTTTTGAAACGTACAAATATTCCTCTAAAATCAGCCGAAATGCGAATTCCGATATACTCACCTGTTATCAGGAGAGAACCCAGGGCTGCATCTTTTAGCCCAGCACTGACCCTGAACAGTAATTCTAAGCGTACTTACCAGTAACCTGTATTTCCTTCCATAGGAATCCATTGTGTGGTTTTCACCAGAAAAGTTTCTAAGTGTCCATTTTTGAAACGTACAAATATTCCTCTAAAATCAGCCGAACTAGGCCTGGGCAAAAATTTCGTTCCGTTCGCGGAAATTGCGATAATTTGACATTTTTGCGTTCCGCGGAGAGCGCGAAAATGTCAAAAATTCCGGTTTCCGCAGCTTGGCGATAATTTGTTTCTTGCTCGCGCTGTAAAATGATACATTCTCGCGCGCGCGCGATCGCCTTACCTGAATCCCTGCGTTCGCCGACAAGTTTTCTTGATCCGGTCGCGTTCTCCATGAGATGTTGTATTGTTTTTAGCCATTTGCGCTGTCTCGCGACAGTTCGCGCCCGCAGTGACGTCATGCGTCGCGCGATCACGTCTTTCTTCTCGCGATCATGCACCGCGAGAACAACTCAAAACAAGATGGCCGCGCCCGCAAGCAACCACATGGGTAAGTTGGCGACCCGCAACCATGCAGAAAATCTCGCGAACATGCCGGAAAAAAACTTCCGCATCTTTACGATATTTCTGCTTGTTTGCGATAATTTTAAACATTCTCGCGATAATTTGCGAAGGTTAATTCCGCAAATTCCGCCCACCCCTAAGCCGAACTACGAATTCCGATTTACTCACCTGTTATCAGGAGAGAACCCAGTGCTGCATCTTTTAGAGCAGCACTGACCCTGAAAAGTAATTCTAAGCGTATTTACCAGTAACTTGTATTTCCTTCCATAGGAATCCATTGTGTGGGTTTCACCAGAAAAGTTTCCAAGTGTCCATTTTTGAAACGTACAACTATTCCTCTAAAATCAGCCGAACTATGAATTTTGATTTACTCACCTGTTATCAGGAATGAACTCAAGGCTGCATCTTTTAGCCCAGCACTGACCCTGAAAAGTAATCCTAATCGTACTTACCAGTAACTTGTATTTCCTTCCATAGGAATCCATTGTGTGGTTTTCACCAGAAAAGTTTCCAAGTGTCCATTTTTTAGACTTAAAAATATTCCTCTAAAATCAGTTGAATTACGAATTCCGATTTACTCACCTGTTATCAGGAGAGAACCCAGTGCTGCATCTTTTAGCCTAGCACTGACCCTGAAAAGTATTTCTAAGCGTACTTACCAGTAACTTGTATTATCTTCTATAGGAATCCATTGTGTGGTTTTCACCAGAAAAGTTTCCAAGTGTCCATTTTTTAGACTTAAAAATATTCCTCTAAAATCAGTTGAATTACGAATTCCGATTTACTCACCTGATATCAGGAGAAAACCCAGTGCTGCATCTTTTAGACCAGCACTGACCATGAAAAGTAATTCTAAGCGTACTTACCAGTAACTTGTACTTCCTTCCATAGGAATCCATTGTGTGGTTTTCACCAGAAAAGTTTCTAAGTGTCCATTTTTGAAACGTACAAATATTCCTCTAAAATCAGCCGAAATACGACTTCTGATTTACTCACCTGTCATCAGGAGAGAACCCAGGGCTGCATCTTTTAGCCCAGCACTGACCCTGAAAAGTAATTCTAAGTGTACTTACCAGTAACTTGTATTTCCTTCCATAGGAATCCATTGTGTGGTTTTCACCAGAAAAGTTTCTAAGTGTCCATTTTTGAAATGTACAAATATTCCTCTAAAATCAGCCGAAATACGAATTCCGATTTACTCACCTGTTAGCAGGAGAGAACCCAGGGCTGCATCTTTTAGCCCAGCACTGACCCTAAAAAGTAATTCTAAGCGTACTTACCAGTAACTTGTATTTCCTTCCATAGGAATCCATTGTGTGGTTTTCACCAGAAAAGTTTCCAAGTGTCCATTTTGGAAGTGTACAAATATTCCTCTAAAATCAGCCGAACTACGAATTCTGATTTACTCACCTGTTATCAGGAATGAACTCAAGGCTGCATCTTTTAGCCCAGCACTGACCCTGAAAAGTAATCCTAATTGTACTTACCAGTAACTTGTATTTCCTTCCATAGGAATCCATTGTGTGGATTTCACCAGAAAAGTTTCTAAGTGACCATTTTTGAAACGTACAAATATTCCTCTAAAATCAGCCGAACTACGAATTCCAATTTACTCACCTGTTATCAGGAGAGAACCCAGTGCTGCATCTTTTAGAGCAGCACTGACCCTGAAAAGTAATTCTAAGCGTACTTACCAGTAACTTGTATTTCCATCCTTAGGAATCCATTGTGTGCTTTTCACCAGAAAAGTTTCCAAGTGTCCATTTATGAAACGTACAAATATTCCTCTAAAATCAGCCAAACTACCAATTCCGATTTAGTCACCTGTTATCAGGAGAGAACCCAGTGCTGCATCTTTTAGAGCAGCACTGACCCTGAAAATTAATTCTAAGCGTATTTACCAGTAACTTGTATTTCCTTCCATAGGAATCCATTGTGTGGTTTTCACCAGAAAAGTTTCCAAGTGTCCATTTTTTAGACTTACAAATATTCCTCTAAAATCAGTTGAACTACGAATTCCGGTTTACTCACCTGTTATCAGGAGAGAACCCAGTGCTGCATCTTTTAGAGCAGAACTGACCCTGAAAAGTAATTCTAAGTGTATTTACCAGTAACTTGTATTTCCTTCTATAGGAATCCATTGTGTGGTTTTCACCAGAAAAGTTTCCAAGTGTCCATTTTTGAAGCGTACAAATATTCCTCTAAAATCACCCGAACTGCGAATTCTGATTTACTCACCTGTTATCAGGAGAAAACCCAGTGCTGCATCTTTTAGACCAGCACTGACCATGAAAAGTAATTCTAAGCGTACTTACCAGTAACTTGTACTTCCTTCCATAGGAATCCATTGTGTTGTTTTCACCAGAAAAGTTTCTAAGTGTTCATTTTTGAAACGTACAAATATTCCTCTAAAATCAGCCGAACTACGAATTCCGATTTACTCACCTGTTATCAGGAGAGAACCCAGTGCTGCATCTTTTAGCCTAGCACTGACCCTGAAAAGTAATTCTCAGCGTACTTACCAGTAACTTGTATTTCCTTCCTTAGGAATCCATTGTGTGGTTTTCACCAGAAAAGTTTCCAAGTGTCCATTTATGAAACGTACAAATATTCCTCTAAAATCAGCCAAACTACGAATTCCGATTTACTCACCTGTTATCAGGAGAGAACCCAGTGCTGCATCTTTTAGCCTAGCACTGACCCTGAAAGGTATTTCTAAGCGTACTTACCAGTAACTTGTATTATCTTCCATAGGAATCCATTGTGTGGTTTTCACCAGAAAAGTTTCTAAGTGTCCATTTTTGAAACGTACAAATATTCCTCTAAAATCAGCCGAAATGCGAATTCCGATATACTCACCTGTTATCAGGAGAGAACCCAGGGCTGCATCTTTTAGCCCAGCACTGACCCTGAACAGTAATTCTAAGCGTACTTACCAGTAACCTGTATTTCCTTCCATAGGAATCCATTGTGTGGTTTTCACCAGAAAAGTTTCTAAGTGTCCATTTTTGAAACGTACAAATATTCCTCTAAAATCAGCCGAACTAGGCCTGGGCAAAAATTTCGTTCCGTTCGCGGAAATTGCGATAATTTGACATTTTTGCGTTCCGCGGAGAGCGCGAAAATGTCAAAAATTCCGGTTTCCGCAGCTTGGCGATAATTTGTTTCTTGCTCGCGCTGTAAAATGATACATTCTCGCGCGCGCGCGATCGCCTTACCTGAATCCCTGCGTTCGCCGACAAGTTTTCTTGATCCGGTCGCGTTCTCCATGAGATGTTGTATTGTTTTTAGCCATTTGCGCTGTCTCGCGACAGTTCGCGCCCGCAGTGACGTCATGCGTCGCGCGATCACGTCTTTCTTCTCGCGATCATGCACCGCGAGAACAACTCAAAACAAGATGGCCGCGCCCGCAAGCAACCACATGGGTAAGTTGGCGACCCGCAACCATGCAGAAAATCTCGCGAACATGCCGGAAAAAAACTTCCGCATCTTTACGATATTTCTGCTTGTTTGCGATAATTTTAAACATTCTCGCGATAATTTGCGAAGGTTAATTCCGCAAATTCCGCCCACCCCTAAGCCGAACTACGAATTCCGATTTACTCACCTGTTATCAGGAGAGAACCCAGTGCTGCATCTTTTAGAGCAGCACTGACCCTGAAAAGTAATTCTAAGCGTATTTACCAGTAACTTGTATTTCCTTCCATAGGAATCCATTGTGTGGGTTTCACCAGAAAAGTTTCCAAGTGTCCATTTTTAAAACGTACAACTATTCCTCTAAAATCAGCCGAACTATGAATTTTGATTTACTCACCTGTTATCAGGAATGAACTCAAGGCTGCATCTTTTAGCCCAGCACTGACCCTGAAAAGTAATCCTAATCGTACTTACCAGTAACTTGTATTTCCTTCCATAGGAATCCATTGTGTGGTTTTCACCAGAAAAGTTTCCAAGTGTCCATTTTTTAGACTTAAAAATATTCCTCTAAAATCAGTTGAATTACGAATTCCGATTTACTCACCTGTTATCAGGAGAGAACCCAGTGCTGCATCTTTTAGCCTAGCACTGACCCTGAAAAGTATTTCTAAGCGTACTTACCAGTAACTTGTATTATCTTCCATAGGAATCCATTGTGTGGTTTTCACCAGAAAAGTTTCTAAGTGTCCATTTTTGAAACGTACAAATATTCCTCTAAAATCAGCCGAAATGCGAATTCCGATATACTCACCTGTTATCAGGAGAGAACCCAGGGCTGCATCTTTTAGCCCAGCACTGACCCTGAACAGTAATTCTAAGCGTACTTACCAGTAACCTGTATTTCCTTCCATAGGAATCCATTGTGTGGTTTTCACCAGAAAAGTTTCTAAGTGTCCATTTTTGAAACGTACAAATATTCCTCTAAAATCAGCCGAACTATGAATTCCGATTTACTCACCTGTTATCAGGAGAGAACCCAGTGCTGCATCTTTTAGAGCAGCACTGACCCTGAAAAGTAATTCTAAGCGTATTTACCAGTAACTTGTATTTCCTTCCATAGGAATCCATTGTGTGGGTTTCACCAGAAAAGTTTCCAAGTGTCCATTTTTGAAACGTACAACTATTCCTCTAAAATCAGCCGAACTATGAATTTTGATTTACTCACCTGTTATCAGGAATGAACTCAAGGCTGCATCTTTTAGCCCAGCACTGACCCTGAAAAGTAATCCTAATCGTACTTACCAGTAACTTGTATTTCCTTCCATAGGAATCCATTGTGTGGTTTTCACCAGAAAAGTTTCCAAGTGTCCATTTTTTAGACTTACAAATATTCCTCTAAAATCAGTTGAATTACGAATTCCGATTTACTCACCTGTTATCAGGAGAGAACCCAGTGCTGCATCTTTTAGAGCAGCACTGACCCTGAAAAGTAATTCTAAGTGTATTTACCAGTAACTTGTATTTCCTTCCAAAGGAATCCATTGTGTGGTTTTCACCAGAAAAGTTTCCAAGTGTCCATTTTTGAAGCGTACAAATATTCCTCTAAAATCACCTGAACTGCGAATTTTGATTTACTCACCTGTTATCAGGAGAAAACCCAGTGCTGCATCTTTTAGGCCAGCACTGACCATGAAAAGTAATTCTAAGCGTTCTTACCAGTAACTTGTACTTCCTTCCATAGGAATCCATTGTGTGGTTTTCACAAGAAAAGTTTCTAAGTGTCCATTTTTGAAACATACAAATATTCCTCTAAAATCAGCCGAAATACAAATTCCTGTGTACTCACCTGTTATCAGGAGAGAACCCAGGGCTGCATCTTTTAGCCCAGCACTGACCCTGAAAAGTAATTCTAAGCGTACTTACAAGTAACTTGTATTTCCTTCCATAGGAATCCATTGTGTGGTTTTCACCAGAAAAGTTTCTAAGTGTCTACTTTTTTAAATGTACAAATATTCCTCTAAAATCAGCCAAACTACGAATTCCGATTTACTCACCTGTTATCAGGAGAGAACCCAGGGCTGCATCTTTTAGCCCAGCACTGACCCTGAAAAGTAATTCTAAGCGTACTTACCAGTAACTTGTACTTCCTTCCATAGGAATCCATTGTGTGGTTTTCACCAGAAAAGTTTCTAAGTGTCCATTTTTGAAACGTACAAATATTCCTCTAAAATCAGCCGAACTACGAATTCCGATTTACTCGCCTGTTATCAGGAGAGAACCCAGTGCTGCATCTTTTAGAGCAGCACTGACCCTGAAAAGTAATTCTAAGCGTATTTACCAGTAACTTGTATTTCCTTCCATAGAAATCCATTGTGTGGTTTTCACCAGAAAAATTTCCAAGTGTCCATTTTTGAAGCGTACAAATATTCCTCTAAAATCAGCCGAACTACGAATTCTGATTTACTCACCTGTTATCAGGATAAAACCCAGTGCTGTGTCTTTTAGACCAGCACTGACTATGAAAAGTAATTCTAAGCGTACTTACCAGTAACTTGTACTTCCTTCCATAGGAATCCATTGTGTGATTTTCACCAGAAAAGTTTCTAAGTGTCCATTTTTGAAACGCACAAATATTCCTCTAAAATCAGCCGAAATACGAATTCCTGTTTATTCACCTGTTATCAGGAGAGAACCCAGGGCTGCATCTTTTAGCCCAGCACTGACTATGAAAAGTAATTCTAAGCATACTTACCAGTAACTTGTATTTCCTTCCATAGGAATCCATTGTGTGGTTTTCACCAGAAAAGTTTCTAAGTGTCCATTTTTTAAATGTACAAATATTCCTCTAAAATCAGCCGAAC
Organism: Triturus cristatus; assembly: GCF_964204655.1. Lineage (NCBI taxonomy): Eukaryota > Metazoa > Chordata > Amphibia > Caudata > Salamandridae > Triturus > Triturus cristatus. The sequence continues at coordinate 910,057,323 of NC_140579.1, forward strand.
TACGAATTCCGATTTACTCACCTGTTATCAGGAGAGAACCCAGTGCTGCATCTTTTAGAGCAGCACTGACCCTGAAAAGTAATTCTAAGCGTATTTACTAGTAACTTGTATTTCCTTCCATAGGAATCCATTGTGTGGTTTTCACCAGAAAAGTTTCCAAATGTCCATTTTTTGACTTACAAATATTCCTCTAAAATCGGTTGAACTACGAATTCCGATTTACTCACCTGATATCAGGAGAAAACCCAGTGCTGCATCTCTTAGACCAGCACTGACTATGAAAAGTAATTCTAAGCGTACTTACCAGTAACTTGTATTTCCTTCCATAGGAATCCATTGTGTGGTTTGCACCAGAAAATTTTCCAAGTGTCCATTTTTGAAGCGTACAAATATTCCTCTAAAATCAGCCGAACTACGAATTCTGATTTACTCACCTGTTATCAGGAGAAAACCCAGTGCTGCATCTTTTAGACCAGCACTGACCCTGAAAAGTAATTCTAAGCATACTTACCAGTAACTTGTATTTCCTTCCATAGGAATCCATTGTGTGGGTTTCACCAGAAAAGTTTCCAAGTGTCCATTTTGAAACGTACAACTATTCCTCTAAAATCAGCCGAACTATAAATTTTGATTTACTCACCTGTTATCAGGAATTAACTCAAGGCTGCATCTTTTAGCCCAGCACTGACCCTGAAAAGTAATCCTAATCGTACTTACCAGTAACTTGTATTTCCTTCCATAGGAATCCATTGTGTTGTTTTCACCAGAAAAGTTTCCAAGTGTCCATTTTTGAAACGTACAAATATTCCTCTAAAATCAGCCGAACTACGAATTCCGATTTACTCGCCTGTTATCAGGAGAGAACCCAGTGCTGCATCTTTTAGAGCAGCACTGACCCTGAAAAGTAATTCTAAGCGTATTTACCAGTAACTTGTATTTCCTTCCATAGAAATCCATTGTGTGGTTTTCACCAGAAAAATTTCCAAGTGTCCATTTTTGAAGCGTACAAATATTCCTCTAAAATCAGCCGAACTACGAATTCTGATTTACTCACCTGTTATCAGGATAAAACCCAGTGCTGTGTCTTTTAGACCAGCACTGACTATGAAAAGTAATTCTAAGCGTACTTACCAGTAACTTGTACTTCCTTCCATAGGAATCCATTGTGTGATTTTCACCAGAAAAGTTTCTAAGTGTCCATTTTTGAAACGCACAAATATTCCTCTAAAATCAGCCGAAATACGAATTCCTGTTTATTCACCTGTTATCAGGAGAGAACCCAGGGCTGCATCTTTTAGCCCAGCACTGACTATGAAAAGTAATTCTAAGCATACTTACCAGTAACTTGTATTTCCTTCCATAGGAATCCATTGTGTGGTTTTCACCAGAAAAGTTTCTAAGTGTCCATTTTTTAAATGTACAAATATTCCTCTAAAATCAGCCGAACTACGAATTCCGATTTACTCACCTGTTATCAGGAGAGAACCCAGTGCTGCATCTTTTAGAGCAGCACTGACCCTGAAAAGTAATTCTAAGCGTATTTACTAGTAACTTGTATTTCCTTCCATAGGAATCCATTGTGTGGTTTTCACCAGAAAAGTTTCCAAATGTCCATTTTTTGACTTACAAATATTCCTCTAAAATCGGTTGAACTACGAATTCCGATTTACTCACCTGATATCAGGAGAAAACCCAGTGCTGCATCTCTTAGACCAGCACTGACTATGAAAAGTAATTCTAAGCGTACTTACCAGTAACTTGTATTTCCTTCCATAGGAATCCATTGTGTGGTTTGCACCAGAAAATTTTCCAAGTGTCCATTTTTGAAGCGTACAAATATTCCTCTAAAATCAGCCGAACTACGAATTCTGATTTACTCACCTGTTATCAGGAGAAAACCCAGTGCTGCATCTTTTAGACCAGCACTGACCCTGAAAAGTAATTCTAAGCATACTTACCAGTAACTTGTATTTCCTTCCATAGGAATCCATTGTGTGGGTTTCACCAGAAAAGTTTCCAAGTGTCCATTTTGAAACGTACAACTATTCCTCTAAAATCAGCCGAACTATAAATTTTGATTTACTCACCTGTTATCAGGAATTAACTCAAGGCTGCATCTTTTAGCCCAGCACTGACCCTGAAAAGTAATCCTAATCGTACTTACCAGTAACTTGTATTTCCTTCCATAGGAATCCATTGTGTTGTTTTCACCAGAAAAGTTTCCAAGTGTCCATTTTTGAAACGTACAAATATTCCTCTAAAATCAGCCGAACTACGAATTCCGATTTACTCGCCTGTTATCAGGAGAGAACCCAGTGCTGCATCTTTTAGAGCAGCACTGACCCTGAAAAGTAATTCTAAGCGTATTTACCAGTAACTTGTATTTCCTTCCATAGAAATCCATTGTGTGGTTTTCACCAGAAAAATTTCCAAGTGTCCATTTTTGAAGCGTACAAATATTCCTCTAAAATCAGCCGAACTACGAATTCTGATTTACTCACCTGTTATCAGGATAAAACCCAGTGCTGTGTCTTTTAGACCAGCACTGACTATGAAAAGTAATTCTAAGCGTACTTACCAGTAACTTGTACTTCCTTCCATAGGAATCCATTGTGTGATTTTCACCAGAAAAGTTTCTAAGTGTCCATTTTTGAAACGCACAAATATTCCTCTAAAATCAGCCGAAATACGAATTCCTGTTTATTCACCTGTTATCAGGAGAGAACCCAGGGCTGCATCTTTTAGCCCAGCACTGACTATGAAAAGTAATTCTAAGCATACTTACCAGTAACTTGTATTTCCTTCCATAGGAATCCATTGTGTGGTTTTCACCAGAAAAGTTTCTAAGTGTCCATTTTTTAAATGTACAAATATTCCTCTAAAATCAGCCGAACTACGAATTCCGATTTACTCACCTGTTATCAGGAGAGAACCCAGTGCTGCATCTTTTAGAGCAGCACTGACCCTGAAAAGTAATTCTAAGCGTATTTACTAGTAACTTGTATTTCCTTCCATAGGAATCCATTGTGTGGTTTTCACCAGAAAAGTTTCCAAATGTCCATTTTTTGACTTACAAATATTCCTCTAAAATCGGTTGAACTACGAATTCCGATTTACTCACCTGATATCAGGAGAAAACCCAGTGCTGCATCTCTTAGACCAGCACTGACTATGAAAAGTAATTCTAAGCGTACTTACCAGTAACTTGTATTTCCTTCCATAGGAATCCATTGTGTGGTTTGCACCAGAAAATTTTCCAAGTGTCCATTTTTGAAGCGTACAAATATTCCTCTAAAATCAGCCGAACTACGAATTCTGATTTACTCACCTGTTATCAGGAGAAAACCCAGTGCTGCATCTTTTAGACCAGCACTGACCCTGAAAAGTAATTCTAAGCATACTTACCAGTAACTTGTATTTCCTTCCATAGGAATCCATTGTGTGGGTTTCACCAGAAAAGTTTCCAAGTGTCCATTTTGAAACGTACAACTATTCCTCTAAAATCAGCCGAACTATAAATTTTGATTTACTCACCTGTTATCAGGAATTAACTCAAGGCTGCATCTTTTAGCCCAGCACTGACCCTGAAAAGTAATCCTAATCGTACTTACCAGTAACTTGTATTTCCTTCCATAGGAATCCATTGTGTTGTTTTCACCAGAAAAGTTTCCAAGTGTCCATTTTTGAAACGTACAAATATTCCTCTAAAATCAGCCGAACTACGAATTCCGATTTACTCGCCTGTTATCAGGAGAGAACCCAGTGCTGCATCTTTTAGAGCAGCACTGACCCTGAAAAGTAATTCTAAGCGTATTTACCAGTAACTTGTATTTCCTTCCATAGAAATCCATTGTGTGGTTTTCACCAGAAAAATTTCCAAGTGTCCATTTTTGAAGCGTACAAATATTCCTCTAAAATCAGCCGAACTACGAATTCTGATTTACTCACCTGTTATCAGGATAAAACCCAGTGCTGTGTCTTTTAGACCAGCACTGACTATGAAAAGTAATTCTAAGCGTACTTACCAGTAACTTGTACTTCCTTCCATAGGAATCCATTGTGTGATTTTCACCAGAAAAGTTTCTAAGTGTCCATTTTTGAAACGCACAAATATTCCTCTAAAATCAGCCGAAATACGAATTCCTGTTTATTCACCTGTTATCAGGAGAGAACCCAGGGCTGCATCTTTTAGCCCAGCACTGACTATGAAAAGTAATTCTAAGCATACTTACCAGTAACTTGTATTTCCTTCCATAGGAATCCATTGTGTGGTTTTCACCAGAAAAGTTTCTAAGTGTCCATTTTTTAAATGTACAAATATTCCTCTAAAATCAGCCGAACTACGAATTCCGATTTACTCACCTGTTATCAGGAGAGAACCCAGTGCTGCATCTTTTAGAGCAGCACTGACCCTGAAAAGTAATTCTAAGCGTATTTACTAGTAACTTGTATTTCCTTCCATAGGAATCCATTGTGTGGTTTTCACCAGAAAAGTTTCCAAATGTCCATTTTTTGACTTACAAATATTCCTCTAAAATCGGTTGAACTACGAATTCCGATTTACTCACCTGATATCAGGAGAAAACCCAGTGCTGCATCTCTTAGACCAGCACTGACTATGAAAAGTAATTCTAAGCGTACTTACCAGTAACTTGTATTTCCTTCCATAGGAATCCATTGTGTGGTTTGCACCAGAAAATTTTCCAAGTGTCCATTTTTGAAGCGTACAAATATTCCTCTAAAATCAGCCGAACTACGAATTCTGATTTACTCACCTGTTATCAGGAGAAAACCCAGTGCTGCATCTTTTAGACCAGCACTGACCCTGAAAAGTAATTCTAAGCATACTTACCAGTAACTTGTATTTCCTTCCATAGGAATCCATTGTGTGGGTTTCACCAGAAAAGTTTCCAAGTGTCCATTTTGAAACGTACAACTATTCCTCTAAAATCAGCCGAACTATAAATTTTGATTTACTCACCTGTTATCAGGAATTAACTCAAGGCTGCATCTTTTAGCCCAGCACTGACCCTGAAAAGTAATCCTAATCGTACTTACCAGTAACTTGTATTTCCTTCCATAGGAATCCATTGTGTTGTTTTCACCAGAAAAGTTTCCAAGTGTCCATTTTTTAGACCTACAAATATTCCTCTACAATCAGTTGAACTACGAATTCCGATTTACTCACCTGTTATCAGGAGAGAACCCAGTGCTGCATCTTTTAGAGCAGCACTGATCCTGAAAAGTAATTCTAAGTGTATTTACCAGTAACTTGTATTTCCTTCCATAGGAATCCATTGTGTGGTTTTCACCAGAAAAGTTTCCAAGTGTCCATTTTTGAAGCGTACAAATATTCCTCTAAAATCACCCGAACTGCGAATTCTGAGTTACTCACCTGTTATCAGGAGAAAACCCAGTGCTGCATCTTTTAGGCCAGCACTGACCATGAAAAGTAATTCTAAGCGTACTTACCAGTAACTTGTACTTCCTTCCATAGGAATCCATTGTGTGGTTTTCACCAGAAAAGTTTCTAAGTGTCCATTTTTGAAACGTACAAATATTCCTCTAAAATCAGCCGAACTACGAATTCCTGTTTACTCACCTGTTATCAGGAGAGAACCCAGGGCTACATCTTTTAGCCCAGCACTGACTATGAAAAGTAATTCTAAACGTACTTACCAGTAACTTGTATTTCCTTCCATAGGAATCCATTGTGTGGTTTTCACCGGAAAAGTTTCTAACTGTCCATTTTTTAAATGTACAAATATTCCTCTAAAATCAGCCGAACTACAAATTCTGATTTACTCACCTGTTATCAGGAGAGAACCCAGTGCTGCATCTTTTAGAGCAGCACTGACCCTGAAAAGTAATTCTAAGCGTATTTACTAGTAACTTTTATTTCCTTCCATAGGAATCCATTGTGTGGTTTTCACCAGAAAAGTTTCAAAATGTCCATTTTTTAGACTTACAAATATTCCTCTAAAATCAGTTGAACTACGAATTCCGATTTACTCACCTGATATCAGGAGAAAACCCAGTGCTGCATCTTTTAGACCAGCACTGACTATGAAAATTAATTCTAAGCATACTTACCAGTAAATTGTACTTCCTTCCATAGGAATCCATTGTGTGGTTTTCACCAGAAAAGTTTCTAAGTGTCCATTTTTGAAACGTACAAATACTCCTCTAAAACCAGCCGAACTACGAATTCCAATTTACTCACCTGTTATCAGGAGAGAACCCAGTGCTGCATCTTTTAGAGCAGCACTGACCCTGAAAAGTAATTCTAAGCGTATTTACCAGTAACTTGTATTTCCTTCCATAGGAATCCATTGTGTGGTTTTCACCAGAAAATTTTCCAAGTGTCCATTTTTGAAGCGTACAAATATTCCTCTAAAATCAGCCGAACTACGAATTCTGATTTACTCACCTGTTATCAGGAGAAAACCCAGTGCTGCATCTTTTAGACCAGCACTGACTATGAAAAGTAATTCTAAGCGTACTTACCAGTAACTTGTACTTCCTTCCATGGGAATCCATTGTGTGATTTTCACCAGAAAAGTTTCTAAGTGTCCTTTTTTGAAACGTACAAATATTCCTCTAAAATCAGCCGAACTACGAATTCTGATTTACTCACCTGTTATCAGGAATGAACTCAAGGCTGCATCTTTTAGCCCAGCACTGACCCTGAAAAGTAATCCTAATTGTACTTACCAGTAACTTGTATTTCCTTCCATAGGAATCCATTGTGTGGATTTCACCAGAAAAGTTTCTAAGTGACCATTTTTGAAACGTACAAATATTCCTCTAAAATCAGCCGAACTACGAATTCCAATTTACTCACCTGTTATCAGGAGAGAACCCAGGGCTGCATCTTTTAGCCCAGCACTGACTATGAAAAGTAATTCTAAGCGTACTTACTAGTAACTTGTATTTCCTTCCATAGGAATCCATTGTGTGGTTTTCACCGGAAAAGTTTCTAAGTGTCCATTTTTTAAATGTACAAATATTCCTCTAAAATCAGCCGAACTACGAATTCTGATTTACTCACCTGTTATCAGGAGAGAACCCAGTGCTGCATCTTTTAGAGCAGCACTGACCCTGAAAAGTAATTCTAAGCGTATTTACTAGTAACTTTTATTTCCTTACATAGGAATCCATTGTGAGGTTTTCACCAGAAAAGTTTCCAAATGTCCATTTTTTAGACATACAAATATTCCTCTAAAATCAGTTGAACTACGAATTCCGATTTACTCACCTGATATCAGGATAAAACCCAGTGCTGCATCTTTTAGACCAGCACTGACCATGAAAATTCATTCTAAGCGTACTTACCAGTAACTTGTACTTCCTTCCATAGGAATCCATTGTGTGGTTTTCACCAGAAAAGTTTCTAAGTGTCCATTTTTTAGACTTACAAATATTCCTCTAAAATCAGTTGAACTACAAATTCCAATTTACTCACCTGTTATCAGGAGAGAACCCAGTGCTGCATCTTTTAGAGCAGCACTGACCCTGAAAAGTAATTCTAAGTGTATTTACCAGTAACTTGTATTTCCTTCCATAGGAATCCATTGTGTGGTTTTCACCAGAAAAGTTTCAAGTGTCCTTTTATGAAACGTACAAATATTCCTCTAAAATCAGCCGAACTACGAATTCCGATTTACCCACCTGTTATCAGGAGAGAACCCAGTGCTGCATCTTTTAGGCCAGCACTGACCATGAAAAGTAATTATACGCGTACTTACCAGTAGCTTGTACTTCCTTCCATAGGAATCCATTGTGTGGTTTTCACCAGAAAAGTTTCCAAATGTCCATTTTTTAGACTTACAAATATTCCTCTAAAATCAGTTGAACTACGAATTCCGATTTACTCACCTGATATCAGGAGAAAACCCAGTGCTGCATCTTTTAGACCAGCACTGACCATGAAAAGTAATTCTAAGCATACTTACCAGTAACTTGTACTTCCTTCCATAGGAATCCATTGTGTGGTTTTCACCAGAAAAGTTTCTAAGTGTCCATTTTTGAAACGTACAAATATTCCTCTAAAATCAGCCGAAATACGACTTCTGATTTACTCACCTGTCATCAGGAGAGAACCCAGGGCTGCATCTTTTAGCCCAGCACTGACCCTGAAAAGTAATTCTAAGTGTACTTACCAGTAACTTGTATTTCCTTCCATAGGAATCCATTGTGTGGTTTTCACCAGAAAAGTTTCTAAGTGTCCATTTTTGAAATGTACAAATATTCCTCTAAAATCAGCCGAAATACGAATTCCGATTTACTCACCTGTTAGCAGGAGAGAACCCAGGGCTGCATCTTTTAGCCCAGCACTGACCCTAAAAAGTAATTCTAAGCGTACTTACCAGTAACTTGTATTTCCTTCCATAGGAATCCATTGTGTGGTTTTCACCAGAAAAGTTTCCAAGTGTCCATTTTGGAAGTGTACAAATATTCCTCTAAAATCAGCCGAACTACGAATTCTGATTTACTCACCTGTTATCAGGAATGAACTCAAGGCTGCATCTTTTAGCCCAGCACTGACCCTGAAAAGTAATCCTAATTGTACTTACCAGTAACTTGTATTTCCTTCCATAGGAATCCATTGTGTGGATTTCACCAGAAAAGTTTCTAAGTGACCATTTTTGAAACGTACAAATATTCCTCTAAAATCAGCCGAACTACGAATTCCAATTTACTCACCTGTTATCAGGAGAGAACCCAGTGCTGCATCTTTTAGAGCAGCACTGACCCTGAAAAGTAATTCTAAGCGTACTTACCAGTAACTTGTATTTCCATCCTTAGGAATCCATTGTGTGGTTTTCACCAGAAAAGTTTCCAAGTGTCCATTTATGAAACATACAAATATTCCTCTAAAATCAGCCGAACTACCAATTCCGATTTACTCACCTGTTATCAGGAGAGAACCCAGTGCTGCATCTTTTAGAGCAGCACTGACCCTGAAAATTAATTCTAAGCGTATTTACCAGTAACTTGTATTTCCTTCCATAGGAATCCATTGTGTGGTTTTCACCAGAAAAGTTTCCAAGTGTCCATTTTTTAGACTTACAAATATTCCTCTAAAATCAGTTGAACTACGAATTCCGGTTTACTCACCTGTTATCAGGAGAGAACCCAGTGCTGCATCTTTTAGAGCAGAACTGACCCTGAAAAGTAATTCTAAGTGTATTTACCAGTAACTTGTATTTCCTTCTATAGGAATCCATTGTGTGGTTTTCACCAGAAAAGTTTCCAAGTGTCCATTTTTGAAGCGTACAAATATTCCTCTAAAATCACCCGAACTGCGAATTCTGATTTACTCACCTGTTATCAGGAGAAAACCCAGTGCTGCATCTTTTAGACCAGCACTGACCATGAAAAGTAATTCTAAGCGTACTTACCAGTAACTTGTACTTCCTTCCATAGGAATCCATTGTGTTGTTTTCACCAGAAAAGTTTCTAAGTGTTCATTTTTGAAACGTACAAATATTCCTCTAAAATCAGCCGAACTACGAATTCCGATTTACTCACCTGTTATCAGGAGAGAACCCAGTGCTGCATCTTTTAGCCTAGCACTGACCCTGAAAAGTAATTCTCAGCGTACTTACCAGTAACTTGTATTTCCTTCCTTAGGAATCCATTGTGTGGTTTTCACCAGAAAAGTTTCCAAGTGTCCATTTATGAAACGTACAAATATTCCTCTAAAATCAGCCAAACTACGAATTCCGATTTACTCACCTGTTATCAGGAGAGAACCCAGTGCTGCATCTTTTAGCCTAGCACTGACCCTGAAAAGTATTTCTAAGCGTACTTACCAGTAACTTGTATTATCTTCCATAGGAATCCATTGTGTGGTTTTCACCAGAAAGTTTCTAAGTGTCCATTTTTGAAACGTACAAATATTCCTCTAAAATCAGCCGAAATGCGAATTCCGATATACTCACCTGTTATCAGGAGAGAACCCAGGGCTGCATCTTTTAGCCCAGCACTGACCCTGAACAGTAATTCTAAGCGTACTTACCAGTAACCTGTATTTCCTTCCATAGGAATCCATTGTGTGGTTTTCACCAGAAAAGTTTCTAAGTGTCCATTTTTGAAACGTACAAATATTCCTCTAAAATCAGCCGAACTAGGCCTGGGCAAAAATTTCGTTCCGTTCGCGGAAATTGCGATAATTTGACATTTTTGCGTTCCGCGGAGAGCGCGAAAATGTCAAAAATTCCGGTTTCCGCAGCTTGGCGATAATTTGTTTCTTGCTCGCGCTGTAAAATGATACATTCTCGCGCGCGCGCGATCGCCTTACCTGAATCCCTGCGTTCGCCGACAAGTTTTCTTGATCCGGTCGCGTTCTCCATGAGATGTTGTATTGTTTTTAGCCATTTGCGCTGTCTTGCGACAGTTCGCGCCCGCAGTGACGTCATGCGTCGCGCGATCACGTCTTTCTTCTCGCGATCATGCACCGCGAGAACAACTCAAAACAAGATGGCCGCGCCCCCAAGCAACCACATGGGTAAGTTGGCGACCCGCAACCATGCAGAAAATCTCGCGAACATGCCGGAAAAAAACTTCCGCATCTTTGCGATATTTCTGCTTGTTTGCGATAATTTTAAACATTCTCGCGATAATTTGCGAAGGTTAATTCCGCAAATTCCGCCCACCCCTAAGCCGAACTACGAATTCCGATTTACTCACCTGTTATCAGGAGAGAACCCAGTGCTGCATCTTTTAGAGCAGCACTGACCCTGAAAAGTAATTCTAAGCGTATTTACCAGTAACTTGTATTTCCTTCCATAGGAATCCATTGTGTGGGTTTCACCAGAAAAGTTTCCAAGTGTCCATTTTTGAAACGTACAACTATTCGTCTAAAATCAGCCGAACTATGAATTTTGATTTACTCACCTGTTATCAGGATTGAACTCAAGGCTGCATCTTTTAGCCCAGCACTGACCCTGAAAAGTAATCCTAATCGTACTTACCAGTAACTTGTATTTCCTTCCATAGGAATCCATTGTGTGGTTTTCACCAGAAAAGTTTCCAAGTGTCCATTTTTTAGACTTACAAATATTCCTCTAAAATCAGTTGAATTACGAATTCCGATTTACTCACCTGTTATCAGGAGAGAACCCAGTGCTGCATCTTTTAGCCTAGCACTGACCCTGAAAAGTATTTCTAAGCGTACTTACCAGTAACTTGTATTATCTTCCATAGGAATCCATTGTGTGGTTTTCACCAGAAAAGTTTCTAAGTGTCCATTTTTGAAACGTACAAATATTCCTCTAAAATCAGCCGAAATGCGAATTCCGATATACTCACCTGTTATCAGGAGAAAACCCAGGGCTGCATCTTTTAGCCCAGCACTGACCCTGAACAGTAATTCTAAGCGTACTTACCAGTAACCTGTATTTCCTTCCATAGGAATCCATTGTGTGGTTTTCACCAGAAAAGTTTCTAAGTGTCCATTTTTGAAACGTACAAATATTCCTCTAAAATCAGCCGAACTACGAATTCCGATTTACTCACCTGTTATCAGGAGAGAACCCAGTGCTGCATCTTTTAGAGCAGCACTGACCCTGAAAAGTAATTCTAAGCGTATTTACCAGTAACTTGTATTTCCTTCCATAGGAATCCATTGTGTGGGTTTCACCAGAAAAGTTTCCAAGTGTCCATTTTTGAAACGTACAACTATTCCTCTAAAATCAGCCGAACTATGAATTTTGATTTACTCACCTGTTATCAGGAATGAACTCAAGGCTGCATCTTTTAGCCCAGCACTGACCCTGAAAAGTAATCCTAATCGTACTTACCAGTAACTTGTATTTCCTTCCATAGGAATCCATTGTGTGGTTTTCACCAGAAAAGTTTCCAAGTGTCCATTTTTTAGACTTACAAATATTCCTCTAAAATCAGTTGAATTACGAATTCCGATTTACTCACCTGTTATCAGGAGAGAACCCAGTGCTGCATCTTTTAGAGCAGCACTGACCCTGAAAAGTAATTCTAAGTGTATTTACCAGTAACTTGTATTTCCTTCCAAAGGAATCCATTGTGTGGTTTTCACCAGAAAAGTTTCCAAGTGTCCATTTTTGAAGCGTACAAATATTCCTCTAAAATCACCTGAACTGCGAATTCTGATTTACTCACCTGTTATCAGGAGAAAACCCAGTGCTGCATCTTTTAGGCCAGCACTGACCATGAAAAGTAATTCTAAGCGTTCTTACCAGTAACTTGTACTTCCTTCCATAGGAATCCATTGTGTGGTTTTCACAAGAAAAGTTTCTAAGTGTCCATTTTTGAAACATACAAATATTCCTCTAAAATCAGCCGAAATACAAATTCCTGTGTACTCACCTGTTATCAGGAGAGAACCCAGGGCTGCATCTTTTAGCCCAGCACTGACCCTGAAAAGTAATTCTAAGCGTACTTACAAGTAACTTGTATTTCCTTCCATAGGAATCCATTGTGTGGTTTTCACCAGAAAAGTTTCTAAGTGTCTACTTTTTTAAATGTACAAATATTCCTCTAAAATCAGCCAAACTACGAATTCCGATTTACTCACCTGTTATCAGGAGAGAACCCAGGGCTGCATCTTTTAGCCCAGCACTGACCCTGAAAAGTAATTCTAAGCGTACTTACCAGTAACTTGTACTTCCTTCCATAGGAATCCATTGTGTGGTTTTCACCAGAAAAGTTTCTAAGTGTCCATTTTTGAAACGTACAAATATTCCTCTAAAATCAGCCGAACTACGAATTCCGATTTACTCGCCTGTTATCAGGAGAGAACCCAGTGCTGCATCTTTTAGAGCAGCACTGACCCTGAAAAGTAATTCTAAGCGTATTTACCAGTAACTTGTATTTCCTTCCATAGAAATCCATTGTGTGGTTTTCACCAGAAAAATTTCCAAGCGTCCATTTTTGAAGCGTACAAATATTCCTCTAAAATCAGCCGAACTACGAATTCTGATTTACTCACCTGTTATCAGGATAAAACCCAGTGCTGTGTCTTTTAGACCAGCACTGACTATGAAAAGTAATTCTAAGCGTACTTACCAGTAACTTGTACTTCCTTCCATAGGAATCCATTGTGTGATTTTCACCAGAAAAGTTTCTAAGTGTCCATTTTTGAAACGCACAAATATTCCTCTAAAATCAGCCGAAATACGAATTCCTGTTTATTCACCTGTTATCAGGAGAGAACCCAGGGCTGCATCTTTTAGCCCAGCACTGACCCTGAAAAGTAATTCAAAGCGTACTTACAAGTAACTTGTATTTCCTTCCATAGGAATCCATTGTGTGGTTTTCACCAGAAAAGTTTCTAAGTGTCTACTTTTTTAAATGTACAAATATTCCTCTAAAATCAGCCAAACTACGAATTCCGATTTACTCACCTGTTATCAGGAGAGAACCCAGGGCTGCATCTTTTAGCCCAGCACTGACCCTGAAAAGTAATTCTAAGCGTACTTACCAGTAACTTGTACTTCCTTCCATAGGAATCCATTGTGTGGTTTTCACCAGAAAAGTTTCTAAGTGTCCATTTTTGAAACGTACAAATATTCCTCTAAAATCAGCCGAACTACGAATTCCGATTTACTCGCCTGTTATCAGGAGAGAACCCAGTGCTGCATCTTTTAGAGCAGCACTGACCCTGAAAAGTAATTCTAAGCGTATTTACCAGTAACTTGTATTTCCTTCCATAGAAATCCATTGTGTGGTTTTCACCAGAAAAATTTCCAAGTGTCCATTTTTGAAGCGTACAAATATTCCTCTAAAATCAGCCGAACTACGAATTCTGATTTACTCACCTGTTATCAGGATAAAACCCAGTGCTGTGTCTTTTAGACCAGCACTGACTATGAAAAGTAATTCTAAGCGTACTTACCAGTAACTTGTACTTCCTTCCATAGGAATCCATTGTGTGATTTTCACCAGAAAAGTTTCTAAGTGTCCATTTTTGAAACGCACAAATATTCCTCTAAAATCAGCCGAAATACGAATTCCTGTTTATTCACCTGTTATCAGGAGAGAACCCAGGGCTGCATCTTTTAGCCCAGCACTGACTATGAAAAGTAATTCTAAGCATACTTACCAGTAACTTGTATTTCCTTCCATAGGAATCCATTGTGTGGTTTTCACCGGAAAAGTTTCTAAGTGTCCATTTTTTAAATGTACAAATATTCCTCTAAAATCAGCCGAACTACAAATTCCGATTTACTCACCTGTTATCAGGAGAGAACCCAGTGCTGCATCTTTTAGAGCAGCACTGACCCTGAAAAGTAATTCTAAGCGTATTTACTAGTAACTTGTATTTCCTTCCATAGGAATCCATTGTGTGGTTTTCACCAGAAAAGTTTCCAAATGTCCATTTTTTGACTTACAAATATTCCTCTAAAATCGGTTGAACTACAAATTCAAATTTACTCACCTGATATCAGGAGAAAACCCAGTGCTGCGTCTTTTGGACCAGCACTGACTATGAAAAGTAATTCTAAGCATACTTACCAGTAACTTGTATTTCCTTCCATAGGAATCCATTGTGTGGTTTTCACCAGAAAATTTTCCAAGTGTCCATTTTTGAAGCGTACAAATATTCCTCTAAAATCACCCGAACTGCGAATTCTGATTTACTCACCTGTTATCAGGAGAAAACCCAGTGCTGCATCTTTTAGGCCAGCACTTACCATGAAAAGTAATTCTAAGCGTACTTACCAGTAACTTGTACTTCCTTCCATAGGAATCCATTGTGTGGTTTTCACCAGAAAAGTTTCTAAGTGTCCATTTTTGAAACGTACAAATATTCCTCTAAAATCAGCCGAAATACGAATTCCTGTTTACTCACCTGTTATCAGGAGAGAACCCAGGGCTACATCTTTTAGCCCAGCACTGACTATGAAAAGTAATTCTAAACGTACTTACCAGTAACTTGTATTTCCTTCCATAGAAATCCATTGTGTGGTTTTCACCAGAAAAATTTCCAAGTGTCCATTTTTGAAGCGTACAAATATTCCTCTAAAATCAGCCGAAGTACGAATTCTGATTTACTCACCTGTTATCAGGATAAAACCCAGTGCTGCGTCTTTTAGACCAGCACTGACTATGAAAAGTAATTCTAAGCGTACTTACCAGTAACTTGTACTTCCTTCCATAGGAATCCATTGTGTGATTTTCACCAGAAAAGTTTCTAAGTGTCCATTTTTGAAACGCACAAATATTCCTCTAAAATCAGCCGAAATACGAATTCCTGTTTATTCACCTGTTATCAGGAGAGAACCCAGGGCTGCATCTTTTAGCCCAGCACTGACTATGAAAAGTAATTCTAAGCATACTTACCAGTAACTTGTATTTCCTTCCATAGGAATCCATTGTGTGGTTTTCACCGGAAAAGTTTCTAAGTGTCCATTTTTTAAATGTACAAATATTCCTCTAAAATCAGCCGAACTACAAATTCCGATTTACTCACCTGTTATCAGGAGAGAACCCAGTGCTGCATCTTTTAGAGCAGCACTGACCCTGAAAAGTAATTCTAAGCGTATTTACTAGTAACTTGTATTTCCTTCCATAGGAATCCATTGTGTGGTTTTCACCAGAAAAGTTTCCAAATGTCCATTTTTTGACTTACAAATATTCCTCTAAAATCGGTTGAACTACAAATTCAAATTTACTCACCTGATATCAGGAGAAAACCCAGTGCTGCGTCTTTTGGACCAGCACTGACTATGAAAAGTAATTCTAAGCATACTTACCAGTAACTTGTATTTCCTTCCATAGGAATCCATTGTGTGGTTTTCACCAGAAAATTTTCCAAGTGTCCATTTTTGAAGCGTACAAATATTCCTCTAAAATCAGCCGAACTATGAATTTTGATTTACTCACCTGTTATCAGGAATGAACTCAAGGCTGCATCTTTTAGCCCAGCACTGACAATGAAAAGTAATCCTAATCGTACTTACCAGTAACTTGTATTTCCTTCCAAGGAATCCATTATGTGGTTTTCACCAGAAAAGTTTCCAAGTGTCCATTTTTTAGACTTACAAATATTCCTCTAAAATCAGTTGAATTACGAATTCCGATTTACTCACCTGTTATCAGGAGAGAACCCAGTGCTGCATCTTTTAGAGCAGCACTGACCCTGAAAAGTAATTCTAAGTGTATTTACCAGTAACTTGTATTTCCTTCCATAGGAATCCATTGTGTGGTTTTCACCAGAAAAGTTTCCAAGTGTCCATTTTTGAAGCGTACAAATATTCCTCTAAAATCACCCGAACTGCGAATTCTGAGTTACTCACCTGTTATCAGGAGAAAACCCAGTGCTGCATCTTTTAGGCCAGCACTTACCATGAAAAGTAATTCTAAGCGTACTTACCAGTAACTTGTACTTCCTTCCATAGGAATCCATTGTGTGGTTTTCACCAGAAAAGTTTCTAAGTGTCCATTTTTGAAACGTACAAATATTCCTCTAAAATCAGCCGAAATACGAATTCCTGTTTACTCACCTGTTATCAGGAGAGAACCCAGGGCTACATCTTTTAGCCCAGCACTGACTATGAAAAGTAATTCTAAACGTACTTACCAGTAACTTGTATTTCCTTCCATAGAAATCCATTGTGTGGTTTTCACCAGAAAAATTTCCAAGTGTCCATTTTTGAAGCGTACAAATATTCCTCTAAAATCAGCCGAAGTACGAATTCTGATTTACTCACCTGTTATCAGGATAAAACCCAGTGCTGCGTCTTTTAGACCAGCACTGACTATGAAAAGTAATTCTAAGCGTACTTACCAGTAACTTGTACTTCCTTCCATAGGAATCCATTGTGTGATTTTCACCAGAAAAGTTTCTAAGTGTCCATTTTTGAAACGCACAAATATTCCTCTAAAATCAGCCGAAATACGAATTCCTGTTTATTCACCTGTTATCAGGAGAGAACCCAGGGCTGCATCTTTTAGCCCAGCACTGACTATGAAAAGTAATTCTAAGCATACTTACCAGTAACTTGTATTTCCTTCCATAGGAATCCATTGTGTGGTTTTCACCGGAAAAGTTTCTAAGTGTCCATTTTTTAAATGTACAAATATTCCTCTAAAATCAGCCGAACTACAAATTCCGATTTACTCACCTGTTATCAGGAGAGAACCCAGTGCTGCATCTTTTAGAGCAGCACTGACCCTGAAAAGTAATTCTAAGCGTATTTACTAGTAACTTGTATTTCCTTCCATAGGAATCCATTGTGTGGTTTTCACCAGAAAAGTTTCCAAATGTCCATTTTTTGACTTACAAATATTCCTCTAAAATCGGTTGAACTACAAATTCAAATTTACTCACCTGATATCAGGAGAAAACCCAGTGCTGCGTCTTTTGGACCAGCACTGACTATGAAAAGTAATTCTAAGCATACTTACCAGTAACTTGTATTTCCTTCCATAGGAATCCATTGTGTGGTTTTCACCAGAAAATTTTCCAAGTGTCCATTTTTGAAGCGTACAAATATTCCTCTAAAATCAGCCGAACTACGAATTCTGATTTACTCACCTGTTATCAGGAGAAAACCCAGTGCTGCATCTTTTAGACCAGCACTGACCCTGAAAAGTAATTCTAAGCATACTTACCAGTAACTTGTATTTCCTTCCATAGGAATCCATTGTGTGGGTTTCACCAGAAAAGTTTCCAAGTGTCCATTTTGAAACGTACAACTATTCCTCTAAAATCAGCCGAACTATAAATTTTGATTTACTCACCTGTTATCAGGAATTAACTCAAGGCTGCATCTTTTAGCCCAGCACTGACCCTGAAAAGTAATCCTAATCGTACTTACCAGTAACTTGTATTTCCTTCCATAGGAATCCATTGTGTTGTTTTCACCAGAAAAGTTTCCAAGTGTCCATTTTTTAGACCTACAAATATTCCTCTACAATCAGTTGAACTACGAATTCCGATTTACTCACCTGTTATCAGGAGAGAACCCAGTGCTGCATCTTTTAGAGCAGCACTGACCCTGAAAAGTAATTCTAAGCGTACTTACCAGTAACTTGTACTTCCTTCCATAGGAATCCATTGTGTGGTTTTCACCAGAAAAGTTTCTAAGTGTCCATTTTTGAAACGTACAAATATTCCTCTAAAATCAGCCGAAATACGAATTCCTGTTTATTCACCTGTTATCAGGAGAGAACCCAGGGCTGCATCTTTTAGCCCAGCACTGACCCTGAAAAGTAATTCTAAGCGTACTTACCAGTAACTTGTATTTCCTTCCATAGGAATCCATTGTGTGGTTTTCACCAGAAAAGTTTCTAAGTGTCTACTTTTTTAAATGTACAAATATTCCTCTAAAATCAGCCGAACTACGAATTCCGATTTACTCACCTGTTATCAGGAGAGAACCCAGTGCTGCATCTTTTAGAGCAGCACTGACCCTGAAAAGTAATTCTAAGCGTATTTACCAGTAACTTGTATTTCCTTCCATAGGAATCCATTGCGTGGTTTTCACCAGAAAATTTTCCAAGTGTCCATTTTTGAAGCGTACAAATATTTCTCTAAAATCAGCCGAACTACGAATTCTGATTTACTCACCTGTTATCAGGAGAAAACCCAGTGCTGCATCTTTTAGACCAGCACTGACTATGAAAAGTAATTCTAAGCGTACTTACCAGTAACTTGTACTTCCTTCCATGGGAATCCATTGTGTGATTTTCACCAGAAAAGTTTCTAAGTGTCCTTTTTTGAAATGTACAAATATTCCTCTAAAATCAGCCGAAATACGAATTGCTGTTTACTCACCTGTTATCAGGAGAGTACCCAGGGCTGCATCTTTTAGCCCAGCACTGACTATGAAAAGTAATTCTAAGCGTACTTACCAGTAACTTGTATTTCCTTCCATAGGAATCCATTGTGTGGTTTTCACCGGAAAAGTTTCTAAGTGTCCATTTTTTAAATGTACAAATATTCCTCTTAAATCAGCCGAACTACGAATTCCGATTTACTCACCTGTTATCAGGAGAGAACCCAGTGCTGCATCTTTTAGAGCAGCACTGACCCTGAAAAGTAATTCTAAGCGTATTTACTAGTAACTTTTATTTCCTTCCATAGGAATCCATTGTGAGGTTTTCACCAGAAAAGTTTCCAAATGTCCAGTTTTTAGACATACAAATATTCCTCTAAAATCAGTTGAACTACGAATTCCGATTTACTCACCTGATATCAGGATAAAACCCAGTGATGCATCTTTTAGACCAGCACTGACCATGAAAATTAATTCTAAGCGTACTTACCAGTAACTTGTACTTCCTTCCATAGGAATCCATTGTGTGGTTTTCACCAGAAAAGTTTCTAAGTGTCCATTTTTGAAACGTACAAATATTCCTCTAAAATCAGCCGAACTACAAATTCCAATTTACTCACCTGTTATCAGGAGAGAACCCAGTGCTGCATTTTTTAGAGCAGCACTGACCCTGAAAAGTAATTCTAAGCGTACTTACCAGTAACTTGTATTTCCTTCCTTAGGAATCCATTGTGTGGTTTTCACCAGAAAAGTTTCCAAGTGTCCTTTTATGAAACGTACAAATATTCCTCTAAAATCAGCCGAACTATGAATTCCGATTTACTCACCTGTTATCAGGAGAGAACCCAGTGCTGCATCTTTTAGAGCAGCACTGACCCTGAAAAGTAATTCTAAGCGTATTTACCAGTAACTTGTATTTCCTTCCATAGGAATCCATTGTGTGGGTTTCACCAGAAAAGTTTCCAAGTGTCCATTTTTGAAACGTACAACTATTCCTCTAAAATCAGCCGAACTATGAATTTTGATTTACTCACCTGTTATCAGGAATGAACTCAAGGCTGCATCTTTTAGCCCAGCACTGACCCTGAAAAGTAATCCTAATCGTACTTACCAGTAACTTGTATTTCCTTCCATAGGAATCCATTGTGTGGTTTTCACCAGAAAAGTTTCCAAGTGTCCATTTTTTAGACTTACAAATATTCCTCTAAAATCAGTTGAATTACGAATTCCGATTTACTCACCTGTTATCAGGAGAGAACCCAGTGCTGCATCTTTTAGAGCAGCACTGACCCTGAAAAGTAATTCTAAGTGTATTTACCAGTAACTTGTATTTCCTTCCATAGGAATCCATTGTGTGGTTTTCACCAGAAAAGTTTCCAAGTGTCCATTTTTGAAGCGTACAAATATTCCTCTAAAATCACCTGAACTGCGACTTCTGATTTACTCACCTGTTATCAGGAGAAAACCAAGTGCTGCATCTTTTAGGCCAGCACTGACCATGAAAAGTAATTCTAAGCGTACTTACCAGTAACTTGTACTTCCTTCCATAGGAATCCATTGTGTGGTTTTCACCAGAAAAGTTTCTAAGTGTCCATTTTTGAAACATACAAATATTCCTCTAAAATCAGCCGAAATACAAATTCCTGTGTACTCACCTGTTATCAGGAGAGAACCCAGGGCTGCATCTTTTAGCCCAGCACTGACCCTGAAAAGTAATTCTAAGCATACTTACCAGTAACTTGTACTTCATTCCATAGGAATCCATTGTGTGGTTTTCACCAGAAAAGTTTCTAAGTGTCCATTTTTGAAACGTACAAATATTCCTCTAAAATCAGCCGAACTACGAATTCCGATTTACTCGCCTGTTATCAGGAGAGAACCCAGTGCTGCATCTTTTAGAGCAGCACTGACCCTGAAAAGTAATTCTAAGCGTACTTACCAGTAACTTGTACTTCCTTCCATAGGAATCCATTGTGTGGTTTTCACCAGAAAAGTTTCTAAGTGTCCATTTTTGAAACGTACAAATATTCCTCTAAAATCAGCCGAAATACGACTTCTGATTTACTCACCTGTCATCAGGAGAGAACCCAGGGCTGCATCTTTTAGCCCAGCACTGACCCTGAAAAGTAATTCTAAGTGTACTTACCAGTAACTTGTATTTCCTTCCATAGGAATCCATTGTGTGGTTTTCACCAGAAAAGTTTCTAAGTGTCCATTTTTGAAATGTACAAATATTCCTCTAAAATCAGCCGAAATACGAATTCCGATTTACTCACCTGTTAGCAGGAGAGAACCCAGGGCTGCATCTTTTAGCCCAGCACTGACCCTGAAAAGTAATTCTAAGCGTACTTACCAGTAACTTGTATTTCCTTCCATAGGAATCCATTGTGTGGTTTTCACCAGAAAAGTTTCCAAGTGTCCATTTTGGAAGTGTACAAATATTCCTCTAAAATCAGCTGAACTACGAATTCTGATTTGCTCACCTGTTATCAGGAATGAACTCAAGGCTGCATCTTTTAGCCCAGCACTGACCCTGAAAAGTAATCCTAATTGTACTTACCAGTAACTTGTATTTCCTTCCATAGGAATCCATTGTGTGGATTTCACCAGAAAAGTTTTTAAGTGACCATTTTTGAAACGTACAAATATTCCTCTAAAATCAGCCGAACTACGAATTCCGATTTACTCACCTGTTATCAGGAGAGAACCCAGTGCTGCATCTTTTAGAGCAGCACTGACCCTGAAAAGTAATTCTAAGCGTACTTACCAGTAACTTGTATTTCCATCCTTAGGAATCCATTGTGTGGTTTTCACCAGAAAAGTTTCCAAGTGTCCATTTATGAAACATACAAATATTCCTCTAAAATCAGCCGAACTACCAATTCCGATTTACTCACCTGTTATCAGGAGAGAACCCAGTGCTGCATCTTTTAGAGCAGCACTGACCCTGAAAATTAATTCTAAGCGTATTTACCAGTAACTTGTATTTCCTTCCATAGGAATCCATTGTGTGGTTTTCACCAGAAAAGTTTCCAAGTGTCCATTTTTTAGACTTACAAATATTCCTCTAAAATCAGTTGAACTACGAATTCCGGTTTACTCACCTGTTATCAGGAGAGAACCCAGTGCTGCATCTTTTAGAGCAGAACTGACCCTGAAAAGTAATTCTAAGTGTATTTACCAGTAACTTGTATTTCCTTCTATAGGAATCCATTGTGTGGTTTTCACCAGAAAAGTTTCCAAGTGTCCATTTTTGAAGCGTACAAATATTCCTCTAAAATCACCCGAACTGCGAATTCTGATTTACTCACCTGTTATCAGGAGAAAACCCAGTGCTGCATCTTTTAGACCAGCACTGACCATGAAAAGTAATTCTAAGCATACTTACCAGTAACTTGTACTTCCTTCCATAGGAATCCATTGTGTTGTTTTCACCAGAAAAGTTTCTAAGTGTTCATTTTTGAAACGTACAAATATTCCTCTAAAATCAGCCGAACTACGAATTCCGATTTACTCACCTGTTATCAGGAGAGAACCCAGTGCTGCATCTTTTAGCCTAGCACTGACCCTGAAAAGTAATTCTCAGCGTACTTACCAGTAACTTGTATTTCCTTCCTTAGGAATCCATTGTGTGGTTTTCACCAGAAAAGTTTCCAAGTGTCCATTTATGAAACGTACAAATATTCCTCTAAAATCAGCCAAACTACGAATTCCGATTTACTCACCTGTTATCAGGAGAGAACCCAGTGCTGCATCTTTTAGCCTAGCACTGACCCTGAAAAGTATTTCTAAGCGTACTTACCAGTAACTTGTATTATCTTCCATAGGAATCCATTGTGTGGTTTTCACCAGAAAAGTTTCTAAGTGTCCATTTTTGAAACGTACAAATATTCCTCTAAAATCAGCCGAAATGCGAATTCCGATATACTCACCTGTTATCAGGAGAGAACCCAGGGCTGCATCTTTTAGCCCAGCACTGACCCTGAACAGTAATTCTAAGCGTACTTACCAGTAACCTGTATTTCCTTCCATAGGAATCCATTGTGTGGTTTTCACCAGAAAAGTTTCTAAGTGTCCATTTTTGAAACGTACAAATATTCCTCTAAAATCAGCCGAACTACGAATTCCGATTTACTCACCTGTTATCAGGAGAGAACCCAGTGCTGCATCTTTTAGAGCAGCACTGACCCTGAAAATTAATTCTAAGCGTATTTACCAGTAACTTGTATTTCCTTCCATAGGAATCCATTGTGTGGGTTTCACCAGAAAAGTTTCCAAGTGTCCATTTTTGAAACGTACAACTATTCCTCTAAAATCAGCCGAACTATGAATTTTGATTTACTCACCTGTTATCAGGAATGAACTCAAGGCTGCATCTTTTAGCCCAGCACTGACCCTGAAAAGTAATCCTAATCGTACTTACCAGTAACTTGTATTTCCTTCCATAGGAATCCATTGTGTGGTTTTCACCAGAAAAGTTTCCAAGTGTCCATTTTTTAGACTTACAAATATTCCTCTAAAATCAGTTGAATTACGAATTCCGATTTACTCACCTGTTATCAGGAGAGAACCCAGTGCTGCATCTTTTAGCCTAGCACTGACCCTGAAAAGTATTTCTAAGCGTACTTACCAGTAACTTGTATTATCTTCCATAGGAATCCATTGTGTGGTTTTCACCAGAAAAGTTTCTAAGTGTTCATTTTTGAAACATACAAATATTCCTCTAAAATCAGCCGAAATGCGAATTCCGATATACTCACCTGTTATCAGGAGAGAACCCAGGGCTGCATCTTTTAGCCCAGCACTGACCCTGAACAGTAATTCTAAGCGTACTTACCAGTAACCTGTATTTCCTTCCATAGGAATCCATTGTGTGGTTTTCACCAGAAAAGTTTCTAAGTGTCCATTTTTGAAACGTACAAATATTCCTCTAAAATCAGCCGAACTACGAATTCCGATTTACTCACCTGTTATCAGGAGAGAACCCAGTGCTGCATCTTTTAGAGCAGCACTGACCCTGAAAAGTAATTCTAAGCGTATTTACCAGTAACTTGTATTTCCTTTCATAGGAATCCATTGTGTGGGTTTCACCAGAAAAGTTTCCAAGTGTCCATTTTTGAAACGTACAACTATTCCTCTAAAATCAGCCGAACTATGAATTTTGATTTACTCACCTGTTATCAGGAATGAACTCAAGGCTGCATCTTTTAGCCCAGCACTGACCCTGAAAAGTAATCCTAATCGTACTTACCAGTAACTTGTATTTCCTTCCATAGGAATCCATTGTTTGGTTTTCACCAGAAAAGTTTCCAAGTGTCCATTTTTGAAGCGTACAAATATTCCTCTAAAATCACCTGAACTGCGAATTCTGATTTACTCACCTGTTATCAGGAGAAAACCCAGTGCTGCATCTTTTAGGCCAGCACTGACCATGAAAAGTAATTCTAAGCGTTCTTACCAGTAACTTGTACTTTCTTCCATAGGAATCCATTGTGTGGTTTTCACCAGAAAAGTTTCTAAGTGTCCATTTTTGAAACATACAAATATTCCTCTAAAATCAGCCGAAATACAAATTCCTGTGTACTCACCTGTTATCAGGAGAGATCCCAGGGCTGCATCTTTTAGCCCAGCACTGACCCTGAAAAGTAATTCTAAGCGTACTTACCAGTAACTTGTATTTCCTTCCATAGGAATCCATTGTGTGGTTTTCACCAGAAAAGTTTCTAAGTGTCTACTTTTTTAAATGTACAAATATTCCTCTAAAATCAGCCAAACTACGAATTCCGATTTACTCACCTGTTATCAGGAGAGAACCCAGGGCTGCATCTTTTAGCCCAGCACTGACCCTGAAAAGTAATTCTAAGCGTATTTACCAGTAACTTGTATTTCCTTCCATAGGAATCCATTGTGTGATTTTCACCAGAAAAGTTTCTAAGTGTCCATTTTTGAAACGCACAAATATTCCTCTAAAATCAGCCGAAATACGAATTCCTGTTTATTCACCTGTTATCAGGAGAGAACCCAGGGCTGCATCTTTTAGCCCAGCACTGACTATGAAAAGTAATTCTAAGCATACTTACCAGTAACTTGTATTTCCTTCCATAGGAATCCATTGTGTGGTTTTCACCGGAAAAGTTTCTAAGTGTCCATTTTTTAAATGTACAAATATTCCTCTAAAATCAGCCGAACTACGAATTCCGATTTACTCACCTGTTATCAGGAGAGAACCCAGTGCTGCATCGTTTAGAGCAGCACTGACCCTGAAAAGTAATTCTAAGCGTATTTACTAGTAACTTGTATTTCCTTCCATAGGAATCCATTGTGTGGTTTTCACCAGAAAAGTTTCCAAATGTCCATTTTTTGACTTACAATTATTCCTCTAAAATCGGTTGAACTACGAATTCCGATTTACTCACCTGATATCAGGAGAAAACCCAGTGCTGCATCTCTTAGACCAGCACTGACTATGAAAAGTAATTCTAAGCGTACTTACCAGTAACTTGTATTTCCTTCCATAGGAATCCATTGTGTGGTTTTCACCAGAAAATTTTCCAAGTGTCCATTTTTGAAGCGTACAAATATTCCTCTAAAATCAGCCGAACTACGAATTCTGATTTACTCACCTGTTATCAGGAGAAAACCCAGTGCTGCATCTTTTAGACCAGCACTGACCCTGAAAAGTAATTCTAAGCATACTTACCAGTAACTTGTATTTCCTTCCATAGGAATCCATTGTGTGGTTTTCACCAGAAAAGTTTCTAAGTGTCCATTTTTGAAATGTACAAATATTCCTCTAAAATCAGCCGAAATACGAATTCCGATTTACTCACCTGTTAGCAGGAGAGAACCCAGGGCTGCATCTTTTAGCCCAGCGCTGACCCTAAAAAGTAATTCTAAGCGTACTTACCAGTAACTTGTATTTCCTTCCATAGGAATCCATTGTGTGGTTTTCACCAGAAAAGTTTCCAAGTGTCCATTTTGGAAGTGTACAAATATTCCTCTAAAATCAGCCGAACTACGAATTCTGATTTTCTCACCTGTTATCAGGAATGAACTCAAGGCTGCATCTTTTAGCCCAGCACTGACCCTGAAAAGTAATCCTAATTGTACTTACCAGTAACTTGTATTTCCTTCCATAGGAATCC
The DNA here is from genome assembly GCF_964204655.1 of Triturus cristatus. NCBI lineage: Eukaryota > Metazoa > Chordata > Amphibia > Caudata > Salamandridae > Triturus > Triturus cristatus. The sequence continues at coordinate 910,083,235 of NC_140579.1, forward strand.
ATTGTGTGGATTTCACCAGAAAAGTTTCTAAGTGACCATTTTTGAAACGTACAAATATTCCTCTAAAATCAGCCGAACTACGAATTCCAATTTACTCACCTGTTATCAGGAGAGAACCCAGTGCTGCATCTTTTAGAGCAGCACTGACCCTGAAAAGTAATTCTAAGCGTACTTACCAGTAACTTGTATTTCCATCCTTAGGAATCCATTGTGTGGTTTTCACCAGAAAAGTTTCCAAGTGTCCATTTATGAAACGTACAAATATTCCTCTAAAATCAGCAGAACTACCAATTCCGATTTACTCACCTGTTATCAGGAGAGAACCCAGTGCTGCATCTTTTAGAGCAGCACTGACCCTGAAAATTAATTCTAAGCGTATTTACCAGTAACTTGTATTTCCTTCCATAGGAATCCATTGTGTGGTTTTCACCAGAAAAGTTTCCAAGTGTCCATTTTTTAGACTTACAAATATTCCTCTAAAATCAGTTGAACTACGAATTCCGGTTTACTCACCTGTTATCAGGAGAGAACCCAGTGCTGCATCTTTTAGAGCAGAACTGACCCTGAAAAGTAATTCTAAGTGTATTTACCAGTAACTTGTATTTCCTTCTATAGGAATCCATTGTGTGGTTTTCACCAGAAAAGTTTCCAAGTGTCCATTTTTGAAGCGTACAAATATTCCTCTAAAATCACCCGAACTGCGAATTCTGATTTACTCACCTGTTATCAGGAGAAAACCCAGTGCTGCATCTTTTAGACCAGCACTGACCATGAAAAGTAATTCTAAGCGTACTTACCAGTAACTTGTACTTCCTTCCATAGGAATCCATTGTGTTGTTTTCACCAGAAAAGTTTCTAAGTGTTCATTTTTGAAACGTACAAATATTCCTCTAAAATCAGCCGAATTACGAATTCCGATTTACTCACCTGTTATCAGGAGAGAACCCAGTGCTGCATCTTTTAGCCTAGCACTGACCCTGAAAAGTAATTCTCAGCGTACTTACCAGTAACTTGTATTTCCTTCCTTAGGAATCCATTGTGTGGTTTTCACCAGAAAAGTTTCCAAGTGTCCATTTATGAAACGTACAAATATTCCTCTAAAATCAGCCAAACTACGAATTCCGATTTACTCACCTGTTATCAGGAGAGAACCCAGTGCTGCATCTTTTAGCCTAGCACTGACCCTGAAAAGTATTTCTAAGCGTACTTACCAGTAACTTGTATTATCTTCCATAGGAATCCATTGTGTGGTTTTCACCAGAAAAGTTTATAAGTGTCCATTTTTGAAACGTACAAATATTCCTCTAAAATCAGCCGAAATGCGAATTCCGATATACTCACCTGTTATCAGGAGAGAACCCAGGGCTGCATCTTTTAGCCCAGCACTGACCCTGAACAGTAATTCTAAGCGTACTTACCAGTAACCTGTATTTCCTTCCATAGGAATCCATTGTGTGGTTTTCACCAGAAAAGTTTCTAAGTGTCCATTTTTGAAACGTACAAATATTCCTCTAAAATCAGCCGAACTACGAATTCCGATTTACTCACCTGTTATCAGGAGAGAACCCAGTGCTGCATCTTTTAGAGCAGCACTGACCCTGAAAAGTAATTCTAAGCGTATTTACCAGTAACTTGTATTTCCATCCTTAGGAATCCATTGTGTGGTTTTCACCAGAAAAGTTTCCAAGTGTCCATTTATGAAACGTACAAATATTCCTCTAAAATCAGCCGAACTATGAATTCCGATTTACTCACCTGTTATCAGGAGAGAACCCAGTGCTGCATCTTTTAGAGCAGCACTGACCCTGAAAATTAATTCTAAGCGTATTTACCAGTAACTTGTATTTCCTTCCATAGGAATCCATTGTGTGGTTTTCACCAGAAAAGTTTCCAAGTGTCCATTTTTTAGACTTACAAATATTCCTCTAAAATCAGTTGAACTACGAATTCCGGTTTACTCACCTGTTATCAGGAGAGAACCCAGTGCTGCATCTTTTAGAGCAGCACTGACCCTGAAAAGTAATTCTAAGTGTATTTACCAGTAACTTGTATTTCCTTCCATAGGAATCCATTGTGTGGTTTTCACCAGAAAAGTTTCCAAGTGTCCATTTTTGAAGCGTACAAATATTCCTCTAAAATCAGCCGAACTACGAATTCCGATTTACTCACCTGTTATCAGGAGAGAACCCAGTGCTGCATCTTTTAGAGCAGCACTGACCCTGAAAAGTAATTCTAAGCGTATTTACCAGTACCTTGTATTTCCTTCCATAGGAATCCATTGTCTGGTTTTCACCAGAAAATTTTCCAAGTGTCCATCTTTGAAGCGTACAAATATTCCTCTAAAATCAGCTGAACTACGAATTCTGATTTACTCACCTGTTATCAGGACAAAACCCAGTGCTGCATCTTTTAGACCAGCACTGACTATGAAAAGTAATCCTAATCATACTTACCAGTAACTTGTATTTCCTTCCATAGGAATCCATTGTGTGGTTTTCACCAGAAAAGTTTCCAAGTGTCCATTTTTGAAGCGTACAAATATTCCTCTAAAATCAGCCGAACTACGAATTCCGATTTACTCACCTGTTATCAGGAGAGAACCCAGTGCTGCATCTTTTAGAGCAGCACTGACCCTGAAAAGTAATTCTAAGCGTATTTACCAGTACCTTGTATTTCCTTCCATAGGAATCCATTGTCTGGTTTTCACCAGAAAATTTTCCAAGTGTCCATTTTTGAAGCGTACAAATATTCCTCTAAAATCAGCTGAACTACGAATTCTGATTTACTCACCTGTTATCAGGACAAAACCCAGTGCTGCATCTTTTAGACCAGCACTGACTATGAAAAGTAATCCTAATCATACTTACCAGTAACTTGTATTTCCTTCCATAGGAATCCATTGTGTGGATTTCACCAGAAAAGTTTCCAAGTGTCCATTTTTGAAACGTACAAATATTCCTCTAAAATCAGCCGAAATACGAATTCCTGTTTACTCACCTGTTATCAGGAGAGAACCCAGAGCTGCATCTTTTAGCCCAGCACTGACCCTGAAAAGTAATTCTAAGCGTACTTACCAGTAATTTGTATTTCCTTCCATAGGAATCCATTATGTGGGTTTCACCAGAAAAGTTTCCAAGTGTCCATTTTGAAACGTACAACTATTCCTCTAAAATCAGCCGAACTATGAATTTTGATTTACTCACCTGTTATCAGGAATGAACTCAAGGCTGCATCTTTTAGCCCAGCGCTGACCCTGAAAAGTAATCCTAATCGTACTTACTAGTAACTTGTATTTCCTTCCATAGTTATCCATTGTGTTGTTTTCACCAGAAAAGTTTCTAAGTGTCCATTTTTGAAACGTACAAATATTCCTCTAAGATCAGCCGAACTACAAATTCCAATTTACTCACCTGTTATCAGGAGAGAACCCAGTTCTGCATCTATTAGAGAACAACTGACCCTGAAAAGTAATTCTAAGCGTACTTACCAGTAACTTGTATTTCCTTCCTTAGGAATCCATTGCGTGGTTTTCACCAGAAAAGGTCCAAGTGTCCATTTATGAAACGTACAAATATTCCTCTAAAATCAGCCGAACTACGAATTCCGATTTACTCACCTGTTATCAGGAGAGAACCCAGTGCTGCATCTTTTAGAGCAGCGCTGACCCTGAAAAGTAATTCTAAACGTATTTACCAGTAACTTGTATTTCCTTCTATAGGAATCCATTGTGTGGTTTTCACCAGAAAAGTTTCCAGGTGTCCATTTTTTAGACTTACAAATATTCCTCTAAAATCAGTTGAACTACGAATTCCGATTTACTCACCTGTTATCAGGAGAGAACTCAGTGCTGCATCTTTTAGAGCAGCACTGACCCTGAAAAGTAATTCTAAGTGTATTTACCAGTAACTTGTATTTCCTTCCATAGGAATCCATTGTGTGGTTTTCACCAGAAAAGTTTCAAGTGTCCATTTTTGAAGCATACAAATATTCCTCTAAAATCACCCGAACTGCGAATTCTGATTTACTCACCTGTTATCGGAGAAAACCCAGTGCTGCATCTTTTAGGCCTGCACTGACCATGAAAAGTAATTATACGCGTACTTACCAGTAGCTTGTACTACCTTCCATAGGAATCCATTGTGTGGTTTTCACCAGAAAAGTTTCCAAATGTCCATTTTTTAGACTTACAAATATTCCTCTAAAATCAGTTGAACTACGAATTCCGATTTACTCACCTGATATCAGGAGAAAACCCAGTGCTGCATCTTTTAGACCAGCACTGACCATGAAAAGTAATTCTAAGCGTACTTACCAGTAACTTGTACTTCCTTCCATAGGAATCCATTGTGTGGTTTTCACCAGAAAAGTTTCTAAGTGTCCATTTTTGAAACGTACAAATATTCCTCTAAAATCAGCCGAAATACGACTTCTGATTTACTCACCTGTCATCAGGAGAGAACCCAGGGCTGCATCTTTTAGCCCAGCACTGACCCTGAAAAGTAATTCTAAGTGTACTTACCAGTAACTTGTATTTCCTTCCATAGGAATCCATTGTGTGGTTTTCACCAGAAAAGTTTCTAAGTGTCCATTTTTGAAATGTACAAATATTCCTCTAAAATCAGCCGAAATACGAATTCCGATTTACTCACCTGTTAGCAGGAGAGAACCCAGGGCTGCATCTTTTAGCCCAGCACTGACCCTAAAAAGTAATTCTAAGCGTACTTACCAGTAACTTGTATTTCCTTCCATAGGAATCCATTGTGTGGTTTTCACCAGAAAAGTTTCCAAGTGTCCATTTTGGAAGTGTACAAATATTCCTCTAAAATCAGCCGAACTACGAATTCTGATTTACTCACCTGTTATCAGGAATGAACTCAAGGCTGCATCTTTTAGCCCAGCACTGACCCTGAAAAGTAATCCTAATTGTACTTACCAGTAACTTGTATTTCCTTCCATAGGAATCCATTGTGTGGATTTCACCAGAAAAGTTTCTAAGTGACCATTTTTGAAACGTACAAATATTCCTCTAAAATCAGCCGAACTACGAATTCCAATTTACTCACCTGTTATCAGGAGAGAACCCAGTGCTGCATCTTTTAGAGCAGCACTGACCCTGAAAAGTAATTCTAAGCGTACTTACCAGTAACTTGTATTTCCATCCTTAGGAATCCATTGTGTGGTTTTCACCAGAAAAGTTTCCAAGTGTCCATTTATGAAACGTACAAATATTCCTCTAAAATCAGCCAAACTACCAATTCCGATTTACTCACCTGTTATCAGGAGAGAACCCAGTGCTGCATCTTTTAGAGCAGCACTGACCCTGAAAATTAATTCTAAGCGTATTTACCAGTAACTTGTATTTCCTTCCATAGGAATCCATTGTGTGGTTTTCACCAGAAAAGTTTCCAAGTGTCCATTTTTTAGACTTACAAATATTCCTCTAAAATCAGTTGAACTACGAATTCCGGTTTACTCACTTGTTATCAGGAGAGAACCCAGTGCTGCATCTTTTAGAGCAGAACTGACCCTGAAAAGTAATTCTAAGTGTATTTACCAGTAACTTGTATTTCCTTCTATAGGAATCCATTGTGTGGTTTTCACCAGAAAAGTTTCCAAGTGTCCATTTTTGAAGCGTACAAATATTCCTCTAAAATCACCCGAACTGCGAATTCTAATTTACTCACCTGTTATCAGGAGAAAACCCAGTGCTGCATCTTTTAGACCAGCACTGACCATGAAAAGTAATTCTAAGCGTACTTACCAGTAACTTGTACTTCCTTCCATAGGAATCCATTGTGTTGTTTTCACCAGAAAAGTTTCTAAGTGTTCATTTTTGAAACGTACAAATATTCCTCTAAAATCAGCCGAACTACGAATTCCGATTTACTCACCTGTTATCAGGAGAGAACCCAGTGCTGCATCTTTTAGCCTAGCACTGACCCTGAAAAGTAATTCTCAGCGTACTTACCAGTAACTTGTATTTCCTTCCTTAGGAATCCATTGTGTGGTTTTCACCAGAAAAGTTTCCAAGTGTCCATTTATGAAACGTACAAATATTCCTCTAAAATCAGCCAAACTACGAATTCCGATTTACTCACCTGTTATCAGGAGAGAACCCAGTGCTGCATCTTTTAGCCTAGCACTGACCCTGAAAAGTATTTCTAAGCGTACTTACCAGTAACTTGTATTATCTTCCATAGGAATCCATTGTGTGGTTTTCACCAGAAAAGTTTCTAAGTGTCCATTTTTGAAACGTACAAATATTCCTCTAAAATCAGCCGAAATGCGAATTCCGATATACTCACCTGTTATCAGGAGAGAACCCAGGGCTGCATCTTTTAGCCCAGCACTGACCCTGAACAGTAATTCTAAGCGTACTTACCAGTAACCTGTATTTCCTTCCATAGGAATCCATTGTGTGGTTTTCACCAGAAAAGTTTCTAAGTGTCCATTTTTGAAACGTACAAATATTCCTCTAAAATCAGCCGAACTAGGCCTGGGCAAAAATTTCGTTCCGTTCGCGGAAATTGCGATAATTTGACATTTTTGCGTTCCGCGGAGAGCGCGAAAATGTCAAAAATTCCGGTTTCCGCAGCTTGGCGATAATTTGTTTCTTGCTCGCGCTGTAAAATGATACATTCTCGCGCGCGCGCGATCGCCTTACCTGAATCCCTGCGTTCGCCGACAAGTTTTCTTGATCCGGTCGCGTTCTCCATGAGATGTTGTATTGTTTTTAGCCATTTGCGCTGTCTCGCGACAGTTCGCGCCCGCAGTGACGTCATGCGTCGCGCGATCACGTCTTTCTTCTCGCGATCATGCACCGCGAGAACAACTCAAAACAAGATGGCCGCGCCCGCAAGCAACCACATGGGTAAGTTGGCGACCCGCAACCATGCAGAAAATCTCGCGAACATGCCGGAAAAAAACTTCCGCATCTTTACGATATTTCTGCTTGTTTGCGATAATTTTAAACATTCTCGCGATAATTTGCGAAGGTTAATTCCGCAAATTCCGCCCACCCCTAAGCCGAACTACGAATTCCGATTTACTCACCTGTTATCAGGAGAGAACCCAGTGCTGCATCTTTTAGAGCAGCACTGACCCTGAAAAGTAATTCTAAGCGTATTTACCAGTAACTTGTATTTCCTTCCATAGGAATCCATTGTGTGGGTTTCACCAGAAAAGTTTCCAAGTGTCCATTTTTGAAACGTACAACTATTCCTCTAAAATCAGCCGAACTATGAATTTTGATTTACTCACCTGTTATCAGGAATGAACTCAAGGCTGCATCTTTTAGCCCAGCACTGACCCTGAAAAGTAATCCTAATCGTACTTACCAGTAACTTGTATTTCCTTCCATAGGAATCCATTGTGTGGTTTTCACCAGAAAAGTTTCCAAGTGTCCATTTTTTAGACTTAAAAATATTCCTCTAAAATCAGTTGAATTACGAATTCCGATTTACTCACCTGTTATCAGGAGAGAACCCAGTGCTGCATCTTTTAGCCTAGCACTGACCCTGAAAAGTATTTCTAAGCGTACTTACCAGTAACTTGTATTATCTTCTATAGGAATCCATTGTGTGGTTTTCACCAGAAAAGTTTCCAAGTGTCCATTTTTTAGACTTAAAAATATTCCTCTAAAATCAGTTGAATTACGAATTCCGATTTACTCACCTGATATCAGGAGAAAACCCAGTGCTGCATCTTTTAGACCAGCACTGACCATGAAAAGTAATTCTAAGCGTACTTACCAGTAACTTGTACTTCCTTCCATAGGAATCCATTGTGTGGTTTTCACCAGAAAAGTTTCTAAGTGTCCATTTTTGAAACGTACAAATATTCCTCTAAAATCAGCCGAAATACGACTTCTGATTTACTCACCTGTCATCAGGAGAGAACCCAGGGCTGCATCTTTTAGCCCAGCACTGACCCTGAAAAGTAATTCTAAGTGTACTTACCAGTAACTTGTATTTCCTTCCATAGGAATCCATTGTGTGGTTTTCACCAGAAAAGTTTCTAAGTGTCCATTTTTGAAATGTACAAATATTCCTCTAAAATCAGCCGAAATACGAATTCCGATTTACTCACCTGTTAGCAGGAGAGAACCCAGGGCTGCATCTTTTAGCCCAGCACTGACCCTAAAAAGTAATTCTAAGCGTACTTACCAGTAACTTGTATTTCCTTCCATAGGAATCCATTGTGTGGTTTTCACCAGAAAAGTTTCCAAGTGTCCATTTTGGAAGTGTACAAATATTCCTCTAAAATCAGCCGAACTACGAATTCTGATTTACTCACCTGTTATCAGGAATGAACTCAAGGCTGCATCTTTTAGCCCAGCACTGACCCTGAAAAGTAATCCTAATTGTACTTACCAGTAACTTGTATTTCCTTCCATAGGAATCCATTGTGTGGATTTCACCAGAAAAGTTTCTAAGTGACCATTTTTGAAACGTACAAATATTCCTCTAAAATCAGCCGAACTACGAATTCCAATTTACTCACCTGTTATCAGGAGAGAACCCAGTGCTGCATCTTTTAGAGCAGCACTGACCCTGAAAAGTAATTCTAAGCGTACTTACCAGTAACTTGTATTTCCATCCTTAGGAATCCATTGTGTGGTTTTCACCAGAAAAGTTTCCAAGTGTCCATTTATGAAACGTACAAATATTCCTCTAAAATCAGCCAAACTACCAATTCCGATTTACTCACCTGTTATCAGGAGAGAACCCAGTGCTGCATCTTTTAGAGCAGCACTGACCCTGAAAATTAATTCTAAGCGTATTTACCAGTAACTTGTATTTCCTTCCATAGGAATCCATTGTGTGGTTTTCACCAGAAAAGTTTCCAAGTGTCCATTTTTTAGACTTACAAATATTCCTCTAAAATCAGTTGAACTACGAATTCCGGTTTACTCACCTGTTATCAGGAGAGAACCCAGTGCTGCATCTTTTAGAGCAGAACTGACCCTGAAAAGTAATTCTAAGTGTATTTACCAGTAACTTGTATTTCCTTCTATAGGAATCCATTGTGTGGTTTTCACCAGAAAAGTTTCCAAGTGTCCATTTTTGAAGCGTACAAATATTCCTCTAAAATCACCCGAACTGCGAATTCTAATTTACTCACCTGTTATCAGGAGAAAACCCAGTGCTGCATCTTTTAGACCAGCACTGACCATGAAAAGTAATTCTAAGCGTACTTACCAGTAACTTGTATTATCTTCTATAGGAATCCATTGTGTGGTTTTCACCAGAAAAGTTTCCAAGTGTCCATTTTTTAGACTTAAAAATATTCCTCTAAAATCAGTTGAATTACGAATTCCGATTTACTCACCTGATATCAGGAGAAAACCCAGTGCTGCATCTTTTAGACCAGCACTGACCATGAAAAGTAATTCTAAGCGTACTTACCAGTAACTTGTACTTCCTTCCATAGGAATCCATTGTGTGGTTTTCACCAGAAAAGTTTCTAAGTGTCCATTTTTGAAAAGTACAAATATTCCTCTAAAATCAGCCGAAATACGACTTCTGATTTACTCACCTGTCATCAGGAGAGAACCCAGGGCTGCATCTTTTAGCCCAGCACTGACCCTGAAAAGTAATTCTAAGTGTACTTACCAGTAACTTGTATTTCCTTCCATAGGAATCCATTGTGTGGTTTTCACCAGAAAAGTTTCTAAGTGTCCATTTTTGAAATGTACAAATATTCCTCTAAAATCAGCCGAAATACGAATTCCGATTTACTCACCTGTTAGCAGGAGAGAACCCAGGGCTGCATCTTTTAGCCCAGCACTGACCCTAAAAAGTAATTCTAAGCGTACTTACCAGTAACTTGTATTTCCTTCCATAGGAATCCATTGTGTGGTTTTCACCAGAAAAGTTTCCAAGTGTCCATTTTGGAAGTGTACAAATATTCCTCTAAAATCAGCCGAACTACGAATTCTGATTTACTCACCTGTTATCAGGAATGAACTCAAGGCTGCATCTTTTAGCCCAGCACTGACCCTGAAAAGTAATCCTAATTGTACTTACCAGTAACTTGTATTTCCTTCCATAGGAATCCATTGTGTGGATTTCACCAGAAAAGTTTCTAAGTGACCATTTTTGAAACGTACAACTATTCCTCTAAAATCAGCCGAACTACGAATTCCAATTTACTCACCTGTTATCAGGAGAGAACCCAGTGCTGCATCTTTTAGAGCAGCACTGACCCTGAAAAGTAATTCTAAGCGTACTTACCAGTAACTTGTATTTCCATCCTTAGGAATCCATTGTGTGGTTTTCACCAGAAAAGTTTCCAAGTGTCCATTTATGAAACGTACAAATATTCCTCTAAAATCAGCCAAACTACCAATTCCGATTTACTCACCTGTTATCAGGAGAGAACCCAGTGCTGCATCTTTTAGAGCAGCACTGACCCTGAAAATTAATTCTAAGCGTATTTACCAGTAACTTGTATTTCCTTCCATAGGAATCCATTGTGTGGTTTTCACCAGAAAAGTTTCCAAGTGTCCATTTTTTAGACTTACAAATATTCCTCTAAAATCAGTTGAACTACGAATTCCGGTTTACTCACCTGTTATCAGGAGAGAACCCAGTGCTGCATCTTTTAGAGCAGAACTGACCCTGAAAAGTAATTCTAAGTGTATTTACCAGTAACTTGTATTTCCTTCTATAGGAATCCATTGTGTGGTTTTCACCAGAAAAGTTTCCAAGTGTCCATTTTTGAAGCGTACAAATATTCCTCTAAAATCACCCGAACTGCGAATTCTAATTTACTCACCTGTTATCAGGAGAAAACCCAGTGCTGCATCTTTTAGACCAGCACTGACCATGAAAAGTAATTCTAAGCGTACTTACCAGTAACTTGTACTTCCTTCCATAGGAATCCATTGTGTTGTTTTCACCAGAAAAGTTTCTAAGTGTTCATTTTTGAAACGTACAAATATTCCTCTAAAATCAGCCGAACTACGAATTCCGATTTACTCACCTGTTATCAGGAGAGAACCCAGTGCTGCATCTTTTAGCCTAGCACTGACCCTGAAAAGTAATTCTCAGCGTACTTACCAGTAACTTGTATTTCCTTCCTTAGGAATCCATTGTGTGGTTTTCACCAGAAAAGTTTCCAAGTGTCCATTTATGAAACGTACAAATATTCCTCTAAAATCAGCCAAACTACGAATTCCGATTTACTCACCTGTTATCAGGAGAGAACCCAGTGCTGCATCTTTTAGCCTAGCACTGACCCTGAAAAGTATTTCTAAGCGTACTTACCAGTAACTTGTATTATCTTCCATAGGAATCCATTGTGTGGTTTTCACCAGAAAAGTTTCTAAGTGTCCATTTTTGAAACGTACAAATATTCCTCTAAAATCAGCCATAATGCGAATTCCGATATACTCACCTGTTATCAGGAGAGAACCCAGGGCTGCATCTTTTAGCCCAGCACTGACCCTGAACAGTAATTCTAAGCGTACTTACCAGTAACCTGTATTTCCTTCCATAGGAATCCATTGTGTGGTTTTCACCAGAAAAGTTTCTAAGTGTCCATTTTTGAAACGTACAAATATTCCTCTAAAATCAGCCGAACTAGGCCTGGGCAAAAATTTCGTTCCGTTCGCGGAAATTGCGATAATTTGACATTTTTGCGTTCCGCGGAGAGCGCGAAAATGTCAAAAATTCCGGTTTCCGCAGCTTGGCGATAATTTGTTTCTTGCTCGCGCTGTAAAATGATACATTCTCGCGCGCGCGCGATCGCCTTACCTGAATCCCTGCGTTCGCCGACAAGTTTTCTTGATCCGGTCGCGTTCTCCATGAGATGTTGTATTGTTTTTAGCCATTTGCGCTGTCTCGCGACAGTTCGCGCCCGCAGTGACGTCATGCGTCGCGCGATCACGTCTTTCTTCTCGCGATCATGCACCGCGAGAACAACTCAAAACAAGATGGCCGCGCCCGCAAGCAACCACATGGGTAAGTTGGCGACCCGCAACCATGCAGAAAATCTCGCGAACATGCCGGAAAAAAACTTCCGCATCTTTACGATATTTCTGCTTGTTTGCGATAATTTTAAACATTCTCGCGATAATTTGCGAAGGTTAATTCCGCAAATTCCGCCCACCCCTAAGCCGAACTACGAATTCCGATTTACTCACCTGTTATCAGGAGAGAACCCAGTGCTGCATCTTTTAGAGCAGCACTGACCCTGAAAAGTAATTCTAAGCGTATTTACCAGTAACTTGTATTTCCTTCCATAGGAATCCATTGTGTGGGTTTCACCAGAAAAGTTTCCAAGTGTCCATTTTTAAAACGTACAACTATTCCTCTAAAATCAGCCGAACTATGAATTTTGATTTACTCACCTGTTATCAGGAATGAACTCAAGGCTGCATCTTTTAGCCCAGCACTGACCCTGAAAAGTAATCCTAATCGTACTTACCAGTAACTTGTATTTCCTTCCATAGGAATCCATTGTGTGGTTTTCACCAGAAAAGTTTCCAAGTGTCCATTTTTTAGACTTAAAAATATTCCTCTAAAATCAGTTGAATTACGAATTCCGATTTACTCACCTGTTATCAGGAGAGAACCCAGTGCTGCATCTTTTAGCCTAGCACTGACCCTGAAAAGTATTTCTAAGCGTACTTACCAGTAACTTGTATTATCTTCCATAGGAATCCATTGTGTGGTTTTCACCAGAAAAGTTTCTAAGTGTCCATTTTTGAAACGTACAAATATTCCTCTAAAATCAGCCGAAATGCGAATTCCGATATACTCACCTGTTATCAGGAGAGAACCCAGGGCTGCATCTTTTAGCCCAGCACTGACCCTGAACAGTAATTCTAAGCGTACTTACCAGTAACCTGTATTTCCTTCCATAGGAATCCATTGTGTGGTTTTCACCAGAAAAGTTTCTAAGTGTCCATTTTTGAAACGTACAAATATTCCTCTAAAATCAGCCGAACTATGAATTTTGATTTACTCACCTGTTATCAGGAATGAACTCAAGGCTGCATCTTTTAGCCCAGCACTGACCCTGAAAAGTAATCCTAATCGTACTTACCAGTAACTTGCATTTCCTTCCATAGGAATCCATTGTGTGGTTTTCACCAGAAAAGTTTCCAAGTGTCCATTTTTTAGACTTACAAATATTCCTCTAAAATCAGTTGAATTACGAATTCCGATTTACTCACCTGTTATCAGGAGAGAACCCAGTGCTGCATCTTTTAGAGCAGCACTGACCCTGAAAAGTAATTCTAAGTGTATTTACCAGTAACTTGTATTTCCTTCCAAAGGAATCCATTGTGTGGTTTTCACCAGAAAAGTTTCCAAGTGTCCATTTTTGAAGCGTACAAATATTCCTCTAAAATCACCTGAACTGCGAATTTTGATTTACTCACCTGTTATCAGGAGAAAACCCAGTGCTGCATCTTTTAGGCCAGCACTGACCATGAAAAGTAATTCTAAGCGTTCTTACCAGTAACTTGTACTTCCTTCCATAGGAATCCATTGTGTGGTTTTCACAAGAAAAGTTTCTAAGTGTCCATTTTTGAAACATACAAATATTCCTCTAAAATCAGCCGAAATACAAATTCCTGTGTACTCACCTGTTATCAGGAGAGAACCCAGGGCTGCATCTTTTAGCCCAGCACTGACCCTGAAAAGTAATTCTAAGCGTACTTACAAGTAACTTGTATTTCCTTCCATAGGAATCCATTGTGTGGTTTTCACCAGAAAAGTTTCTAAGTGTCTACTTTTTTAAATGTACAAATATTCCTCTAAAATCAGCCAAACTACGAATTCCGATTTACTCACCTGTTATCAGGAGAGAACCCAGGGCTGCATCTTTTAGCCCAGCACTGACCCTGAAAAGTAATTCTAAGCGTACTTACCAGTAACTTGTACTTCCTTCCATAGGAATCCATTGTGTGGTTTTCACCAGAAAAGTTTCTAAGTGTCCATTTTTGAAACGTACAAATATTCCTCTAAAATCAGCCGAACTACGAATTCCGATTTACTCGCCTGTTATCAGGAGAGAACCCAGTGCTGCATCTTTTAGAGCAGCACTGACCCTGAAAAGTAATTCTAAGCGTATTTACCAGTAACTTGTATTTCCTTCCATAGAAATCCATTGTGTGGTTTTCACCAGAAAAATTTCCAAGTGTCCATTTTTGAAGCGTACAAATATTCCTCTAAAATCAGCCAAACTACGAATTCTGATTTACTCACCTGTTATCAGGATAAAACCCAGTGCTGTGTCTTTTAGACCAGCACTGACTATGAAAAGTAATTCTAAGCGTACTTACCAGTAACTTGTACTTCCTTCCATAGGAATCCATTGTGTGATTTTCACCAGAAAAGTTTCTAAGTGTCCATTTTTGAAACGCACAAATATTCCTCTAAAATCAGCCGAAATACGAATTCCCGTTTATTCACCTGTTATCAGGAGAGAACCCAGGGCTGCATCTTTTAGCCCAGCACTGACTATGAAAAGTAATTCTAAGCATACTTACCAGTAACTTGTATTTCCTTCCATAGGAATCCATTGTGTGGTTTTCACCAGAAAAGTTTCTAAGTGTCCATTTTTTAAATGTACAAATATTCCTCTAAAATCAGCCGAACTACGAATTCCGATTTACTCACCTGTTATCAGGAGAGAACCCAGTGCTGCATCTTTTAGAGCAGCACTGACCCTGAAAAGTAATTCTAAGCGTATTTACTAGTAACTTGTATTTCCTTCCATAGGAATCCATTGTGTGGTTTTCACCAGAAAAGTTTCCAAATGTCCATTTTTTGACTTACAAATATTCCTCTAAAATCGGTTGAACTACGAATTCCGATTTACTCACCTGATATCAGGAGAAAACCCAGTGCTGCATCTCTTAGACCAGCACTGACTATGAAAAGTAATTCTAAGCGTACTTACCAGTAACTTGTATTTCCTTCCATAGGAATCCATTGTGTGGTTTGCACCAGAAAATTTTCCAAGTGTCCATTTTTGAAGCGTACAAATATTCCTCTAAAATCAGCCGAACTACGAATTCTGATTTACTCACCTGTTATCAGGAGAAAACCCAGTGCTGCATCTTTTAGACCAGCACTGACCCTGAAAAGTAATTCTAAGCATACTTACCAGTAACTTGTATTTCCTTCCATAGGAATCCATTGTGTGGGTTTCACCAGAAAAGTTTCCAAGTGTCCATTTTGAAACGTACAACTATTCCTCTAAAATCAGCCGAACTATAAATTTTGATTTACTCACCTGTTATCAGGAATTAACTCAAGGCTGCATCTTTTAGCCCAGCACTGACCCTGAAAAGTAATCCTAATCGTACTTACCAGTAACTTGTATTTCCTTCCATAGGAATCCATTGTGTTGTTTTCACCAGAAAAGTTTCCAAGTGTCCATTTTTGAAACGTACAAATATTCCTCTAAAATCAGCCGAACTACGAATTCCGATTTACTCGCCTGTTATCAGGAGAGAACCCCGTGCTGCATCTTTTAGAGCAGCACTGACCCTGAAAAGTAATTCTAAGCGTATTTACCAGTAACTTGTATTTCCTTCCATAGAAATCCATTGTGTGGTTTTCACCAGAAAAATTTCCAAGTGTCCATTTTTGAAGCGTACAAATATTCCTCTAAAATCAGCCGAACTACGAATTCTGATTTACTCACCTGTTATCAGGATAAAACCCAGTGCTGTGTCTTTTAGACCAGCACTGACTATGAAAAGTAATTCTAAGCGTACTTACCAGTAACTTGTACTTCCTTCCATAGGAATCCATTGTGTGATTTTCACCAGAAAAGTTTCTAAGTGTCCATTTTTGAAACGCACAAATATTCCTCTAAAATCAGCCGAAATACGAATTCCTGTTTATTCACCTGTTATCAGGAGAGAACCCAGGGCTGCATCTTTTAGCCCAGCACTGACTATGAAAAGTAATTCTAAGCATACTTACCAGTAACTTGTATTTCCTTCCATAGGAATCCATTGTGTGGTTTTCACCAGAAAAGTTTCTAAGTGTCCATTTTTTAAATGTACAAATATTCCTCTAAAATCAGCCGAACTACGAATTCCGATTTACTCACCTGTTATCAGGAGAGAACCCAGTGCTGCATCTTTTAGAGCAGCACTGACCCTGAAAAGTAATTCTAAGCGTATTTACTAGTAACTTGTATTTCCTTCCATAGGAATCCATTGTGTGGTTTTCACCAGAAAAGTTTCCAAATGTCCATTTTTTGACTTACAAATATTCCTCTAAAATCGGTTGAACTACGAATTCCGATTTACTCACCTGATATCAGGAGAAAACCCAGTGCTGCATCTCTTAGACCAGCACTGACTATGAAAAGTAATTCTAAGCGTACTTACCAGTAACTTGTATTTCCTTCCATAGGAATCCATTGTGTGGTTTGCACCAGAAAATTTTCCAAGTGTCCATTTTTGAAGCGTACAAATATTCCTCTAAAATCAGCCGAACTACGAATTCTGATTTACTCACCTGTTATCAGGAGAAAACCCAGTGCTGCATCTTTTAGACCAGCACTGACCCTGAAAAGTAATTCTAAGCATACTTACCAGTAACTTGTATTTCCTTCCATAGGAATCCATTGTGTGGGTTTCACCAGAAAAGTTTCCAAGTGTCCATTTTGAAACGTACAACTATTCCTCTAAAATCAGCCGAACTATAAATTTTGATTTACTCACCTGTTATCAGGAATTAACTCAAGGCTGCATCTTTTAGCCCAGCACTGACCCTGAAAAGTAATCCTAATCGTACTTACCAGTAACTTGTATTTCCTTCCATAGGAATCCATTGTGTTGTTTTCACCAGAAAAGTTTCCAAGTGTCCATTTTTTAGACCTACAAATATTCCTCTACAATCAGTTGAACTACGAATTCCGATTTACTCACCTGTTATCAGGAGAGAACCCAGTGCTGCATCTTTTAGAGCAGCACTGATCCTGAAAAGTAATTCTAAGTGTATTTACCAGTAACTTGTATTTCCTTCCATAGGAATCCATTGTGTGGTTTTCACCAGAAAAGTTTCCAAGTGTCCATTTTTGAAGCGTACAAATATTCCTCTAAAATCACCCGAACTGCGAATTCTGAGTTACTCACCTGTTATCAGGAGAAAACCCAGTGCTGCATCTTTTAGGCCAGCACTGACCATGAAAAGTAATTCTAAGCGTACTTACCAGTAACTTGTACTTCCTTCCATAGGAATCCATTGTGTGGTTTTCACCAGAAAAGTTTCTAAGTGTCCATTTTTGAAACGTACAAATATTCCTCTAAAATCAGCCGAACTACGAATTCCTGTTTACTCACCTGTTATCAGGAGAGAACCCAGGGCTACATCTTTTAGCCCAGCACTGACTATGAAAAGTCATTCTAAACGTACTTACCAGTAACTTGTATTTCCTTCCATAGGAATCCATTGTGTGGTTTTCACCGGAAAAGTTTCTAACTGTCCATTTTTTAAATGTACAAATATTCCTCTAAAATCAGCCGAACTACAAATTCTGATTTACTCACCTGTTATCAGGAGAGAACCCAGTGCTGCATCTTTTAGAGCAGCACTGACCCTGAAAAGTAATTCTAAGCGTATTTACTAGTAACTTTTATTTCCTTCCATAGGAATCCATTGTGTGGTTTTCACCAGAAAAGTTTCAAAATGTCCATTTTTTAGACTTACAAATATTCCTCTAAAATCAGTTGAACTACGAATTCCGATTTACTCACCTGATATCAGGAGAAAACCCAGTGCTGCATCTTTTAGACCAGCACTGACTATGAAAATTAATTCTAAGCATACTTACCAGTAAATTGTACTTCCTTCCATAGGAATCCATTGTGTGGTTTTCACCAGAAAAGTTTCTAAGTGTCCATTTTTGAAACGTACAAATACTCCTCTAAAACCAGCCGAACTACGAATTCCAATTTACTCACCTGTTATCAGGAGAGAACCCAGTGCTGCATCTTTTAGAGCAGCACTGACCCTGAAAAGTAATTCTAAGCGTATTTACCAGTAACTTGTATTTCCTTCCATAGGAATCCATTGTGTGGTTTTCACCAGAAAATTTTCCAAGTGTCCATTTTTGAAGCGTACAAATATTCCTCTAAAATCAGCCGAACTACGAATTCTGATTTACTCACCTGTTATCAGGAGAAAACCCAGTGCTGCATCTTTTAGACCAGCACTGACTATGAAAAGTAATTCTAAGCGTACTTACCAGTAACTTGTACTTCCTTCCATGGGAATCCATTGTGTGATTTTCACCAGAAAAGTTTCTAAGTGTCCTTTTTTGAAACGTACAAATATTCCTCTAAAATCAGCCGAAATACGAATTGCTGTTTACTCACCTGTTATCAGGAGAGAACCCAGGGCTGCATCTTTTAGCCCAGCACTGACTATGAAAAGTAATTCTAAGCGTACTTACTAGTAACTTGTATTTCCTTCCATAGGAATCCATTGTGTGGTTTTCACCGGAAAAGTTTCTAAGTGTCCATTTTTTAAATGTACAAATATTCCTCTAAAATCAGCCGAACTACGAATTCTGATTTACTCACCTGTTATCAGGAGAGAACCCAGTGCTGCATCTTTTAGAGCAGCACTGACCCTGAAAAGTAATTCTAAGCGTATTTACTAGTAACTTTTATTTCCTTACATAGGAATCCATTGTGAGGTTTTCACCAGAAAAGTTTCCAAATGTCCATTTTTTAGACATACAAATATTCCTCTAAAATCAGTTGAACTACGAATTCCGATTTACTCACCTGATATCAGGATAAAACCCAGTGCTGCATCTTTTAGACCAGCACTGACCATGAAAATTCATTCTAAGCGTACTTACCAGTAACTTGTACTTCCTTCCATAGGAATCCATTGTGTGGTTTTCACCAGAAAAGTTTCTAAGTGTCCATTTTTTAGACTTACAAATATTCCTCTAAAATCAGTTGAACTACAAATTCCAATTTACTCACCTGTTATCAGGAGAGAACCCAGTGCTGCATCTTTTAGAGCAGCACTGACCCTGAAAAGTAATTCTAAGTGTATTTACCAGTAACTTGTATTTCCTTCCATAGGAATCCATTGTGTGGTTTTCACCAGAAAAGTTTCAAGTGTCCTTTTATGAAACGTACAAATATTCCTCTAAAATCAGCCGAACTACGAATTCCGATTTACCCACCTGTTATCAGGAGAGAACCCAGTGCTGCATCTTTTAGGCCAGCACTGACCATGAAAAGTAATTATACGCGTACTTACCAGTAGCTTGTACTTCCTTCCATAGGAATCCATTGTGTGGTTTTCACCAGAAAAGTTTCCAAATGTCCATTTTTTAGACTTACAAATATTCCTCTAAAATCAGTTGAACTACGAATTCCGATTTACTCACCTGATATCAGGAGAAAACCCAGTGCTGCATCTTTTAGACCAGCACTGACCATGAAAAGTAATTCTAAGCATACTTACCAGTAACTTGTACTTCCTTCCATAGGAATCCATTGTGTGGTTTTCACCAGAAAAGTTTCTAAGTGTCCATTTTTGAAACGTACAAATATTCCTCTAAAATCAGCCGAAATACGACTTCTGATTTACTCACCTGTCATCAGGAGAGAACCCAGGGCTGCATCTTTTAGCCCAGCACTGACCCTGAAAAGTAATTCTAAGTGTACTTACCAGTAACTTGTATTTCCTTCCATAGGAATCCATTGTGTGGTTTTCACCAGAAAAGTTTCTAAGTGTCCATTTTTGAAATGTACAAATATTCCTCTAAAATCAGCCGAAATACGAATTCCGATTTAAACACCTGTTAGCAGGAGAGAACCCAGGGCTGCATCTTTTAGCCCAGCACTGACCCTAAAAAGTAATTCTAAGCGTACTTACCAGTAACTTGTATTTCCTTCCATAGGAATCCATTGTGTGGTTTTCACCAGAAAAGTTTCCAAGTGTCCATTTTGGAAGTGTACAAATATTCCTCTAAAATCAGCCGAACTACGAATTCTGATTTACTCACCTGTTATCAGGAATGAACTCAAGGCTGCATCTTTTAGCCCAGCACTGACCCTGAAAAGTAATCCTAATTGTACTTACCAGTAACTTGTATTTCCTTCCATAGGAATCCATTGTGTGGATTTCACCAGAAAAGTTTCTAAGTGACCATTTTTGAAACGTACAAATATTCCTCTAAAATCAGCCGAACTACGAATTCCAATTTACTCACCTGTTATCAGGAGAGAACCCAGTGCTGCATCTTTTAGAGCAGCACTGACCCTGAAAAGTAATTCTAAGCATACTTACCAGTAACTTGTATTTCCATCCTTAGGAATCCATTGTGTGGTTTTCACCAGAAAAGTTTCCAAGTGTCCATTTATGAAACATACAAATATTCCTCTAAAATCAGCCGAACTACCAATTCCGATTTACTCACCTGTTATCAGGAGAGAACCCAGTGCTGCATCTTTTAGAGCAGCACTGACCCTGAAAATTAATTCTAAGCGTATTTACCAGTAACTTGTATTTCCTTCCATAGGAATCCATTGTGTGGTTTTCACCAGAAAAGTTTCCAAGTGTCCATTTTTTAGACTTACAAATATTCCTCTAAAATCAGTTGAACTACGAATTCCGGTTTACTCACCTGTTATCAGGAGAGAACCCAGTGCTGCATCTTTTAGAGCAGAACTGACCCTGAAAAGTAATTCTAAGTGTATTTACCAGTAACTTGTATTTCCTTCTATAGGAATCCATTGTGTGGTTTTCACCAGAAAAGTTTCCAAGTGTCCATTTTTGAAGCGTACAAATATTCCTCTAAAATCACCCGAACTGCGAATTCTGATTTACTCACCTGTTATCAGGAGAAAACCCAGTGCTGCATCTTTTAGACCAGCACTGACCATGAAAAGTAATTCTAAGCGTACTTACCAGTAACTTGTACTTCCTTCCATAGGAATCCATTGTGTTGTTTTCACCAGAAAAGTTTCTAAGTGTTCATTTTTGAAACGTACAAATATTCCTCTAAAATCAGCCGAACTACGAATTCCGATTTACTCACTTGTTATCAGGAGAGAACCCAGTGCTGCATCTTTTAGCCTAGCACTGACCCTGAAAAGTAATTCTCAGCGTACTTACCAGTAACTTGTATTTCCTTCCTTAGGAATCCATTGTGTGGTTTTCACCAGAAAAGTTTCCAAGTGTCCATTTATGAAACGTACAAATATTCCTCTAAAATCAGCCAAACTACGAATTCCGATTTACTCACCTGTTATCAGGAGAGAACCCAGTGCTGCATCTTTTAGCCTAGCACTGACCCTGAAAAGTATTTCTAAGCGTACTTACCAGTAACTTGTATTATCTTCCATAGGAATCCATTGTGTGGTTTTCACCAGAAAGTTTCTAAGTGTCCATTTTTGAAACGTACAAATATTCCTCTAAAATCAGCCGAAATGCGAATTCCGATATACTCACCTGTTATCAGGAGAGAACCCAGGGCTGCATCTTTTAGCCCAGCACTGACCCTGAACAGTAATTCTAAGCGTACTTACCAGTAACCTGTATTTCCTTCCATAGGAATCCATTGTGTGGTTTTCACCAGAAAAGTTTCTAAGTGTCCATTTTTGAAACGTACAAATATTCCTCTAAAATCAGCCGAACTAGGCCTGGGCAAAAATTTCGTTCCGTTCGCGGAAATAGCGATAATTTGACATTTTTGCGTTCCGCGGAGAGCGCGAAAATGTCAAAAATTCCGGTTTCCGCAGCTTGGCGATAATTTGTTTCTTGCTCGCGCTGTAAAATGATACATTCTCGCGCGCGCGCGATCGCCTTACCTGAATCCCTGCGTTCGCCGACAAGTTTTCTTAATCCGGTCGCGTTCTCCATGAGATGTTGTATTGTTTTTAGCCATTTGCGCTGTCTTGCGACAGTTCGCGCCCGCAGTGACGTCATGCGTCGCGCGATCACGTCTTTCTTCTCGCGATCATGCACCGCGAGAACAACTCAAAACAAGATGGCCGCGCCCCCAAGCAACCACATGGGTAAGTTGGCGACCCGCAACCATGCAGAAAATCTCGCGAACATGCCGGAAAAAAACTTCCGCATCTTTGCGATATTTCTGCTTGTTTGCGATAATTTTAAACATTCTCGCGATAATTTGCGAAGGTTAATTCCGCAAATTCCGCCCACCCCTAAGCCGAACTACGAATTCCGATTTACTCACCTGTTATCAGGAGAGAACCCAGTGCTGCATCTTTTAGAGCAGCACTGACCCTGAAAAGTAATTCTAAGCGTATTTACCAGTAACTTGTATTTCCTTCCATAGGAATCCATTGTGTGGGTTTCACCAGAAAAGTTTCCAAGTGTCCATTTTTGAAACGTACAACTATTCGTCTAAAATCAGCCGAACTATGAATTTTGATTTACTCACCTGTTATCAGGAATGAACTCAAGGCTGCATCTTTTAGCCCAGCACTGACCCTGAAAAGTAATCCTAATCGTACTTACCAGTAACTTGTATTTCCTTCCATAGGAATCCATTGTGTGGTTTTCACCAGAAAAGTTTCCAAGTGTCCATTTTTTAGACTTACAAATATTCCTCTAAAATCAGTTGAATTACGAATTCCGATTTACTCACCTGTTATCAGGAGAGAACCCAGTGCTGCATCTTTTAGCCTAGCACTGACCCTGAAAAGTATTTCTAAGCGTACTTACCAGTAACTTGTATTATCTTCCATAGGAATCCATTGTGTGGTTTTCACCAGAAAAGTTTCTAAGTGTCCATTTTTGAAACGTACAAATATTCCTCTAAAATCAGCCGAAATGCGAATTCCGATATACTCACCTGTTATCAGGAGAAAACCCAGGGCTGCATCTTTTAGCCCAGCACTGACCCTGAACAGTAATTCTAAGCGTACTTACCAGTAACCTGTATTTCCTTCCATAGGAATCCATTGTGTGGTTTTCACCAGAAAAGTTTCTAAGTGTCCATTTTTGAAACGTACAAATATTCCTCTAAAATCAGCCGAACTACGAATTCCGATTTACTCACCTGTTATCAGGAGAGAACCCAGTGCTGCATCTTTTAGAGCAGCACTGACCCTGAAAAGTAATTTCAAGCGTATTTACCAGTAACTTGTATTTCCTTCCATAGGAATCCATTGTGTGGGTTTCACCAGAAAAGTTTCCAAGTGTCCATTTTTGAAACGTACAACTATTCCTCTAAAATCAGCCGAACTATGAATTTTGATTTACTCACCTGTTATCAGGAATGAACTCAAGGCTGCATCTTTTAGCCCAGCACTGACCCTGAAAAGTAATCCTAATCGTACTTACCAGTAACTTGTATTTCCTTCCATAGGAATCCATTGTGTGGTTTTCACCAGAAAAGTTTCCAAGTGTCCATTTTTTAGACTTACAAATATTCCTCTAAAATCAGTTGAATTACGAATTCCGATTTACTCACCTGTTATCAGGAGAGAACCCAGTGCTGCATCTTTTAGAGCAGCACTGACCCTGAAAAGTAATTCTAAGTGTATTTACCAGTAACTTGTATTTCCTTCCAAAGGAATCCATTGTGTGGTTTTCACCAGAAAAGTTTCCAAGTGTCCATTTTTGAAGCGTACAAATATTCCTCTAAAATCACCTGAACTGCGAATTCTGATTTACTCACCTGTTATCAGGAGAAAACCCAGTGCTGCATCTTTTAGGCCAGCACTGACCATGAAAATTCATTCTAAGCGTACTTACCAGTAACTTGTACTTCCTTCCATAGGAATCCATTGTGTGGTTTTCACCAGAAAAGTTTCTAAGTGTCCATTTTTTAGACTTACAAATATTCCTCTAAAATCAGTTGAACTACAAATTCCAATTTACTCACCTGTTATCAGGAGAGAACCCAGTGCTGCATCTTTTAGAGCAGCACTGACCCTGAAAAGTAATTCTAAGTGTATTTACCAGTAACTTGTATTTCCTTCCATAGGAATCCATTGTGTGGTTTTCACCAGAAAAGTTTCAAGTGTCCTTTTATGAAACGTACAAATATTCCTCTAAAATCAGCCGAACTACGAATTCCGATTTACCCACCTGTTATCAGGAGAGAACCCAGTGCTGCATCTTTTAGGCCAGCACTGACCATGAAAAGTAATTATACGCGTACTTACCAGTAGCTTGTACTTCCTTCCATAGGAATCCATTGTGTGGTTTTCACCAGAAAAGTTTCCAAATGTCCATTTTTTAGACTTACAAATATTCCTCTAAAATCAGTTGAACTACGAATTCCGATTTACTCACCTGATATCAGGAGAAAACCCAGTGCTGCATCTTTTAGACCAGCACTGACCATGAAAAGTAATTCTAAGCATACTTACCAGTAACTTGTACTTCCTTCCATAGGAATCCATTGTGTGGTTTTCACCAGAAAAGTTTCTAAGTGTCCATTTTTGAAACGTACAAATATTCCTCTAAAATCAGCCGAAATACGACTTCTGATTTACTCACCTGTCATCAGGAGAGAACCCAGGGCTGCATCTTTTAGCCCAGCACTGACCCTGAAAAGTAATTCTAAGTGTACTTACCAGTAACTTGTATTTCCTTCCATAGGAATCCATTGTGTGGTTTTCACCAGAAAAGTTTCTAAGTGTCCATTTTTGAAATGTACAAATATTCCTCTAAAATCAGCCGAAATACGAATTCCGATTTACTCACCTGTTAGCAGGAGAGAACCCAGGGCTGCATCTTTTAGCCCAGCACTGACCCTAAAAAGTAATTCTAAGCGTACTTACCAGTAACTTGTATTTCCTTCCATAGGAATCCATTGTGTGGTTTTCACCAGAAAAGTTTCCAAGTGTCCATTTTGGAAGTGTACAAATATTCCTCTAAAATCAGCCGAACTACGAATTCTGATTTACTCACCTGTTATCAGGAATGAACTCAAGGCTGCATCTTTTAGCCCAGCACTGACCCTGAAAAGTAATCCTAATTGTACTTACCAGTAACTTGTATTTCCTTCCATAGGAATCCATTGTGTGGATTTCACCAGAAAAGTTTCTAAGTGACCATTTTTGAAACGTACAAATATTCCTCTAAAATCAGCCGAACTACGAATTCCAATTTACTCACCTGTTATCAGGAGAGAACCCAGTGCTGCATCTTTTAGAGCAGCACTGACCCTGAAAAGTAATTCTAAGCGTACTTACCAGTAACTTGTATTTCCATCCTTAGGAATCCATTGTGTGGTTTTCACCAGAAAAGTTTCCAAGTGTCCATTTATGAAACATACAAATATTCCTCTAAAATCAGCCGAACTACCAATTCCGAT
This sequence comes from Triturus cristatus, assembly GCF_964204655.1. NCBI lineage: Eukaryota > Metazoa > Chordata > Amphibia > Caudata > Salamandridae > Triturus > Triturus cristatus. Next base: position 910,108,537 of record NC_140579.1, read on the forward strand.
TTACTCACCTGTTATCAGGAGAGAACCCAGTGCTGCATCTTTTAGAGCAGCACTGACCCTGAAAATTAATTCTAAGCGTATTTACCAGTAACTTGTATTTCCTTCCATAGGAATCCATTGTGTGGTTTTCACCAGAAAAGTTTCCAAGTGTCCATTTTTTAGACTTACAAATATTCCTCTAAAATCAGTTGAACTACGAATTCCGGTTTACTCACCTGTTATCAGGAGAGAACCCAGTGCTGCATCTTTTAGAGCAGAACTGACCCTGAAAAGTAATTCTAAGTGTATTTACCAGTAACTTGTATTTCCTTCTATAGGAATCCATTGTGTGGTTTTCACCAGAAAAGTTTCCAAGTGTCCATTTTTGAAGCGTACAAATATTCCTCTAAAATCACCCGAACTGCGAATTCTGATTTACTCACCTGTTATCAGGAGAAAACCCAGTGCTGCATCTTTTAGACCAGCACTGACCATGAAAAGTAATTCTAAGCGTACTTACCAGTAACTTGTACTTCCTTCCATAGGAATCCATTGTGTTGTTTTCACCAGAAAAGTTTCTAAGTGTTCATTTTTGAAACGTACAAATATTCCTCTAAAATCAGCCGAACTACGAATTCCGATTTACTCACTTGTTATCAGGAGAGAACCCAGTGCTGCATCTTTTAGCCTAGCACTGACCCTGAAAAGTAATTCTCAGCGTACTTACCAGTAACTTGTATTTCCTTCCTTAGGAATCCATTGTGTGGTTTTCACCAGAAAAGTTTCCAAGTGTCCATTTATGAAACGTACAAATATTCCTCTAAAATCAGCCAAACTACGAATTCCGATTTACTCACCTGTTATCAGGAGAGAACCCAGTGCTGCATCTTTTAGCCTAGCACTGACCCTGAAAAGTATTTCTAAGCGTACTTACCAGTAACTTGTATTATCTTCCATAGGAATCCATTGTGTGGTTTTCACCAGAAAGTTTCTAAGTGTCCATTTTTGAAACGTACAAATATTCCTCTAAAATCAGCCGAAATGCGAATTCCGATATACTCACCTGTTATCAGGAGAGAACCCAGGGCTGCATCTTTTAGCCCAGCACTGACCCTGAACAGTAATTCTAAGCGTACTTACCAGTAACCTGTATTTCCTTCCATAGGAATCCATTGTGTGGTTTTCACCAGAAAAGTTTCTAAGTGTCCATTTTTGAAACGTACAAATATTCCTCTAAAATCAGCCGAACTAGGCCTGGGCAAAAATTTCGTTCCGTTCGCGGAAATAGCGATAATTTGACATTTTTGCGTTCCGCGGAGAGCGCGAAAATGTCAAAAATTCCGGTTTCCGCAGCTTGGCGATAATTTGTTTCTTGCTCGCGCTGTAAAATGATACATTCTCGCGCGCGCGCGATCGCCTTACCTGAATCCCTGCGTTCGCCGACAAGTTTTCTTAATCCGGTCGCGTTCTCCATGAGATGTTGTATTGTTTTTAGCCATTTGCGCTGTCTTGCGACAGTTCGCGCCCGCAGTGACGTCATGCGTCGCGCGATCACGTCTTTCTTCTCGCGATCATGCACCGCGAGAACAACTCAAAACAAGATGGCCGCGCCCCCAAGCAACCACATGGGTAAGTTGGCGACCCGCAACCATGCAGAAAATCTCGCGAACATGCCGGAAAAAAACTTCCGCATCTTTGCGATATTTCTGCTTGTTTGCGATAATTTTAAACATTCTCGCGATAATTTGCGAAGGTTAATTCCGCAAATTCCGCCCACCCCTAAGCCGAACTACGAATTCCGATTTACTCACCTGTTATCAGGAGAGAACCCAGTGCTGCATCTTTTAGAGCAGCACTGACCCTGAAAAGTAATTCTAAGCGTATTTACCAGTAACTTGTATTTCCTTCCATAGGAATCCATTGTGTGGGTTTCACCAGAAAAGTTTCCAAGTGTCCATTTTTGAAACGTACAACTATTCGTCTAAAATCAGCCGAACTATGAATTTTGATTTACTCACCTGTTATCAGGAATGAACTCAAGGCTGCATCTTTTAGCCCAGCACTGACCCTGAAAAGTAATCCTAATCGTACTTACCAGTAACTTGTATTTCCTTCCATAGGAATCCATTGTGTGGTTTTCACCAGAAAAGTTTCCAAGTGTCCATTTTTTAGACTTACAAATATTCCTCTAAAATCAGTTGAATTACGAATTCCGATTTACTCACCTGTTATCAGGAGAGAACCCAGTGCTGCATCTTTTAGCCTAGCACTGACCCTGAAAAGTATTTCTAAGCGTACTTACCAGTAACTTGTATTATCTTCCATAGGAATCCATTGTGTGGTTTTCACCAGAAAAGTTTCTAAGTGTCCATTTTTGAAACGTACAAATATTCCTCTAAAATCAGCCGAAATGCGAATTCCGATATACTCACCTGTTATCAGGAGAAAACCCAGGGCTGCATCTTTTAGCCCAGCACTGACCCTGAACAGTAATTCTAAGCGTACTTACCAGTAACCTGTATTTCCTTCCATAGGAATCCATTGTGTGGTTTTCACCAGAAAAGTTTCTAAGTGTCCATTTTTGAAACGTACAAATATTCCTCTAAAATCAGCCGAACTACGAATTCCGATTTACTCACCTGTTATCAGGAGAGAACCCAGTGCTGCATCTTTTAGAGCAGCACTGACCCTGAAAAGTAATTTCAAGCGTATTTACCAGTAACTTGTATTTCCTTCCATAGGAATCCATTGTGTGGGTTTCACCAGAAAAGTTTCCAAGTGTCCATTTTTGAAACGTACAACTATTCCTCTAAAATCAGCCGAACTATGAATTTTGATTTACTCACCTGTTATCAGGAATGAACTCAAGGCTGCATCTTTTAGCCCAGCACTGACCCTGAAAAGTAATCCTAATCGTACTTACCAGTAACTTGTATTTCCTTCCATAGGAATCCATTGTGTGGTTTTCACCAGAAAAATTTCCAAGTGTCCATTTTTTAGACTTACAAATATTCCTCTAAAATCAGTTGAATTACGAATTCCGATTTACTCACCTGTTATCAGGAGAGAACCCAGTGCTGCATCTTTTAGAGCAGCACTGACCCTGAAAAGTAATTCTAAGTGTATTTACCAGTAACTTGTATTTCCTTCCAAAGGAATCCATTGTGTGGTTTTCACCAGAAAAGTTTCCAAGTGTCCATTTTTGAAGCGTACAAATATTCCTCTAAAATCACCTGAACTGCGAATTCTGATTTACTCACCTGTTATCAGGAGAAAACCCAGTGCTGCATCTTTTAGGCCAGCACTGACCATGAAAAGTAATTCTAAGCGTTCTTACCAGTAACTTGTACTTCCTTCCATAGGAATCCATTGTGTGGTTTTCACAAGAAAAGTTTCTAAGTGTCCATTTTTGAAACATACAAATATTCCTCTAAATTCAGCCGAAATACAAATTCCTGTGTACTCACCTGTTATCAGGAGAGAACCCAGGGCTGCATCTTTTAGCCCAGCACTGACCCTGAAAAGTAATTCTAAGCGTACTTACAAGTAACTTGTATTTCCTTCCATAGGAATCCATTGTGTGGTTTTCACCAGAAAAGTTTCTAAGTGTCTACTTTTTTAAATGTACAAATATTCCTCTAAAATCAGCCAAACAACGAATTCCGATTTACTCACCTGTTATCAGGAGAGAACCCAGGGCTGCATCTTTTAGCCCAGCACTGACCCTGAAAAGTAATTCTAAGCGTACTTACCAGTAACTTGTACTTCCTTCCATAGGAATCCATTGTGTGGTTTTCACCAGAAAAGTTTCTAAGTGTCCATTTTTGAAACGTACAAATATTCCTCTAAAATCAGCCGAACTACGAATTCCGATTTACTCGCCTGTTATCAGGAGAGAACCCAGTGCTGCATCTTTTAGAGCAGCACTGACCCTGAAAAGTAATTCTAAGCGTATTTACCAGTAACTTGTATTTCCTTCCATAGAAATCCATTGTGTGGTTTTCACCAGAAAAATTTCCAAGTGTCCATTTTTGAAGCGTACAAATATTCCTCTAAAATCAGCCGAACTACGAATTCTGATTTACTCACCTGTTATCAGGATAAAACCCAGTGCTGTGTCTTTTAGACCAGCACTGACTATGAAAAGTAATTCTAAGCGTACTTACCAGTAACTTGTACTTCCTTCCATAGGAATCCATTGTGTGATTTTCACCAGAAAAGTTTCTAAGTGTCCATTTTTGAAACGCACAAATATTCCTCTAAAATCAGCCGAAATACGAATTCCTGTTTATTCACCTGTTATCAGGAGAGAACCCAGGGCTGCATCTTTTAGCCCAGCACTGACTATGAAAAGTAATTCTAAGCATACTTACCAGTAACTTGTATTTCCTTCCATAGGAATCCATTGTGTGGTTTTCACCGGAAAAGTTTCTAAGTGTCCGTTTTTTAAATGTACAAATATTCCTCTAAAATCAGCCGAACTACGAATTCCGATTTACTCACCTGTTATCAGGAGAGAACCCAGTGCTGCATCTTTTAGAGCAGCACTGACCCTGAAAAGTAATTCTAAGCATATTTACTAGTAACTTGTATTTCCTTCCATAGGAATCCATTGTGTGGTTTTCACCAGAAAAGTTTCCAAATGTCCATTTTTTGACTTACAAATATTCCTCTAAAATCGGTTGAACTACGAATTCCGATTTACTCACCTGATATCAGGAGAAAACCCAGTGCTGCATCTCTTAGACCAGCACTGACTATGAAAAGTAATTCTAAGCGTACTTACCAGTAACTTGTATTTCCTTCCATAGGAATCCATTGTGTGGTTTTCACCAGAAAATTTTCCAAGTGTCCATTTTTGAAGCGTACAAATATTCCTCTAAAATCAGCCGAACTACGAATTCTGATTTACTCACCTGTTATCAGGAGAAAACCCAGTGCTGCATCTTTTAGACCAGCACTGACCCTGAAAAGTAATTCTAAGCATACTTACCAGTAACTTGTATTTCCTTCCATAGGAATCCATTGTGTGGGTTTCACCAGAAAAGTTTCCAAGTGTCCATTTTGAAACGTACAACTATTCCTCTAAAATCAGCCGAACTATAAATTTTGATTTACTCACCTGTTATCAGGAATTAACTCAAGGCTGCATCTTTTAGCCCAGCACTGACCCTGAAAAGTAATCCTAATCGTACTTACCAGTAACTTGTATTTCCTTCCATAGGAATCCATTGTGTTGTTTTCACCAGAAAAGTTTCCAAGTGTCCATTTTTTAGACCTACAAATATTCCTCTACAATCAGTTGAACTACGAATTCCGATTTACTCACCTGTTATCAGGAGAGAACCCAGTGCTGCATCTTTTAGAGCAGCACTGATCCTGAAAAGTAATTCTAAGTGTATTTACCAGTAACTTGTATTTCCTTCCATAGGAATCCATTGTGTGGTTTTCACCAGAAAAGTTTCCAAGTGTCCATTTTTGAAGCGTACAAATATTCCTCTAAAATCACCCGAACTGCGAATTCTGAGTTACTCACCTGTTATCAGGAGAAAACCCAGTGCTGCATCTTTTAGGCCAGCACTGACCATGAAAAGTAATTCTAAGCGTACTTACCAGTAACTTGTACTTCCTTCCATAGGAATCCATTGTGTGGTTTTCACCAGAAAAGTTTCTAAGTGTCCATTTTTGAAACGTACAAATATTCCTCTAAAATCAGCCGAACTACGAATTCCTGTTTACTCACCTGTTATCAGGAGAGAACCCAGGGCGACATCTTTTAGCCCAGCACTGACTATGAAAAGTAATTCTAAACGTACTTACCAGTAACTTGTATTTCCTTCCATAGGAATCCATTGTGTGGTTTTCACCGGAAAAGTTTCTAACTGTCCATTTTTTAAATGTACAAATATTCCTCTAAAATCAGCCGAACTACAAATTCTGATTTACTCACCTGTTATCAGGAGAGAACCCAGTGCTGCATCTTTTAGAGCAGCACTGACCCTGAAAAGTAATTCTAAGTGTATTTACTAGTAACTTTTATTTCCTTCCATAGGAATCCATTGTGTGGTTTTCACCAGAAAAGTTTCAAAATGTCCATTTTTTAGACTTACAAATATTCCTCTAAAATCAGTTGAACTACGAATTCCGATTTACTCACCTGATATCAGGAGAAAACCCAGTGCTGCATCTTTTAGACCAGCACTGACTATGAAAATTAATTCTAAGCATACTTACCAGTAACTTGTACTTCCTTCCATAGGAATCCATTGTGTGGTTTTCACCAGAAAAGTTTCTAAGTGTCCATTTTTGAAACGTACAAATACTCCTCTAAAACCAGCCGAACTACGAATTCCAATTTACTCACCTGTTATCAGGAGAAAACCCAGTGCTGCATCTTTTAGACCAGCACTGACTATGAAAAGTAATTCTAAGCGTACTTACCAGTAACTTGTACTTCCTTCCATGGGAATCCATTGTGTGATTTTCACCAGAAAAGTTTCTAAGTGTCCTTTTTTGAAACGTACAAATATTCCTCTAAAATCAGCCGAAATACGAATTGCTGTTTACTCACCTGTTATCAGGAGAGAACCCAGGGCTGCATCTTTTAGCCCAGCACTGACTATGAAAAGTAATTCTAAGCGTACTTACTAGTAACTTGTATTTCCTTCCATAGGAATCCATTGTGTGGTTTTCACCGGAAAAGTTTCTAAGTGTCCATTTTTTAAATGTACAAATATTCCTCTAAAATCAGCCGAACTACGAATTCTGATTTACTCACCTGTTATCAGGAGAGAACCCAGTGCTGCATCTTTTAGAGCAGCACTGACCCTGAAAAGTAATTCTAAGCGTATTTACTAGTAACTTTTATTTCCTTACATAGGAATCCATTGTGAGGTTTTCACCAGAAAAGTTTCCAAATGTCCATTTTTTAGACATACAAATATTCCTCTAAAATCAGTTGAACTACGAATTCCGATTTACTCACCTGATATCAGGATAAAACCCAGTGCTGCATCTTTTAGACCAGCACTGACCATGAAAATTCATTCTAAGCGTACTTACCAGTAACTTGTACTTCCTTCCATAGGAATCCATTGTGTGGTTTTCACCAGAAAAGTTTCTAAGTGTCCATTTTTGAAACGTACAAATATTCCTCTAAAATCAGCTGAACTACAAATTCCAATTTACTCACCTGTTATCAGGAGAGAACCCAGTGCTGCATCTTTTAGAGCAGCACTGACCCTGAAAAGTAATTCTAAGCGTAGTTACCAGTAACTTGTATTTCCTTCCTTAGGAATCCATTGTGTGGTTTTTACCAGAAAAGTTTCCAAGTGTCCTTTTATGAAACGTACAAATATTCCTCTAAAATCAGCCGAACTACGAATTCCGATTTACCCACCTGTTATCAGGAGAGAACCCAGTGCTGCATCTTTTAGAGCAGCACTGACCCTGAAAAGTAATTCTAAGCGTATTTACCAGTAACTTGTATTTCCTTCCATAGGAATCCATTGTGTGGGTTTCACCAGAAAAGTTTCCAAGTGTCCATTTTTGAAACGTACAACTATTCCTCTAAAATCAGCCGAACTATGAATTTTGATTTACTCACCTGTTATCAGGAATGAACTCAAGGCTGCATCTTTTAGCCCAGCACTGACAATGAAAAGTAATCCTAATCGTACTTACCAGTAACTTGTATTTCCTTCCATAGGAATCCATTATGTGGTTTTCACCAGAAAAGTTTCCAAGTGTCCATTTTTTAGACTTACAAATATTCCTCTAAAATCAGTTGAATTACGAATTCCGATTTACTCACCTGTTATCAGGAGAGAACCCAGTGCTGCATCTTTTAGAGCAGCACTGACCCTGAAAAGTAATTCTAAGTGTATTTACCAGTAACTTGTATTTCCTTCCATAGGAATCCATTGTGTGGTTTTCACCAGAAAAGTTTCCAAGTGTCCATTTTTGAAGCGTACAAATATTCCTCTAAAATCACCCGAACTGCGAATTCTGAGTTACTCACCTGTTATCAGGAGAAAACCCAGTGCTGCATCTTTTAGGCCAGCACTTACCATGAAAAGTAATTCTAAGCGTACTTACCAGTAACTTGTACTTCCTTCCATAGGAATCCATTGTGTGGTTTTCACCAGAAAAGTTTCTAAGTGTCCATTTTTGAAACGTACAAATATTCCTCTAAAATCAGCCGAAATACGACTTCTGATTTACTCACCTGTTATCAGGAGAGAAACCAGTGCTGCATCTTTGAGAGCAGCACTGACCCTGAAAAGTAATTCTAAGCGTATTTACCAGTACCTTGTATTTCCTTCCATAGGAATCCATTGTCTGGTTTTCACCAGAAAATTTTCCAAGTGTCCATTTTTGAAGCGTACCAATATTCCTCTAAAATCAGCTGAACTAAGAATTCTGATTTACTCACCTGTTATCAGGACAAAACCCAGTGCTGCATCTTTTAGACCAGCACTGACTATGAAAAGTAATCCTAATCATACTTACCAGTAACTTGTATTTCCTTCCATAGGAATCCATTGTGTGGATTTCACCAGAAAAGTTTCTAAGTGTCCATTTTTGAAACGTACAAATATTCCTCTAAAATCAGCCGAAATACGAATTCCGATTTACTCACCTGTTAGCAGGAGAGAACCCAGGGCTGCATCTTTTAGCCCAGCACTGACCCTGAAAAGTAATTCTAAGCGCACTTACCAGTAACTTGTATTTCCTTCCATAGGAATCCATTGTGTAGTTTTCACCAGAAAAGTTTCCAAGTGTCCATTTTGGAAGCGTACAAATATTCCTCTAAAATCAGCCGAACTACGAATTCTGATTTACTCACCTGTTATCAGGAATGAACTCAAGGCTGCATCTTTTAGCCCAGCACTGACCCTGAAAAGTAATCCTAATCGTACTTACCAGTAACTTGTATTTCCTTCCATAGGAATCCATTGTGTGGATTTCACCAGAAAAGATTCTAAGTGACCATTTTTGAAACGTACAAATATTCCTCTAAAATCAGCCGAACTACAAATTCCAATTTACTCACCAGTTATCAGGAGAGAACCCAGTGCTGCATCTTTTAGAGCAGCACTGACCCCGAAAAGTAATTCTAAGCGTACTTACCAGTAACTTGTATTTCCATCCTTAGGAATCCATTGTGTGGTTTTCACCAGAAAAGTTTCCAAGTGTCCATTTATGAAACGTACAAATATTCCTCTAAAATCAGCCGAACTACGAATTCCGATTTACTCACCTGTTATCAGGAGAGAACCCAGTGCTGCATCTTTTAGAGCAGCACTGACCCTGAAAATTAATTCTAAGCGTATTTACCAGTAACTTGTATTTCCTTCCATAGGAATCCATTGTGTGGTTTTCACCAGAAAAGTTTCCAAGTGTCCATTTTTTAGACTTACAAATATTCCTCTAAAATCAGTTGAACTACGAATTCCGGTTTACTCACCTGTTATCAGGAGAGAACCCAGTGCTGCATCTTTTAGAGCAGCACTGACCCTGAAAAGTAATTCTAAGTGTATTTACCAGTAACTTGTATTTCCTTCCATAGGAATCCATTGTGTGGTTTTCACCAGAAAAGTTTCCAAGTGTCCATTTTTGAAGCGTACAAATATTCCTCTAAAATCACCCGAACTGCGAATTCTGATTTACTCACCTGTTATCAGGAGAAAACCCAGTGCTGCATCTTTTAGACCAGCACTGACCATGAAAAGTAATTCTAAGCGTACTTACCAGTAACTTGTACTTCCTTCCATAGGAATCCATTGTGTTGTTTTCACCAGAAAAGTTTCTAAGTGTCCATTTTTGAAACGTACAAATATTCCTCTAAAATCAGCCGAACTACGAATTCCGATTTACTCACCTGTTATCAAGAGAGAACCCAGTGCTGCATCTTTTAGAGCAGCACTGACCCTGAAAAGTAATTCTCAGCGTACTTACCAGTAACTTGTATTTCCTTCCTTAGGAATCCATTGTGTGGTTTTCACCAGAAAAGTTTCCAAGTGTCCGTTTATGAAACGTACAAATATTCCTCTAAAATCAGCCAAACTACGAATTCCGATTTACTCACCTGTTATCAGGAGAGAACCCAGTGCTGCATCTTTTAGCCTAGCACTGACCCTGAAAAGTATTTCTAAGCGTACTTACCAGTAACTTGTATTATCTTCCATAGGAATCCATTGTGTGGGTTTCACCAGAAAAGTTTCCAAGTGTCCATTTTTGAAACGTACATCTATTCCTCTAAAATCAGCCGAACTATGAATTTTGATTTACTCACCTGTTATCAGGAATGAACTCAAGGCTGCATCTTTTAGCCCAGCACTGACCCTGAAAAGTAATTCTATGCGTATTTACCAGTAACTTGTATTTCCTTCCATAGGAATCCATTGTGTGGTTTTCACCAGAAAAATTTCCAAGTGTCCATTTTTGAAGCGTACAAATATTCCTCTAAAATCAGCCGAACTACGAATTCTGATTTACTCACCTGTTATCAGGAGAAAACCCAGTGCTGCATCTTTTAGACCAGCACTGACTATGAAAAGTAATTCTAAGCGTACTTACCAGTAACTTGTACTTCCTTCCATAGGAATCCATTGTGTGATTTTCACCAGAAAAGTTTCTAAGTGTCCATTTTTGAAACGCACAAATATTCCTCTAAAATCAGCCGAACTACGAATTCCTGTTTATTCACCTGTTATCAGGGGAGAACCCAGGGCTGCATCTTTTAGCCCAGCACTGACTATGAAAAGTAATTCTAAGCGTACTTACCAGTAACTTGTATTTCCTTCCATAGGAATCCATTGTGTGGTTTTCACTGGAAAATTTTCTAAGTGTCCATTTTTTAAATGTACAAATATTCCTCTAAAATCAGCCGAACTACGAATTCCAATTTACTCACCTGTTATCAGGAGAGAACCCAGTGCTGCATCTTTTAGAGCAGCACAGACCCTGAAAAGTAATTCTAAGCGTATTTACTTTTAACTTGTATTTCCTTCCATAGGAATCCATTGTGTGGTTTTCACCAGAAAAGTTTCCAAATGTCCATTTTTTGACTTACAAATATTCCTCTAAAATCGGTTGAACTACGAATTCCGATTTACTCACCTGATATCAGGAGAAAACCCAGTGCTGCATCTTTTAGACCAGCACTGACTATGAAAAGTAATTCTAAGCGTACTTACCAGTAACTTGTATTTCCTTCCATAGGAATCCATTGTGTGGTTTTCACCAGAAAATTTTCCAAGTGTCCATTTTTGAAGCGTACAAATATTCCTCTAAAATCAGCCGAACTACGAATTCTGATTTACTCACCTGTTATCAGGAGAAAACCCAGTGCTGCATCTTTTAGACCAGCACTGACCCTGAAAAGTAATTCTAAGCATACTTACCAGTAACTTGTATTTCCTTCCATAGGAATCCATTGTGTGGGTTTCACCAGAAAAGTTTCCAAGTGTCCATTCCTGAAGCGTACAAATATTCCTCTAAAATCAGCCGAACTACGAATTCTGATTTACTCACCTGTTATCAGGAGAAAACCCAGTGCTGCATCTTTTAGACCAGCACTGACTATGAAAAGTAATTCTAAGCGTACTTACCAGTAACTTGTACTTCCTTCCATGGGAATCCATTGTGTGATTTTCACCAGAAAAGTTTCTAAGTGTCCTTTTTTGAAACGTACAAATATTCCTCTAAAATCAGCCGAAATACGAATTGCTGTTTACTCACCTGTTATCAGGAGAGAACCCAGGGCTGCATCTTTTAGCCCAGCACTGACTATGAAAAGTAATTCTAAGCGTACTTACCAGTAACTTGTATTTCCTTCCATAGGAATCCATTGTGTGGTTTTCACCAGAAAAGTTTCTAAGTGTCCATTTTTTAAATGTACAAATATTACTCTAAAATCAGCCGAACTACGAATTCTGATTTACTCACCTGTTATCAGGAGAGAAACCAGTGCTGCATCTTTGAGAGCAGCACTGACCCTGAAAAGTAATTCTAAGCGTATTTACCAGTACCTTGTATTTCCTTCCATAGGAATGCATTGTGTGGATTTCACCAGAAAAGTTTCTAAGTGTCCATTTTTGAAACGTACAAATATTCCTCTAAAATCAGCCGAAATACGAATTCCGATTTACTCACCTGTTAGCAGGAGAGAACCCAGGGCTGCATCTTTTAGCCCAGCACTGACCCTGAAAAGTAATTCTAAGCGTACTTACCAGTAACTTGTATTTCCTTCCATAGGAATCCATTGTGTGGTTTTCACCAGAAAAGTTTCCAAGTGTCCATTTTGGAAGCGTACAAATATTCCTCTAAAATCAGCCGAACTACGAATTCTGATTTACTCACTTGTTATCAGGAATGAACTCAAGGCTGCATCTTTTAGCCCAGCACTGACCCTGAAAAGTAATCCTAATCGTACTTACCAGTAACTTGTATTTCCTTCCATAGGAATCCATTGTGTGGTTTTCACCGGAAAAGTTTCTAAGTGTCCATTTTTTAAATGTACAAATACTCCTCTGAAATCAGCCGAACTACGAATTCCGATTTACTCACCTGTTATCAGGATAGAACCCAGTGCTGCATCTTTTAGAGCAGCACTGACCCTGAAAAGTAATTCTAAGCGTATTTACCAGTAACTTGTATTTCCTTCCATAGGAATCCATTGTGTGGTTTTCACCAGAAAATTTTCCAAGTGTCCATTCGTGAAGCGTACAAATATTCCTCTAAAATCAGCCGAACTACGAATTCTGATTTACTCACCTGTTATCAGGAGAAAACCCAGTGCTGCATCTTTTAGACCAGCACTGACTATGAAAAGTAATTCTAAGCGTACTTACCAGTAACTTGTACTTCCTTCCATGGGAATCCATTGTGTGATTTTCACCAGAAAAGTTTCTAAGTGTCCTTTTTTGAAACGTACAAATATTCCTCTAAAATCAGCCGAAATACGAATTGCTGTTTACTCACCTGTTATCAGGAGAGAACCCAGGGCTGCATCTTTTAGCCCAGCACTGACTATGAAAAGTAATTCTAAGCGTACTTACCAGTAACTTGTATTTCCTTCCATAGGAATCCATTGTGTGGTTTTCACCAGAAAAGTTTCTAAGTGTCCATTTTTTAAATGTACACATATTCCTCTAAAATCAGCTGAACTACGAATTCCGATTTACTCACCTGTTATCAGGAGAGAACCCAGTGCTGCATCTTTTAGAGCAGCACTGACCCTGAAAAGTAATTCTAAGCATATTTACTAGTAACTTTTATTTCCTTCCATAGGAATCCATTGTGAGGTTTTCACCAGAAAAGTTTCCAAATGTCCATTTTTTAGACATACAAATATTCCTCTAAAATCAGTTGAACTACGAATTCCGATTTACTCACCTGATATCAGAATAAAACCCAGTGCTGCATCTTTTTGACCAGCTCTGACCATGAAAATTAATTCTAAGCGTACTTACCAGTAACTTGTACTTCCTTCCATAGGAATCCATTGTGTGGTTTTCACCAGAAAAGTTTCTAAGTGTCCATTTTTGAAACGTACAAATATTCCTCTAAAATCAGCCGAACTAAAAATTCCAATTTACTCACCTGTTATCAGGAGAGAACCCAGTGCTGCATCTTTTAGAGCAGCACTGACCCTGAAAAGTAATTCTAAGCGTACTTACCAGTAACTTGTATTTCCTTCCTTAAGAATCCATTGTGTGATTTTCACCAGAAAAGTTTCCAAGTGTCCATTTATGAAACGTACAAATATTCCTCTAAAATCAGCCGAACTACGAATTCCGATTTACTCACCTGTTATCAGGAGAGAACCCAGTGCTGCATCTTTTAGAGCAGCACTGACCCTGAAAAGTAATTCTAAGCGTATTTACCAGTAACTTGTATTTCCTTCCATAGGAATCCATTGTGTGGTTTTCACCAGAAAAGTTTCCAAGTGTCCATTTTTTAGACTTACAAATATTCCTCTACAATCAGTTGAACTACGAATTCCGATTTACTCACCTGTTATCAGGAGAGAACCCAGTGCTGCATCTTTTAGAGCAGCACTGACCCTGAAAAGTAATTCTAAGTGTATTTACCAGTAACTTGTATTTCCTTCCATAGGAATCCATTGTGTGGTTTTCACCGGAAAAGTTTCTAAGTGTCCATTTTTGAAGTGTACAAATATTACTCTAAAATCAGCCGAACTACGAATTCTGATTTACTCACCTGTTATCAGGAGAGAAACCAGTGCTGCATCTTTGAGAGCAGCACTGACCCTGAAAAGTTCTAAGCGTATTTACCAGTACCTTGTATTTCCTTCCATAGGAATGCATTGTGTGGATTTCACCAGAAAAGTTTCTAAGTGTCCATTTTTGAAACGTACAAATATTCCTCTAAAATCAGCCGAAATACGAATTCCGATTTACTCACCTGTTAGCAGGAGAGAACCCAGGGCTGCATCTTTTAGCCCAGCACTGACCCTGAAAAGTAATTCTAAGCGTACTTACCAGTAACTTGTATTTCCTTCCATAGGAATCCATTGTGTGGTTTTCACCAGAAAAGTTTCCCAGTGTCCATTTATGAAACGTACAAATATTCCTCTAAAATCAGCCGAACTACCAATTCCGATTTACTCACTTGTTATCAGGAATGAACTCAAGGCTGCATCTTTTAGCCCAGCACTGACCCTGAAAAGTAATTCTAAGCGTACTTACCAGTAACTTGTATTTCCTTCCATAGGAATCCATTGTGTGGTTTTCACCAGAAAAGTTTCCAAGTGTCCATTTTGGAAGCGTACAAATACTCCTCTGAAATCAGCCGAACTACGAATTCCGATTTACTCACCTGTTATCAGGAGAGAACCCAGTGCTGCATCTTTTAGAGCAGCACTGACCCTGAAAAGTAATTCTAAGCGTATTTACCAGTAACTTGTATTTCCTTCCATAGGAATCCATTGTGTGGTTTTCACCAGAAAATTTTCCAAGTGTCCATTCATGAAGCGTACAAATATTCCTCTAAAATCAGCCGAAATACGAATTGCTGTTTACTCACCTGTTATCAGGAGAGAACCCAGGGC
This sequence comes from Triturus cristatus, assembly GCF_964204655.1. Lineage (NCBI taxonomy): Eukaryota > Metazoa > Chordata > Amphibia > Caudata > Salamandridae > Triturus > Triturus cristatus. The sequence continues at coordinate 910,123,595 of NC_140579.1, forward strand.
TGCATCTTTTAGCCCAGCACTGACTATGAAAAGTAATTCTAAGCGTACTTACCAGTAACTTGTATTTCCTTCCATAGGAATCCATTGTGTGGTTTTCACCAGAAAAGTTTCTAAGTGTCCATTTTTTAAATGTACAAATATTCCTCTAAAATCAGCTGAACTACGAATTCCGATTTACTCACCTGTTATCAGGAGAGAACCCAGTGCTGCATCTTTTAGAGCAGCACTGACCCTGAAAAGTAATTCTAAGCGTATTTACTAGTAACTTTTATTTCCTTCCATAGGAATCCATTGTGAGGTTTTCACCAGAAAAGTTTCCAAATGTCCATTTTTTAGACATACAAATATTCCTCTAAAATCAGTTGAACTACGAATTCCGATTTACTCACCTGATATCAGAATAAAACCCAGTGCTGCATCTTTTAGACCAGCACTGACCATGAAAATTAATTCTAAGCGTACTTACCAGTAACTTGTACTTCCTTCCATAGGAATCCATTGTGTGGTTTTCACCAGAAAAGTTTCTAAGTGTCCATTTTTGAAACGTACAAATATTCCTCTAAAATCAGCCGAACTAAAAATTCCAATTTACTCACCTGTTATCAGGAGAGAACCCAGGGCTGCATCTTTAAGAGCAGCACTGACCCTGAAAAGTAATTCTAAGCGTACTTACCAGTAACTTGTATTTCCTTCCTTAAGAATCCATTGTGTGATTTTCACCAGAAAAGTTTCCAAGTGTCCATTTATGAAACGTACAAATATTCCTCTAAAATCAGCCGAACTACGAATTCCGATTTACTCACCTGTTATCAGGAGAGAACCCAGTGCTGCATCTTTTAGAGCAGCACTGACCCTGAAAAGTAATTCTAAGCGTATTTACCAGTAACTTGTATTTCCTTCCATAGGAATCCATTGTGTGGTTTTCACCAGAAAAGTTTCCAAGTGTCCATTTTTTAGACTTACAAATATTCCTCTACAATCAGTTGAACTACGAATTCCGATTTACTCACCTGTTATCAGGAGAGAACCCAGTGCTGCATCTTTTAGAGCAGCACTGACCCTGAAAAGTAATTCTAAGTGTATTTACCAGTAACTTGTATTTCCTTCCATAGGAATCCATTGTGTGGTTTTCACCAGAAAAGTTTCCAAGTGTCCATTTTTGAAGCGTACAAATATTCCTCTAAAATCACCCGAACTGCGAATTCTGAGTTACTCACCTGTTATCTGGAGAAAACCCAGTGCTGCATCTTTTAGGCCAGCACTGACCATGAAAAGTAATTCTAAGCGTACTTACCAGTAACATGTACTTCCTTCCATGGGAATCCATTGTGTGATTTTCACCAGAAAAGTTTCTAAGTGTCCTTTTTTGAAACGTACAAATATTCCTCTAAAATCAGCCAAAATACGAATTGCTGTTTACTCACCTGTTATCAGGAGAGAACCCAGGGCTGCATCTTTTAGCCCAGCACTGACTATGAAAAGTAATTCTAAGCGTATTTACCAGTAACTTGTATTTCCTTCCATAGGAATCCATTGTGTGGTTTTCACCGGAAAAGTTTCTAAGTGTCCATTTTTTAAATGTACAAATATTCCTCTAAAATCAGCCGAACTACGAATTCCGATTTAATCACCTGTTATCAAGAGAGAACCCAGTGCTGCATCTTTTAGAGCAGCACTGACCCTGAAAAGTAATTCTAAGCGTATTTACTAGTAACTTTTATTTCCTTCCATAGGAATCCATTGTGAGGTTTTCACCAGAAAAGTTTCCAAATGTCCATTTTTTAGACATACAAATATTCCTCTAAAATCAGTTGAACTACGAATTCCGATTTACTCACCTGATATCAGGAGAAAACCCAGTGCTGCATCTTTTAGACCAGCACTGACCATGAAAATTAATTCTAAGCGTACTTACCAGTAACTTGTACTTCCTTCCATAGGAATCCATTGTGTGGTTTTCACCAGAAAAGTTTCTATGTGTCCATTTTTGAAACGTACAAATATTCCTCTAAAATCAGCCGAACTACGAATTCCGATTTACTCACCTGTTATCAGGAGAGAACCCAGTGCTGCATCTTTTAGAGCAGCACTGACCCTGAAAAGTAATTCTAAGCGTATTTACCAGTAACTTGTATTTCCTTCCATAGGAATCCATTGTGTGGTTTTCACCAGAAAAGTTTCTAAGTGTCCATTTTTGAAACGTACAAATATTCCTCTGAAATCAGCCGAAATACGAATTCCGATTTACTCACCTGTTATCAGGAGAGAACCCAGGGCTGCATCTTTTAGCCCAGCACTGACCCTGAAAAGTAATTGTAAGCGTACTTACCAGTAACATGTATTTCCTTCCATAGGAATCCATTGTGTGGTTTTCACCGGAAAAGTTTCTAAGTGTCCATTTTTGAAATGTACAAATATTCCTCTAAAATCAGCCGAACTACGAATTCTGATTTACTCACCTGTTATCAGGAGAGAAACCAGTGCTGCATCTTTGAGAGCAGCACTGACCCTGAAAAGTAATTCTAAGCGTATTTACCAGTACCTTGTATTTCCTTCCATAGGAATGCATTGTGTGGATTTCACCAGAAAAGTTTCTAAGTGTCCATTTTTGAAACGTACAAATATTCCTCTAAAATCAGCCGAAATACGAATTCCGATTTACTCACCTGTTAGCAGGAGAGAACCCAGGGCTGCATCTTTTAGCCCAGCACTGACCCTGAAAAGTAATTCTAAGCGTACTTACCAGTAACTTGTATTTCCTTCCATAGGAATCCATTGTGTGGATTTCACCAGAAAAGTTTCTAAGTGACCATTTTTGAAACGTACAAATATTCCTCTAAAATCAGCCGAACTACGAATTCCGATTTACTCACCTGTTATCAGGAGAGAACCCAGAGCTGCATCTTTTAGAGCAGCACTGACCCTGAAAATTAATTCTAAGCGTATTTACCAGTAACTTGTATTTCCTTCCATAGGAATCCATTGTGTGGTTTTCACCAGAAAAGTTTCCAAGTGTCCATTTTTGAAACGAACAAATATTCCTCTAAAATAAGCCAAAAAACGAATTCCAAATTACTCACCTGTTAGCAGGAGAGAACCCAGGGCTGCATCTTTTAGCCCAGCACTGACCCTGAAAAGTAATTCTAAGCGTACTTACCAGTAACTTGTATTTCCTTCCATAGGAATCCATTGTGTGGTTTTCACCAGAATAGTTTCCAAGTGTCCATTTTGGAAGCGTACAAATATTCCTCTAAAATCAGCCGAACTACGAATTCTGATTTACTCACCTGTTATCAGGAATGAACTCAAGGCTGCATCTTTTAGCCCAGCACTGACCCTGAAAAGTAATCCTAATCGTACTTACCAGTAACTTGTATTTCCTTCCATAGGAATCCATTGTGTGGATTTCACCAGAAAAGTTTCCAAGTGTCCATTTATGAAACGTACAAATATTCCTCTAAAATCAGCCGAACTACGAATTCCGATTTACTCACCTGTTATCAGGAGAGAACCCAGTGCTGCATCTTTTAGAGCAGCACTGACCCTGAAAATTAATTCTAAGCGTATTTACCAGTAACTTGTATTTCCTTCCATAGGAATCCATTGTGTGGTTTTCACCAGAAAAGTTTCAAGTGTCCATTTTTGAAGCATACAAATATTCCTCTAAAATCACCCGAACTGCGAATTCTGATTTACTCACCTGTTATCAGGAGAAAACCCAGTGCTGCATCTTTTAGGCCAGCACTGACCATGAAAAGTAATTATACGCGTACTTACCAGTAGCTTGTACTTCCTTCCATAGGAATCCATTGTGTGGTTTTCACCAGAAAAGTTTCCAAATGTCCATTTTTTAGACTTACAAATATTCCTCTAAAATCAGTTGAACTACGAATTCCGATTTACTCACCTGATATCAGGAGAGAACCCAGTGCTGCATCTATTAGAGAAGCACTGACCCTGAATAGTAATTCTAAGCGTACTTACCAGTAACTTGTACTTCCTTCCATAGGAATCCATTGTGTGGTTTTCACCAGAAAAGTTTCTAAGTGTCCATTTTTGAAACGTACAAATATTCCTCTAAAATCAGCCGAAATACGACTTCTGATTTACTCACCTGTTATCAGGAGAGAAACCAGTGCTGCATCTTTGAGAGCAGCACTGACCCTGAAAAGTAATTCTAACCGTATTTACCAGTACCTTGTATTTCCTTCCATAGGAATCCATTGTCTGGTTTTCACCAGAACATTTTCCAAGTGTCCATTTTTGAAGCGTACAAATATTCCTCTAAAATCAGCTGAACTAAGAATTCTGATTTTCTCACCTGTTATCAGGACAAATCCCAGTGCTGCATCTTTTAGACCAGCACTGACTATGAAAAGTAATCCTAATCATACTTACCAGTAACTTGTAATTCCTTCCATAGGAATCCATTGTGTGGATTTCACCAGAAAAGTTTCTAAGTGTCCATTTTTGAAACGTACAAATATTCCTCTAAAATCAGCCGAAATACGAATTCCGATTTACTCACCTGTTAGCAGGAGAGAACCCAGGGCTGCATCTTTTAGCCCAGCACTGACCCTGAAAAGTAATTCTGAGCGTACTTACCAGTAACTTGTATTTCCTTCCATAGGAATCCATTGTGTGGTTTTCACCAGAAAAGTTTCCAAGTGTCCATTTTGGAAGCGTACAAATATTCCTCTAAAATCAGCCGAACTACGAATTCTGATTTACTCACCTGTTATCAGGAATGAACTCAAGGCTGCATCTTTTAGCCCAGCACTGACCCTGAAAAGTAATCCTAATCGTACTTACCAGTAACTTGTATTTCCTTCCATAGGAATCCATTGTGTGGATTTCACCAGAAAAGTTTCTAAGTGACCATTTTTGAAACGTACAAATATTCCTCTAAAATCAGCCGAACTACGAATTCCAATTTACTCACCTGTTATCAGGAGAGAACCCAGTGCTGCATCTTTTAGAGCAGCACTGAACCTGAAAAGTAATTCTAAGCGTACTTACCAGTAACTTGTATTTCCATCCTTAGGAATCCATTGTGTGGTTTTCACCAGAAAAGTTTCCAAGTGTCCATTTATGAAACGTACAAATATTCCTCTAAAATCAGCCGAACTACGAATTCCGATTTACTCACCTGTTATCAGGAGAGAACCCAGTGCTGCATCTTTTAGAGCAGCACTGACCCTGAAAATTAATTCTAAGCGTATTTACCAGTAACTTGTATTTCCTTCCATAGGAATCCATTGTGTGGTTTTCACCAGAAAAGTTTCCAAGTGTCCATTTTTGAAACGTACAAATATTCCTCTAAAATCAGCCGAAATACGAATTCCAAATTACTCACCTGTTAGCAGGAGAGAACCCAGGGCTGCATCTTTTAGCCCAGCACTGACCCTGAAAAGTAATTCTAAGCGTACTTACCAGTAACTTGTATTTCCTTCCATAGGAATCCATTGTGTGGTTTTCACCAGAAAAGTTTCCAAGTGTCCATTTTGGAAGCGTACAAATATTCCTCTAAAATCAGCCGAACTACGAATTCTGATTTACTCACCTGTTATCAGGAATGAACTCAAGGCTGCATCTTTTAGCCCAGTTCTGACCCTGAAAAGTAATCCTAATCGTACTTACCAGTAACTTGTATTTCCTTCCATAGGAATCCATTGTGTGGATTTCACCAGAAAAGTTTCCAAGTGTCCATTTATGAAACGTACAAATATTCCTCTAAAATCAGCCGAACTACGAATTCCGATTTACTCACCTGTTATCAGGAGAGAACCCAGTGCTGCATCTTTTACAGCAGCACTGACCCTGAAAATTAATTCTAAGCGTATTTACCAGTAACTTGTATTTCCTTCCATAGGAATCCATTGTGTGGTTTTCACCAGAAAAGTTTCAAGTGTCCATTTTGAAAGCATACAAATATTCCTCTAAAATCACCCGAACTGCGAATTCTGATTTACTCACCTGTTATCAGGAGAAAACCCAGTGCTGCATCTTTTAGGCCAGCACTGACCATGAAAAGTAATTATACGCGTACTTACCAGTAGCTTGTACTTCCTTCCATAGGAATCCATTGTGTGGTTTTCACCAGAAAAGTTTCCAAATGTCAATTTTTTATACTTACAAATATTCCTCTAAAATCAGTTGAACTACGAATTCCGATTTACTCACCTGATATCAGGAGAGAACCCAGTGCTGCATCTATTAGAGAAGCACTGACCCTGAAAAGTAATTCTAAGCATACTTACCAGTAACTTGTACTTCCTTCCATAGGAATCCATTGTGTGGTTTTCACCAGAAAAGTTTCTAAGTGTCCATTTTTGAAACGTACAAATATTCCTCTAAAATCAGCCGAAATACGACTTCTGATTTACTCACCTGTTATCAGGAGAGAAACCAGTGCTGCATCTATTAGAGAAGCACTGACCCTGAAAAGTAATTCTAAGCGTACTTACCAGTAACTTGTACTTCCTTCCATAGGAATCCATTGTCTGGTTTTCACCAGAAAATTTTCCAAGTGTCCATTTTTGAAGCGTACAAATATTCCTCTAAAATCAGCTGAACTAAGAATTCTGATTTACTCACCTGTTATCAGGACAAATCCCAGTGCTGCATCTTTTAGACCAGCACTGACTATGAAAAGTAATCCTAATCATACTTACCAGTAACTTGTATTTCCTTCCATAGGAATCCATTGTGTGGATTTCACCAGAAAAGTTTCTAAGTGTCCATTTTTGAAACGTACAAATATTCCTCTAAAATCAGCCGAAATACGAATTCCGATTTACTCACCTGTTAGCAGGAGAGAACCCAGGGCTGCATCTTTTAGCCCAGCACTGACCCTGAAAAGTAATTCTAAGCGTACTTACCAGTAACTTGTATTTCCTTCCATAGGAATCCATTGTGTGGTTTTCACCAGAAAAGTTTCCAAGTGTCCATTTTGGAAGCGTACAAATATTCCTCTAAAATCAGCCGAACTACGAATTCTGATTTACTCACCTGTTATCAGGAATGAACTCAAGGCTGCATCTTTTAGCCCAGCACTGACCCTGAAAAGTAATCCTAATCGTACTTACCAGTAACTTGTATTTCCTTCCATAGGAATCCATTGTGTGGATTTCACCAGAAAAGTTTCTAAGTGACCATTTTTGAAACGTACAAATATTCCTCTAAAATCAGCCGAACTACGAATTCCAATTTACTCACCTGTTATCAGGAGAGAACCCAGTGCTGCATCTTTTAGAGCAGCACTGACCCTGAAAAGTAATTCTAAGCGTACTTACCAGTAACTTGTATTTCCATCCTTAGGAATCCATTGTGTGGTTTTCACCAGAAAAGTTTCCAAGTGTCCATTTATGAAACGTACAAATATTCCTCTAAAATCAGCCGAACTACGAATTCCGATTTACTCACCTGTTATCAGGAGAGAACCCAGTGCTGCATCTTTTAGAGCAGCACTGACCCTGAAAATTAATTCTAAGCGTATTTACCAGTAACTTGTATTTCCTTCCATAGGAATCCATTGTGTGGTTTTCACCAGAAAAGTTTCCAAGTGTCCATTTTTGAAACGTACAAATATTCCTCTAAAATCAGCCGAAATACGAATTCCAAATTACTCACCTGTTAGCAGGAGAGAACCCAGGGCTGCATCTTTTATCCCAGCACTGACCCTGAAAAGTAATTCTAAGCGTACTTACCAGTAACTTGTATTTCCTTCCATAGGAATCCATTGTGTGGTTTTCACCAGAAAAGTTTCCAAGTGTCCATTTTGGAAGCGTACAAATATTCCTCTAAAATCAGCCGAACTACGAATTCTGATTTACTCACCTGTTATCAGGAATGAACTCAAGGCTGCATCTTTTAGCCCAGCACTGACCCTGAAAAGTAATCCTAATCGTACTTACCAGTAACTTGTATTTCCTTCCATAGGAATCCATTGTGTGGATTTCACCAGAAAAGTTTCCAAGTGTCCATTTATGAAACGTACAAATATTCCTCTAAAATCAGCCGAACTACGAATTCCGATTTACTCACCTGTTATCAGGAGAGAACCCAGTGCTGCATCTTTTAGAGCAGCACTGACCCTGAAAATTAATTCTAAGCGTATTTACCAGTAACTTGTATTTCCTTCCATAGGAATCCATTGTGTGGTTTTCACCAGAAAAGTTTCAAGTGTCCATTTTTGAAGCATACAAATATTTCTCTAAAATCACCCGAACTGCGAATTCTGATTTACTCACCTGTTATCAGGAGAAAACCCAGTGCTGCATCTTTTAGGCCAGCACTGACCATGAAAAGTAATTATACGCGTACTTACCAGTAGCTTGTACTTCCTTCCATAGGAATCCATTGTGTGGTTTTCTCCAGAAAAGTTTCCAAATGTCCATTTTTTATACTTACAAATATTCCTCTAAAATCAGTTGAACTACGAATTCCGATTTACTCACCTGATATCAGGAGAGAACCCAGTGCTGCATCTATTAGAGAAGCACTGACCCTGAAAAGTAATTCTAAGCGTACTTACCAGTAACTTGTACTTCCTTCCATAGGAATCCATTGTCTGGTTTTCACCAGAAAATTTTCCAAGTGTCCATTTTTGAAGCGTACAAATATTCCTCTAAAATCAGCTGAACTAAGAATTCTGATTTACTCACCTGTTATCAGGACAAATCCCAGTGCTGCATCTTTTAGACCAGCACTGACTATGAAAAGTAATCCTAATCATACTTACCAGTAACTTGTATTTCCTTCCATAGGAATCCATTGTGTGGATTTCACCAGAAAAGTTTCTAAGTGTCCATTTTTGAAACGTACAAATATTCCTCTAAAATCAGCCGAAATACGAATTCCGATTTACTCACCTGTTAGCAGGAGAGAACCCAGGGCTGCATCTTTTAGCCCAGCACTGACCCTGAAAAGTAATTCTAAGCGTACTTACCAGTAACTTGTATTTCCTTCCATAGGAATCCATTGTGTGGTTTTCACCAGAAAAGTTTCCAAGTGTCCATTTTGGAAGCGTACAAATATTCCTCTAAAATCAGCCGAACTACGAATTCTGATTTACTCACCTGTTATCAGGAATGAACTCAAGGCTGCATCTTTTAGCCCAGCACTGACCCTGAAAAGTAATCCTAATCGTACTTACCAGTAACTTGTATTTCCTTCCATAGGAATCCATTGTGTGGATTTCACCAGAAAAGTTTCTAAGTGACCATTTTTGAAACGTACAAATATTCCTCTAAAATCAGCCGAACTACGAATTCCAATTTACTCACCTGTTATCAGGAGAGAACCCAGTGCTGCATCTTTTAGAGCAGCACTGACCCTGAAAAGTAATTCTAAGCGTACTTACCAGTAACTTGTATTTCCATCCTTAGGAATCCATTGTGTGGTTTTCACCAGAAAAGTTTCAAAGTGTCCATTTATGAAACGTACAAATATTCCTCTAAAATCAGCCGAACTACGAATTCCGATTTACTCACCTGTTATCAGGAGAGAACCCAGTGCTGCATCTTTTAGAGCAGCACTGACCCTGAAAATTAATTCTAAGCGTATTTACCAGTAACTTGTATTTCCTTCCATAGGAATCCATTGTGTGGTTTTCACCAGAAAAGTTTCCAAGTGTCCATTTTTGAAACGTACAAATATTCCTCTAAAATCAGCCGAAATACGAATTCCAAATTACTCACCTGTTAGCAGGAGAGAACCCAGGGCTGCATCTTTTAGCCCAGCACTGACCCTGAAAAGTAATTCTAAGCGTACTTACCAGTAACTTGTATTTCCTTCCATAGGAATCCATTGTGTGGTTTTCACCAGAAAAGTTTCCAAGTGTCCATTTTGGAAGCGTACAAATATTCCTCTAAAATCAGCCGAACTACGAATTCTGATTTACTCACCTGTTATCAGGAATGAACTCAAGGCTGCATCTTTTAGCCCAGCACTGACCCTGAAAAGTAATCCTAATCGTACTTACCAGTAACTTGTATTTCCTTCCATAGGAATCCATTGTGTGGTTTTCACCAGAAAAGTTTCCTAGTGTCCATTTTTGAAGCGTACAAATATTCCTCTAAAATCACCCGAACTGCGAATTCTGATTTACTCACCTGTTATCAGGAGAAAACCCAGTGCTGCATCTTTTAGACCAGCACTGACCCTGAAAAGTAATTCTAAGCGTAATTACCAGTAACTTGTATTTCCTTCCTTAGGAATCCATTGTGTGGTTTTCACCAGAAAAGATTCCAAGTGTCCATTTATGAAACGTACAAATATTCCTCTAAAATCAGCCGAACTACGAATTCCGATTTACTCACCTGTTATCAGGAGAGAACCCAGTGCTGCATCTTTTAGAGCAGCACTGACCCTGAAAATTAATTCTAAGCGTATTTACCAGTAACTTGTATTTCCTTCCATAGGAATCCATTGTGTGGTTTTCACCAGAAAAGTTTCCAAGTGTCCATTTTTGAAACGTACAAATATTCCTCTAAAATCAGCCGAAATACGAATTCCAAATTACTCACCTGTTAGCAGGAGAGAACCCAGGGCTGCATCTTTTAGCCCAGCACTGACCCTGAAAAGTAATTCTAAGCGTACTTACCAGTAACTTGTATTTCCTTCCATAGGAATCCATTGTGTGGTTTTCACCAGAAAAGTTTCCAAGTGTCCATTTTGGAAGCGTACAAATATTCCTCTAAAATCAGCCGAACTACGAATTCTGATTTACTCACCTGTTATCAGGAATGAACTCAAGGCTGCATCTTTTAGCCCAGCACTGACCCTGAAAAGTAATCCTAATCGTACTTACCAGTAACTTGTATTTCCTTCCATAGGAATCCATTGTGTGGATTTCACCAGAAAAGTTTCCAAGTGTCCATTTATGAAACGTACAAATATTCCTCTAAAATCAGCCGAACTACGAATTCCGATTTACTCACCTGTTATCAGGAGAGAACCCAGTGCTGCATCTTTTAGAGCAGCACTGACCCTGAAAATTAATTCTAAGCGTATTTACCAGTAACTTGTATTTCCTTCCATAGGAATCCATTGTGTGGTTTTCACCAGAAAAGTTTCAAGTGTCCATTTTTGAAGCATACAAATATTCCTCTAAAATCACCCGAACTGCGAATTCTGATTTACTCACCTGTTATCAGGAGAAAACCCAGTGCTGCATCTTTTAGGCCAGCACTGACCATGAAAAGTAATTATACGCGTACTTACCAGTAGCTTGTACTTCCTTCCATAGGAATCCATTGTGTGGTTTTCACCAGAAAAGTTTCCAAATGTCCATTTTTTAGACTTACAAATATTCCTCTAAAATCAGTTGAACTACGAATTCCGATTTACTCACCTGATATCAGGAGAGAACCCAGTGCTGCATCTATTAGAGAAGCACTGACCCTGAAAAGTAATTCTAAGCGTACTTACCAGTAACTTGTACTTCCTTCCATAGGAATCCATTGTGTGGTTTTCACCAGAAAAGTTTCTAAGTGTCCATTTTTGAAACGTACAAATATTCCTCTAAAATCAGCCGAAATACGACTTCTGATTTACTCACCTGTTATCAGGAGAGAAACCAGTGCTGCATCTTTGAGAGCAGCACTAACCCTGAAAAGTAATTCTAAGCGTATTTACCAGTACCTTGTATTTCCTTCCATAGGAATCCATTGTCTGGTTTTCACCAGAAAATTTTCCAAGTGTCCATTTTTGAAGCGTACAAATATTCCTCTAAAATCAGCTGAACTAAGAATTCTGATTTACTCACCTGTTATCAGGACAAAACCCAGTGCTGCATCTTTTAGACCAGCACTGACTATGAAAAGTAATCCTAATCATACTTACCAGTAACTTGTATTTCCTTCCATAGGAATCCATTGTGTGGATTTCACCAGAAAAGTTTCTAAGTGTCCATTTTTGAAACGTACAAATATTCCTCTAAAATCAGCCGAAATACGGATTCTGATTTACTCACCTGTTATCAGGAATGAACTCAAGGCTGCATCTTTTAGCCCAGCACTGACCCTGAAAAGTAATCCTAATCGTACTTACCAGTAACTTGTATTTCCTTCCATAGGAATCCATTGTGTGGATTTCACCAGAAAAGTTTCTAAGTGACCATTTTTGAAACGTACAAATATTCCTCTAAAATCAGCCGAACTACGAATTCCAATTTACTCACCTGTTATCAGGAGAGAACCCAGTGCTGCATCTTTTAGAGCAGCACTGACCCTGAAAAGTAATTCTAAGCGTACTTACCAGTAACTTGTATTTCCATCCTTAGGAATCCATTGTGTGGTTTTCACCAGAAAAGTTTCCAAGTATACAATTATGAAACGTACAAATATTCCTCTAAAATCAGCCGAACTACGAATTCCGATTTACTCACCTGTTATCAGGAGAGAACCCAGTGCTGCATCTTTTAGAGCAGCACTGACCCTGAAAATTAATTCTAAGCGTATTTACCAGTAACTTGTATTTCCTTCCATAGGAATCCATTGTGTGGTTTTCACCAGAAAAGTTTCCAAGTGTCCATTTTTTAGACTTACAAATATTCCTCTAAAATCAGTTGAACTACGAATTCCGGTTTACTCACCTGTTATCAGGAGAGAACCCAGTGCTGTATCTTTTAGAGCAGCACTGACCCTGAAAAGTAATTCTAAGTGTACTTACCAGTAACTTGTATTTCCTTCCATAGGAATCCATTGTGTGGTTTTCACCAGAAAAGTTTCCAAGTGTCCATTTTTGAAGCGTACAAATATTCCTCTAAAATCACCCGAACTGCGAATTCTGATTTACTCACCTGTTATCAGGAGAAAACCCAATGCTGCATCTTTTAGACCAGCACTGACCATGAAAAGTAATTCTAAGCGTACTTACCAGTAACTTGTACTTCCTTCCATAGGAATCCATTGTGTTGTTTTCACCAGAAAAGTTTCTAAGTGTCCATTTTTGAAAGGTACAAATATTCCTCTAAAATCAGCCGAACTACGAATTCCGATTTACTCACCTGTTATCAAGAGAGAACCCAGTGCTGCATCTTTTAGAGCAGCACTGACCCTGAAAAGTAATTCTCAGCGTACTTACCAGTAACTTGTATTTCCTTCCTTAGGAATCCATTGTGTGGTTTTCACCAGAAAAGTTTCCAAGTGTCCATTTATGAAACGTACAAATATTCCTCTAAAATCAGCCAAACTACGAATTCCGATTTACTCACCTGTTATCAGGAGAGAACCCAGTGCTGCATCTTTTAGCCTAGCACTGACCCTGAAAAGTATTTCTAAGCGTACTTACCAGTAACTTGTATTATCTTCCATAGGAATCCATTGTGTGGTTTTCACCAGAAAAGTTTCTAAATGTCCATTTTTGAAACGTACAAATATTCCTCTAAAATCAGCCGAACTACGAATTCCGATTTACTCACCTGTTATCAGGAGAGAACCCAGTGCTGCATCTTTTAGAGCAGCACTGACCCTGAAAAGTAATTCTAAGCGTATTTACCAGTAACTTGTATTTCCTTCCATAGGAATCCATTGTGTGGGTTTCACCAGAAAAGTTTCCAAGTGTCCATTTTTGAAACGTACAACTATTCCTCTAAAATCAGCCGAACTATGAATTTTGATTTACTCACCTGTTATCAGGAATGAACTCAAGGCTGCATCTTTTAGCCCAGCACTGACCCTGAAAAGTAATCCTAATCGTACTTACCAGTAACTTGTATTTCCTTCCATAGGAATCCATTGTGTGGTTTTCACCAGAAAAGTTTCCAAGTGTCCATTTTTTAGACTTAGAAATATTCCTCTAAAATCAGATGAATTACGAATTCCAATTTACTCATCTGTTATCAGAAGAGAACCCAGTGCTGCATCTTTTAGAGCAGCACTGACCCTGAAAAGTAATTCTAAGTGTATTTACCAGTAACTTGTATTTCCTTCCATAGGAATCCATTGTGTGGTTTTCACCAGAAAAGTTTCCAAGTGTCCATTTTTGAAGCGTACAAATATTCCTCTAAAATCACCTGAACTGCGAATTCTGATTTACTCACCTGTTATCAGGAGAAAACTCAGTGCTGCATCTTTTAGGCCAGCACTGACCATGAAAAGTAATTCTAAGCGTACTTACCAGTAACTTGTACTTCCTTCCATAGGAATCCATTGTGTGGTTTTCACCAGAAAAGTTTCTAAGTGTCCATTTTTGAAACATACAAATATTCCTCTAAAATCAGCCGAAATACAAATTCCTGTGTACTCACCTGTTATCAGGAGAGAACCCAGGGCTGCATCTTTTAGCCCAGCACTGACCCTGAAAAGTAATTCTAAGCGTACTTACCAGTAACTTGTATTTCCTTCCATAGGAATCCATTGTGTGGTTTTCACTAGAAAAGTTTCTAAGTGTCTACTTTTTTAAATGTACAAATATTCCTCTAAAATCAGCCAAACTACGAATTCCGATTTACTCACCTGTTATCAGGAGAGAACCCAGGGCTGCATCTTTTAGCCCAGCACTGACCCTGAAAAGTAATTCTAAGCGTATTTACCAGTAACTTGTATTTCCTTCCATAGGAATCCATTGTGTGGTTTTCACCAGAAAAGTTTCTAAGTGTCCATTTTTGAAACGTACAAATATTCCTCTAAAATCAGCCGAACTACGAATTCCGATTTACTCGCCTGTTATCAGGAGAGAACCCAGTGCTGCATCTTTTAGAGCAGCACTGACCCTGAAAAGTAATTCTAAGCGTATTTACCAGTAACTTGTATTTCCTTCCATAGGAATCCATTGTGTGGTTTTCACCAGAAAAATTTCCAAGTGTCCATTTTTGAAGCGTACAAATATTCCTCTAAAATCAGCCGAACTACGAATTCTGATTTACTCACCTGTTATCAGGAGAAACCCAGTGCTGCATCTTTTAGACCAGCACTGACTATGAAAAGTAATTCTAAGCGTACTTACCAGTAACTTGTACTTCCTTCCATAGGAATCCATTGTGTGGTTTTCACCGGAAAAGTTTCTAAGTGTCCATTTTTTAAATGTACAAATATTCCTCTAAAATCATCCGAACTACGAATTCCGATTTACTCACCTGTTATCAGGAGAGAACCCAGTGCTGCATCTTTTAGACCAGCACTGACTATGAAAAGTAATTCTAAGCGTACTTACCAGTAACTTGTATTATCTTCCATAGGAATCCATTGTGTGATTTTCACCAGAAAAGTTTCTAAGTGTCCATTTTTGAAACGCACAAATATTCCTCTAAAATCAGCCGAACTACGAATTCCTTTTTATTCCCCTGTTATCAGGGGAGACCCAGGGCTGCATCTTTTAGCCCAGCACTGACTATGAAAAGTAATTCTAAGTGTACTTACCAGTAACTTGTATTTCCTTCCATAGGAATCCATTGTGTGGTTTTCACCGGAAAAGTTTCTAAGTGTCCATTTTTTAAATGTACAAATATTCCTCTAAAATCAGCCGAACTACGAATTCCAATTTACTCACCTGTTATCAGGAGAGAACCCAGTGCTGCATCTTTTAGAGCAGCACTGACCCTGAAAAGTAATTCTAAGCGTATTTACTAGTAACTTGTATTTCCTTCCATAGGAATCCATTGTGTGGTTTTCACCAGAAAAGTTTCCAAATGTCCATTTTTTGACTTACAAATATTCCTCTAAAATCGGTTGAACTACGAATTCCGATTTACTCACCTGATATCAGGAGAAAACCCAGTGCTGCATCTTTTAGACCAGCACTGACTATGAAAAGTAATTCTAAGCGTACTTACCAGTAACTTGTATTTCCTTCCATAGGAATCCATTGTGTGGTTTTCACCAGAAAAGTTTCTAAGTGTCCATTTTTGAAATGTACAAATATTCCTCTAAAATCAGCCGAACTACGAATTCCGATTTACTTACCTGTTATCAGGAGAGAACCCAGTGCTGCATCTTTTAGAGCAGCACTGACCCTGAAAAGTAATTCTAATCGTACTTACCAGTAACTTGTATTTCCTTCCATAGGAATCCATTGTGTGGATTTCACCAGAAAAGTTTCTAAGTGACCATTTTTGAAACGTACAAATATTCCTCTAAAATCAGCCGAACTACGAATTCCAATTTACTCACCTGTTATCAGGAGAGAACCCAGTGCTGCATCTTTTAGAGCAGCACTGACCCTGAAAAGTAATTCTAAGCGTACTTACCAGTAACTTGTATTTCCATCCTTAGGAATCCATTGTGTGGTTTTCACCAGAAAAGTTTCCAAGTGTCCATTTATGAAACGTACAAATATTCCTCTAAAATCAGCCGAACTACGAATTCCGATTTACTCACCTATTATCAGGATAGAACCCAGTGCTGCATCTTTTAGAGCAGCACTGACCCTGAAAATTAATTCTAAGCGTATTTACCAGTAACTTGTATTTCCTTCCATAGGAATCCATTGTGTGGTTTTCACCAGAAAAGTTTCCAAGTGTCCATTTTTGAAACGTACAAATATTCCTCTAAAATCAGCCGAAATACGAATTCCAAATTACTCACCTGTTAGCAGGAGAGAACCCAGGGCTGCATCTTTTAGCCCAGCACTGACCCTGAAAAGTAATTCTAAGCGTACTTACCAGTAACTTGTATTTCCTTCCATAGGAATCCATTGTGTGGCTTTCACCAGAAAAGTTTCCAAGTGTCCATTTTGGAAGCGTACAAATATTCCTCTAAAATCAGCCGAACTACGAATTCTGATTTACTCACCTGTTATCAGGAATGAACTCAAGGCTGCATCTTTTAGCCCAGCACTGACCCTGAAAAGTAATCCTAATCGTACTTACCAGTAACTTGCATTTCCTTCCATAGGAATCCATTGTGTGGATTTCACCAGAAAAGTTTCCAAGTGTCCATTTATGAAACGTACAAATATTCCTCTAAAATCAGCCGAACTACGAATTCCGATTTACTCACCTGTTATCAGGAGAGAACCCAGTGCTGCATCTTTTAGTGCAGCACTGACCCTGAAAATTAATTCTAAGCGTATTTACCAGTAACTTGTATTTCCTTTCATAGGAATCCATTGTGTGGTTTTCACCAGAAAAGTTTCCAAGTGTCCATTTTTGAAACGTACAAATATTCCTCTAAAATCAGCCGAAATACGAATTCCAAATTACTCACCTGTTAGCAGGAGAGAACCCAGGGCTGCATCTTTTAGCCCAGCACTGACCCTGAAAAGTAGTTCTAAGCGTACTTACCAGTAACTTGTATTTCCTTCCATAGGAATCCATTGTGTGGTTTTCACCAGAAAAGTTTCCAAGTGTCCATTTTGGAAGCGTACAAATATTCCTCTAAAATCAGCCGAACTACGAATTCTGATTTACTCACCTGTTATCAGGAATGAACTCAAGGCTGCATCTTTTAGCCCAGCACTGACCCTGAAAAGTAATCCTAATCGTACTTACCAGTAACTTGTATTTCCTTCCATAGGAATCCATTGTGTGGATTTCACCAGAAAAGTTTCTAAGTGACCATTTTTGAAACGTACAAATATTCCTCTAAAATCAGCCGAACTATGAATTCCAATTTACTCACATGTTATCAGGAGAGAACCCAGTGCTGCATCTTTTAGAGCAGCACTGACCCTGAAAAGTAATTCTAAGCGTACTTACCAGTAACTTGTATTTCCATCCTTAGGAATCCATTGTGTGGTTTTCACCAGAAAAGTTTCCAAGTGTCCATTTTTTAGACTTACAAATATTCCTCTAAAATCAGTTGAACTACGAATTCCGGTTTACTCACCTGTTATCAGGAGAAAACCCAGTGCTGCATCTTTTAGACCAGCACTGACCATGAAAAGTAATTCTAAGCGTACTTACCAGTAACTTGTACTTCCTTCCATAGGAATCCATTGTGTTGTTTTCACCAGAAAAGTTTCTAAGTGTCCATTTTTGAAACGTACAAATATTCCTCTAAAATCAGCCGAACTACGAATTCCGATTTACTCACCTGTTATCAGGAGAGAACCCAGTGCTGCATCTTTTAGAGCAGCACTGACCCTGAAAAGTAATTCTCAGCGTACTTACCAGTAACTTGTATTTCCTTCCTTAGGAATCCATTGTGTGGTTTTCACCAGAAAAGTTTCCAAGTGTCCATTTATGAAACGTACAAATATTCCTCTAAAATCAGCCAAACTACGAATTCTGATTTACTCACCTGTTATCAGGAGAGAACCCAGTGCTGCATCTTTTAGCCTAGCACTGACCCTGAAAAGTATTTCTAAGCGTACTTACCAGTAACTTGTATTATCTTCCATAGGAATCCATTGTGTGGTTTTCACCAGAAAAGTTTCTAAGTGTCCATTTTTGAAACGTACAAATATTCCTCTAAAATCAGCCGAAATGCGAATTCCGATTTACTCACCTGTTATCAGGAGAGAACCCAGTGCTGCATCTTTTAGAGCAGCACTGACCCTGAAAAGTAATTCTAAGCGTATTTACCACTAACTTGTATTTCCTTCCATAGGAATCTATTGTGTGGGTTTCACCAGAAAAGTTTCCAAGTGTCCATTTTTGAAACATACAACTATTCCTCTAAAATCAGCCGAACTATGAATTTTGATTTACTCACCTGTTATCAGGAATGAACTCAAGGCTGCATCTTTTAGCCCAGCACTGACCCTGAAAAGTAATTCTAAGCGTACTTACCAGTAACTTGTATTTCCTTCCTTAGGAATCCATTGTGTGGTTTTCACCAGAAAAGTTTACAAGTGTCCATTTATGAAACGTACAAATATTCCTCTAAAATCAGCCGAACTACGAATTCCGATTTACTCACCTGTTATCAGGAGAGAACCCAGTGCTGCATCTTTTAGAGCAGCACTGACCCTGAAAAGTAATTCTAAGCATATTTACTAGTAACTTGTATTTCCTTCCATAGGAATCCATTGTGTGGTTTTCACCAGAAAAGTTTCCAAGTGTCCATTTTTTAGCCATACAAATATTCCTCTAAAATCAGTTGAAATACAAATTCCGATTTACTCACCTGATATCAGGAGAAAACCCAGTGCTGCATCTTTTAGACCAGCACTGACTATGAAAATTAATTCTAAGCATACTTACCAGTAACTTGTACTTCCTTCCATAGGAATCCATTGTGTGGTTTTCACCAGAAAAGTTTCTAAGTGTCCATTTTTGAAACGTACAAATACTCCTCTAAAATCAGCCGAAATACGAATTCCTGTTTACTCACCTGTTATCAGGAGAGAACCCAGGGCTACATCTTTTAGCCCAGCACTGACTATGAAAAGTAATTCTAAACGTACTTACCAGTAACTTGTATTTCCTTCCATAGGAATCCATTGTGTGGTTTTCACCGGAAAAGTTTCTAAGTGTCCATTTTTTAAATGTACAAATATTCCTCTAAAATCAGCCGAACTACGAATTCCGATTTACTCACCTGTTATCAGGAGAGAACCCAGTGCTGCATCTTTTAGAGCAGCACTGACCCTGAAAAGTAATTCTAAGCGTATTTACTAGTAACTTTGATTTCCTTCCATAGGAATCCATTGTGTGGTTTTCACCAGAAAAGTTTCAAAATGTCCATTTTTTAGACTTACAAATATTCCTCTAAAATCAGTTGAACTACGAATTCCGATTTACTCACCTGATATCAGGATAAAACCCAGTGCTGCATCTTTTAGACCAGCACTGACTATGAAAATTAATTCTAAGCGTATTTACTAGTAACTTGTACTTCCTTCCATAGGAATCCATTGTGTGGTTTTCACCAGAAAAGTTTCTAAGTGTCCATTTTTGAAACGTACAAATATTCCTCTAAAATCAGCCGAACTACAAATTCCAATTTACTCACCTGTTATCAGGAGAGAACCCAGTGCTGCATCTTTTAGAGCAGCACTGACCCTGAAAAGTAATTCTAAGCGTACTTACCAGTAACTTGTATTTCCTTTCTTAGGAATCCATTGTGTGGTTTTCACCAGAAAAGTTTCCAAGTGTCCATTTATGAAACGTACAAATATTCCTCTAAAATCAGCCGAACTACGAATTCTGATTTACTCACCTGTTATCAGGAGAGAACCCAGTGCTGCATCTTTTAGAGCAGCACTGACCCTGAAAAGTAATTCTAAGCGTATTTACCAGTAACTTGTATTTCCTTCCATAGGAATCCATTGTGTGGTTTTCACCAGAAAAGTTTCCAAGTGTCCATTTTTTAGACTTACAAATATTCCTCTACAATCAGTTGAACTACGAATTCCGATTTACTCACCTGTTATCAGGAGAGAACCCAGTGCTGCATCTTTTAGAGCAGCACTGACCCTGAAAAGTAATTCTAAGTGTATTTACCAGTAACTTGTATTTCCTTCCATAGGAATCCATTCTGTGGTTTTCACCAGAAAAGTTTCCAAGTGTCCATTTTTGAAGCGTACAAATATTCCTCTAAAATCACCCGAACTGCGAATTCTGAGTTAGTCACCTGTTATCAGGAGAAAACCCAGTGCTGCATCTTTTAGGCCAGCACTGACCATGAAAAGTAATTCTAAGCGTACTTACCAGTAACTTGTACTTCCTTCCATGGGAATCCATTGTGTGATTTTCACCAGAAAAGTTTCTAAGTGTCCTTTTTTGAAACGTACAAATATTCCTCTAAAATCAGCCGAAATACGAATTGCTGTTTACTCACCTGTTATCAGGAGAGAACCCAGGGCTGCATCTTTTAGCCCAGCACTGACTATGAAAAGTAATTCTAAGCGTACTTACCAGTAACTTGTATTTCCTTCCATAGGAATCCATTGTGTGGTTTTCACCAGAAAAGTTTCTAAGTATCCATTTTTGAAACGTACAAATATTCCTCTAAAATCAGCCAAAATATGAAATCCGATTTACTCACCTGTTATCAGGAGAGAACCCAGGGCTGCATCTTTTAGCCCAGCACTGACCCTGAAAAGTAATTCTAAGCGTACTTACCAGTAACTTGTATTTCCTTCCATAGGAATCCATTGTGTGGTTTTCACCAGAAAAGTTTCTAAGTGTCCATTTTTGAAACGTACAATTATTCCTCTAAAATCAGCCGAACTACAAATTCTGATTTACTCAACTGGTATCAGGAGAAGACCCAGTGCTGCATCTTTTAGACCAGCACTGACTATGAAAAGTAATTCTAAGCGTACTTACCAGTAACTTGTACTTCCTTCCATAGGAATCCATTGTGTGATTTTCACCTGAAAAGTTTCTAAGTGTCCATTTTTGAAATGTACAACTATTCCTCTAAAATCAGCCGAACTATGAATTTTGATTTACTCACCTGTTATCAGGAATGAACTCAAGGCTGCATCTTTTAGCCCAGCACTGACCCTGAAAAGTAATCCTAATCGTACTTACCAGTAACTTGTATTTCCTTCCATAGGAATCCATTGTGTGGATTTCACCACAAAAGTTTCTAAGTGTCGATTTTTGAAACGTACAAATATTCCTATAAAATCAGCCGAACTACGAATTCTAATTTACTCACCTTTTATCAGGAGAGAACCCAGTGCTGCATCTTTTAGAGCAGCACTGACCCTGAAAAGTTATTCTAAGCGTACTTACCAGTAACTTGTATTTCCTTCCTTAGGAATCCATTGTGTGGTTTTCACCAGAAAAGTTTCCAAGTGTCCATTTATGAAACGTACAAATATTCCTCTAATATCAGCCGAACTACGAATTCCGATTTACTCACCTGTTATCAGGAGAGAACCCAGTGCTGAATCTTTTAGAGCAGCACTGACCCTGAAAAGTAATTCTAAGCGTATTTACCAGTAACTTTATTTCCTTCTTAGGAATCCATTGTGTGGTTTTCACCAGAAAAGTTTCCAAGTGTCCATTTTTTAGACTTACAAATATTCCTCTAAAATCAGTTGAACTACGAATTCCGATTTACTCACCTGTTATCAGGAGAGAACCCAGTGCTGAATCTTTTAGAGCAGCACTGACCCTGAAAAGTAATTCTAAGCGTATTTACCAGTAACTTTATTTCCTTCTTAGGAATCCATTGTGTGGTTTTCACCGGAAAAGTTTCTAAGTGTCCATTTTTTAAATGTACAAATATTCCTCTAAAATCAGCCGAACTACGAATTCCGATTTACTCACCTGTTATCAGGAGAGAACCCAGTGCTGCATCTTTTAGAGCAGCACTGACCCTGAAAAGTAATTCTAAGCGTATTTACTAGTAACTTTGATTTCCTTCCATAGGAATCCATTGTGTGGTTTTCACCAGAAAAGTTTCAAAATGTCCATTTTTTAGACTTACAAATATTCCTCTAAAATCAGTTGAACTACGAATTCCGATTTACTCATCTGATATCAGGAGAAAACCCAGTGCTGCATCTTTTAGACCAGCACTGACTATGAAAATTAATTCTAAGCATACTTACCAGTAACTTGTACTTCCTTCCATAGGAATCCATTGTGTGGTTTTCACCAGAAAAGTTTCTAAGTGTCCATTTTTGAAACGTACAAATACTCCTCTAAAATCAGCCGAACTACGAATTCCGATTTACTCACCTGTTATCAGGAGAGAACCCAGTGCTGCATCTTTTAGAGCAGCACTGACCCTGAAAAGTAATTCTAAGCGTATTTACCAGTAACTTGTATTTCTTTCCATAGGAATCCATTGTGTGGTTTTCACCAGAAAATTTTCCAAGTGTCCATTTTTGAAGCGTACAAATATTCCTCTAAAATCAGCCGAACTACGAATTCTGATTTACTCACCTGTTATCAGGAGAAAACCCAGTGCTGCATCTTTTAGACCAGCACTGACTATGAAAAGTAATTCTAAGCATACTTACCAGTAACTTGTACTTCCTTCCATGGGAATCCATTGTGTGATTTTCACCAGAAAAGTTTCTAAGTGTCCTTTTTTGAAACGTACAAATATTCCTCTAAAATCAGCCGAAATACGAATTGCTGTTTACTCACCTGTTATCAGGAGAGAACCCAGGGCTGCATCTTTTAGCCCAGCACTGACTATAAAAAGTAATTCTAAGCGTACTTACCAGTAACTTGTATTTCCTTCCATAGGAATCCATTGTGTGGTTTTCACCGGAAAAGTTTCTAAGTGTCCATTTTTTAAATGTAGAAATATTCCTCTAAAATCAGCCGAACTACGAATTCCGATTTACTCACCTGTTATCAGGAGAGAACCCAGTGCTGCATCTTTTAGAGCAGCACTGACCCTGAAAAGTAATTCTAAGCGTATTTACTAGTAACTTTTATTTCCTTCCATAGGAATCCATTGTGAGCTTTTCACCAGAAAAGTTTCCAAATGTCCATTTTTTAGACATACAAATATTCCTCTAAAATCAGTTGAACTACGAATTCCGATTTACTCACCTGATATCAGGATAAAACCCAGTGCTGCATCTTTTAGACCAGCACTGACCATGAAAATTAATTCTAAGCATACTTACCAGTAACTTGTACTTCCTTCCATAGGAATCCATTGTGTGGTTTTCACCAGAAAAGTTTCTAAGTGTCCATTTTTGAAACGTACAAATATTCCTCTAAAATCAGCCGAACTACAAATTCCAATTTACTCACCTGTTATCAGGAGAGAACCCAGTGCTGCATCTTTTAGAGCAGCACTGACCCTAAAAAGTAATTCTAAGCGTACTTACCAGTAACTTGTATTTCCTTCCTTAGGAATCCATTGTGTGGTTTTCACCAGAAAAGTTTCCAAGTGTCCATTTATGAAACGTACAAATATTCCTCTAAAATCAGCCGAACTACGAATTCCGATTTACTCACCTGTTATCAGGAGAGAACCCAGTGCTTTATCTTTTAGAGCAGCACTGACCCTGAAAAGTAATTCTAAGCGTATTTACTAGTAACTTTTATTTCCTTCCATAGGAATCCATTGTGTGGTTTTCACCAGAAAAGTTTCAAAATGTCCATTTTTTAGACTTACAAATATTCCTCTAAAATCAGTTGAACTACGAATTCCGATTTACTCACCTGATATCAGGAGAAAACCCAGTGCTGCATCTTTTAGACCAGCACTGACTATGAAAATTAATTCTAAGCATACTTACCAGTAACTTGTACTTCCTTCCATAGGAATCCATTGTGTGGTTTTCACCAGAAAAGTTTCTAAGTGTCCATTTTTGAAACGTACAAATACTCCTCTAAAATCAGCCGAACTACGAATTCCGATTTACTCACCTGTTATCAGGAGAGAACCCAGTGCTGCATCTTTTAGAGCAGCACTGACCCTGAAAAGTAATTCTAAGCGTATTTACCAGTAACTTGTATTTCCTTCCATAGGAATCCATTGTGTGGTTTTCACCAGAAAATTTTCCAAGTGTCCATTTTTGAAGCGTACAAATATTCCTCTAAAATCAGCCGAACTACGAATTCTGATTTACTCACCTGTTATCAGGAGAAAACCCAGTGCTGCATCTTTTAGACCAGCACTGACTATGAAAAGTAATTCTAAGCGTACTTACCAGTAACTTGTACTTCCTTCCATGGGAATCCATTGTGTGATTTTCACCAGAAAAGTTTCTAAGTGTCCTTTTTTGAAACGTACAAATATTCCTCTAAAATCAGCCGAAATACGAATTGC
This sequence comes from Triturus cristatus, assembly GCF_964204655.1. Classification (NCBI taxonomy): domain Eukaryota; kingdom Metazoa; phylum Chordata; class Amphibia; order Caudata; family Salamandridae; genus Triturus; species Triturus cristatus. The sequence continues at coordinate 910,148,182 of NC_140579.1, forward strand.
TGTTTACTCACCTGTTATCAGGAGAGAACCCAGGGCTGCATCTTTTAGCCCAGCACTGACTATGAAAAGTAATTCTAAGCGTACTTACCAGTAACTTGTATTTCCTTCCATAGGAATCCATTGTGTGGTTTTGACCGGAAAAGTTTCTAAGTGTCCATTTTTTAAATGTACAAATATTCCTCTAAAATCAGCCGAACTACGAATTCCGATTTACTCACCTGTTATCAGGAGAGAACCCAGTGCTGCATCTTTTAGAGCAGCACTGACCCTGAAAAGTAATTCTAAGCGTATTTACCAGTAACTTGTATTTCCTTCCATAGGAATCCATTGTGTGGTTTTCACCAGAAAATTTTCCAAGTGTCCATTTTTGAAGCGTACAAATATTCCTCTAAAATCAGCCGAACTACGAATTCTGATTTACTCACCTGTTATCAGGAGAAAACCCAGTGCTGCATCTTTTAGACCAGCACTGACTATGAAAAGTAATTCTAAGCGTACTTACCAGTAACTTGTACTTCCTTCCATGGGAATCCATTGTGTGATTTTCACCAGAAAAGTTTCTAAGTGTCCTTTTTTGAAACGTACAAATATTCCTCTAAAATCAGCCGAAATACGAATTGCTGTTTACTCACCTGTTATCAGGAGAGAACCCAGGGCTGCATCTTTTAGCCCAGCACTGACTATGAAAAGTAATTCTAAGCGTACTTACCAGTAACTTGTATTTCCTTCCATAGGAATCCATTGTGTGGTTTTGACCGGAAAAGTTTCTAAGTGTCCATTTTTTAAATGTACAAATATTCCTCTAAAATCAGCCGAACTACGAATTCCGATTTACTCACCTGTTATCAGGAGAGAACCCAGTGCTGCATCTTTTAGAGCAGCACTGACCCTGAAAAGTAATTCTAAGCGTATTTACTAGTAACTTTTATTTCCTTCCATAGGAATCCATTGTGAGGTTTTCACCAGAAAAGTTTCCAAATGTCCATTTTTTAGACATACAAATATTCCTCTAAAATCAGTTGAACTACGAATTCCGATTTACTCACCTGATATCAGGATAAAACCCAGTGCTGCATGTTTTAGACCAGCACTGACCATGAAAATTAATTCTAAGCGTACTTACCAGTAACTTGTACTTCCTTCCATAGGAATCCATTGTGTGGTTTTCACCAGAAAAGTTTCTAAGTGTCCATTTTTGAAACGTACAAATATTCCTCTAAAATCAGCCGAACTACAAATTCCAATTTACTCACCTGTTATCAGGAGAGAACCCAGTGCTGCATCTTTTAGAGCAGCACTGACCCTGAAAAGTAATTCTAAGCGTACTTACCAGTAACTTGTATTTCCTTTCTTAGGAATCCATTGTGTGGTTTTCACCAGAAAAGTTTCCAACTGTCCATTTATGAAACGTACAAATATTCCTCTAAAATCAGCCGAACTACGAATTCTGATTTACTCACCTGTTATCAGGAGAGAACCCAGTGCTGCATCTTTTAGAGCAGCACTGACCCTGAAAAGTAATTCTAAGCGTATTTACCAGTAATTTGTATTTCCTTCCATAGGAATCCATTGTGTGGTTTTCACCAGAAAAGTTTCCAAGTGTCCATTTTTTAGACTTACAAATATTCCTCTACAATCAGTTGAACTACGAATTCCGATTTACTCACCTGTTATCAGGAGAGAACCCACTGCTGCATCTTTTAGAGCAGCACTGACCCTGAAAAGTAATTCTAAGTGTATTTACCAGTAACTTGTATTTCCTTCCATAGGAATCCATTCTGTGGTTTTCACCAGAAAAGTTTCCAAGTGTCCATTTTTGAAGCGTACAAATATTCCTCTAAAATCACCCGAACTGTGAATTCTGAGTTACTCACCTGTTATCAGGAGAAAACCCAGTGCTGCATCTTTTAGGCAAGCACTGACCATGAAAAGTAATTCTAAGCGTACTTACCAGTAACTTGTACTTCCTTCCATGGGAATCCATTGTGTGATTTTCACCAGAAAAGTTTCTAAGTGTCCTTTTTTGAAACGTACAAATATTCCTCTAAAATCAGCCGAAATACGAATTGCTGTTTACTCACCTGTTATCAGGAGAGAACCCAGGGCTGCATCTTTTAGCCCAGCACTGACTATGAAAAGTAATTCTAAGCGTACTTACCAGTAACTTGTAATTCCTTCCATAGGAATCCATTGTGTGGTTTTCACCGGAAAAGTTTCTAAGTGTCCATTTTTTAAATGTACAAATATTCCTCTAAAATCAGCCGAACTACGAATTCCGATTTACTCACCTGTTATCAGGAGAGAACCCAGTGCTGCATCTTTTAGAGCAGCACTGACCCTGAAAAGTAATTCTAAGCGTATTTACTAGTAACTTTTATTTCCTTCCATAGGAATCCATTGTGAGGTTTTCACCAGAAAAGTTTCCAAATGTCCATTTTTTAGACATACAAATATTCCTCTAAAATCAGTTGAACTACGAATTCCGATTTACTCACCTGTTATCAGGAGAGAACCCAGTGCTGCATCTTTTAGAGCAGCACTGACCCTGAAAAGTAATTCTAAGTGTATTTACCAGTAACTTGTATTTCCTTCCATAGGAATCCATTGTGTGGTTTTCACCAGAAAAGTTTCTATGTATCCATTTTTGAAACGTACAAATATTCCTCTAAAATCAGCCAAAATATGAAATCCGATTTACTCACCTGTTATCAGGAGAGAACCCAGGGCTGCATCTTTTAGCCCAGCACTGACCCTGAAAAGTAATTCTAAGCGTACTTACCAGTAACTTGTATTTCCTTCCATAGGAATCCATTGTGTGGTTTTCACCAGAAAAGTTTCTAAGTGTCCATTTTTGAAACGTACAATTATTCCTCTAAAATCAGCCGAACTACAAATTCTGATTTACTCAACTGTTATCAGGAGAAGACCCAGTGCTGCATCTTTTAGACCAGCACTGACTATGAAAAGTAATTCTAAGCGTACTTACCAGTAACTTGTACTTCCTTCCATAGGAATCCATTGTGTGATTTTCACCTGAAAAGTTTCTAAGTGTCCATTTTTGAAATGTACAACTATTCCTCTAAAATCAGCCGAACTATGAATTTTGATTTACTCACCTGTTATCAGGAATGAACTCAAGGCTGCATCTTTTAGCCCAGCACTGACCCTGAAAAGTAATCCTAATCGTACTTACCAGTAACTTGTATTTCCTTCCATAGGAATCCATTGTGTGGATTTCACCACAAAAGTTTCTAAGTGTCGATTTTTGAAACGTACAAATATTCCTATAAAATCAGCCGAACTACGAATTCTAATTTACTCACCTGTTATCAGGAGAGAACCCAGTGCTGCATCTTTTAGAGCAGCACTGACCCTGAAAAGTAATTCTAAGCGTACTTACCAGTAACTTGTATTTCCTTCCTTAGGAATCCATTGTGTGGTTTTCACCAGAAAAGTTTCCAAGTGTCCATTTATGAAACGTACAAATATTCCTCTAAAATCAGCCGAACTACGAATTCCGATTTACTCACCTGTTATCAGGAGAGAACCCAGTGCTGAATCTTTTAGAGCAGCACTGACCCTGAAAAGTAATTCTAAGCGTATTTACCAGTAACTTTATTTCCTTCTTAGGAATCCATTGTGTGGTTTTCACCAGAAAAGATTCCAAGTGTCCATTTTTTAGACTTACAAATATTCCTCTAAAATCAGTTGAACTACGAATTCCGATTTACTCACCTGATATCAGGAGAAAACCCAGTGCTGCATCTTTTAGACCAGCACTGACCATGAAAATTAATTCTAAGCGTACTTACCAGTAACTTGTACTTCCTTCCATACGAATCCATTGTGTGGTTTTCACCAGAAAAGTTTCTAAGTGTCCATTTTTGAAACGTACAAATATTCCTCTAAAATCAGCCGAACTACGAATTCCGATTTACTCACCTGTTATCAGGAGAGAACCCAGTGCTGCATCTTTTAGAGCAGCACTGACCCTGAAAAGTAATTCTAAGCGTATTTACCAGTAACTTGTATTTCCTTCCATAGGAATCCATTGTGTGGTTTTCACCAGAAAAGTTTCTATGTATCCATTTTTGAAACGTACAAATATTCCTCTAAAATCAGCCAAAATATGAAATCCGATTTACTCACCTGTTATCAGGAGAGAACCCAGGGCTGCATCTTTTAGCCCAGCACTGACCCTGAAAAGTAATTCTAAGCGTACTTACCAGTAACTTGTATTTCCTTCCATAGGAATCCATTGTGTGGTTTTCACCAGAAAAGTTTCTAAGTGTCCATTTTTGAAACGTACAATTATTCCTCTAAAATCAGCCGAACTACAAATTCTGATTTACTCAACTGTTATCAGGAGAAGACCCAGTGCTGCATCTTTTAGACCAGCACTGACTATGAAAAGTAATTCTAAGCGTACTTACCAGTAACTTGTACTTCCTTACATAGGAATCCATTGTGTGATTTTCACCTGAAAAGTTTCTAAGTGTCCATTTTTGAAATGTACAACTATTCCTCTAAAATCAGCCGAACTATGAATTTTGATTTACTCACCTGTTATCAGGAATGAACTCAAGGCTGCATCTTTTAGCCCAGCACTGACCCTGAAAAGTAATCCTAATCGTACTTACCAGTAACTTGTATTTCCTTCCATAGGAATCCATTGTGTGGATTTCACCACAAAAGTTTCTAAGTGTCGATTTTTGAAACGTACAAATATTCCTATAAAATCAGCCGAACTACGAATTCTAATTTACTCACCTGTTATCAGGAGAGAACCCAGTGCTGCATCTTTTAGAGCAGCACTGACCCTGAAAAGTAATTCTAAGCGTACTTACCAGTAACTTGTATTTCCTTCCTTAGGAATCCATTGTGTGGTTTTCACCAGAAAAGTTTCCAAGTGTCCATTTATGAAACGTACAAATATTCCTCTAAAATCAGCCGAACTACGAATTCCGATTTACTCACCTGTTATCAGGAGAGAACCCAGTGCTGAATCTTTTAGAGCAGCACTGACCCTGAAAAGTAATTCTAAGCGTATTTACCAGTAACTTGTACTTCATTCCATAGGAATCCATTGTGTGGTTTTCACCAGAAAAGTTTCCAAGTGTCCATTTTTTAGACATACAAATATTCCTCTAAAATCAGCCGAACTACGAATTCCGATTTACTCACCTGTTATCAGGAGAGAACCCAGTGCTGCATCTTTTAGAGCAGAACTGACCCTGAAAAGTAATTCTAAGCGTACTTACCAGTAACTTGTATTTCCTTCCATAGGAATCCATTGTGTGGTTTTCACCAGAAAAGTTTCCAAGTGTCCATTTTTGAAACGTACAAATATTCCTCTACAATCAGCCGAACTACGAATTCTGATTTACTCCCCTGTTATCAGGAGAGAATCCAGTGCTGCATCTTTTAGAGCAGCACTGACTCTGAAAAGTAATTCTAAGCGTATTTACCAGTAACTTGTATTTCCTTCCATAGGAATCCATTGTGTGGTTTTTACCAGAAAAGTTAACAAGTGTCCATTTTTGAAACGTACAAATATTCCTCTAAAATCAGCCGAACTACGAATTCTGATTTACTCACCTGTTATCAGGAGAAGACCCAGTGCTGCATCTTTTAGACCAGCACTGATCCTGAAAAGTAATTCTAAGCGTAATTACAAGTAACTTGTATTTCCTTCCATAGGAATCCATTGTGTGATTTTCACCAGAAAAGTTTCTAAGTGTCCATTTTTGAAACGTACAAATATTCCTCTAAAATCAGCCGAAATACGAATTCCGATTTACTCACCTGTTATCAGGGGAGAACACAGGGCTTCATCTTTTAGCCCAGCACTGACCCTGAAAAGAAATTCTAAGCGTACTTACCAGTAACTTGTATTTCCTTCTATAGGAATCCATTGTGTGGTTTTCACCAGAAAAGTTTCTAAGTGTCCAGTTTTTGAAACGCACAGATATTCCTCTAAAATCAGCCGAACTACGAATTCCGATTTACTCACCTGTTATCAGGAGAGAACCCAGTGCTGCATCTTTTAGAGCAGCACTGACCCTGAAAAGTAATTCTAAGTGTATTTACCAGTAACTTGTATTTCCTTCTATAGGAAATCATTGTGTGGTTTTCACCAGAAAAGTTTCCAAGTGTCCATTTTTGAAGCGTACAAATATTCCTCTAAAATCAGCCGAAATACGAATTCCTGTTTACTCACCTGTTATCAGGAGAGAACCCAGAGCTGCATCTTTTAGCCCAGCACTGACCCTGAAAAGTAATTCTAAGCGTACTTACCAGTAATATGTATTTCCTTCCATAGGAATCCATTATGTGGGTTTCACCAGAAAAGGTTCCAAGTGTCCATTTTGAAACGTACACCTATTCCTCTAAAATCAGCTGAACTATGAATTTTGATTTACTCACCTGTTATCAGGAATGAACTCAAGGCTGCATCTTTTAGCCCAGCACTGACCCTGAAAAGTAATCCTAATCGTCCTTACTAGTAACTTGTATTTCCTTCCATAGTTATCCATTGTGTTGTTTTCACCAGAAAAGTTTCTAAGTGTCCATTTTTGAAACGTACAAATATTCCTCTAAGATCAGCCGAACTACAAATTCCAATTTACTCACCTGTTATCAGGAGAGATCCCAGTGCTGCATCTATTAGAGAAGCACTGACCCTGAAAAGTAATTCTAAGCGTACTTACCAGTAACTTGTATTTCCTTCCTTAGGAATCCATTGTGTGGTTTTCACCAGAAAAGTTTCCAAGTGTCCATTTTTGAAACGTACAAATATTCCTCTAAAATCAGCCGAAATACGACTTCTGATTTACTCACCTGTCATCAGGAGAGAACCCAGGGCTGCATCTTTTAGCCCAGCACTGACCCTGAAAAGTAATTCTAAGTGTACTTACCAGTAACTTGTATTTCCTTCCATAGGAATCCATTGTGTGGTTTTCACCAGAAAAGTTTCTAAGTGTCCATTTTTGAAACGTACAAATATTCCTCTAAAATCAGCCGAACTACGAATTCTGATTTACTCACCTGTTATCAGGAGAGAAACCAGTGCTGCATCTTTGAGAGCAGCACTGACCCTGAAAAGTAATTCTAAGCGTATTTACCAGTACCTTGTATTTCCTTCCATAGGAATCCATTGTCTGGTTTTCACCAGAAAATTTTCCAAGTGTCCATTTTTGAAACGTACAAATATTCCTCTAAAATCAGCCGAAATACGAATTCCGATTTACTCACCTGTTAGCAGGAGAGAACCCAGGGCTGCATCTTTTAGCCCAGCACTGACCCTGAAAAGTAATTCTAAGCGTACTTATTAGTAACTTGTATTTCCTTCCATAGGAATCCATTGTGTGGTTTTCACCAGAAAAGTTTCCAAGTGTCCATTTTGGAAGCGTACAAATATTCCTCTAAAATCAGCCGAACTACGAATTCTGATTTACTCACCTGTTATCAGGAATGAACTCAAGGCTGCATCTTTTAGCCCAGCACTGACCCTGAAAAGTAATCCTAATCGTACTTACCAGTAACTTGTATTTCCTTCCATAGGAATCCATTGTGTGGATTTCACCAGAAAAGTTTCTAAGTGACCATTTTTGAAACGTACAAATATTCCTCTAAAATCAGCCGAACTACGAATTCCAATTTACTCACCTGTTATCAGGAGAGAACCCAGTGCTGCATCTTTTAGAGCAGCACTGACCCTGAAAAGTAATTCTAAGCGTACTTACCAGTAACTTGTATTTCCATCCTTAGGAATCCATTGTGTGGTTTTCACCACAAAAGTTTCCAAGTGTCCATTTATGAAACGTACAAATATTCCTCTAAAATCAGCCGAACTACGAATTCCGATTTACACACCTGTTATCAGGAGACAACCCAGTGCTGCATCTTTTAGAGCAGCACTGACCCTGAAAATTAATTCTAAGCGTATTTACCAGTAACTTGTATTTCCTTCCATAGGAATCCATTGTGTGGTTTTCACCAGAAAAGTTTCCAAGTGTCCATTTTTTAGACTTACAAATATTCCTCTAAAATCAGTTGAACTACAAATTCCGGTTTACTCACCTGTTATCAGGAGAGAACCCAGTGCTGCATCTTTTAGAGCAGCACTGGCCCTGAAAAGTAATTCTAAGTGTATTTACCAGTAACTTGTATTTCCTTCCATAGGAATCCATTGTGTGGTTTTCACCAGAAAAGTTTCCAAGTGTCCATTTTTGAAGCGTACAAATATTCCTCTAAAATCACCCAAACTGCGAATTCGGATTTACTCACCTGTTATCAGGAGAAAACCCAGTGCTGCATCTTTTAGACCAGCACTGACCATGAAAAGTAATTATAACCGTACTTACCAGTAACTTGTACTTCCTTCCATAGGAATCCATTGTGTGGTTTTCACCAGAAAAGTTTCTAAGTGTCCATTTTTGAAACGTACAAATATTCCTCTAAAATCAGCCGAACTACGAATTCCGATTTACTCACCTGTTATCAGGAGAGAACCCAGTGATGCATCTTTTAGAGCAGCACTGACCCTGAAAAGTAATTCTCAGCGTACTTACCAGTAACTTGTATTTCCTTCCTTAGGAATCCATTGTGTGGTTTTCACCAGAAAAGTTTCCAAGTGTCCATTTATGAAACGTACAAATATTCCTCTAAAATCAGCCGAACTACGAATTCCGATTTACTCACCTGTTATCAGGAGAGAACCCAGTGCTGCATCTTTTAGAGCAGCACTGACCATGAAAAGTAATTCTAAGCGTTTTTACCAGTAACTTGTATTTCCTTCCATAGGAATCCATTGTGTGGTTTTCACCAGAAAAGTTTCCAAGTGTCCATTTTTTAGACTTACAAATATTCCTCTAAAATCAGCCGAACTACGAATTCCGATTTACTCACCTGTTATCAGGAGAGAACCCAGAGCTGCATCCTTTAGCCTAGCACTGACCCTAAAAAGTATTTCTAAGCGTACTTACCAGTAACTTGTATTATCTTCCATAGGAATCATTGTGTGGTTTTCACCAGAAAAGTTTCTAAGTGTCCATTTTTGAAACGTACAAATATTCCTCTAAAATCAGCCGAAATGCGAATTCCGATATACTCACCTGTTATCAGGAGAGAACCCAGGGCTGCATCTTTTAGCCCAGCACTGACCCTGAAAAGTAATTCTAAGCGTACTTACCAGTAACCTGTATTTCCTTCCATAGGAATCCATTGTGTGGTTTTCACCAGAAAAGTTTCTAAGTGTCCATTTTTGAAACATACAAATATTCCTCTAAAATCAGCCGAACTACGAATTCCGATTTACTCACCTGTTATCAGGAGAGAACCCAGTGCGGCATCTTTTAGAGCAGCACTGACCCTGAAAAGTAATTCTAAGCGTATTTACCAGTAACTTGTATTTCCTTCCATAGGAATCCATTGTGTGGGTTTCACCAGAAAAGTTTCCAAGTGTCCATTTTTGAAACGTACAACTATTCCTCTAAAATCAGCCGAACTATGAATTTTGATTTACTCACCTGTTATCAGGAATGAACTCAAGGCTGCATCTTTTAGCCCAGCACTGACCCTGAAAAGTAATCCTAATCGTACTTACCAGTAACTTGTATTTCCTTCCATAGGAATCCATTGTGTGGTTTTCACCAGAAAAGTTTCAAAGTGTCCATTTTTGAAACGTACAAATATTCCTCTAAAATCAGCCGAAATACGACTTCTGATTTACTCACCTGTCATCAGGAGAGAACCCAGGGCTGCATCTTTTAGCCCAGCACTGACCCTGAAAAGTAATTCTAAGTGTACTTACCAGTAACTTGTATTTCCTTCCATAGGAATCCATTGTGTGGTTTTCACCAGAAAAGTTTCTAAGTGTCCATTTTTGAAACGTACAAATATTCCTCTAAAATCAGCCGAACTACGAATTCTGATTTACTCACCTGTTATCAGGAGAGAAACCAGTGCTGCATCTTTGAGAGCAGCACTGACCCTGAAAAGTAATTCTAAGCGTATTTACCAGTACCTTGTATTTCCTTCCATAGGAATCCATTGTCTGGTTTTCACCAGAAAATTTTCCAAGTGTCCATTTTTGAAGCGTACAAATATTCCTCTAAAATCAGCTGAACTCCGAATTCTGATTTACTCACCTGTTATCAGGACAAAACCCAGTGCTGCATCTTTTAGACCAGCACTTACTATGAAAAGTAATCCTAATCATACTTACCAGTAACTTGTATTTCCTTCCATAGGAATCCATTGTGTGGATTTCACCAGAAAAGTTTCTAAGTGTCCATTTTTGAAACGTACAAATATTCCTCTAAAATCAGCCGAAATACGAATTCCGATTTACTCACCTGTTAGCAGGAGAGAACCCAGGGCTGCATCTTTTAGCCCAGCACTTAACCTGAAAAGTAATTCTAAGCGTACTTATTAGTAACTTGTATTTCCTTCCATAGGAATCCATTGTGTGGTTTTCACCAGAAAAGTTTCCAAGTGTCCATTTTGGAAGCGTACAAATATTCCTCTAAAATCAGCCGAACTACGAATTCTGATTTACTCACCTGTTATCAGGAATGAACTCAAGGCTGCATCTTTTAGCCCAGCACTGACCCTGAAAAGTAATCCTAATCGTACTTACCAGTAACTTGTATTTTCTTCCATAGGAATCCATTGTGTGGATTTCACCAGAAAAGTTTCTAAGTGACCATTTTTGAAACATACAAATATTCCTCTAAAATCAGCCGAACTACGAATTCCAATTTACTCACCTGTTATCAGGAGAGAACCCAGTGCTGCATCTTTTAGAGCAGCACTGACCCTGAAAAGTAATTCTAAGCGTACTTACCAGTAACTTGTATTTCCATCCTTAGGAATCCATTGTGTGGTTTTCACCAGAAAAGTTTCCAAGTGTCCATTTATGAAACGTACAAATATTCCTCTAAAATCAGCCGAACTACGAATTCCGATTTACTCACCTGTTATCAGGAGAGAACCCAGTGCTGCATCTTTTAGAGCAGCACTGACCCTGAAAAGTAATTCTCAGCGTACTTACCAGTAACTTGAATTTCCTTCCTTAGGAATCCATTGTGTGGTTTTCACCAGAAAATTTTCCAAGTGTCCATTTTTGAAGCGTACAAATATTCCTCTAAAATCAGCCGAACTACGAATTCTGATTTACTCACCTGTTATCAGGAGAAAACCCAGTGCTGCATCTTTTAGACCAGCACTGACTATGAAAAGTAATTCTAAGCGTACTTACCAGTAACTTATACTTCCTTCCATGGGAATCCATTGTGTGATTTTCACCAGAAAAGTTTCTAAGTGTCCTTTTTTGAAACGTACAAATATTCCTCTAAAATCAGCCGAAATACGAATTGCTGTTTACTCACCTGTTATCAGGAGAGAACCCAGGGCTGCATCTTTTAGCCCAGCACTGACCCTGAAAAGTAATTCTAAGCGTATTTACCAGTAACTTGTATTTCCTTCCATAGGAATCCATTGTGTGGTTTTCACCAGAAAAGTTTCCAAGTGTCCATTTTTTAGACTTACAAATATTCCTCTACAATCAGTTGAACTACGAATTCCGATTTACTCACCTGTTATCAGGAGAGAACCCAGTGCTGCATCTTTTAGAGCAGCACTGACCCTGAAAAGTAATTCTAAGTGTATTTACCAGTAACTTGTATTTCCTTCCATAGGAATCCATTCTGTGGTTTTCACCAGAAAAGTTTCCAAGTGTCCATTTTTGAAGCGTACAAATATTCCTCTAAAATCACCCGAACTGCGAATTCTGAGTTACTCACCTGTTATCAGGAGAAAACCCAGTGCTGCATCTTTTAGGCCAGCACTGACCATGAAAAGTAATTCTAAGCGTACTTACCAGTAACTTGTACTTCCTTCCATGGGAATCCATTGTGTGATTTTCACCAGAAAAGTTTCTAAGTGTCCTTTTTTGAAACGTACAAATATTCCTCTAAAATCAGCCGAAATACGAATTGCTGTTTACTCACCTGTTATCAGGAGAGAACCCAGTGCTGCATCTTTTAGCCCAGCACTGACTATGAAAAGTAATTCTAAGCGTACTTACCAGTAACTTGTATTTCCTTCCATAGGAATCCATTGTGTGGTTTTCACCGGAAAAGTTTCTAAGTGTCCATTTTTTAAATGTACAAATATTCCTCTAAAATCAGCCGAACTACGAATTCCGATTTACTCACCTGTTATCAGGAGAGAACCCAGTGCTGCATCTTTTAGAGCAGCACTGACCCTGAAAAGTAATTCTAAGCGTATTTACTAGTAACTTTTATTTCCTTCCATAGGAATCCATTGTGAGGTTTTCACCAGAAAAGTTTCCAAATGTCCATTTTTTAGACATACAAATATTCCTCTAAAATCAGTTGAACTACGAATTCCGATTTACTCACCTGATATCAGGAGAAAACCCAGTGCTGCATCTTTTAGACCAGCACTGACCATGAAAATTAATTCTAAGCGTACTTACCAGTAACTTGTACTTCCTTCCATAGGAATCCATTGTGTGGTTTTCACCAGAAAAGTTTCTAAGTGTCCATTTTTGAAACGTACAAATATTCCTCTAAAATCAGCCGAACTACGAATTCCGATTTACTCACCTGTTATCAGGAGAGAACCCAGTGCTGCATCTTTTAGAGCAGCACTGACCCTGAAAAGTAATTCTAAACGTATTTACCAGTAACTTGTATTTCCTTCCATAGGAATCCATTGTGTGGTTTTCACCAGAAAAGTTTCTAAGTATCCATTTTTGAAACGTACAAATATTCCTCTAAAATCAGCCAAAATATGAAATCCGATTTACTCACCTGTTATCAGGAGAGAACCCAGGGCTGCATCTTTTAGCCCAGCACTGACCCTGAAAAGTAATTCTAAGCGTACTTACCAGTAACTTGTATTTCCTTCCATAGGAATCCATTGTGTGGTTTTCACCAGAAAAGTTTCTAAGTGTCCATTTTTGAAACGTACAATTATTCCTCTAAAATCAGCCGAACTACAAATTCTGATTTACTCAACTGTTATCAGGAGAAGACCCAGTGCTGCATCTTTTAGACCAGCACTGACTATGAAAAGTAATTCTAAGCGTACTTACCAGTAACTTGTACTTCCTTCCATAGGAATCCATTGTGTGATTTTCACCTGAAAAGTTTCTAAGTGTCCATTTTTGAAATGTACAACTATTCCTCTAAAATCAGCCGAACTATGAATTTTGATTTACTCACCTGTTATCAGGAATGAACTCAAGGCTGCATCTTTTAGCCCAGCACTGACCCTGAAAAGTAATCCCAATTGTACTTACCAGTAACTTGTATTTCCTTCCATAGGAATCCATTGTGTGGATTTCACCACAAAAGTTTCTAAGTGTCGATTTTTGAAACGTACAAATATTCCTATAAAATCAGCCGAACTACGAATTCTAATTTACTCACCTGTTATCAGGAGAGAACCCAGTGCTGCATCTTTTAGAGCAGCACTGACCCTGAAAAGTAATTCTAAGCGTACTTACCAGTAACTTGTATTTCCTTCCTTAGGAATCCATTGTGTGGTTTTCACCAGAAAAGTTTCCAAGTGTCCATTTATGAAACGTACAAATATTCCTCTAAAATCAGCCGAACTACGAATTCTGATTTACTCACCTGTTATCAGGAGAGAACCCAGTGCTGCATCTTTTAGAGCAGCACTGAACCTGAAAAGTAATTCTAAGTGTATTTACCAGTAACTTGTATTTCCTTCCATAGGAATCCATTGTGTGGTTTTCACCAGAAAAGTTTAAAAGTGTCCATTTTTGAAGCGTACAAATATTCCTCTAAAATCACCCGAACTGCGAATTCTGATTTACTCACCTGTTATCAGGAGAAAACCCAGTGCTGCATCTTTTAGACCAGCACTGACCATGAAAAGTAATTCTAAGCGTACTTACCAGTAACTTGTACTTCATTCCATAGGAATCCATTGTGTGGTTTTCACCAGAAAAGTTTCCAAGTGTCCATTTTTTAGACATACAAATATTCCTCTAAAATCAGCCGAACTACGAATTCCGATTTACTCACCTGTTATCAGGAGAGAACCCAGTGCTGCATCTTTTAGAGCAGAACTGACCCTGAAAAGTAATTCTAAGCGTACTTACCAGTAACTTGTATTTCCTTCCATAGGAATCCATTGTGTGGTTTTCACCAGAAAAGTTTCCAAGTGTCCATTTTTGAAACGTACAAATATTCCTCTACAATCAGCCGAACTACGAATTCTGATTTACTCACCTGTTATCAGGAGAGAATCCAGTGCTGCATCTTTTAGAGCAGCACTGACTCTGAAAAGTAATTCTAAGCGTATTTACCAGTAACTTGTATTTCCTTCCATAGGAATCCATTGTGTGGTTTTTACCAGAAAAGTTAACAAGTGTCCATTTTTGAAACGTACAAATATTCCTCTAAAATCAGCCAAACTACGAATTCTGATTTACTCACCTGTTATCAGGAGAAGACCCAGTGCTGCATCTTTTAGACCAGCACTGATCCTGAAAAGTAATTCTAAGCGTAATTACCAGTAACTTGTATTTCCTTCCATAGGAATCCATTGTGTGATTTTCACCAGAAAAGTTTCTAAGTGTCCATTTTTGAAACGTACAAATATTCCTCTAAAATCAGCCGAAATACGAATTCCGATTTACTCAACTGTTATCAGGGGAGAACACAGGGCTTCATCTTTTAGCCCAGCACTGACCCTGAAAAGTAATTCTAAGCGTACTTACCAGTAACTTGTATTTCCTTCTATAGGAATCCATTGTGTGGTTTTCACCAGAAAAGTTTCTAAGTGTCCAGTTTTTGAAACGCACAGATATTCCTCTAAAATCAGCCGAACTACGAATTCCGATTTACTCACCTGTTATCAGGAGAGAACCCAGTGCTGCATCTTTTAGAGCAGCACTGACCCTGAAAAGTAATTCTAAGCGTATTTACCAGTAACTTGTATTTCCTTCCATAGGAATCCATTGTGTGGTTTTCACCAGAAAAGTTTCCAAGTGTCCATTTTTTAGACTTACAAATATTCCTCTAAAATCAGTTGAACTACGAATTCCGATTTACTCACCTATTATCAGGAGAGAACCCAGTGCTGCATCTTTTAGAGCAGCACTGACCCTGAAAAGTAATTCTAAGTGTATTTACCAGTAACTTGTATTTCCTTCTAT
This sequence comes from Triturus cristatus, assembly GCF_964204655.1. Taxonomy (NCBI): domain Eukaryota; kingdom Metazoa; phylum Chordata; class Amphibia; order Caudata; family Salamandridae; genus Triturus; species Triturus cristatus. The sequence continues at coordinate 910,163,402 of NC_140579.1, forward strand.
AGGAAATCATTGTGTGGTTTTCACCAGAAAAGTTTCCAAGTGTCAATTTTTGAAGCATACAAATATTCCTCTAAAATCAGCCGAAATGCGAATTCCTGTTTACTCACCTGTTATCAGGAGAGAACCCAGAGCTGCATCTTTTAGCACAGCACTGACCCTGAAAAGTATTTCTAAGCGTACTTACCAGTAATTTGTATTTCCTTCCATAGGAATCCATTATGTGGGTTTCACCAGAAAAGGTTCCAAGTGTCCATTTTGAAACGTACAACTATTCCTCTAAAATCAGCCGAACTATGAATTTTGATTTACACACCTGTTATCAGGAATGAACTCGAGGCTGCATCTTTTAGCCCAGCACTGACCCTGAAAAGTAATCCTAATCGTACTTACTAGTAACTTGTATTTCCTTCCATAGTTATCCATTGTGTTGTTTTCACCAGAAAAGTTTCTAAGTGTCCATTTTTGAAACGTACAAATATTCCTCTAAGATCAGCCGAACTACAAATTCCAATTTACTCACCTGTTATCAGGAGAGAACCCAGTGCTGCATCTATTAGAGAAGCACTGACCCTGAAAAGTAATTCTAAGCGTACTTACCAGTAACTTGTATTTCCTTCCTTAGGAATCCATTGTGTGGTTTTCGCCAGAAAAGGTCCAAGTGTCCATTTATGAAACGTACAAATATTCCTCTAAAATCAGCTGAACTACGAATTCCGATTTACTCACCTGTTATCAGGAGAGAACCCAGTGCTGCATCTTTTAGAGCAGCACTGACCCTGAAAAGTAATTCTAAGCGTATTTACCAGTAACTTGTATTTCCTTCCATAGGAATCCATTGTGTGGTTTTCACCAGAAAAGTTTCCAAGTGTCCATTTTTTAGACTTACAAATATTCCTCTAAAATCAGTTGAACTACGAATTCCGATTTACTCACCTGTTATCAGGAGAGAACCCAGTGCTGCATCTTTTAGAGCAGCACTGACCCTGAAAAGTAATTCTAAGTGTATTTACCAGTAACTTGTATTTCCTTCCATAGGAATCCATTGTGTGGTTTTCACCAGAAAAGTTTCAAGTGACCATTTTTGAAGCATACAAATATTTCTCTAAAATCAGTTGAACTACAAATTCCGATTTACTCACCTGATATCAGGAGAAAACCCAGTGCTGCATCTTTTAGACCAGCACTGACCATGAAAAGTAATTCTAAGCGTACTTACCAGTAACTTGTACTTCCTTCCATAGGAATCCATTGTGTGGTTTTCACCAGAAAAGTTTCTAAGTGTCCATTTTTGAAACGTACAAATATTCCTCTAAAATCAGCCGAAATATGACTTCTGATTTACTCACCTGTCATCAGGAGAGAACCCAGGGCTGCATCTTTTAGCCCAGCACTGACCCTGAAAAGTAATTCTAAGTGTACTTACCAGTAACTTGTATTTCCTTCCATAGGAATCCATTGTGTGGTTTTCACCAGAAAAGTTTCTAAGTGTCCATTTTTGAAACGTACAAATATTCCTCTAAAATCAGCCGAACTACGAATTCTGATTTACTCACCTGTTATCAGGAGATAAACCAGTGCTGCATCTTTGAGAGCAGCACTGACCCTGAAAAGTAATTCTAAGCGTATTTACCAGTACCTTGTATTTCCTTCCATAGGAATCCATTGTCTGGTTTTCACCAGAAAATTTTCCAAGTGTCCATTTTTGAAGCGTACAAATATTCCTCTAAAATCAGCTGAACTCCGAATTCTGATTTACTCACCTGTTATCAGGACAAAACCCAGTGCTGCATCTTTTAGACCAGCACTTACTATGAAAAGTAATCCTAATCATACTTACCAGTAACTTGTATTTCCTTCCATAGGAATCCATTGTGTGGATTTCACCAGAAAAGTTTCTAAGTGTCCATTTTTGAAACGTACAAATATTCCTCTAAAATCAGCCGAAATACGAATTCCGATTTACTCACCTGTTAGCAGGAGAGAACCCAGGGCTGCATCTTTTAGCCCAGCACTGACCCTGAAAAGTAATTCTAAGCGTACTTATTAGTAACTTGTATTTCCTTCCATAGGAATCCATTGTGTGGTTTTCACCAGAAAAGTTTCCAAGTGTCCATTTTGGAAGCGTACAAATATTCCTCTAAAATCAGCCGAACTACGAATTCTGATTTACTCACCTGTTATCAGGAATGAACTCAAGGCTGCATCTTTTAACCCAGCACTGACCCTGAAAAGTAATCCTAATCGTACTTACCAGTAACTTGTATTTCCTTCCATAGGAATCCATTGTGTGGATTTCACCAGAAAAGTTTCTAAGTGACCATTTTTGAAACGTACAAATATTCCTCTAAAATCAGCCGAACTACGAATTCCAATTTACTCACCTATTATCAGGAGAGAACCCAGTGCTGCATCTTTTAGAGCAGCACTGACCCAGAAAAGTAATTCTAAGCGTACTTACCAGTAACTTGTATTTCCATCCTTAGGAATCCATTGTGTGGTTTTCACCAGAAAAGTTTCCAAGTCTCCATTTATGAAACGTACAAATATTCCTCTAAAATCAGCCGAACTACGAATTCCGATTTACACACCTGTTATCAGGAGACAACCCAGTGCTGCATCTTTTAGAGCAGCACTGACCCTGAAAATTAATTCTAAGCGTATTTACCAGTAACTTGTATTTCCTTCCATAGGAATCCATTGTGTGGTTTTCACCAGAAAAGTTTCCAAGTGTCCATTTTTTAGACTTACAAATATTCCTCTAAAATCAGTTGAACTACAAATTCCGGTTTACTCACCTGTTATCAGGAGAGAACCCAGTGCTGCATCTTTTAGAGCAGCACTGACCCTGAAAAGTAATTCTAAGTGTATTTACCAGTAACTTGTATTTCCTTCCATAGGAATCCATTGTGTGGTTTTCACCAGAAAAGTTTCCAAGTGTCCATTTTTGAAGCGTACAAATATTCCTCTAAAATCACCCGAACTGCGAATTCTGATTTACTCACCTGTTATCAGGAGAAAACCCAGTGCTGCATCTTTTAGACCAGCACTGACCATGAAAAGTAATTCTAAGCGTACTTACCAGTAACTTGTACTTCCTTCCATAGGAATCCATTGTGTGGTTTTCACCAGAAAAGTTTCTAAGTATCCATTTTTGAAACGTACAAATATTCCTCTAAAATCAGCCAAAATATGAAATCCGATTTACTCACCTGTTATCAGGAGAGAACCCAGGGCTGCATCTTTTAGCCCAGCACTGACCCTGAAAAGTAATTCTAAGCGTACTTACCAGTAACTTGTATTTCCTTCCATAGGAATCCATTGTGTGGTTTTCACCAGAAAAGTTTCTAAGTGTCCATTTTTGAAACGTACAATTATTCCTCTAAAATCAGCCGAACTACAAATTCTGATTTACTCAACTGTTATCAGGAGAAGACCCAGTGCTGCATCTTTTAGACCAGCACTGACTATGAAAAGTAATTCTAAGCGTACTTACCAGTAACTTGTACTTCCTTCCATAGGAATCCATTGTGTGATTTTCACCTGAAAAGTTTCTAAGTGTCCATTTTTGAAATGTACAACTATTCCTCTAAAATCAGCCGAACTATGAATTTTGATTTACTCACCTGTTATCAGGAATGAACTCAAGGCTGCATCTTTTAGCCCAGCACTGACCCTGAAAAGTAATCCTAATCGTACTTACCAGTAACTTGTATTTCCTTCCATAGGAATCCATTGTGTGGATTTCACCACAAAAGTTTCTAAGTGTCTATTTTTGAAACGTACAAATATTCCTATAAAATCAGCCGAACTACGAATTCTAATTTACTCACCTGTTATCAGGAGAGAACACAGTGCTGCATCTTTTAGAACAGCACTGACCCTGAAAAGTAATTCTAAGCGTACTTACCAGTAACTTGTATTTCCTTCCTTAGGAATCCATTGTATGGTTTTCACCAGAAAAGTTTCCAAGTGTCCATTTATGAAACGTACAAATATTCCACTAAAATCAGCCGAACTACGAATTCCGATTTACTCACCTGTTATCAGGAGAGAACCCAGTGCTGCATCTTTTAGAGCAGCACTGAACCTGAAAAGTAATTCTAAGTGTATTTACCAGTAACTTGTATTTCCTTCCATAGGAATCCATTGTGTGGTTTTCACCAGAAAAGTTTAAAAGTGTCCATTTTTGAAGCGTACAAATATTCCTCTAAAATCACCCGAACTGCGAATTCTGATTTACTCACCTGTTATCAGGAGAAAACCCAGTGCTGCATCTTTTAGACCAGCACTGACCATGAAAAGTAATTCTAAGCGTACTTACCAGTAACTTGTACTTCATTCCATAGGAATCCATTGTGTGGTTTTCACCAGAAAAGTTTCCAAGTGTCCATTTTTTAGACATACAAATATTCCTCTAAAATCAGCCGAACTACGAATTCCGATTTACTCACCTGTTATCAGGAGAGAACCCAGTGCTGCATCTTTTAGAGCAGAACTGACCCTGAAAAGTAATTCTAAGCGTACTTACCAGTAACTTGTATTTCCTTCCATAGGAATCCATTGTGTGGTTTTCACCAGAAAAGTTTCCAAGTGTCCATTTTTGAAACGTACAAATATTCCTCTACAATCAGCCGAACTATGAATTCTGATTTACTCACCTGTTATCAGGAGAGAATCCAGTGCTGCATCTTTTAGAGCAGCACTGACTCTGAAAAGTAATTCTAAGCGTATTTACCAGTAACTTGTATTTCCTTCCATAGGAATCCATTGTGTGGTTTTTACCAGAAAAGTTAACAAGTGTCCATTTTTGAAACGTACAAATATTCCTCTAAAATCAGCCGAACTACGAATTCTGATTTACTCACCTGTTATCAGGAGAAGACCCAGTGCTGCATCTTTTAGACCAGCACTGATCCTGAAAAGTAATTCTAAGCGTAATAACCAGTAACTTGTATTTCCTTCCATAGGAATCCATTGTGTGATTTTCACCAGAAAAGTTTCTAAGTGTCCATTTTTGAAACGTACAAATATTCCTCTAAAATCAGCCGAAATACGAATTCCGATTTACTCACCTGTTATCAGGGGAGAACACAGGGCTTCATCTTTTAGCCCAGCACTGACCCTGAAAAGTAATTCTAAGCGTACTTACCAGTAACTTGTATTTCCTTCTATAGGAATCCATTGTGTGGTTTTCACCAGAAAAGTTTCTAAGTGTCCAGTTTTTGAAACGCACAGATATTCCTCTAAAATCAGCCGAACTACGAATTCCGATTTACTCACCTGTTATCAGGAGAGAACCCAGTGCTGCATCTTTTAGAGCAGCACTGACCCTGAAAAGTAATTCTAAGCGTATTTACCAGTAACTTGTATTTCCTTCCATAGGAATCCATTGTGTGGTTTTCACCAGAAAAGTTTCCAAGTGTCCATTTTTTAGACTTACAAATATTCCTCTAAAATCAGTTGAACTACGAATTCCGATTTACTCACCTATTATCAGGAGAGAACCCAGTGCTGCATCTTTTAGAGCAGCACTGACCCTGAAAAGTAATTCTAAGTGTATTTACCAGTAACTTGTATTTCCTTCTATAGGAAATCATTGTGTGGTTTTCACCAGAAAAGTTTCCAAGTGTCCATTTTTGAAGCATACAAATATTCCTCTAAAATCAGCCGAAATACGAATTCTTGTTTACTCACCTGTTATCAGGAGAGAACCCAGAGCTGCATCTTTTAGCACAGCACTGACCCTGAAAAGTATTTCTAAGCGTACTTACCAGTAATTTGTATTTCCTTCCATAGGAATCCATTATGTGGGTTTCACCAGAAAAGGTTCCAAGTGTCCATTTTGAAACGTACAACTATTCCTCTAAAATCAGCCGAACTATGAATTTTGATTTACACACCTGTTATCAGGAATGAACTCGAGGCTGCATCTTTTAGCCCAGCACTGACCCTGAAAAGTAATCCTAATCGTACTTACTAGTAACTTGTATTTCCTTCCATAGTTATCCATTGTGTTGTTTTCACCAGAAAAGTTTCTAAGTGTCCATTTTTGAAACGTACAAATATTCCTCTAAGATCAGCCGAACTACAAATTCCAATTTACTCACCTGTTATCAGGAGAGAACCCAGTGCTGCATCTATTAGAGAAGCACTGACCCTGAAAAGTAATTCTAAGCGTACTTACCAGTAACTTGTATTTCCTTCCTTAGGAATCCATTGTGTGGTTTTCACCAGAAAAGGTCCAAGTGTCCATTTATGAAACGTACAAATATTCCTCTAAAATCAGTTGAACTACGAATTCCGATTTACTCACCTGTTATCAGGAGAGAACCCAGTGCTGCATCTTTTAGAGCAGCACTGACCCTAAAAAGTAATTCTAAGTGTATTTACCAGTAACTTGTATTTCCTTCCATAGGAATCCATTGTGTGGTTTTCACCAGAAAAGTTTCAAGTGACCATTTTTGAAGCATACAAATATTTCTCTAAAATCAGTTGAACTACGAATTCCGATTTACTCACCTGATATCAGGAGAAAACCCAGTGCTGCATCTTTTAGACCAGCACTGACCATGAAAAGTAATTCTAAGCGTACTTACCAGTAACTTGTATTTCCTTCCATAGGAATCCATTGTGTGGTTTTCACCAGAAAAGTTTCTAAGTGTCCATTTTTGAAACGTACAAATATTCCTCTAAAATCAGCCGAACTACGAATTCTGATTTACTCACCTGTTATCAGGAGAGAAACCAGTGCTGCATCTTTGAGAGCAGCACTGACCCTGAAAAGTAATTCTAAGCGTATTTACCAGTACCTTGTATTTCCTTCCATAGGAATCCATTGTCTGGTTTTCACCAGAAAATTTTCCAAGTGTCCATTTTTGAAGCGTACAAATATTCCTCTAAAATCAGCTGAACTCCGAATTCTGATTTACTCACCTGTTATCAGGACAAAACCCAGTGCTGCATCTTTTAGACCAGCACTTACTATGAAAAGTAATCCTAATCATACTTACCAGTAACTTGTATTTCCTTCCATAGGAATCCATTGTGTGGATTTCACCAGAAAAGTTTCTAAGTGTCCATTTTTGAAACGTACAAATATTCCTCTAAAATCAGCCAAAATACGAATTCCGATTTACTCACCTGTTAGCAGGAGAGAACCCAGGGCTGCATCTTTTAGCCCAGCACTGACCCTGAAAAGTAATTCTAAGCGTACTTATTAGTAACTTGTATTTCCTTCCATAGGAATCCATTGTGTGGTTTTCACCAGAAAAGTTTCCAAGTGTCCATTTTGGAAGCGTACAAATATTCCTCTAAAATCAGCCGAACTACGAATTCTGATTTACTCACCTGTTATCAGGAATGAACTCAAGGCTGCATCTTTTAGCCCAGCACTGACCCTGAAAAGTAATCCTAATCGTACTTACCAGTAACTTGTATTTCCTTCCATAGGAATCCATTGTGTGGATTTCACCAGAAAAGTTTCTAAGTGACCATTTTTGAAACGTACAAATATTCCTCTAAAATCAGCCGAACTACGAATTCCAATTTACTCACCTGTTATCAGGAGAGAACCCAGTGCTGCATCTTTTAGAGCAGCACTGACCCAGAAAAGTCATTCTAAGCGTACTTACCAGTAACTTGTATTTCCATCCTTAGGAATCCATTGTGTGGTTTTCACCAGAAAAGTTTCCAAGTCTCCATTTATGAAACGTACAAATATTCCTCTAAAATCAGCCGAACTACGAATTCCGATTTACACACCTGTTATCAGGAGACAACCCAGTGCTGCATCTTTTAGAGCAGCACTGACCCTGAAAATTAATTCTAAGCGTATTTACCAGTAACTTGTATTTCCTTCCATAGGAATCCATTGTGTGGTTTTCACCAGAAAAGTTTCCAAGTGTCCATTTTTTAGACTTACAAATATTCCTCTAAAATCAGTTGAACTACAAATTCCGGTTTACTCACCTGTTATCAGGAGAGAACCCAGTGCTGCATCTTTTAGAGCAGCACTGACCCTGAAAAGTAATTCTAAGTGTATTTACCAGTAACTTGTATTTCCTTCCATAGGAATCCATTGTGTGGTTTTCACCAGAAAAGTTTCCAAGTGTCCATTTTTGAAGCGTACAAATATTCCTCTAAAATCACCCGAACTGCGAATTCTGATTTACTCACCTGTTATCAGGAGAAAACCCAGTGCTGCATCTTTTAGACCAGCACTGACCATGAAAAGTAATTCTAAGCGTACTTACCAGTAACTTGTACTTCCTTCCATAGGAATCCATTGTGTGGTTTTCACCAGAAAAGTTTCTAAGTGTCCATTTTTGAAACGTACAAATATTCCTCTAAAATCAGCCGAACTACGAATTCCGATTTACTCACCTGTTATCAGGAGAGAACCCAGTGCTGCATCTTTTAGAGTAGCACTGACCCTCAAAAGTAATTCTAAGCGTATTTACCAGTAACTTGTATTTCCTTCCATAGGAATCCATTGTGTGGGTTTCACCAGAAAAGTTTCCAAGTGTCCATTTTTGAAACGTACAACTATTCCTCTAAAATCAGCCGAACTATGAATTCCGATTTACTCACCTGTTATCAGGAGAGAACCCAGTGCTGCATCTTTTAGGCCAGCACTGACCATGAAAAGTAATTATACGCGTACTTACCAGTAGCTTGTACTTCCTTCCATAGGAATCCATTGTGTGATTTTCACCAGAAAAGTTTCCAAATGTCCATTTTTTAGACTTACAAATATTCCTCTAAAATCAGTTGAACTACGAATTCCGATTTACTCACCTGATATCAGGAGAAAACCCAGTGCTGCATCTTTTAGACCAGCACTGACCATGAAAAGTAATTCTAAGCGTACTTACCAGTAACTTGTACTTCCTTCCATAGGAATCCATTGTGTGGTTTTCACCAGAAAAGTTTCTAAGTGTCCATTTTTGAAACGTACAAATATTCCTCTAAAATCAGCCGAAATACGACTTCTGATTTACTCACCTGTCATCAGGAGAGAACCCAGGGCTGCATCTTTTAGCCCAGCACTGACCCTGAAAAGTAATTCTAAGTGTACTTACCAGTAACTTGTATTTCCTTCCATAGGAATCCATTGTGTGGTTTTCACCAGAAAAGTTTCTGTGTCCATTTTTGAAACGTACAAATATTCCTCTAAAATCAGCCGAACTACGAATTCTGATTTACTCACCTGTTATCAGGAGAGAAACCAGTGCTGCATCTTTGAGAGCAGCACTGACCCTGAAAAGTAATTCTAAGCGTATTTACCTGTACCTTGTATTTCCTTCCATAGGAATCCATTGTCTGGTTTTCACCAGAAAATTTTCCAAGTGTCCATTTTTGAAGCGTACAAATATTCCTCTAAAATCAGCTGAACTACAAATTCTGATTTACTCACCTGTTATCAGGACAAAACCCAGTGCTGCATCTTTTAGACCAGCACTGACTATGAAAAGTAATCCTAATCGTACTTACCAGTAACTTGTATTTCCTTCCATAGGAATCCATTGTGTGGATTTCACCAGAAAAGTTTCTAAGTGACCATTTTTGAAATGTACAAATATTCCTCTAAAATCAGCCGAACTACGAATTCCAATTTACTCACCTATTATCAGGAGAGAACCCAGTGCTGCATCTTTTAGAGCAGCACTGACCCTGAAAAGTAATTCTAAGCGTACTTACCAGTAACTTGTATTTCCATCCTTAGGAATCCATTGTGTGGTTTTCACCAGAAAAGTTTCCAAGTGTCCATTTTTGAAACTTACAAATATTCCTCTAAAATCACCCGAACTGCGAATTCTGATTTACTCACCTGTTATCAGGAGAAAACCCAGTGCTGCATCTTTTAGGCCAGCACTGACCATGAAAAGTAATTATACGCGTACTTACCAGTAGCTTGTACTTCCTTCCATAGGAATCCATTGTGTGATTTTCACCAGAAAAGTTTCCAAATGTCCATTTTTTAGACTTACTAATATTCCTCTAAAATCAGTTGAACTACGAATTCCGATTTACTCATCTGATATCAGGAGAAAACCCAGTGCTGCATCTTTTAGACCAGCACTGACCATGAAAAGTAATTCTAAGCATACTTACCAGTAACTTGTACTTCCTTCCATAGGAATCCATTGTGTGGTTTTCACCAGAAAAGTTTCTAAGTGTCCATTTTTGAAACGTACAAATATTCCTCTAAAATCAGCCGAAATACGACTTCTGATTTACTCACTTGTCATCAGGAGAGAACCCAGGGCTGCATCTTTTAGCCCAGCACTGACCCAGAAAAGTAATTCTAAGTGTACTTACCAGTAACTTGTATTTCCTTCCATAGGAATCCATTGTGTGGTTTTCACCAGAAAAGTTTCTAAGTGTCCATTTTTGAAACGTACAAATTTTCCTCTAAAATCAGCCGAACTACGAATTCTGATTTACTCACCTGTTATCAGGAGAGAAACCAGTGCTGCATCTTTGAGAGCAGCACTGACCCTGAAAAGTAATTCTAAGCGTATTTACCAGTACCTTGTATTTCCTTCCATAGGAATCCATTGTCTGGTTCTCACCAGAAAATTTTCCAAGTGTCCATTTTTGAAGCGTACAAATATTCCTCTAAAATCAGCCAAACTACGAATTCTTATTTACTCACCTGTTATCAGGAATGAACTCAAGGCTGCATCTTTTAGCCCAGCACTGACCCTGGAAAGTAATCCTAATTGTACTTACCAGTAACTTGTATTTCCTTCCATAGGAATCCATTGTGTGGATTTCACCAGAAAAGTTTCTAAGTGTCCATTTTTGAAACGTACAAATATTCCTCTAAAATCAGCCGAACTACGAATTCCGATTTACTCACCTGTTATCAGGAGAGAACCCAGTGCTGCATCTTTTAGAGCAGCACTGACCCTGAAAAGTAATTCTCAGCGTACTTACCAGTAACTTGTATTTCCTTCCTTAGGAATCCATTGTGTGGTTTTCACCAGAAAAGGTTCCAAGTGTCCTTTTTATGAAACGTACAAATATTCCTCTAAAATCAGCCGAACTACGAATTCCGATTTACTCACCTGTTATCAGGAGACAACCCAGTGCTGCATCTTTTAGAGCAGCACTGACCCTGAAAATTAATTCTAAGCGTATTTACCAGTAACTTGTATTTCCTTCCATAGGAATCCATTGTGTGGTTTTCACCAGAAAAGTTTCCAAGTGTCCATTTTTTAGACTTACAAATATTCCTCTAAAATCAGTTGAACTACAAATTCCGGTTTACTCACCTGTTATCAGGAGAAAACCCAGTGCTGCATCTTTTAGACCAGCACTGACCATGAAAAGTAATTCTAAGCGTACTTACCAGTAACTTGTACTTCCTTCCATAGGAATCCATTGTGTGGTTTTCACCAGAAAAGTTTCTAAGTGTCCATTTATGAAACGTACAAATATTCCTCTAAAATCAGCCAAACTACGAATTCCGATTTACTCACCTGTTATCAGGAGAGAACCCAGTGCTGCATCTTTTAGAGCAGCACTGACCATGAAAAGTAATTCTAAGCGTTTTTACCAGTAACTTGTATTTCCTTCCTTAGGAATCCATTGTGTGGTTTTCACCAGAAAAGTTTCCAAGTGTCCATTTATGAAACGTACAAATATTCCTCTAAAATCAGCCGAACTACGAATTCCGATTTACTCACCTGTTATCAGGAGAGAACCCAGTGCTGCATCTTTTAGAGCAGCACTGACCATGAAAAGTAATTCTAAGCATTTTTACCAGTAACTTGTATTTCCTTCCATAGGAATCCATTGTGTGGTTTTCACCAGAAAAGTTTCCAAGTGTCCATTTTTTAGACTTACAAATATTCCTCTAAAATCAGCCGAACTACGAATTCCGATTTACTCACCTGTTATCAGGAGAGAACCCAGAGCTGCATCTTTTAGCCTAGCACTGACCCTAAAAAGTATTTCTAAGCGTACTTACCAGTAACTTGTATTTTCTTCCATAGGAATCCATTGTGTGGTTTTCACCAGAAAAGTTTCTAAGTGTCCATTTTTGAAACGTACAAATATTCCTCTAAAATCAGCCGAAATGCGAATTCCAATATACTCACCTGTTATCAGGAGAGAACCCAGGGCTGCATCTTTTAGCCCAGCACTGACCCTGAAAAGTAATTCTAAGCGTACTTACCAGTAACCTGTATTTCCTTCCATAGGAATCCATTGTGTGGTTTTCACCAGAAAAGTTTCTAAGTGTCCATTTTTGAAACATACAAATATTCCTCTAAAATCAGCCGAACTACGAATTCCGATTTACTCACCTGTTATCAGGAGAGAACCCAGTGCTGCATCTTTTAGAGCAGCACTGACCCTGAAAAGTAATTCTAAGCGTATTTACCAGTAACTTGTATTTCCTTCCATAGGAATCCATTGTGTGGGTTTCACCAGAAAAGTTTCCAAGTGTCCATTTTTGAAACGTACAACTATTCCTCTAAAATCAGCCGAACTATGAATTCCGATTTACTCACCTGTTATCAGGAGAGAACCCAGTGCTGCATCTTTTAGAGCAGCACTGACCCTGAAAAGTAATTCTAAGTGTATTTACCAGTAACTTGTATTTCCTTCCATAGGAATCCATTGTGTGGTTTTCACCAGAAAGGTTTCCAAGTGTCCATTTTTGAAGCGTACAAATATTCGTCTAAAATCACCTGAACTGCGAATTCTGATTTACGCACCTGTTATCAGGAGAAAACCCAGTGCTGCATCTTTTAGGCCAGCACTGACCATGAAAAGTAATTCTAAGCGTACTTACCAGTAACTTGTACTTCCTTCCATAGGAATCCATTGTGTGGTTTTCACAAGAAAAGTTTCTAAGTGTCCATTTTTGAAACATACAAATATTCCTCTAAAATCAGCCGAACTACGAATTCCGATTTACTCACCTGTTATCAGGAGAGAACCCAGTGCTGCATCTTTTAGGCCAGCACTGACCATGAAAAGTAATTCTAAGCGTACTTACCAGTAACTTGTACTTCCTTCCATAGGAATCCATTGTGTGGTTTTCACCAGAAAAGTTTCTAAGTGTCCATTTTTGAAACATACAAATATTCCTCTAAAATCAGCCGAAATACAAATTCCCGTGTACTCACCTGTTATCAGGAGAGAACCCAGGGCTGCATCTTTTAGCCCAGCACTGACCCTGAAAAGTAATTCTAAGCGTACTTACCAGTAACTTGTATTTCCTTCCATAGGAATCCATTGTGTGGTTTTCACCAGAAAAGTTTCTAAGTGTCCATTTTTGAAATGTACAAATATTCCTCTAAAATCAGCCGAAATACGACTTCTGATTTACTCACCTGTCATCAGGAGAGAACCCAGGGCTGCATCTTTTAGCCCAGCACTGACCCTGAAAAGTAATTCTAAGTGTACTTACCAGTAACTTGTATTTCCTTCCATAGGAATCCATTGTGTGGTTTTCACCAGAAAAGTTTCTAAGTGTCCATTTTTGAAACGTACAAATATTCCTCTAAAATCAGCCGAACTACGAATTCTGATTTACTCACCTGTTATCAGGAGAGAAACCAGTGCTGCATCTTTGAGAGCAGCACTGACCCTGAAAAGTAATTCTAAGCGTATTTACCAGTACCTTGTATTTCCTTCCATAGGAATCCATTGTCTGGTTTTCATCAGAAAATTTTCCAAGTGTCCATTTTTGAAACGTACAAATATTCCTCTAAAATCAGCTGAACTACAAATTCTGATTTACTCACCTGTTATCAGGACAAAACCCAGTGCTGCATCTTTTAGACCAGCACTGACTATGAAAAGTAATCCTAATCATACTTACCAGTAACTTGTATTTCCTTCCATAGGAATCCATTGTGTGGATTTCACCAGAAAAGTTTCTAAGTGTCCATTTTTGAAACGTACAAATATTCCTCTAAAATCAGCCGAAATACAAATTCCGATTTACTCACCTGTTAGCAGGAGAGAACCCAGGGCTGCATCTTTTAGCCCAGCACTGACCCTGAAAAGTAATTCTAAGCGTACTTATCAGTAACTTGTATTTCCATCCTTAGGAATCCATTGTGTGGTTTTCACCAGAAAAGTTTCCAAGTGTCCATTTATGAAACGTACAAATATTCCTCTAAAATTAGCCGAACTACGAATTCCGATTTACTCACCTGTTATCAGGAGACAACCCAGTGCTGCATCTTTTAGAGCAGCACTGACCCTGAAAATTAATTCTAAGCGTATTTACCAGTAATTTGTATTTCCTTCCATAGGAATCCATTGTGTGGTTTTCACCAGAAAAGTTTCCAAGTGTCCATTTTTTAGACTTACAAATATTCCTCTAAAATCAGTTGAACTACGAATTCCGGTTTACTCACCTGTTATCAGGAGAGAACCCAGTGCTGCATCTTTTAGAGCAGACCTGACCCTGAAAAGTAATTCAAAGTGTATTTACCAGTAACTTGTATTTCCTTCCATAGGAATCCATTGTGTGGTTTTCACCAGAAAAGTTTCCAAGTGTCCATTTTTGAAGCGTACAAATATTCCTCTAAAATCACCCGAACTGCGAATTCTGATTTACTCACCTGTTATCAGGAGAAATTCCAGTGCTGCATCTTTTAGACCAGCACTGACCATGAAAAGTGATTCTAAGCGTACTTACCAGTAACTTGTACTTCCTTCCATAGGAATCCATTGTGTGGTTTTCACCAGAAAAGTTTCCAAGTGTCCATTTATGAAACGTACAAATATTCCTCTAAAATCAGCCGAACTACGAATTCCGATTTACTCACCTGTTATCAGGAGAGAACCCAGTGCTGCATCTTTTAGAGCAGCACTGACCATGAAAAGTAATTCTAAGCGTTTTTACCAGTAACTTGTATTTCCTTCCATAGGAATCCATTGTGTGGTTTTCACCAGAAAAGTTTCCAAGTGTCCATTTTTTAGACTTACAAATATTCCTCTAAAATCAGCCGAACTACGAATTCCGATTTACTCACCTGTTATCAGGAGAGAACCCAGAGCTGCATCTTTTAGCCTAGCACTGACCCTAAAAAGTATTTCTAAGCGTACTTACCAGTAACTTGTATTATCTTCCATAGGAATCCATTGTGTGGTTTTCACCAGAAAAGTTTCTAAGTGTCCATTTTTGAAACGTACAAATATTCCTCTAAAATCAGCCGAAATGCGAATTCCGATATACTCACCTGTTATCAGGAGAGAACCCAGGGCTGCATCTTTTAGCCCAGCACTGACCCTGAAAAGTAATTCTAAGCGTACTTACCAGTAACCTGTATTTCCTTCCATAGGAATCCATTGTGTGGTTTTCACCAGAAAAGTTTCTAAGTGTCCATTTTTGAAACATACAAATATTCCTCTAAAACCAGCCGAACTACGAATTCCGATTTACTCACCTGTTATCAGGAGAGAACCCAGTGCTGCATCTTTTAGAGCAGCACTGACCCTGAAAAGTAATTCTAAGCGTATTTACCAGTAACTTGTATTTCCTTCCATAGGAATCCATTGTGTGGGTTTCACCAGAAAAGTTTCCAAGTGTCCATTTTTGAAACGTACAACTATTCCTCTAAAATCAGCCGAACTATGAATTTTGATTTACTCACCTGTTATCAGGAATGAACTCAAGGCTGCATCTTTTAGCCCAGCACTGACCCTGAAAAGTAATCCTAATCGTACTTACCAGTAACTTGTATTTCCTTCCATAGGAATCCATTGTGTGGTTTTCACCAGAAAAGTTTCCAAGTGTCCATTTTTTAGACTTACAAATATTCCTCTAAAATCAGTTGAATTACGAATTCCGATTTACTCACCTGTTATCAGGAGAGAACCCAGTGCTGCATCTTTTAGAGCAGCACTGACCCTGAAAAGTAATTCTAAGTGTATTTACCAGTAACTTGTATTTCCTTCCATAGGAATCCATTGTGTGGTTTTCACCAGAAAAGTTTCCAAGTGTCCATTTTTGAAGCGTACAAATATTCGTCTAAAATCACCTGAACTGCGAATTCTGATTTACGCACCTGTTATCAGGAGAAAACCCAGTGCTGCATCTTTTAGGCCAGCACTGACCATGAAAAGTAATTCTAAGCGTACTTACCAGTAACTTGTACTTCCTTCCATAGGAATCCATTGTGTGGTTTTCACCAGAAAAGTTTCTAAGTGTCCATTTTTGAAACATACAAATATTCCTCTAAAATCAGCCGAACTACGAATTCCGATTTACTCACCTGTTATCAGGAGAGAACCCAGTGCTGCATCTTTTAGGCCAGCACTGACCATGAAAAGTAATTCTAAGCGTACTTACCAGTAACTTGTACTTCCTTCCATAGGAATCCATTGTGTGGTTTTCACCAGAAAAGTTTCTAAGTGTCCATTTTTGAAACATACAAATATTCCTCTAAAATCAGCCGAAATACAAATTCCCGTGTACTCACCTGTTATCAGGAGAGAACCCAGGGCTGCATCTTTTAGCCCAGCACTGACCCTGAAAAGTAATTCTAAGCGTACTTACCAGTAACTTGTATTTCCATCCATAGGAATCCATTGTGTGGTTTTCACCAGAAAAGTTTCAAGTGTCCATTTATGAAGCATACAAATATTCCTCTAAAATCACCCGAACTGCGAATTCTGATTTACTCACCTGTTATCAGGAGAAAACCCAGTGCTGCATCTTTTAGGCCAGCACTGACCATGAAAAGTAATTATACGCGTACTTACCAGTAGCTTGTACTTCCTTCTATAGGAATCCATTGTGTGATTTTCACCAGAAAAGTTTCCAAATGTCCATTTTTTAGACTTACAAATATTCCTCTAAAATCAGTTGAACTACGAATTCCGATTTACTCACCTGATATCAGGAGAAAACCCAGTGCTGCATCTTTTAGACCAGCACTGACCATGAAAAGTAATTCTAAGCGTACTTACCAGTAACTTGTACTTCCTTCCATAGGAATCCATTGTGTGGTTTTCACCAGAAAAGTTTCTAAGTGTCCATTTTTGAAACGTACAAATATTCCTCTAAAATCAGCCGAAATACGACTTCTGATTTACTCACCTGTTATCAGGAGAGAAACCAGTGCTGCATCTTTGAGAGCAGCACTGACCCTGAAAAGTAATTCTAAGCGTATTTACCAGTACCTTGTATTTCCTTCCATAGGAATCCATTGTCTGGTTTTCACCAGAAAATTTTCCAAGTGTCCATTTTTGAAACGTACAAATATTCCTCTAAAATCAGCTGAACTACAAATTCTGATTTACTCACCTGTTATTAGGACAAAACCCAGTGCTGCTTCTTTTAGACCAGCACTGACTATGAAAAGTAATCCTAATCATACTTACCAGTAACTTGTATTTCCTTCCATAGGAATCCATTGTGTGGATTTCACCAGAAAAGTTTCTAAGTGTCCATTTTTGAAACGTACAAATATTCCTCTAAAATGAGCCGAAATACAAATTCCGATTTACTCACCTGTTAGCAGGAGAGAACCCAGGGCTGCATCTTTTAGCCCAGCACTGACCCTGAAAAGTAATTCTAAGCGTACTTATTAGTAACTTGTATTTCCTTCCATAGGAATCCATTGTGTGGTTTTCACCAGAAAAGTTTCCAAGTGTCCATTTTGGAAGCGTACAAATATTCCTCTAAAATCAGCCAAACTACGAATTCTGATTTACTCACCTGTTATCAGGAATGAACTCAAGGCTGCATCTTTTAGCCCAGCACTGACCCTGAAAAGTAATCCTAATTGTACTTAAAAGTAACTTGTATTTCCTTCCATAGGAATCCATTGTGTGGATTTCACCAGAAAAGTTTCTAAGTGACCATTTTTGAAACGTACAAATATTCCTCTAAAATCAGCCGAACTACGAATTCCAATTTACTCACCTGTTATCAGGAGAGAACCCAGTGCTGCATCTTTTAGAGCAGCACTGACCCTGAAAAGTAATTCTAAGCGTACTTATCAGTAACTTGTATTTCCATCCTTAGGAATCCATTGTGTGGTTTTCACCAGAAAAGTTTCCAAGTGTCCATTTATGAAACGTACAAATATTCCTCTAAAATCAGCCGAACTACGAATTCCGATTTACTCACCTGTTATCAGGAGACAACCCAGTGCTGCATCTTTTAGAGCAGCACTGACCCTGAAAATTAATTCTAAGCGTATTTACCAGTAACTTGTATTTCCTTCCATAGGAATCCATTGTGTGGTTTTCACCAGAAAAGTTTCCAAGTGTCCATTTTTTAGACTTACAAATATTCCTCTAAAATCAGTTGAACTACGAATTCCGGTTTACTCACCTGTTATCAGGAGAGAACCCAGTGCTGCATCTTTTAGAGCAGACCTGACCCTGAAAAGTAATTCAAAGTGTATTTACCAGTAACTTGTATTTCCTTCCATAGGAATCCATTGTGTGGTTTTCACCAGAAAAGTTTCCAAGTGTCCATTTTTGAAGCGTACAAATATTCCTCTAAAATCACCCGAACTGCGAATTCTGATTTACTCACCTGTTATCAGGAGAAATTCCAGTGCTGCATCTTTTAGACCAGCACTGACCATGAAAAGTGATTCTAAGCGTACTTACCAGTAACTTGTACTTCCTTCCATAGGAATCCATTGTGTGGTTTTCACCAGAAAAGTTTCTAAGTGTCCATTTTTGAAACGTACAAATATTCCTCTAAAATCAGCCGAACTACGAATTCCGATTTACTCACCTGTTATCAGGAGAGAACCCAGTGCTGCATCTTTTAGAGCAGCACTGACCCTGAAAAGTAATTCTCAGCGTACTTACCAGTAACTTGTATTTCCTTCCTTAGGAATCCATTGTGTGGTTTTCACCAGAAAAGTTTCCAAGTGTCCATTTATGAAACGTACAAATATTCCTCTAAAATCAGCCGAACTACGAATTCCGATTTACTCACCTGTTATCAGGAGAGAACCCAGTGCTGCATCTTTTAGAGCAGCACTGACCCTGAAAAGTAATTCTAAGCGTTTTTACCAGTAACTTGTATTTCCTTCCATAGGAATCCATTGTGTGGTTTTCACCAGAAAAGTTTCCAAGTGTCCATTTTTTAGACTTACAAATATTCCTCTAAAATCAGCTGAACTACGAATTCCGATTTACTCACCTGTTATCAGGAGAGAACCCAGAGCTGCATCTTTTAGCCTAGCACTGACCCTGAAAAGTATTTCTAAGCGTACTTACCAGTAACTTGTATTATCTTCCATAGGAATCCATTGTGTGGTTTTCACCAGAAAAGTTTCTAAGTGTCCATTTTTGAAACATACAAATATTCCTCTAAAATCAGCCGAAATGCGAATTCCGATATACTCACCTGTTATCAGGAGAGAACCCAGGGCTGCATCTTTTAGCCCAGCACTGACCCTGAAAAGTAATTCTAAGCGTACTTACCAGTAACCTGTATTTCCTTCCATAGGAATCCATTGTGTGGTTTTCACCAGAAAAGTTTCTAAGTGTCCATTTTTGAAACGTACAAATATTCCTCTAAATTCAGCCGAACTACGAATTCCGATTTACTCACCTGTTATCAGGAGAGAACCCAGTGCTGCATCTTTTAGAGCAGCACTGACCCTGAAAAGTAATTCTAAGCGTATTTACCAGTAACTTGTATTTCCTTCCATAGGAATCCATTGTGTGGGTTTCACCAGAAAAGTTTCCAACTGTCCATTTTTGAAACGTACAACTATTCCTCTAAAATCAGCCGAACTATGAATTTTGATTTACTCACCTGTTATCAGGAATGAACTCAAGGCTGCATCTTTTAGCCCAGCACTGACCCTGAAAAGTAATCCTAATCGTACTTACCAGTAACTTGTATTTCCTTCCATAGGAATCCATTGTGTGGTTTTCACCAGAAAAGTTTCCAAGTGTCCATTTTTTAGACTTACAAATATTCCTCTAAAATCAGTCGAATTACGAATTACGATTTACTCACCTGTTATCAAGAGAGAACCCAGTGCTGCATCTTTTAGAGCAGCACTGACCCTGAAAAGTAATTCTAAGTGTATTTACCAGTAACTTGTATTTCCTTCCATAGGAATCCATTGTGTGGTTTTCACCAGAAAAGTTTCCAAGTGTCCATTTTTGAAGCGTACAAATATTCCTCTAAAATCACCTGATCTGCGAATTCTGATTTACTCACCTGTTATCAGGAGAAAACCCAGTGCTGCATCTTTTAGGCCAGCACTGACCATGAAAAGTAATTCTAAGCGTACTTACCAGTAACTTGTACTTCCTTCCATAGGAATCCATTGTGTGGTTTTCACCAGAAAAGTTTCTAAGTGTCCATTTTTGAAACATACAAATATTCCTCTAAAATCAGCCGAAATACAAATTCCTGTGTACTCACCTGTTATCAGGAGAGAACCCAGGGCTGCATCTTTTAGCCCAGCACTGACCCTGAAAAGTAATTCTAAGCGTACTTACCAGTAACTTGTATTTCCTTCCATAGGAATCCATTGTGTGGTTTTCACCAGAAAAGTTTCTAAGTGTCTACTTTTTTAAATGTACAAATATTCCTCTAAAATCAGCCAAACTACGAATTCCGATTTACTCACCTGTTATCAGGAGAGAACCCAGTGCTGCATCTTTTAGAGCAGCACTGACCCTGAAAAGTAATTCTAAGCGTATTTACCAGTAACTTGTATTTCCTTCCATAGGATTCCATTGTGTGGTTTTCACCAGAAAAGTTTCCAAATGTCCATTTTTTAGACTTACAAATATTCCTCTAAAATCAGTTGAACTACGAATTCCGATTTACTCACCTGATATCAGGAGAAAACCCAGTGCTTCATCTTTTAGACCAGCACTGACCATGAAAAGTAATTCTAAGCATACTTACCATTATCTTGTACTTCCTTCCATAGGAATCCATTGTGTGGTTTTCACCAGAAAAGTTTCTAAGTGTCCATTTTTGAAACGTACAAATATTCCTCTAAAATCAGCCGAACTACGAATTCCGATTTACTCACCTGTTATCAGGAGAGAACCCAGTGCTGCATCTTTTAGAGCAGCACTGACCCTGAAAAGTAATTCTCAGCGTACTTACCAGTAACTTGTATTTCCTTCCTTAGGAATCCATTGTGTGGTTTTCACCAGAAAAGTTTCCAAGTGTCCATTTATGAAACGTACAAATATTCCTCTAAAATCAGCCGAACTACGAATTCCGATTTACTCACCTGTTATCAGGAGAGAACCCAGTGCTGCATCTTTTAGAGCAGCACTGACCCTGAAAAGTAATTCTAAGCGTTTTTACCAGTAACTTGTATTTCCTTCCATAGGAATCCATTGTGTGGTTTTCACCAGAAAAGTTTCCAAGTGTCCATTTTTTAGACTTACAAATATTCCTCTAAAATCAGCTGAACTACGAATTCCGATTTACTCACCTGTTATCAGGAGAAAACCCAGTGCTGCATCTTTTAGGCCAGCACTGACCATGAAAAGTAATTCTAAGCGTACTTACCAGTAACTTGTACTTCCTTCCATAGGAATCCATTGTGTGGTTTTCACCAGAAAAGTTTCTAAGTGTCCATTTTTGAAACATACAAATATTCCTCTAAAATCAGCCGAAATACAAATTCCTGTGTATTCACCTGTTATCAGGAGAGAACCCAGGGCTGCATCTTTTAGCCCAGCACTGACCCTGAAAAGTAATTCTAAGCGTACTTACCAGTAACTTGTATTTCCTTCCATAGGAATCCATTGTGTGGTTTTCACCAGAAAAGTTTCTAAGTGTCTACTTTTTTAAATGTACAAATATTCCTCTAAAATCAGCCAAACTACGAATTCCGATTTACTCACCTGTTATCAGGAGAGAACCCAGTGCTGCATCTTTTAGAGCAGCACTGACCCTGAAAAGTAATTCTAAGCGTATTTACCAGTAACTTGTATTTCCTTCCATAGGAATCCATTGTGTGGTTTTCACCAGAAAAGTTTCCAAATGTCCATTTTTTAGACTTACAAATATTCCTCTAAAATCAGTTGAACTACGAATTCCGATTTACTCACCTGATATCAGGAGAAAACCCAGTGCTTCATCTTTTAGACCAGCACTGACCATGAAAAGTAATTCTAAGCATACTTACCATTATCTTGTACTTCCTTCCATAGGAATCCATTGTGTGGTTTTCACCAGAAAAGTTTCTAAGTGTCCATTTATGAAACGTACAAATATTCCTCTAAAATCAGCCGAACTACGAATTCCGATTTACTCACCTGTTATCAGGAGAGAACCCAGTGCTGCATCTTTTAGAGCAGCACTGACCCTGAAAAGTAATTCTAAGCGTTTTTACCAGTAACTTGTATTTCCTTCCATAGGAATCCATTGTGTGGTTTTCACCAGAAAAGTTTCCAAGTGTCCATTTTTTAGACTTACAAATATTCCTCTAAAATCAGCTGAACTACGAATTCCGATTTACTCACCTGTTATCAGGAGAGAACCCAGAGCTGCATCTTTTAGCCTAGCACTGACCCTGAAAAGTATTTCTAAGCGTACTTACCAGTAACTTGTATTATCTTCCATAGGAATCCATTGTGTGGTTTTCACCAGAAAAGTTTCTAAGTGTCCATTTTTGAAACGTACAAATATTCCTCTAAAATCAGCCGAACTACGAATTCCGATTTACTCACCTGTTATCAGGAGAGAACCCAGTGCTGCATCTTTTAGAGCAGCACTGACCCTGAAAAGTAATTCTAAGCGTATTTACCAGTAACTTGTATTTCCTTCCATAGGAATCCATTGTGTGGTTTTCACCAGAAAAGTTTCCAAGTGTCCATTTTTTAGACTTACAAATATTCCTCTAAAATCAGTTGAATTACGAATTCCGATTTACTCACCTGTTATCAGGAGAGAACCCAGAGCTGCATCTTTTAGCCTAGCACTGACCCTGAAAAGTATTTCTAAGCGTACTTACCAGTAACTTGTATTTCCTTCCATAGGAATCCATTGTGTGGGTTTCACCAGAATAGTTTCTAAGTGTCCATTTTTGAAACGTACAAATATTCCTCTAAAATCAGCCGAAATACGACTTCCGATTTACTCACCTGTTATCAGGAGAGAACCCAGGGCTGCATCTTTTAGCCCAGCACTGACCCTGAAAAGTAATTCTAAGCGTACTTACCAGTAACTTGTATTTCCTTCCATAGGAATCCATTGTGTGGGTTTCACCAGAAAAGTTTCCAAGTGTCCATTTTGAAACGTACAACTATTCCTCTAAAATCAGATGAACTATGAATTTTGATTTACTCACCTGTTATCAGGAATGAACTCAAGGCTGCATCTTTTAGCCCAGCACTGACCTTGAAAAGTAATCCTAATCGTACTTACCAGTAACTTGTATTTCCCTTCATAGGAATCCATTGTGTTGTTTTCACCAGTAAAGTTTCTAAGTGTCCATTTTTGAAACGTACAAATATTCCTCTAAGATCAGCCGAACTACAAATTCCAATTTACTGACCTGTTATCAGGAGAGAACCCAGTGCTGCATCTTTTAGAGCAGCACTGACCCTGAAAAGTAATTCTAAGCGTACTTACCAGTAACTTGTATTTCCTTCCTTAGGCATCCATTGTGTGGTTTTCACCAGAAAAGCTTCCAAGTGTCCATTTATGAAACGTACAGATATTCCTCTAAAATCAGCCGAACTACGAATTCCGATTTACTCACCTGTTATCAGGAGAGAACCCAGTGCTACATCTTTTAGAGCAGCACTGACCCTGAAAAGTAATTCTAAGTGTATTTACCAGTAACTTGTATTTCCTTCCATAGGAATCCATTGTGTGGTTTTCACCAGAAAAGTTTCCAAGTGTCCATTTTTTAGACTTACAAATATTCCTCTAAAATCAGTTGAACTACAAATTCCGGTTTACTCACCTGTTATCAGGAGAGAACCCAGTGCTGCATCTTTTAGAGCAGCACTGACCCTGAAAAGTAATTCTAAGTGTATTTACCAGTAACTTGTATTTCCTTCCATAGGAATCCATTGTGTGGTTTTCACCAGAAAAGTTTCCAAGTGTCCATTTTTGAAGCGTACAAATATTCCTCTAAAATCACCCGAACTGCGAATTCTGATTTACTCACCTGTTATCAGGAGAAAACCCAGTGCTGCATCTTTTAGACCAGCACTGACCATGAAAAGTAATTCTAAGCGTACTTACCAGTAACTTGTACTTCCTTCCATAGGAATCCATTGTGTGGTTTTCACCAGAAAAGTTTCCAAGTGTCCATTTTTTAGACTTACAAATATTCCTCTAAAAGCAGCCGAAATACGACTTCCGATTTACTCACCTGTTATCAGGAGAGAACCCAGGGCTGCATCTTTTAGCCCAGCACTGACCCTGAAAAGTAATTCTAAGCGTACTTACCAGTAACTTGTATTACCTTCCATAGGAATCCATTGTGTGGGTTTCACCAGAAAAGTTTCCAAGTGTCCATTTTGAAATGTACAACTATTCCTCTAAAATCAGCCAAACTACGAATTCCGATTTACTCACCTGTTATCAGGAGAGAACCCAGTGCTGCATCTTTTAGAGCAGCACTGACCCTGAAAAGTAATTCTAAGCGTATTTACCAGTAACTTGTATTTCCTTCCATAGGAATCCATTGTGTGGTTTTCACCAGAAAAGTTTCCAAATGTCAATTTTTTAGACTTACAAATATTCCTCTAAAATCAGTTGAACTACGAATTCCGATTTACTCACCTGATATCAGGAGAAAACCCAGTGCTTCATCTTTTAGACCAGCACTGACCATGAAAAGTAATTCTAAGCATACTTACCATTATCTTGTACTTCCTTCCATAGGAATCCATTGTGTGGTTTTCACCAGAATAGTTTCTAAGTGTCCATTTTTGAAACGTACAAATATTCCTCTAAAATCAGCCGAAATACGACTTCCGATTTACTCACCTGTTATCAGGAGAGAACCCAGGGCTGCATCTTTTAGCCCAGCACTGACCCTGAAAAGTAATTCTAAGCGTACTTACCAGTAACTTGTATTTCCTTCCATAGGAATCCATTGTGTGGGTTTCACCAGAAAAGTTTCCAAGTGTCCATTTTGAAACGTACAACTATTCCTCTAAAATCAGTTGAACTACGAATTCCGATTTACTCACCTGATATCAGGAGAAAACCCAGTGCTGCATCTTTTAGACCAGCACTGACCATGAAAAGTAATTCTAAGCGTACTTACCAGTAACTTGTACTTCCTTCCATAGGAATCCATTGTGTGGTTTTCACCAGAAAAGTTTCTAAGTGTCCATTTTTGAAACGTACAAATATTCCTCTAAAATCAGCCGAAATACGACTTCTGATTTACTCACCTGTCATCAGGAGAGAACCCAGGGCTGCATCTTTTAGCCCAGCACTGACCCTGAAAAGTAATTCTAAGTGTACTTACCAGTAACTTGTATTTCCTTCCATAGGAATCCATTGTGTGGTTTTCACCAGAAAAGTTTCTAAGTGTCCATTTTTGAAACGTACAAATATTCCTCTAAAATCAGCCGAACTACGAATTCTGATTTACTCACCTGTTATCAGGAGAGAAACCAGTGCTGCATCTTTGAGAGCAGCACTGACCCTGAAAAGTAATTCTAAGCGTATTTACCAGTACCTTGTATTTCCTTCCATAGGAATCCATTGTCTGGTTTTCACCAGAAAATTTTCCAAGTGTCCATTTTTGAAACGTACAAATATTCCTCTAAAATCAGCTGAACTACAAATTCTGATTTACTCACCTGTTATCAGGACAAAACCCAGTGCTGCATCTTTTAGACCAGCACTGACTATGAAAAGTAATCCTAATCATACTTACCAGTAACTTGTATTTCCTTCCATAGGAATCCATTGTGTGGATTTCACCAGAAAAGTTTCTAAGTGTCCATTTTTGAAACGTACAAATATTCCTCTAAAATCAGCCGAAATACAAATTCCGATTTACTCACCTGTTAGCAGGAGAGAACCCAGGGCTGCATCTTTTAGCCCAGCACTGACCCTGAAAAGTAATTCTAAGCGTACTTATTAGTAACTTGTATTTCCTTCCATAGGAATCCATTGTGTGGTTTTCACCAGAAAAGTTTCCAAGTGTCCATTTTGGAAGCGTACAAATATTCCTCTAAAATCAGCCAAACTACGAATTCTGATTTACTCACCTGTTATCAGGAATGAACTCAAGGCTGCATCTTTTAGCCCAGCACTGACCCTGAAAAGTAATCCTAATTGTACTTAAAAGTAACTTGTATTTCCTTCCATAGGAATCCATTGTGTGGATTTCACCAGAAAAGTTTCTAAGTGACCATTTTTGAAACGTACAAATATTCCTCTAAAATCAGCCGAACTACGAATTCCAATTTACTCACCTGTTATCAGGAGAGAACCCAGTGCTGCATCTTTTAGAGCAGCACTGACCCTGAAAAGTAATTCTAAGCGTACTTATCAGTAACTTGTATTTCCATCCTTAGGAATCCATTGTGTGGTTTTCACCAGAAAAGTTTCCAAGTGTCCATTTATGAAACGTACAAATATTCCTCTAAAATCAGCCGAACTACGAATTCCGATTTACTCACCTGTTATCAGGAGACAACCCAGTGCTGCATCTTTTAGAGCAGCACTGACCCTGAAAATTAATTCTAAGCGTATTTACCAGTAACTTGTATTTCCTTGCATAGGAATCCATTGTGTGGTTTTCACCAGAAAAGTTTCCAAGTGTCCATTTTTTAGACTTACAAATATTCCTCTAAAATCAGTTGAACTACGAATTCCGGTTTACTCACCTGTTATCAGGAGAGAACCCAGTGCTGCATCTTTTAGAGCAGACCTGACCCTGAAAAGTAATTCAAAGTGTATTTACCAGTAACTTGTATTTCCTTCCATAGGAATCCATTGTGTGGTTTTCACCAGAAAAGTTTCCAAGTGTCCATTTTTGAAGCGTACAAATATTCCTCTAAAATCACCCGAACTGCGAATTCTGATTTACTCACCTGTTATCAGGAGAAATTCCAGTGCTGCATCTTTTAGACCAGCACTGACCATGAAAAGTGATTCTAAGCGTACTTACCAGTAACTTGTACTTCCTTCCATAGGAATCCATTGTGTGGTTTTCACCAGAAAAGTTTCTAAGTGTCCATTTTTGAAACGTACAAATATTCCTCTAAAATCAGCCGAACTACGAATTCCGATTTACTCACCTGTTATCAGGAGAGAACCCAGTGCTGCATCTTTTAGAGCAGCACTGACCCTGAAAAGTAATTCTCAGCGTACTTACCAGTAACTTGTATTTCCTTCCTTAGGAATCCATTGTGTGGTTTTCACCAGAAAAGTTTCCAAGTGTCCATTTATGAAATGTACAAATATTCCTCTAAAATCAGCCGAACTACGAATTACGATTTACTCACCTGTTATCAGGAGACAACCCAGTGCTGCATCTTTTAGAGCAGCACTGACCCTGAAAATTAATTCTAAGCGTATTTACCAGTAACTTGTATTTCCTTCCATAGGAATCCATTGTGTGGTTTTCACCAGAAAAGTTTCCAAGTGTCCATTTTTTAGACTTACAAATATTCCTCTAAAATCAGTTGAACTACGAATTCCGGTTTACTCACCTGTTATCAGGAGAGAACCCAGTGCTGCATCTTTTAGAGCAGACCTGACCCTGAAAAGTAATTCAAAGTATATTTACCAGTAACTTGTATTTCCTTCCATAGGAATCCATTGTGTGGTTTTCACCAGAAAAGTTTCCAAGTGTCCATTTTTGAAGCGTACAAATATTCCTCTAAAATCACCCGAACTGCGAATTCTGATTTACTCACCTGTTATCAGGAGAAATTCCAGTGCTGCATCTTTTAGACCAGCACTGACCATGAAAAGTGATTCTAAGCGTACTTACCAGTAACTTGTACTTCCTTCCAAAGGAATCCATTGTGTGGTTTTCACCAGAAAAGTTTCTAAGTGTCCATTTTTGAAACGTACAAATATTCCTCTAAAATCAGCCGAACTACGAATTCCGATTTACTCACCTGTTATCAAGAGAGA
Organism: Triturus cristatus; assembly: GCF_964204655.1. Lineage (NCBI taxonomy): Eukaryota > Metazoa > Chordata > Amphibia > Caudata > Salamandridae > Triturus > Triturus cristatus. Next base: position 910,191,462 of record NC_140579.1, read on the forward strand.
ACCCAGTGCTGCATCTTTTAGAGCAGCACTGACCCTGAAAAGTAATTCTCAGCGTACTTACCAGTAACTTGTATTTCCTTCCTTAGGAATCCATTGTGTGGTTTTCACCAGAAAAGTTTCCAAGTGTCCATTTATGAAACGTACAAATATTCCTCTAAAATCAGCCGAATTACGAATTCCGATTTACTCACCTGTTATCAGGAGAGAACCCAGTGCTGCATCTTTTAGAGCAGCACTGACCCTGAAAAGTAATTCTAAGCGTATTTACCAGTAACTTGTATTTCCTTCCATAGGAATCCATTGTGTGGTTTTCACCAGAAAATTTTCCAAATGTCCATTTTTTAGACTTACAAATATTCCTCTAAAATCAGTTGAACTACGAATTCCGATTTACTCACCTGATATCAGGAGAAAACCCAGTGCTTCATCTTTTAGACCAGCACTGACCATGAAAAGTAATTCTAAGCATACTTACCATTATCTTGTACTTCCTTCCATAGGAATCCATTGTGTGGCTTTCACCAGAAAAGTTTCTAAGTGTCCATTTTTGAAACGTACAAATATTCCTCTAAAATCAGCCGAACTACGAATTCCGATTTACTCACCTGTTATCAGGAGAGAACCCAGTGCTGCATCTTTTAGAGCAGCACTGACCCTGAAAAGTAATTCTCAGCGTACTTACCAGTAACTTGTATTTCCTTCCTTAGGAATCCATTGTGTGGTTTTCACCAGAAAAGTTTCCAAGTGTCCATTTATGAAACGTACAAATATTCCTCTAAAATCAGCCGAACTACGAATTCCGATTTACTCACCTGTTATCAGGAGAGAACCCAGTGCTGCATCTTTTAGAGCAGCACTGACCCTGAAAAGTAATTCTAAGCGTTTTTACCAGTAACTTGTATTTCCTTCCATAGGAATCCATTGTGTGGTTTTCACCAGAAAAGTTTCCAAGTGTCCATTTTTTAGACTTACAAATATTCCTCTAAAATCAGCTGAACTACGAATTCCGATTTACTCACCTGTTATCAGGAGAGAACCCAGAGCTGCATCTTTTAGCCTAGCACTGACCCTGAAAAGTATTTCTAAGCGTACTTACCAGTAACTTGTATTATCTTCCATAGGAATCCATTGTGTGGTTTTCACCAGAAAAGTTTCTAAGTGTCCATTTTTGAAACATACAAATATTCCTCTAAAATCAGCCGAAATGCGAATTCCGATATACTCACCTGTTATCAGGAGAGAACCCAGGGCTGCATCTTTTAGCCCAGCACTGACCCTGAAAAGTAATTCTAAGCGTACTTACCAGTAACCTGTATTTCCTTCCATAGGAATCCATTTAGTGGTTTTCACCAGAAAAGTTTCTAAGTGTCCATTTTTGAAACGTACAAATATTCCTCTAAAATCAGCCGAACTACGAATTCCGATTTACTCACCTGTTATCAGGAGAGAACCCAGTGCTGCATCTTTTAGAGCAGCACTGACCCTGAAAAGTAATTCTAAGCGTTTTTACAAGTAACTTGTATCTCCTTCCATAGGAATCCATTGTGTGGTTTTCACCAGAAAAGTTTCCAAGTGTCCATTTTTTAGACTTACAAATATTCCTCTAAAATCAGCTGAACTACGAATTCCGATTTACTCACCTGTTATCAGGAGAGAACCCAGAGCTGCATCTTTTAGCCTAGCACTGACCCTGAAAAGTATTTCTAAGCGTACTTACCAGTAACTTGTATTATCTTCCATAGGAATCCATTGTGTGGTTTTCACCAGAAAAGTTTCTGTGTCCATTTTTGAAACGTACAAATATTCCTCTAAAATCAGCCGAACTACGAATTCCGATTTACTCACCTGTTATCAGGAGAGAACCCAGTGCTGCATCTTTTAGAGCAGCACTGAGCCTGAAAAGTAATTCTAAGCGTATTTACCAGTAACTTGTATTTCCTTCCATAGGAATCCATTGTGTGGTTTTCACCAGAAAAGTTTCCAAGTGTCCATTTTTTAGACTTACAAATATTCCTCTAAAATCAGTTGAATTACGAATTCCGATTTACTCACCTGTTATCAGGAGAGAACCCAGAGCTGCATCTTTTAGCCTAGCACTGACCCTGAAAAGTATTTCTAAGCGTACTTACCAGTAACTTGTATTTCCTTCCATAGGAATCCATTGTGTGGGTTTCACCAGAAAAGTTTCCAAGTGTCCATTTTTGAAACGTACAACTATTCCTCTAAAATCAGCCGAACTATGAATTTTGATTTACTCACCTGTTATCAGGAATGAACTCAAGGCTGCATCTTTTAGCCCAGCACTGACCCTGAAAAGTAATCCTAATCGTACTTACCAGTAACTTGTATTTCCTTCCATAGGAATCCATTGTGTGGTTTTCACCAGAAAAGTTTCCAAGTGTCCATTTTTTAGACTTACAAATATTCCTCTAAAATCAGTTGAATTACGAATTACGATTTACTCACCTGTTATCAGGAGAGAACCAAGTGCTGCATCTTTTAGAGCAGCACTGACCCTGAAAAGTAATTCTAAGTGTATTTACCAGTAACTTGTATTTCCTTCCATAGGAATCCATTGTGTGGTTTTCACCAGAAAAGTTTCCAAGTGTCCATTTTTGAAGCGTACAAATATTCCTCTAAAATCACCTGATCTGCGAATTCTGATTTACTCACCTGTTATCAGGAGAAAACCCAGTGCTGCATCTTTTAGGCCAGCACTGACCATGAAAAGTAATTCTAAGCGTACTTACCAGTAACTTGTACTTCCTTCCATAGGAATCCATTGTGTGGTTTTCACCAGAAAAGTTTCTAAGTGTCCATTTTTGAAACATACAAATATTCCTCTAAAATCAGCCGAAATACAAATTCCTGTGTACTCACCTGTTATCAGGAGAGAACCCAGGGCTGCATCTTTTAGCCCAGCACTGACCCTGAAAAGTAATTCTAAGCGTACTTACCAGTAACTTGTATTTCCTTCCATAGGAATCCATTGTCTGGTTTTCACCAGAAAAGTTTCTAAGTGTCTACTTTTTTAAATGTACAAATATTCCTCTAAAATCAGCCAAACTACGAATTCCGATTTACTCACCTGTTATCAGGAGAGAACCCAGTGCTGCATCTTTTAGAGCAGCACTGACCCTGAAAAGTAATTCTAAGCGTATTTACCAGTAACTTGTATTTCCTTCCATAGGAATCCATTGTGTGGTTTTCACCAGAAAAGTTTCCAAATGTCCATTTTTTAGACTTACAAATATTCCTCTAAAATCAGTTGAACTACGAATTCCGATTTACTCACCTGATATCAGGAGAAAACCCAGTGCTTCATCTTTTAGACCAGCACTGACCATGAAAAGTAATTCTAAGCATACTTACCATTATCTTGTACTTCCTTCCATAGGAATCCATTGTGTGGTTTTCACCAGAATAGTTTCTAAGTGTCCATTTTTGAAACGTACAAATATTCCTCTAAAATCAGCCGAAATACGACTTCCGATTTACTCACCTGTTATCAGGAGAGAACCCAGGGCTGCATCTTTTAGCCCAGCACTGACCCTGAAAAGTAATTCTAAGCGTACTTACCAGTAACTTGTATTTCCTTCCATAGGAATCCATTGTGTGGGTTTCACCAGAAAGGTTTCCAAGTGTCCATTTTGAAACGTACAACTATTCCTCTAAAATCAGATGAACTATGAATTTTGATTTACTCACCTGTTATCAGGAATGAACTCAAGGCTGCATCTTTTAGCCCAGCACTGACCTTGAAAAGTAATCCTAATCGTACTTACCAGTAACTTGTATTTCCTTCCATAGGAATCCATTGTGTTGTTTTCACCAGAAAAGTTTCTAAGTGTCCATTTTTGAAACGTACAAATATTCCTCTAAGATCAGCCGAACTACAAATTCCAATTTACTCACCTGTTATCAGGAGAGAACCCAGTGCTGCATCTTTTAGAGCAGCACTGACCCTGAAAAGTAATTCTAAGCGTACTTACCAGTAACTTGTATTTCCTTCCTTAGGCATCCATTGTGTGGTTTTCACCAGAAAAGCTTCCAAGTGTCCATTTATGAAACGTACAGATATTCCTCTAAAATCAGCCGAACTACGAATTCCGATTTACTCACCTGTTATCAGGAGAGAACCCAGTGCTGCATCTTTTAGAGCAGCACTGACCCTGAAAAGTAATTCTAAGTGTATTTACCAGTAACTTGTATTTCCTTCCATAGGAATCCATTGTGTGGTTTTCACCAGAAAAGTTTCCAAGTGTCCATTTTTTAGACTTACAAATATTCCTCTAAAATCAGTTGAACTACAAATTCCGGTTTACTCACCTGTTATCAGGAGAGAACCCAGTGCTGCATCTTTTAGAGCAGCACTGACCCTGAAAAGTAATTCTAAGTGTATTTACCAGTAACTTGTATTTCCTTCCATAGGAATCCATTGTGTGGTTTTCACCAGAAAAGTTTCCAAGTGTCCATTTTTGAAGCGTACAAATATTCCTCTAAAATCACCCGAACTGCGAATTCTGATTTACTCACCTGTTATCAGGAGAAAACCCAGTGCTGCATCTTTTAGACCAGCACTGACCATGAAAAGTAATTCTAAGCGTACTTACCAGTAACTTGTACTTCCTTCCATAGGAATCCATTGTGTGGTTTTCACCAGAAAAGTTTCCAAGTGTCCATTTTTTAGACTTACAAATATTCCTCTAAAATCAGCCGAAATACGACTTCCGATTTACTCACCTGTTATCAGGAGAGAACCCAGGGCTGCATCTTTTAGCCCAGCACTGACCCTGAAAAGTAATTCTAAGCGTACTTACCAGTAACTTGTATTTCCTTCCATAGGAATCCATTGTGTGGGTTTCACCAGAAAAGTTTCCAAGTGTCCATTTTGAAATGTACAACTATTCCTCTAAAATCAGCCAAACTACGAATTCCGATTTACTCACCTGTTATCAGGAGAGAACCCAGTGCTGCATCTTTTAGAGCAGCACTGACCCTGAAAAGTAATTCTAAGCGTATTTACCAGTAACTTGTATTTCCTTCCATAGGAATCCATTGTGTGGTTTTCACCAGAAAAGTTTACAAATGTCAATTTTTTAGACTTACAAATATTCCTCTAAAATCAGTTGAACTACGAATTCCGATTTACTCACCTGATATCAGGAGAAAACCCAGTGCTTCATCTTTTAGACCAGCACTGACCATGAAAAGTAATTCTAAGCATACTTACCATTATCTTGTACTTCCTTCCATAGGAATCCATTGTGTGGTTTTCACCAGAATAGTTTCTAAGTGTCCATTTTTGAAACGTACAAATATTCCTCTAAAATCAGCCGAAATACGACTTCCGATTTACTCACCTGTTATCAGGAGAGAACCCAGGGCTGCATCTTTTAGCCCAGCACTGACCCTGAAAAGTAATTCTAAGCGTACTTACCAGTAACTTGTATTTCCTTCCATAGGAATCCATTGTGTGGGTTTCACCAGAAAAGTTTCCAAGTGTCCATTTTGAAACGTACAACTATTCCTCTAAAATCAGTTGAACTACGAATTCCGATTTACTCACCTGATATCAGGAGAAAACCCAGTGCTGCATCTTTTAGACCAGCACTGACCATGAAAAGTAATTCTAAGCGTACTTACCAGTAACTTGTACTTCCTTCCATAGGAATCCATTGTGTGGTTTTCACCAGAAAAGTTTCTAAGTGTCCATTTTTGAAACGTACAAATATTCCTCTAAAATCAGCCGAAATACGACTTCTGATTTACTCACCTGTCATCAGGAGAGAACCCAGGGCTGCATCTTTTAGCCCAGCACTGACCCTGAAAAGTAATTCTAAGTGTACTTACCAGTAACTTGTATTTCCTTCCATAGGAATCCATTGTGTGGTTTTCACCAGAAAAGTTTCTAAGTGTCCATTTTTGAAACGTACAAATATTCCTCTAAAATCAGCCGAACTACGAATTCTGATTTACTCACCTGTTATCAGGAGAGAAACCAGTGCTGCATCTTTGAGAGCAGCACTGACCCTGAAAAGTAATTCTAAGCGTATTTACCAGTACCTTGTATTTCCTTCCATAGGAATCCATTGTCTGGTTTTCACCAGAAAATTTTCCAAGTGTCCATTTTTGAAACGTACAAATATTCCTCTAAAATCAGCTGAACTACAAATTCTGATTTACTCACCTGTTATCAGGACAAAACCCAGTGCTGCATCTTTTAGACCAGCACTGACTATGAAAAGAAATCCTAATCATACTTACCAGTAACTTGTATTTCCTTCCATAGGAATCCATTGTGTGGATTTCACCAGAAAAGTTTCTAAGTGTCCATTTTTGAAACGTACAAATATTCCTCTAAAATCAGCCGAAATACAAATTCCGATTTACTCACCTGTTAGCAGGAGAGAACCCAGGGCTGCATCTTTTAGCCCAGCACTGACCCTGAAAAGTAATTCTAAGCGTACTTATTAGTAACTTGTATTTCCTTCCATAGGAATCCATTGTGTGGTTTTCACCAGAAAAGTTTCCAAGTGTCCATTTTGGAAGCGTACAAATATTCCTCTAAAATCAGCCAAACTACGAATTCTGATTTACTCACCTGTTATCAGGAATGAACTCAAGGCTGCATCTTTTAGCCCAGCACTGACCCTGAAAAGTAATCCTAATTGTACTTAAAAGTAACTTGTATTTCCTTCCATAGGAATCCATTGTGTGGATTTCACCAGAAAAGTTTCTAAGTGACCATTTTTGAAACGTACAAATATTCCTCTAAAATCAGCCGAACTACGAATTCCAATTTACTCACCTGTTATCAGGAGAGAACCCAGTGCTGCATCTTTTAGAGCAGCACTGACCCTGAAAAGTAATTCTAAGCGTACTTATCAGTAACTTGTATTTCCATCCTTAGGAATCCATTGTGTGGTTTTCACCAGAAAAGTTTCCAAGTGTCCATTTATGAAACGTACAAATATTCCTCTAAAATCAGCCGAACTACGAATTCCGATTTACTCACCTGTTATCAGGAGACAACCCAGTGCTGCATCTTTTAGAGCAGCACTGACCCTGAAAATTAATTCAAAGCGTATTTAACAGTAACTTGTATTTCCTTCCATAGGAATCCATTGTGTGGTTTTCACCAGAAAAGTTTCCAAGTGTCCATTTTTTAGACTTACAAATATTCCTCTAAAATCAGTTGAACTACGAATTCCGGTTTACTCACCTGTTATCAGGAGAGAACCCAGTGCTGCATCTTTTAGAGCAGACCTGACCCTGAAAAGTAATTCAAAGTGTATTTACCAGTAACTTGTATTTCCTTCCATAGGAATCCATTGTGTGGTTTTCACCAGAAAAGTTTCCAAGTGTCCATTTTTGAAGCGTACAAATATTCCTCTAAAATCACCCGAACTGCGAATTCTGATTTACTCACCTGTTATCAGGAGAAATTCCAGTGCTGCATCTTTTAGACCAGCACTGACCATGAAAAGTGATTCTAAGCGTACTTACCAGTAACTTGTACTTCCTTCCATAGGAATCCATTGTGTGGTTTTCACCAGAAAAGTTTCTAAGTGTCCATTTTTGAAACGTACAAATATTCCTCTAAAATCAGCCGAACTACGAATTCCGATTTACTCACCTGTTATCAGGAGAGAACCCAGTGCTGCATCTTTTAGAGCAGCACTGACCCTGAAAAGTAATTCTCAGCGTACTTACCAGTAACTTGTATTTCCTTCCTTAGGAATCCATTGTGTGGTTTTCACCAGAAAAGTTTCCAAGTGTCCATTTATGAAATGTACAAATATTCCTCTAAAATCAGCCGAACTACGAATTACGATTTACTCACCTGTTATCAGGAGACAACCCAGTGCTGCATCTTTTAGAGCAGCACTGACCCTGAAAATTAATTCTAAGCGTATTTACCAGTAACTTGTATTTCCTTCCATAGGAATCCATTGTGTGGTTTTCACCAGAAAAGTTTCCAAGTGTCCATTTTTTAGACTTACAAATATTCCTCTAAAATCAGTTGAACTACGAATTCCGGTTTACTCACCTGTTATCAGGAGAGAACCCAGTGCTGCATCTTTTAGAGCAGACCTGACCCTGAAAAGTAATTCAAAGTGTATTTACCAGTAACTTGTATTTCCTTCCATAGGAATCCATTGTGTGGTTTTCACCAGAAAAGTTTCCAAGTGTCCATTTTTGAAGCGTACATATATTCCTCTAAAATCACCCGAACTGCGAATTCTGATTTACTCACCTGTTATCAGGAGAAATTCCAGTGCTGCATCTTTTAGACCAGCACTGACCATGAAAAGTGATTCTAAGCGTACTTACCAGTAACTTGTACTTCCTTCCATAGGAATTCATTGTGTGGTTTTCACCAGAAAAGTTTCTAAGTGTCCATTTTTGAAACGTACAAATATTCCTCTAAAATCAGCCGAACTACGAATTCCGATTTACTCACCTGTTATCAGGAGAGAACCCAGTGCTGCATCTTTTAGAGCAGCACTGACCCTGAAAAGTAATTCTCAGCGTACTTACCAGTAACTTGTATTTCCTTCCTTAGGAATCCATTGTGTGGTTTTCACCAGAAAAGTTTCCAAGTGTCCATTTATGAAACGTACAAATATTCCTCTAAAATCAGCCGAATTACGAATTCCGATTTACTCACCTGTTATCAGGAGAGAACCCAGTGCTGCATCTTTTAGAGCAGCACTGACCCTGAAAAGTAATTCTAAGCGTATTTACCAGTAACTTGTATTTCCTTCCATAGGAATCCATTGTGTGGTTTTCACCAGAAAATTTTCCAAATGTCCATTTTTTAGACTTACAAATATTCCTCTAAAATCAGTTGAACTACGAATTCCGATTTACTCACCTGATATCAGGAGAAAACCCAGTGCTTCATCTTTTAGACCAGCACTGACCATGAAAAGTAATTCTAAGCATACTTACCATTATCTTGTACTTCCTTCCATAGGAATCCATTGTGTGGCTTTCACCAGAAAAGTTTCTAAGTGTCCATTTTTGAAACGTACAAATATTCCTCTAAAATCAGCCGAACTACGAATTCCGATTTACTCACCTGTTATCAGGAGAGAACCCAGTGCTGCATCTTTTAGAGCAGCACTGACCCTGAAAAGTAATTCTCAGCGTACTTACCAGTAACTTGTATTTCCTTCCTTAGGAATCCATTGTGTGGTTTTCACCAGAAAAGTTTCCAAGTGTCCATTTATGAAACGTACAAATATTCCTCTAAAATCAGCCGAACTACGAATTCCGATTTACTCACCTGTTATCAGGAGAGAACCCAGTGCTGCATCTTTTAGAGCAGCACTGACCCTGAAAAGTAATTCTAAGCGTTTTTACCAGTAACTTGTATTTCCTTCATAGGAATCCATTGTGTGGTTTTCACCAGAAAAGTTTCCAAGTGTCCATTTTTTAGACTTACAAATATTCCTCTAAAATCAGCTGAACTACGAATTCCGATTTACTCACCTGTTATCAGGAGAGAACCCAGAGCTGCATCTTTTAGCCTAGCACTGACCCTGAAAAGTATTTCTAAGCGTACTTACCAGTAACTTGTATTATCTTCCATAGGAATCCATTGTGTGGTTTTCACCAGAAAAGTTTCTAAGTGTCCATTTTTGAAACATACAAATATTCCTCTAAAATCAGCCGAAATGCGAATTCCGATATACTCACCTGTTATCAGGAGAGAACCCAGGGCTGCATCTTTTAGCCCAGCACTGACCCTGAAAAGTAATTCTAAGCGTACTTACCAGTAACCTGTATTTCCTTCCATAGGAATCCATTTAGTGGTTTTCACCAGAAAAGTTTCTAAGTGTCCATTTTTGAAACGTACAAATATTCCTCTAAAATCAGCCGAACTACGAATTCCGATTTACTCACCTGTTATCAGGAGAGAACCCAGTGCTGCATCTTTTAGAGCAGCACTGACCCTGAAAAGTAATTCTAAGCGTATTTACCAGTAACTTGTATTTCCTTCCATAGGAATCCATTGTGTGGGTTTCACCAGAAAAGTTTCCAAGTGTCCATTTTTGAAACGTACAACTATTCCTCTAAAATCAGCCGAACTATGAATTTTGATTTACTCACCTGTTATCAGGAATGAACTCAAGGCTGCATCTTTTAGCCCAGCACTGACCCTGAAAAGTAATCCTAATCGTACTTACCAGTAACTTGTATTTCCTTCCATAGGAATCCATTGTGTGGTTTTCACCAGAAAAGTTTCTATGTGTCCATTTTTTAGACTTACAAATATTCCTCTAAAATCAGTTGAATTACGAATTACGATTTACTCACCTGTTATCAGGAGAGAACCCAGTGCTGCATCTTTTAGAGCAGCACTGACCCTGAAAAGTAATTCTAAGTGTATTTACCAGTAACTTGTATTTCCTTCCATAGGAATCCATTGTGTGGTTTTCACCAGAAAAGTTTCCAAGTGTCCATTTTTGAAGCGTACAAATATTCCTCTAAAATCACCTGATCTGCGAATTCTGATTTACTCACCTGTTATCAGGAGAAAACCCAGTGCTGCATCTTTTAGGCCAGCACTGACCATGAAAAGTAATTCTAAGCGTACTTACCAGTAACTTGTACTTCCTTCCATAGGAATCCATTGTGTGGTTTTCACCAGAAAAGTTTCTAAGTGTCCATTTTTGAAACATACAAATATTCCTCTAAAATCAGCCGAAATACAAATTCCTGTGTACTCACCTGTTATCAGGAGAGAACCCAGGGCTGCATCTTTTAGCCCAGCACTGACCCTGAAAAGTAATTCTAAGCGTACTTACCAGTAACTTGTATTTCCTTCCATAGGAATCCATTGTGTGGTTTTCACCAGAAAAGTTTCTAAGTGTCTACTTTTTTAAATGTACAAATATTCCTCTAAAATCAGCCAAACTACGAATTCCGATTTACTCACCTGTTATCAGGAGAGAACCCAGTGCTGCATCTTTTAGAGCAGCACTGACCCTGAAAAGTAATTCTAAGCGTATTTACCAGTAACTTGTATTTCCTTCCATAGGAATCCATTGTGTGGTTTTCACCAGAAAAGTTTCCAAATGTCCATTTTTTAGACTTACAAATATTCCTCTAAAATCAGTTGAACTACGAATTCCGATTTACTCACCTGATATCAGTAGAAAACCCAGTGCTTCATCTTTTAGACCAGCACTGACCATGAAAAGTAATTCTAAGCATACTTACCATTATCTTGTACTTCCTTCCATAGGAATCCATTGTGTGGTTTTCACCAGAATAGTTTCTAAGTGTCCATTTTTGAAACGTACAAATATTCCTCTAAAATCAGCCGAAATACGACTTCCGATTTACTCACCTGTTATCAGGAGAGAACCCAGGGCTGCATCTTTTAGCCCAGCACTGACCCTGAAAAGTAATTCTAAGCGTACTTACCAGTAACTTGTATTTCCTTCCATAGGAATCCATTGTGTGGGTTTCACCAGAAAAGTTTCTAAGTGTCCATTTTGAAACGTACAACTATTCCTCTAAAATCAGATGAACTATGAATTTTGATTTACTCACCTGTTATCAGGAATGAACTCAAGGCTGCATCTTTTAGCCCAGCACTGACCTTGAAAAGTAATCCTAATCGTACTTACCAGTAACTTGTATTTCCTTCCATAGGAATCCATTGTGTTGTTTTCACCAGAAAAGTTTCTAAGTGTCCATTTTTGAAACGTACAAATATTCCTCTAAGATCAGCCGAACTACAAATTCCAATTTACTCACCTGTTATCAGGAGAGAACCCAGTGCTGCATCTTTTAGAGCAGCACTGACCCTGAAAAGTAATTCTAAGCGTACTTACCAGTAACTTGTATTTCCTTCCTTAGGAATCCATTGTGTGGTTTTCACCAGAAAAGCTTCCAAGTGTCCATTTATGAAACGTACAGATATTCCTCTAAAATCAGCCGAACTACGAATTCCGATTTACTCACCTGTTATCAGGAGAGAACCCAGTGCTGCATCTTTTAGAGCAGCACTGACCCTGAAAAGTAATTCTAAGTGTATTTACCAGTAACTTGTATTTCCTTCCATAGGAATCCATTGTGTGGTTTTCACCAGAAAAGTTTCCAAGTGTCCATTTTTTAGACTTACAAATATTCCTCTAAAATCAGTTGAACTACAAATTCCGGTTTACTCACCTGTTATCAGGAGAGAACCAAGTGCTGCATCTTTTAGAGCAGCACTGACCCTGAAAAGTAATTCTAAGTGTATTTACCAGTAACTTGTATTTCCTTCCATAGGAATCCATTGTGTGGTTTTCACCAGAAAAGTTTCCAAGTGTCCATTTTTGAAGCGTACAAATATTCCTCTAAAATCACCCGAACTGCGAATTCTGATTTACTCACCTGTTATCAGGAGAAAACCCAGTGCTGCATCTTTTAGACCAGCACTGACCCTGAAAAGTAATTCTCAGCGTACTTACCAGTAACTTGTATTTCCTTCCTTAGGAATCCATTGTGTGGTTTTCACCAGAAAAGTTTCCAAGTGTCCATTTATGAAACGTACAAATATTCCTCTAAAATCAGCCGAACTACGAATTCCGATTTACTCACCTGTTATCAGGAGAGAACCCAGTGCTGCATCTTTTAGAGCAGCACTGACCCTGAAAAGTAATTCTAAGCGTTTTTACCAGTAACTTGTATTTCCTTCCATAGGAATCCATTTTGTGGTTTTCACCAGAAAAGTTTCCAAGTGTCCATTTTTTAGACTTACAAATATTCCTCTAAAATCAGCTGAACTACGAATTCCGATTTACTCACCTGTTATCAGGAGAGAACCCAGAGCTGCATCTTTTAGCCTAGCACTGACCCTGAAAAGTATTTCTAAGCGTACTTACCAGTAACTTGTATTATCTTCCATAGGAATCCATTGGGTGGTTTTCACCAGAAAAGTTTCTAAGTGTCCATTTTTGAAACATACAAATATTCCTCTAAAATCAGCCGAAATGCGAATTCCGATATACTCACCTGTTATCAGGAGAGAACCCAGGGCTGCATCTTTTAGCCCAGCACTGACCCTGAAAAGTAATTCTAAGCGTACTTACCAGTAACCTGTATTTCCTTCCATAGGAATCCATTTAGTGGTTTTCACCAGAAAAGTTTCTAAGTGTCCATTTTTGAAACGTACAAATATTCCTCTAAAATCAGCCGAACTACGAATTCCGATTTACTCACCTGTTATCAGGAGAGAACCCAGTGCTGCATCTTTTAGAGCAGCACTGACCCTGAAAAGTAATTCTAAGCGTATTTACCAGTAACTTGTATTTCCTTCCATAGGAATCCATTGTGTGGGTTTCACCAGAAAAGTTTCCAAGTGTCCATTTTTGAAACGTACAACTATTCCTCTAAAATCAGCCGAACTATGAATTTTGATTTACTCACCTGTTATCAGGAATGAACTCAAGGCTGCATCTTTTAGCCCAGCACTGACCCTGAAAAGTAATCCTAATCGTACTTACCAGTAACTTGTATTTCCTTCCATAGGAATCCATTGTGTGGTTTTCACCAGAAAAGTTTCTATGTGTCCATTTTTTAGACTTACAAATATTCCTCTAAAATCAGTTGAATTACGAATTACGATTTACTCACCTGTTATCAGGAGAGAACCCAGTGCTGCATCTTTTAGAGCAGCACTGACCCTGAAAAGTAATTCTAAGTGTATTTACCAGTAACTTGTATTTCCTTCCATAGGAATCCATTGTGTGGTTTTCACCAGAAAAGTTTCCAAGTGTCCATTTTTGAAGCGTACAAATATTCCTCTAAAATCACCTGATCTGCGAATTCTGATTTACTCACCTGTTATCAGGAGAAAACCCAGTGCTGCATCTTTTAGGCCAGCACTGACCATGAAAAGTATTTCTAAGCGTACTTACCAGTAACTTGTACTTCCTTCCATAGGAATCCATTGTGTGGTTTTCACCAGAAAAGTTTCTAAGTGTCCATTTTTGAAACATACAAATATTCCTCTAAAATCAGCCGAAATACAAATTCCTGTGTACTCACCTGTTATCAGGAGAGAACCCAGGGCTGCATCTTTTAGCCCAGCACTGACCCTGAAAAGTAATTCTAAGCGTACTTACCAGTAACTTGTATTTCCTTCCATAGGAATCCATTGTGTGGTTTTCACCAGAAAAGTTTCTAAGTGTCTACTTTTTTAAATGTACAAATATTCCTCTAAAATCAGCCAAACTACGAATTCCGATTTACTCACCTGTTATCAGGAGAGAACCCAGTGCTGCATCTTTTAGAGCAGCACTGACCCTGAAAAGTAATTCTAAGCGTATTTACCAGTAACTTGTATTTCCTTCCATAGGAATCCATTGTGTGGTTTTCACCAGAAAAGTTTCCAAATGTCCATTTTTTAGACTTACAAATATTCCTCTAAAATCAGTTGAACTACGAATTCCGATTTACTCACCTGATATCAGGAGAAAACCCAGTGCTTCATCTTTTAGACCAGCACTGACCATGAAAAGTAATTCTAAGCATACTTACCATTATCTTGTACTTCCTTCCATAGGAATCCATTGTGTGGTTTTCACCAGAATAGTTTCTAAGTGTCCATTTTTGAAACGTACAAATATTCCTCTAAAATCAGCCGAAATACGACTTCCGATTTACTCACCTGTTATCAGGAGAGAACCCAGGGCTGCATCTTTTAGCCCAGCACTGACCCTGAAAAGTAATTCTAAGCGTACTTACCAGTAACTTGTATTTCCTTCCATAGGAATCCATTGTGTGGGTTTCACCAGAAAAGTTTCCAAGTGTCCATTTTGAAACGTACAACTATTCCTCTAAAATCAGATGAACTATGAATTTTGATTTACTCACCTGTTATCAGGAATGAACTCAAGGCTGCATCTTTTAGCCCAGCACTGACCTTGAAAAGTAATCCTAATCGTACTTACCAGTAACTTGTATTTCCTTCCATAGGAATCCATTGTGTTGTTTTCACCAGAAAAGTTTCTAAGTGTCCATTTTTGAAACGTACAAATATTCCTCTAAGATCAGCCGAACTACAAATTCCAATTTACTCACCTGTTATCAGGAGAGAACCCAGTGCTGCATCTTTTAGAGCAGCACTGACCCTGAAAAGTAATTCTAAGCGTACTTACCAGTAACTTGTATTTCCTTCCTTAGGAATCCATTGTGTGGTTTTCACCAGAAAAGCTTCCAAGTGTCCATTTATGAAACGTACAGATATTCCTCTAAAATCAGCCGAACTACGAATTCCGATTTACTCACCTGTTATCAGGAGAGAACCCAGTGCTGCATCTTTTAGAGCAGCACTGACCCTGAAAAGTAATTCTAAGTGTATTTACCAGTAACTTGTATTTCCTTCCATAGGAATCCATTGTGTGGTTTTCACCAGAAAAGTTTCCAAGTGTCCATTTTTTAGACTTACAAATATTCCTCTAAAATCAGTTGAACTACAAATTCCGGTTTACTCACCTGTTATCAGGAGAGAACCAAGTGCTGCATCTTTTAGAGCAGCACTGACCCTGAAAAGTAATTCTAAGTGTATTTACCAGTAACTTGTATTTCCTTCCATAGGAATCCATTGTGTGGTTTTCACCAGAAAAGTTTCCAAGTGTCCATTTTTGAAGCGTACAAATATTCCTCTAAAATCAGCCGAAATACGACTTCCGATTTACTCACCTGTTATCAGGAGAAAACCCAGTGCTGCATCTTTTAGACCAGCACTGACCCTGAAAAGTAATTCTAAGCGTACTTACCAGTAACTTGTATTTCCTTCCATAGGAATCCATTGTGTGGGTTTCACCAGAAAAGTTTCCAAGTGTCCATTTTTTAGACTTACAAATATTCCTCTAAAATCAGCCGAAATACGACTTCCGATTTACTCACCTGTTATCAGGAGAGAACCCAGGGCTGCATCTTTTAGCCCAGCACTGACCCTGAAAAGTAATTCTAAGCGTACTTACCAGTAACTTGTATTTCCTTCCATAGGAATCCATTGTGTGGGTTTCACCAGAAAAGTTTCCAAGTGTCCATTTTGAAACGTACAACTATTCCTCTAAAATCAGCCAAACTACGAATTCCGATTTACTCACCTGTTATCAGGAGAGAACCCAGTGCTGCATCTTTTAGAGCAGCACTGACCCTGAAAAGTAATTCTAAGCGTATTTACCAGTAACTTGTATTTCCTTCCATAGGAATCCATTGTGTGGTTTTCACCAGAAAAGTTTCCAAATGTCCATTTTTTAGACTTACAAATATTCCTCTAAAATCAGTTGAACTACGAATTCCGATTTACTCACCTGATATCAGGAGAAAACCCAGTGCTTCATCTTTTAGACCAGCACTGACCATGAAAAGTTATTCTAAGCATACTTACCATTATCTTGTACTTCCTTCCATAGGAATCCATTGTGTGGTTTTCACCAGAATAGTTTCTAAGTGTCCATTTTTGAAACGTACAAATATTCCTCTAAAATCAGCCGAAATACGACTTCCGATTTACTCACCTGTTATCAGGAGAGAACCCAGGGCTGCATCTTTTAGCCCAGCACTGACCCTGAAAAGTAATTCTAAGCGTACTTACCAGTAACTTGTATTTCCTTCCATAGGAATCCATTGTGTGGGTTTCACCAGAAAAGTTTCCAAGTGTCCATTTTGAAACGTACAACTATTCCTCTAAAATCAGATGAACTATGAATTTTGATTTACTCACCTGTTATCAGGAATGAACTCAAGGCTGCATCTTTTAGCCCAGCACTGACCTTGAAAAGTAATCCTAATCGTACTTACCAGTAACTTGTATTTCCTTCCATAGGAATCCATTGTGTTGTTTTCACCAGAAAAGTTTCTAAGTGTCCATTTTTGAAACGTACAGATATTCCTCTAAAATCAGCCGAACTACGAATTCCGATTTACTCACCTGTTATCAGGAGAGAACCCAGTGCTGCATCTTTTAGAGCAGCACTGACCCTGAAAAGTAATTCTAAGTGTATTTACCAGTAACTTTTATTTCCTTCCATAGGAATCCATTGTGTGGTTTTCACCAGAAAAGTTTCCAAGTGTCCATTTTTTAGACTTACAAATATTCCTCTAAAATCAGTTGAACTACAAATTCCGGTTTACTCACCTGTTATCAGGAGAGAACCCAGTGCTGCATCTTTTAGAGCAGCACTGACCCTGAAAAGTAATTCTAAGTGTATTTACCAGTAACTTGTATTTCCTTCAATAGGAATCCATTGTGTGGTTTTCACCAGAAAAGTTTCCAAGTGTCCATTTTTGAAGCGTACAAATATTCCTCTAAAATCACCCGAACTGCGAATTCTGATTTACTCACCTGTTATCAGGAGAAAACCCAGTGCTGCATCTTTTAGACCAGCACTGACCATGAAAAGTAATTCTAAGCGTACTTACCAGTAACTTGTACATCCTTCCATAGGAATCCATTGTGTGGTTTTCACCAGAAAAGTTTCCAAGTGTCCATTTTTTAGACTTACAAATATTCCTCTAAAATCAGCCGAAATACGACTTCCGATTTACTCACCTGTTATCAGGAGAGAACCCAGGGCTGCATCTTTTAGCCCAGCACTGACCCTGAAAAGTAATTCTAAGCGTACTTACCAGTAACTTGTATTTCCTTCCATAGGAATCCATTGTGTGGGTTTCACCAGAAAAGTTTCCAAGTGTCCATTTTGAAACGTACAACTATTCCTCTAAAATCAGATGAACTATGAATTTTGATTTACTCTTCTGTTATCAGGAATGAACTCAAGGCTGCATCTTTTAGCCCAGCACTGACCTTGAAAAGTAATCCTAATCGTACTTACCAGTAACTTGTATTTCCTTCCATAGGAATCCATTGTGTTGTTTTCACCAGAAAAGTTTCTAAGTGTCCATTTTTGAAACGTACAAATATTCCTCTAAGATCAGCCGAACTACAAATTCCAATTTACTCACCTGTTATCAGGAGAGAACCCAGTGCTGCATCTTTTAGAGCAGCACTGACCCTGAAAAGTAATTCAAAGCGTACTTACCAGTAACTTGTATTTCCTTCCTTAGGAATCCATTGTGTGGTTTTCACCAGAAAAGCTTCCAAGTGTCCATTTATGAAACGTACAGATATTCCTCTAAAATCAGCCGAACTACGAATTCCGATTTACTCACCTGTTATCAGGAGAGAACCCAGTGCTGCATCTTTTAGAGCAGCACTGACCCTGAAAAGTAATTCTAAGTGTATTTACCAGTAACTTGTATTTCCTTCCATAGGAATCCATTGTGTGGTTTTCACCAGAAAAGTTTCCAAGTGTCCATTTTTTAGACTTTCAAATATTCCTCTAAAATCAGTTGAACTACAAATTCCGGTTTACTCACCTGTTATCAGGAGAGAACCCAGTGCTGCATCTTTTAGAGCAGCACTGACCCTGAAAAGTAATTCTAAGTGTATTTACCAGTAACTTGTATTTCCTTCCATAGGAATCCATTGTGTGGTTTTCACCAGAAAAGTTTCCAAGTGTCCATTTTTGAAGCGTACAAATATTCCTCTAAAATCACCCGAACTGCGAATTCTGATTTACTCACCTGTTATCAGGAGAAAACCCAGTGCTGCATCTTTTAGACCAGCACTG
Source organism: Triturus cristatus (assembly GCF_964204655.1). Taxonomy (NCBI): domain Eukaryota; kingdom Metazoa; phylum Chordata; class Amphibia; order Caudata; family Salamandridae; genus Triturus; species Triturus cristatus. The sequence goes on from NC_140579.1 coordinate 910,210,115, forward strand.
ACCATGAAAAGTAATTCTAAGCGTACTTACCAGTAACGTGTACTTCCTTCCATAGGAATCCATTGTGTGGTTTTCACCAGAAAAGTTTCTAAGTGTCCATTTTTGAAACGTACAAATATTCCTCTAAAATCAGCCGAACTACGAATTCCGATTTACTCACCTGTTATCAGGAGAGAACCCAGTGCTGCATCTTTTAGAGCAGCACTGACCCTGAAAAGTAATTCTCAGCGTACTTACCAGTAACTTGTATTTCCTTCCTTAGGAATCCATTGTGTGGTTTTCACAAGAAAAGTTTCCAAGTGTCCATTTATGAAACATACAAATATTCCTCTAAAATCAGCCGAACTACGAATTCTGATTTACTCACCTGTTATCAGGAGAGAACCCAGTGCTGCATCTTTTAGAGCAGCACTGACCCTGAAAAGTAATTCTAAGCGTATTTACCAGTAACTTGTATTTCCTTCCATAGGAATCCATTGTGTGGGTTTCACCAGAAAAGTTTGCAAGTGTCCATTTTTTAAACGTACAACTATTCCTCTAAAATCAGCCGAACTATGAATTTTGATTTACTCACCTGTTATCAGGAATGAACTCAAGGCTGCATCTTTTAGCCCAGCACTGACCCTGAAAAGTAATCCTAATCATACTTACCAGTAACTTGTATTTCCTTCCATAGGAATCCATTGTGTGGATTTCACCAGAAAAGTTTCTAAGTGTCCATTTTTGAAACGTACAAATATTCCTCTAAAATCAGCCGAAATACGAATTCCGATTTACTCACCTGTTACCAGGAGAGAAACCAGGGCTGCATCTTTTAGCCCAGCACTGACCCTGAAAAGTAATTCTAAGCGTACTTATTAGTAACTTGTATTTCCTTCCATAGGAATCCATTGTGTGGTTTTCACCAGAAAAGTTTCCAAGTGTCCATTTTGGAAGCGTACAAATATTCCTCTAAAATCAGCCAAACTACGAATTCTGATTTACTCACCTGTTATCAGGAATGAACTCAAGGCTGCATCTTTTAGCCCAGCACTGACCCTGAAAAGTAATCCTAATTGTACTTACCAGTAACTTGTATTTCCTTCCATAGGAATCCATTGTGTGGATTTCACCAGAAAAGTTTCTAAGTGACCATTTTTGAAACGTACAAATATTCCTCTAAAATCAGCCGAACTACGAATTCCAATTTACTCACCTGTTATCAGGAGAGAACCCAGTGCTGCATCTTTTAGAGCAGCACTGACCCTGAAAAGTAATTCTAAGCGTACTTATCAGTAACTTGTATTTCCATCCTTAGGAATCCATTGTGTGGTTTTCACCAGAAAAGTTTCCAAGTGTCCATTTATGAAACGTACAAATATTCCTCTAAAATCAGCCGAACTACGAATTCCGATTTACTCACCTGTTATCAGGAGACAACCCAGTGCTGCATCTTTTAGAGCAGCACTGACCCTGAAAATTAATTCTAAGCGTATTTACCAGTAACTTGTATTTCCTTCCATAGGAATCCATTGTGTGGTTTTCACCAGAAAAGTTTCCAAGTGTCCATTTTTTAGACTTACAAATATTCCTCTAAAATCAGTTGAACTACGAATACCGGTTTACTCACCTGTTATCAGGAGAGAACCCAGTGCTGCATCTTTTAGAGCAGACCTGACCCTGAAAAGTAATTCTAAGTGTATTTACCAGTAACTTGTATTTCCTTCCATAGGAATCCATTGTGTGGTTTTCACCAGAAAAGTTTCCAAGTGTCCATTTTTGAAGCGTACAAATATTCCTCTAAAATCACCCGAACTGCGAATTCTGATTTACTCACCTGTTATCAGGAGAAATTCCAGTGCTGCATCTTTTAGACCAGCACTGACAATGAAAAGTAATTCTAAGCGTACTTACCAGTAACTTGTACTTCCTTCCATAGGAATCCATTGTGTGGTTTTCACCAGAAAAGTTTCTAAGTGTCCATTTTTGAAACGTACAAATATTCCTCTAAAATCAGCCGAACTACGAATTCCGATTTACTCACCTGTTATCAGGAGAGAACCCAGTGCTGCATCTTTTAGAGCAGCACTGACCCTGAAAAGTAATTCTCAGCGTACTTACCAGTAACTTGTATTTCCTTCCTTAGGAATCCATTGTGTGGTTTTCACCAGAAAAGTTTCCAAGTGTCCATTTATGAAACGTACAAATATTCCTCTAAAATCAGCCGAACTACGAATTCCGATTTACTCACCTGTTATCAGGAGAGAACCCAGTGCTGCATCTTTTAGAGCAGCACTGACCCTGAAAAGTAATTCCAAGCGTTTTTACCAGTAACTTGTATTTCCTTCCATAGGAATCCATTGTGTGGTTTTCACCAGAAAAGTTTCCAAGTGTCCATTTTTTAGACTTACAAATATTCCTCTAAAATCAGCTGAACTACGAATTCCGATTTACTCACCTGTTATCAGGAGAGAACCCAGAGCTGCATCTTTTAGCCTAGCACTGACCCTGAAAAGTATTTCTAAGCGTACTTACCAGTAACTTGTATTATCTTCCATAGGAATCCATTGTGTGGTTTTCACCAGAAAAGTTTCTAAGTGTCCATTTTTGAAACATACAAATATTCCTCTAAAATCAGCCGAAATGCGAATTCCGATATACTCACCTGTTATCAGGAGAGAACCCAGGGCTGCATCTTTTAGCCCAGCACTGACACTGAAAAGTAATTCTCAGCGTACTTACCAGTAACCTGTATTTCCTTCCATAGGAATCCATTGTGTGGTTTTCACCAGAAAAGTTTCTAAGTGTCCATTTTTGAAACGTACAAATATTCCTCTAAAATCAGCCGAACTACGAATTCCGATTTACTCACCTGTTATCAGGAGAGAACCCAGTGCTGCATCTTTTAGAGCAGCACTGACCCTGAAAAGTAATTCTAAGCGTATTTACCAGTAACTTGTATTTCCTTCCATAGGAATCCATTGTGTGGGTTTCACCAGAAAAGTTTCCAAGTGTCCATTTTTGAAACGTACAACTATTTCTCTAAAATCAGCCGAACTATGAATTTTGATTTACTCACCTGTTATCAGGAATGAACTCAAGGCTGCATCTTTTAGCCCAGCACTGACCCTGAAAAGTAATCCTAATCGTACTTACCAGTAACTTGTATTTCCTTCCATAGGAATCCATTGTGTGGTTTTCACCAGAAAAGTTTCCAAGTGTCCATTTTTTAGACTTACAAATATTCCTCTAAAATCAGTTGAATTACGAATTACGATTTACTCACCTGTTATCAGGAGAGAACCCAGTGCTGCATCTTTTAGAGCAGCACTGACCCTGAAAAGTAATTCTAAGTGTATTTGCCAGTAACTTGTATTTCCTTCCATAGGAATCCATTGTGTGGTTTTCACCAGAAAAGTTTCCAAGTGTCCATTTTTGAAGCGTACAAATATTCCTCTAAAATCACCTGATCTGCGAATTCTGATTTACTCACCTGTTATCAGGAGAAAACCCAGTGCTGCATCTTTTAGGCCAGCACTGACCATGAAAAGTAATTCTAAGCGTACTTACCAGTAACTTGTACTTCCTTCCATAGGAATCCATTGTGTGGTTTTCACCAGAAAAGTTTCTAAGTGTCCATTTTTGAAACATACAAATATTCCTCTAAAATCAGCCGAAATACAAATTCCTGTGTACTCACCTGTTATCAGGAGAGAACCCAGGGCTGCATCTTTTAGCCCAGCACTGACCCTGAAAAGTAATTCTAAGCGTACTTACCAGTAACTTGTATTTCCTTCCATAGGAATCCATTGTGTGGTTTTCACCAGAAAAGTTTCTAAGTGTCTACTTTTTTAAATGTACAAATATTCCTTTAAAATCAGCCAAACTATATCCGATTTACTCACCTGTTATCAGGAGAGAACCCAGTGCTGCATCTTTTAGAGCAGCACTGACCCTGAAGAGTAATTCTAAGCGTATTTACCAGTAACTTGTATTTCCTTCCATAGGAATCCATTGTGTGGTTTTCACCAGAAAAGTTTCCAAATGTCCATTTTTTAGACTTACAAATATTCCTCTAAAATCAGTTGAACTACGAATTCCAATTTACTCACCTGATATCAGGAGAAAACCCAGTGCTTCATCTTTTAGACCAGCACTGACCATGAAAAGTAATTCTAAGCATACTTACCATTATCTTGTACTTCCTTCCATAGGAATCCATTGTGTGGTTTTCACCAGAAAAGTTTCTAAGTGTCCATTTTTGAAACGTACAAATATTCCTCTAAAATCAGCCGAACTACGAATTCCGATTTACTCACCTGTTATCAGGAGAGAACCCAGTGCTGCATCTTTTAGAGCAGCACTGACCCTGAAAAGTAATTCTCAGCGTACTTACCAGTAACTTGCATTTCCTTCCTTAGGAATCCATTGTGTGGTTTTCACCAGAAAAGTTTCCAAGTGTCCATTTATGAAACGTACAAATATTCCTCTAAAATCAGCCGAACTACGAATTCCGATTTACTCACCTGTTATCAGGAGAGAACCCAGTGCTGCATCTTTTAGAGCAGCACTGACCCTGAAAAGTAATTCTAAGCGTTTTTACCAGTAACTTGTATTTCCTTCCATAGGAATCCATTGTGTGGTTTTCACCAGAAAAGTTTCCAAGTGTCCATTTTTTAGACTTACAAATATTCCTCTCAAATCAGCTGAACTACGAATTCCGATTTACTCACCTGTTATCAGGAGAGAACCCAGAGCTGCATCTTTTAGCCTAGCACTGACCCTGAAAAGTATTTCTAAGCGTACTTACCAGTAACTTGTATTATCTTCCATAGGAATCCATTGTGTGGTTTTCACCAGAAAAGTTTCTAAGTGTCCATTTTTGAAACATACAAATATTCCTCTAAAATCAGCCGAAATGCGTATTCCGATATACTCACCTGTTATCAGGAGAGAACCCAGGGCTGCATCTTTTAGTCCAGCACTGACCCTGAAAAGTAATTCTAAGCGTACTTACCAGTAACCTGTATTTCCTTCCATAGGAATCCATTGTGTGGTTTTCACCAGAAAAGTTTCTAAGTGTCCATTTTTGAAACGTACAAATATTCCTCTAAAATCAGCCAAACTACGAATTCCGATTTACTCACCTGTTATCAGGAGAGAACCCAGTGCTGCATCTTTTAGAGCAGCACTGACCCTGAAAAGTAATTCTAAGCGTATTTACCAGTAACTTGTATTTCCTTCCATAGGAATCCATTGTGTGGGTTTCACCAGAAAAGTTTCCAAATGTCCATTTTTTAGACTTACAAATATTCCTCTAAAATCAGTTGAACTACGAATTCCGATTTACTCCCCTGATATCAGGAGAAAACCCAGTGCTTCATCTTTTAGACCAGCACTGACCATGAAAAGTAATTCTAAGCATACTTACCATTATCTTGTACTTCCTTCCATAGGAATCCATTGTGTGGTTTTCACCAGAATAGTTTCTAAGTGTCCATTTTTGAAACGTACAAATATTCCTCTAAAATCAGCCAAAATACGACTTCCGATTTACTCACCTGTTATCAGGAGAGAACCCAGGGCTGCATCTTTTAGCCCAGCACTGACCCTGAAAAGTAATTCTAAGCGTACTTACCAGTAACTTGTATTTCCTTCCATAGGAATCCATTGTGTGGGTTTCACCAGAAAAGTTTCCAAGTGTCCATTTTGAAACGTACAACTATTCCTCTAAAATCAGATGAACTATGAATTTTGATTTACTCACCTGTTATCAGGAATGAACTCAAGGCTGCATCTTTTAGCCCAGCACTGACCTTGAAAAGTAATCCTAATCGTACTTACCAGTAACTTGTATTTCCTTCCATAGGAATCCATTGTGTTGTTTTCACCAGAAAAGTTTCTAAGTGTCCATTTTTGAAACGTACAAATATTCCTCTAAGATCAGCCGAACTACAAATTCCAATTTACTCACCTGTTATCAGGAGAGAACCCAGTGCTGCATCTTTTAGAGTAGCACTGACCCTGAAAAGTAATTCTAAGCGTACTTACCAGTAACTTGTATTTCCTTCCTTAGGAATCCATTGTGTGGTTTTCACCAGAAAAGCTTCTAAGTGTCCATTTATGAAACGTACAGATATTCCTCTAAAATCAGCCGAACTACGAATTCCGATTTACTCACCTGTTATCAGGAGAGAACCCAGTGCTGCATCTTTTAGAGCAGCACTGACCCTGAAAAGTAATTCTAAGTGTATTTACCAGTAACTTGTATTTCCTTCCATAGGAATCCATTGTGTGGTTTTCACCAGAGAAGTTTCCAAGTGTCCATTTTTTAGACTTACAAATATTCCTCTAAAATCAGTTGAACTACGAATTCCGATTTACTCACCTGTTAACAGAAGAGAACCCAGCGCTGCATCTTTTAGAGCAGCACTGACCCTGAAAAGTAATTCTAAGTGTATTTACCAGTAACTTGTATTTCCTTCCATAGGAATCCATTGTGTGGTTTTCACCAGAAAAGTTTCCAAGTGTCCATTTTTGAAGCGTACAAATATTCCTCTAAAATCACCCGAACTGCGAATTCTGATTTACTCACCTGTTATCAGGAGAAAACCCAGTGCTGCATCTTTTAGGCCAGCACTGACCATGAAAAGTAATTCTAAGCGTACTTACCTGTAACTTGTACTTCCTTCCATAGGAATCCATCGTGTGGTTTTCACCAGAAAAGTTTTCAAGTGTCCATTTATGAAACGTACAAATATTCCTCTAAAATCAGCCGAACTACGAATTCCGATTTACTCACCTGCTATCAGGAGAGAACCCAGTGCTGCATCTTTTAGAGCACCACTGACCCTGAAAAGTAATTCTAATCGTATTTACCAGTAACTTGTATTTCCTTCCATAGGAATCCATTGTGTGGTTTTCACCAGAAAAGTTTCCAAATGTCCATTTTTTAGACTTACAAATATTCCTCTAAAATCAGTTGAACTACGAATTCCGATTTACTCACCTGATATCAGGAGAAAACCCAGTGCTGCATCTTTTAGACCAGCACTGACCCTGAAAATGTATTCTAAGTGTACCTACCAGTAACTTGTATTTCCTTCCATAGGAATCCATTGTGTGGTTTTCACTAGAAAAATGTCTGTGTCCATTTTTGAAATGTACAAATATACCTCTAAAATCAGCCGAACTGCGAATTCCGATTTACTCACCTGTAATCAGGAGAGAACCCAGTGCTGCATCTTTTAGCCTAGCAATGACCCTGAAAAGTAATTCTAAGCGTACTTACCATTAACTTCTATTTCCTTCCATAGGAATCCATTGTGTGGTTTTCACCAGAAAACTTTCTGTGTCCATTTTTGAAACATACAAATATTCCTCTAAAATCAGCCGCAATACGAATTCTGATTTACTCACCTGTTGTCAGGAGAGAACCCAGTGCTGCATCTTTTAGAGCAGCACTGACCCTGAAAAGTAATTCTAAGCGTACTTACCAGTAACTTGTATTTCCTTCCTTAGGAATCCATTGTGTGGTTTTCACCAGAAAAGTTTCCAAGTGTCCATTTATGAAACGTACAAATATTCCTCTAAAATCAGCCAAACTACGAATTCCGATTTACTTACCTGCTATCAGGAGAGAACCCAGTGCTGCATCTTTTAGAGCAGCACTGACCCTGAAAAGTAATTCTAAGCGTATTTACCAGTAACTTGTATTTCCTTCCATAGGAATCTATTGTGTGGTTTTCACCAGAAAAGTTTCCAAGTGTCCATTTTTTAGACTTACAAATATTCCTCTAAAATCAGTTGAACTACGAATTCCGATTTACTCACCTGTTATCAGAAGAGAACCCAGTGCTGCATCTTTTAGAGCAGCACTGACCCTGAAAAGTAATTCTAAGTGTATTTACCAGTAACTTGTATTTCCTTCCAAAGGAATCCATTGTGTGGTTTTCACCAGAAAAGTTTCCAAGTGTCCATTTTTGAAGTGTACAAATATTCCTCTAAAATCAGCCGAAATACAAATTCCGATTTACTCACCTGCTATCAGGAGAGAACCCAGTGCTGCATCTTTTAGAGCACCACTGACCCTGAAAAGTAATTCTAATCGTATTTACCAGTAACTTGTATTTCCTTCCATAGGAATCCATTGTGTGGTTTTCACCAGAAAAGTTTCCAAGTGTCCATTTATGAAACGTACAGATATTCCTCTAAAATCAGCCGAACTACGAATTCCGATTTACTCACCCGTTATCAGGAGAGAACCCAGTGCTGCATCTTTTAGAGCAGCACTGACCCTGAAAAGTAATTCTAAGTGTATTTACCAGTAACTTGTATTTCCTTCCATAGGAATCCATTGTGTGGTTTTCACCAGAAAAGTTTCCAAGTGTCCATTTTTTAGACTTACAAATATTCCTCTAAAATCAGTTGAACTACAAATTCCGGTTTACTCACCTGTTATCAGGAGAGAACCCAGTGCTGCATCTTTTAGAGCAGCACTGACCCTGAAAAGTAATTCTAAGTGTATTTACCAGTAACTTGTATTTCCTTCCATAGGAATCCATTGTGTGGTTTTCACCAGAAAAGTTTCCAAGTGTCCATTTTTGAAGTGTACAAATATTCCTCTAAAATCACCCGAACTGCGAATTCTGATTTACTCACCTGTTATCAGGAGAAAACCCAGTGCTGCATCTTTTAGACCAGCACTGACCATGAAAAGTAATTCTAAGCGTACTTACCAGTAACTTGTACTTCCTTCCATAGGAATCCATTGTGTGGTTTTCACCAGAAAAGTTTCCAAGTGTCCATTTTTTAGACTTACAAATATTCCTCTAAAATCAGCCGAAATACGACATCCGATTTACTCACCTGTTATCAGGAGAGAACCCAGGGCTGCATCTTTTAGCCCAGCACTGACCCTGAAAAGTAATTCTAAGCGTACTTACCAGTAACTTGTATTTCCTTCCATAGGAATCCATTGTGTGGGTTTCACCAGAAAAGTTTCCAAGTGTCCATTTTGAAACGTACAACTATTCCTCTAAAATCAGATGAACTATGAATTTTGATTTACTCACCTGTTATCAGTAATGAACTCAAGGCTGCATCTTTTAGCCCAGCACTGACCTTGAAAAGTATTCCTAATCGTACTTACCAGTAACTTGTATTTCCTTCCATAGGAATCCATTGTGTTGTTTTCACCAGAAAAGTTTCTAAGTGTCCATTTTTGAAACGTACAAATATTCCTCTAAGATCAGCCGAACTACAAATTCCAATTTACTCACCTGTTATCAGGAGAGAACCCAGTGCTGCATCTTTTAGAGCAGCACTGACCCTGAAAAGTAATTCTAAGTGTACTTACCAGTAACTTGTATTTCCTTCCTTAGGAATCCATTGTGTGGTTTTCACCAGAAAAGCTTCCAAGTGTCCATTTATGAAACGTACAGATATTCCTCTAAAATCAGCCGAACTACGAATTCTGATTTACTCACCTGTTATCAGGAGAGAACCCAGTGCTGCATCTTTTAGAGCAGCACTGACCCTGAAAAGTAATTCTAAGTGTATTTACCAGTAACTTGTATTTCCTTCCATAGGAATCCATTGTGTGGTTTTCACCAGAAAAGTTTCCAAGTGTCCATTTTTTAGACTTACAAATATTCCTCTAAAATCAGTTGAACTACAAATTCCGGTTTACTCACCTGTTATCAGGAGAGAACCTAGTGCTGCATCTTTTAGAGCAGCACTGACCCTGAAAAGTAATTCTAAGTGTATTTACCAGTAACTTGTATTTCCTTCCATAGGAATCCATTGTGTGGTTTTCACCAGAAAAGTTTCCAAGTGTCCATTTTTGAAGCGTACAAATATTCCTCTAAAATCACCCGAACTGCGAATTCTGATTTACTCACCTGTTATCAGGAGAAAACCCAGTGCTGCATCTTTTAGACCAGCACTGACCATGAAAAGTAATTCTAAGCGTACTTACCAGTAACTTGTACTTCCTTCCATAGGAATCCATTGTGTGGTTTTCACCAGAAAAGTTTCTAAGTGTCCATTTTTGAAACGTACAAATATTCCTCTAAAATCAGCCGAACTACGAATTCCGATTTACTCACCTGTTATCAGGAGAGAACCCAGTGCTGCATCTTTTAGAGCAGCACTGACCCTGAAAAGTAATTCTCAGCGTACTTACCAGTAACTTGTATTTCCTTCCATAGGAATCCATTGTGTGGGTTTCACCAGAAAAGTTTCCAAGTGTCCATTTTGAAACGTACAACTATTCCTCTAAAATCAGATGAACTATGAATTTTGATTTACTCACCTGTTATCAGGAATGAACTCAAGGCTGCATCTTTTAGCCCAGCACTGACCTTGAAAAGTAATCCTAATCGTACTTACCAGTAACTTGTATTTCCTTCCATAGGAATCCATTGTGTTGTTTTCACCAGAAAAGTTTCTAAGTGTCCATTTTTGAAACGTACAAATATTCCTCTAAGATCAGCCGAACTACAAATTCCAATTTACTCACCTGTTATCAGGAGAGAACCCAGTGCTGCATCTTTTAGAGTAGCACTGACCCTGAAAAGTAATTCTAAGCGTACTTACCAGTAACTTGTATTTCCTTCCTTAGGAATCCATTGTGTGGTTTTCACCAGAAAAGCTTCTAAGTGTCCATTTATGAAACGTACAGATATTCCTCTAAAATCAGCCGAACTACGAATTCCGATTTACTCACCTGTTATCAGGAGAGAACCCAGTGCTGCATCTTTTAGAGCAGCACTGACCCTGAAAAGTAATTCTAAGTGTATTTACCAGTAACTTGTATTTCCTTCCATAGGAATCCATTGTGTGGTTTTCACCAGAGAAGTTTCCAAGTGTCCATTTTTTAGACTTACAAATATTCCTCTAAAATCAGTTGAACTACGAATTCCGATTTACTCACCTGTTAACAGAAGAGAACCCAGCGCTGCATCTTTTAGAGCAGCACTGACCCTGAAAAGTAATTCTAAGTGTATTTACCAGTAACTTGTATTTCCTTCCATAGGAATCCATTGTGTGGTTTTCACCAGAAAAGTTTCCAAGTGTCCATTTTTGAAGCGTACAAATATTCCTCTAAAATCACCCGAACTGCGAATTCTGATTTACTCACCTGTTATCAGGAGAAAACCCAGTGCTGCATCTTTTAGGCCAGCACTGACCATGAAAAGTAATTCTAAGCGTACTTACCTGTAACTTGTACTTCCTTCCATAGGAATCCATCGTGTGGTTTTCACCAGAAAAGTTTTCAAGTGTCCATTTATGAAACGTACAAATATTCCTCTAAAATCAGCCGAACTACGAATTCCGATTTACTCACCTGCTATCAGGAGAGAACCCAGTGCTGCATCTTTTAGAGCACCACTGACCCTGAAAAGTAATTCTAATCGTATTTACCAGTAACTTGTATTTCCTTCCATAGGAATCCATTGTGTGGTTTTCACCAGAAAAGTTTCCAAATGTCCATTTTTTAGACTTACAAATATTCCTCTAAAATCAGTTGAACTACGAATTCCGATTTACTCACCTGATATCAGGAGAAAACCCAGTGCTGCATCTTTTAGACCAGCACTGACCCTGAAAATGTATTCTAAGTGTACCTACCAGTAACTTGTATTTCCTTCCATAGGAATCCATTGTGTGGTTTTCACTAGAAAAATGTCTGTGTCCATTTTTGAAATGTACAAATATACCTCTAAAATCAGCCGAACTGCGAATTCCGATTTACTCACCTGTAATCAGGAGAGAACCCAGTGCTGCATCTTTTAGCCTAGCAATGACCCTGAAAAGTAATTCTAAGCGTACTTACCATTAACTTCTATTTCCTTCCATAGGAATCCATTGTGTGGTTTTCACCAGAAAACTTTCTGTGTCCATTTTTGAAACATACAAATATTCCTCTAAAATCAGCCGCAATACGAATTCTGATTTACTCACCTGTTGTCAGGAGAGAACCCAGTGCTGCATCTTTTAGAGCAGCACTGACCCTGAAAAGTAATTCTAAGCGTACTTACCAGTAACTTGTATTTCCTTCCTTAGGAATCCATTGTGTGGTTTTCACCAGAAAAGTTTCCAAGTGTCCATTTATGAAACGTACAAATATTCCTCTAAAATCAGCCAAACTACGAATTCCGATTTACTTACCTGCTATCAGGAGAGAACCCAGTGCTGCATCTTTTAGAGCAGCACTGACCCTGAAAAGTAATTCTAAGCGTATTTACCAGTAACTTGTATTTCCTTCCATAGGAATCTATTGTGTGGTTTTCACCAGAAAAGTTTCCAAGTGTCCATTTTTTAGACTTACAAATATTCCTCTAAAATCAGTTGAACTACGAATTCCGATTTACTCACCTGTTATCAGAAGAGAACCCAGTGCTGCATCTTTTAGAGCAGCACTGACCCTGAAAAGTAATTCTAAGTGTATTTACCAGTAACTTGTATTTCCTTCCAAAGGAATCCATTGTGTGGTTTTCACCAGAAAAGTTTCCAAGTGTCCATTTTTGAAGTGTACAAATATTCCTCTAAAATCAGCCGAAATACAAATTCCGATTTACTCACCTGCTATCAGGAGAGAACCCAGTGCTGCATCTTTTAGAGCACCACTGACCCTGAAAAGTAATTCTAATCGTATTTACCAGTAACTTGTATTTCCTTCCATAGGAATCCATTGTGTGGTTTTCACCAGAAAAGTTTCCAAGTGTCCATTTATGAAACGTACAGATATTCCTCTAAAATCAGCCGAACTACGAATTCCGATTTACTCACCCGTTATCAGGAGAGAACCCAGTGCTGCATCTTTTAGAGCAGCACTGACCCTGAAAAGTAATTCTAAGTGTATTTACCAGTAACTTGTATTTCCTTCCATAGGAATCCATTGTGTGGTTTTCACCAGAAAAGTTTCCAAGTGTCCATTTTTTAGACTTACAAATATTCCTCTAAAATCAGTTGAACTACAAATTCCGGTTTACTCACCTGTTATCAGGAGAGAACCCAGTGCTGCATCTTTTAGAGCAGCACTGACCCTGAAAAGTAATTCTAAGTGTATTTACCAGTAACTTGTATTTCCTTCCATAGGAATCCATTGTGTGGTTTTCACCAGAAAAGTTTCCAAGTGTCCATTTTTGAAGTGTACAAATATTCCTCTAAAATCACCCGAACTGCGAATTCTGATTTACTCACCTGTTATCAGGAGAAAACCCAGTGCTGCATCTTTTAGACCAGCACTGACCATGAAAAGTAATTCTAAGCGTACTTACCAGTAACTTGTACTTCCTTCCATAGGAATCCATTGTGTGGTTTTCACCAGAAAAGTTTCCAAGTGTCCATTTTTTAGACTTACAAATATTCCTCTAAAATCAGCCGAAATACGACTTCCGATTTACTCACCTGTTATCAGGAGAGAACCCAGGGCTGCATCTTTTAGCCCAGCACTGACCCTGAAAAGTAATTCTAAGCGTACTTACCAGTAACTTGTATTTCCTTCCATAGGAATCCATTGTGTGGGTTTCACCAGAAAAGTTTCCAAGTGTCCATTTTGAAACGTACAACTATTCCTCTAAAATCAGATGAACTATGAATTTTGATTTACTCACCTGTTATCAGTAATGAACTCAAGGCTGCATCTTTTAGCCCAGCACTGACCTTGAAAAGTATTCCTAATCGTACTTACCAGTAACTTGTATTTCCTTCCATAGGAATCCATTGTGTTGTTTTCACCAGAAAAGTTTCTAAGTGTCCATTTTTGAAACGTACAAATATTCCTCTAAGATCAGCCGAACTACAAATTCCAATTTACTCACCTGTTATCAGGAGAGAACCCAGTGCTGCATCTTTTAGAGCAGCACTGACCCTGAAAAGTAATTCTAAGTGTACTTACCAGTAACTTGTATTTCCTTCCTTAGGAATCCATTGTGTGGTTTTCACCAGAAAAGCTTCCAAGTGTCCATTTATGAAACGTACAGATATTCCTCTAAAATCAGCCGAACTACGAATTCTGATTTACTCACCTGTTATCAGGAGAGAACCCAGTGCTGCATCTTTTAGAGCAGCACTGACCCTGAAAAGTAATTCTAAGTGTATTTACCAGTAACTTGTATTTCCTTCCATAGGAATCCATTGTGTGGTTTTCACCAGAAAAGTTTCCAAGTGTCCATTTTTTAGACTTACAAATATTCCTCTAAAATCAGTTGAACTACAAATTCCGGTTTACTCACCTGTTATCAGGAGAGAACCTAGTGCTGCATCTTTTAGAGCAGCACTGACCCTGAAAAGTAATTCTAAGTGTATTTACCAGTAACTTGTATTTCCTTCCATAGGAATCCATTGTGTGGTTTTCACCAGAAAAGTTTCCAAGTGTCCATTTTTGAAGCGTACAAATATTCCTCTAAAATCACCCGAACTGCGAATTCTGATTTACTCACCTGTTATCAGGAGAAAACCCAGTGCTGCATCTTTTAGACCAGCACTGACCATGAAAAGTAATTCTAAGCGTACTTACCAGTAACTTGTACTTCCTTCCATAGGAATCCATTGTGTGGTTTTCACCAGAAAAGTTTCTAAGTGTCCATTTTTGAAACGTACAAATATTCCTCTAAAATCAGCCGAACTACGAATTCCGATTTACTCACCTGTTATCAGGAGAGAACCCAGTGCTGCATCTTTTAGAGCAGCACTGACCCTGAAAAGTAATTCTCAGCGTACTTACCAGTAACTTGTATTTCCTTCCTTAGGAATCCATTGTGTGGTTTTCACCAGAAAAGTTTCCAAGTGTCCATTTATGAAACTTACAAATATTCCTCTAAAATCAGCCGAACTACGAATTCCGATTTACTCACCTGTTATCAGGAGAGAACCCAGTGCTGCATCTTTTAGAGCAGCACTGACCATGAAAAGTAATTCTAAGCGTTTTTACCAGTAACTTGTATTTCCTTCCTTAGGAATCCATTGTGTGGTTTTCACCAGAAAAGTTTCCAAGTGTCCATTTATGAAACGTACAAATATTCCTCTAAAATCAGCCGAACTACGAATTCCGATTTACTCACCTGTTATCAGGAGAGAACCCAGTGCTGCATCTTTTAGAGCAGCACTGACCATGAAAAGTAATTCTAAGCGTTTTTACCAGTAACTTGTATTTCCTTCCATAGGAATCCATTGTGTGGTTTTCACCAGAAAAGTTTCCAAGTGTCCATTTTTTAGACTTACAAATATTCCTCTAAAATCAGCCGAACTACGAATTCCGATTTACTCACCTGTTATCAGATGAGAACCCAGAGCTGCATCTTTTAGCCTAGCACTGACCCTAAAAAGTATTTCTAAGCGTACTTACCAGTAACTTGTATTATCTTCCATAGGAATCTATTGTGTGGTTTTCACCAGAAAAGTTTCTAAGTGTCCATTTTTGAAATGTACAAATATTCCTCTAAAATCAGCCGAAATGCGAATTCCGATATACTCAACTGTTATCAGGAGAGAACCCAGGGCTGCATCTTTTAGCCCAGCACTGACCCTGAAAAGTAATTCTAAGCGTACTTACCAGTAACCTGTATTTCCTTCCATAGGAATCCATTGTGTGGTTTTCACCAGAAAAGTTTCTAAGTGTCCATTTTTGAAACATACAAATATTCCTCTAAAATCAGCCGAACTACGAATTCCGATTTACTCACCTGTTATCAGGAGAGAACCCAGTGCTGCATCTTTTAGAGCAGCACTGACCCTGAAAAGTAATTCTAAGCGTATTTACCAGTAACTTGTATTTCCTTCCATAGGAATCCATTGTGTGGGTTTCACCAGAAAAGTTGGCAAGTGTCCATTTTTGAAACGTACAACTATTCCTCTAAAATCAGCCGAACTATGAATTTTGATTTACTCACCTGTTATCAGGAATGAACTCAAGGCTGCATCTTTTAGCCCAGCACTGACCCTGAAAAGTAATCCTAATCGTACTTACCAGTAACTTGTATTTCCTTCCATAGGAATCCATTGTGTGGTTTTCACCAGAAAAGTTTCCAAGTGTCCATTTTTTAGACTTACAAATATTCCTCTAAAATCAGTTGAATTACGAATTACGATTTACTCACCTGTTATCAGGAGAGAACCCAGTGCTGCATCTTTTAGAGCAGCACTGACCCTGAAAAGTAATTCTAAGTGTATTTACCAGTAACTTGTATTTCCTTCCATAGGAATCCATTGTGTGGTTTTCACTAGAAAAGTTTCCAAGTGTCCATTTTTGAAGCGTACAAATATTCGTCTAAAATCACCTGAACTGCGAATTCTGATTTACGCACCTGTTATCAGGAGAAAACCCAGTGCTGCATCTTTTAGGCCAGCACTGACCATGAAAAGTAATTCTAAGCGTACTTACCAGTAACTTGTACTTCCTTCCATAGGAATCCATTGTGTGGTTTTCACCAGAAAAGTTTCTAAGTGTCCATTTTTGAAACATACAAATATTCCTCTAAAATCAGCCGAACTACGAATTCCGATTTACTCACCTGTTATCAGGAGAGAACCCAGTGCTGCATCTTTTAGGCCAGCACTGACCATGAAAAGTAATTCTAAGCGTACTTACCAGTAACTTGTACTTCCTTCCATAGGAATCCATTGTGTGGTTTTCACCAGAAAAGTTTCTAAGTGTCCATTTTTGAAACATACAAATATTCCTCTAAAATCAGCCGAAATACAAATTCCCGTGTACTCACCTGTTATCAGGAGAGAACCCAGGGCTGCATCTTTTAGCCCAGCACTGACCCTGAAAAGTAATTCTAAGCGTACTTACCAGTAACTTGTATTTCCTTCCATAGGAATCCATTGTGTGGTTTTCACCAGAAAAGTTTCAAGTGTCCATTTTTGAAGCATACAAATATTCCTCTAAAATCACCCGAACTGCGAATTCTGATTTACTCACCTGTTATCAGGAGAAAACCCAGTGCTGCATCTTTTAGGCCAGCACTGACCATGAAAAGTAATTATACGCGTACTTACAAGTAGCGTGTACTTCCTTCTATAGGAATCCATTGTGTGATTTTCATCAGAAAAGTTTCCAAATGTCCATTTTTTAGACTTGCAAATATTCCTCTAAAATCAGTTGAACTACGAATTCCGATTTACTCACCTGATATCAGGAGAAAACCCAGTGCTGCATCTTTTAGACCAGCACTGACCATGAAAAGTAATTCTAAGCGTACTTACCAGTAACTTGTACTTCCTTCCATAGGAATCCATTGTGTGGTTTTCACCAGAAAAGTTTCTAAGTGTCTATTTTTGAAACGTACAAATATTCCTCTAAAATCAGCCGAAATACGACTTCTGATTTACTCACCTGTCATCAGGAGAGAACCCAGGGCTGCATCTTTTAGCCCAGCACTGACCCTGAAAAGTAATTCTAAGTGTACTTACCAGTAACTTGTATTTCCTTCCATAGGAATCCATTGTGTGGTTTTCACCAGAAAAGTTTCTAAGTGTCCATTTTTGAAATGTACAAATATTCCTCTAAAATCAGCCGAAATGCGAATTCCGATATACTCACCTGTTATCAGGAGAGAACCCAGGGCTGCATCTTTTAGCCCAGCACTGACCCTGAAAAGTAATTCTAAGCGTACTTACCAGTAACCTGTATTTCCTTCCATAGGAATCCATTGTGTGGTTTTCACCAGAAAAGTTTCTAAGTGTCCATTTTTGAAACATACAAATATTCCTCTAAAATCAGCCGAACTACGAATTCCGATTTACTCACCTGTTATCAGGAGAGAACCCAGTGCTGCATCTTTTAGAGCAGCACTGACCCTGAAAAGTAATTCTAAGCGTATTTACCAGTAACTTGTATTTCCTTCCATAGGAATCCATTGTGTGGGTTTCACCAGAAAAGTTTGCAAGTGTCCATTTTTGAAACGTACAACTATTCCTCTAAAATCAGCCGAACTATGAATTTTGATTTACTCACCTGTTATCAGGAATGAACTCAAGGCTGCATATTTTAGCCCAGCACTGACCCTGAAAAGTAATCCTAATCGTACTTACCAGTAACTTGTATTTCCTTCCATAGGAATCCATTGTGTGGTTTTCACCAGAAAAGTTTCCAAGTGTCCATTTTTTAGACTTACAAATATTCCTCTAAAATCAGTTGAATTACGAATTACGATTTACTCACCTGTTATCAGGAGAGAACCCAGTGCTGCATCTTTTAGAGCAGCACTGACCCTGAAAAGTAATTCTAAGTGTATTTACCAGTAACTTGTATTTCCTTCCATAGGAATCCATTGTGTGGTTTTCACTAGAAAAGTTTCCAAGTGTCCATTTTTGAAGCGTACAAATATTCGTCTAAAATCACCTGAACTGCGAATTCTGATTTACGCACCTGTTATCAGGAGAAAACCCAGTGCTGCATCTTTTAGGCCAGCACTGACCATGAAAAGTAATTCTAAGCGTACTTACCAGTAACTTGTACTTCCTTCCATAGGAATCCATTGTGTGGTTTTCACCAGAAAAGTTTCTAAGTGTCCATTTTTGAAACATACAAATATTCCTCTAAAATCAGCCGAACTACGAATTCCGATTTACTCACCTGTTATCAGGAGAGAACCCAGTGCTGCATCTTTTAGGCCAGCACTGACCATGAAAAGTAATTCTAAGCGTACTTACCAGTAACTTGTACTTCCTTCCATAGGAATCCATTGTGTGGTTTTCACCAGAAAAGTTTCTAAGTGTCCATTTTTGAAACATACAAATATTCCTCTAAAATCAGCCGAAATACAAATTCCCGTGTACTCACCTGTTATCAGGAGAGAACCCAGGGCTGCATCTTTTAGCCCAGCACTGACCCTGAAAAGTAATTCTAAGCGTACTTACCAGTAACTTGTATTTCCTTCCATAGGAATCCATTGTGTGGTTTTCACCAGAAAAGTTTCAAGTGTCCATTTTTGAAGCATACAAATATTCCTCTAAAATCACCCGAACTGCGAATTCTGATTTACTCACCTGTTATCAGGAGAAAACCCAGTGCTGCATCTTTTAGGCCAGCACTGACCATGAAAAGTAATTATACGCGTACTTACAAATAGCGTGTACTTCCTTCTATAGGAATCCATTGTGTGATTTTCATCAGAAAAGTTTCCAAATGTCCATTTTTTAGACTTGCAAATATTCCTCTAAAATCAGTTGAACTACGAATTCCGATTTACTCACCTGATATCAGGAGAAAACCCAGTGCTGCATCTTTTAGACCAGCACTGACCATGAAAAGTAATTCTAAGCGTACTTACCAGTAACTTGTACTTCCTTCCATAGGAATCCATTGTGTGGTTTTCACCAGAAAAGTTTCTAAGTGTCTATTTTTGAAACGTACAAATATTCCTCTAAAATCAGCCGAAATACGACTTCTGATTTACTCACCTGTCATCAGGAGAGAACCCAGGGCTGCATCTTTTAGCCCAGCACTGACCCTGAAAAGTAATTCTAAGTGTACTTACCAGTAACTTGTATTTCCTTCCATAGGAATCCATTGTGTGGTTTTCACCAGAAAAGTTTCCAAGTGTCCATTTTTTAGACTTACAAATATTCCTCTAAAATCAGTTGAACTACGAATTCCGATTTACTCACCTGTTATCAGAAGAGAACGCAGTGCTGCATCTTTTAGAGCAGCACTGACCCTGAAAAGTAATTCTAAGTGTATTTACCAGTAACTTGTATTTCCTTCCAAAGGAATCCATTTTGTGGTTTTCACCAGAAAAGTTTCCAAGTGTCCATTTTTGAAGTGTACAAATATTCCTCTAAAATCAGCCGAAATACAAATTCCGATTTACTCACCTGCTATCAGGAGAGAACCCAGTGCTGCATCTTTTAGAGCACCACTGACCCTGAAAAGTAATTCTAATCGTATTTACCAGTAACTTGTATTTCCTTCCATAGGAATCCATTGTGTGGTTTTCACCAGAAAAGTTTCCAAGTGTCCATTTATGAAACGTACAGATATTCCTCTAAAATCAGCCGAACTACGAATTCCGATTTACTCACCCGTTATCAGGAGAGAACCCAGTGCTGCATCTTTTAGAGCAGCACTGACCCTGAAAAGTAATTCTAAGTGTATTTACCAGTAACTTGTATTTCCTTCCATAGGAATCCATTGTGTGGTTTTCACCAGAAAAGTTTCCAAGTGTCCATTTTTTAGACTTACAAATATTCCTCTAAAATCAGTTGAACTACAAATTCCGGTTTACTCACCTGTTATCAGGAGAGAACCCAGTGCTGCATCTTTTAGAGCAGCACTGACCCTGAAAAGTAATTCTAAGTGTATTTACCAGTAACTTGTATTTCCTTCCATAGGAATCCATTGTGTGGTTTTCACCAGAAAAGTTTCCAAGTGTCCATTTTTGAAGTGTACAAATATTCCTCTAAAATCACCCGAACTGCGAATTCTGATTTACTCACCTGTTATCAGGAGAAAACCCAGTGCTGCATCTTTTAGACCAGCACTGACCATGAAAAGTAATTCTAAGCGTACTTACCAGTAACTTGTACTTCCTTCCATAGGAATCCATTGTGTGGTTTTCACCAGAAAAGTTTCCAAGTGTCCATTTTTTAGACTTACAAATATTCCTCTAAAATCAGCCGAAATACGACTTCCGATTTACTCACCTGTTATCAGGAGAGAACCCAGGGCTGCATCTTTTAGCCCAGCACTGACCCTGAAAAGTAATTCTAAGCGTACTTACCAGTAACTTGTATTTCCTTCCATAGGAATCCATTGTGTGGGTTTCACCAGAAAAGTTTCCAAGTGTCCATTTTGAAACGTACAACTATTCCTCTAAAATCAGATGAACTATGAATTTTGATTTACTCACCTGTTATCAGGAATGAACTCAAGGCTGCATCTTTTAGCCCAGCACTGACCTTGAAAAGTATTCCTAATCGTACTTACCAGTAACTTGTATTTCCTTCCATAGGAATCCATTGTGTTGTTTTCACCAGAAAAGTTTCTAAGTGTCCATTTTTGAAACGTACAAATATTCCTCTAAGATCAGCCGAACTACAAATTCCAATTTACTCACCTGTTATCAGGAGAGAACCCAGTGCTGCATCTTTTAGAGCAGCACTGACCCTGAAAAGTAATTCTAAGCGTACTTACCAGTAACTTGTATTTCCTTCCTTAGGAATCCATTGTGTGGTTTTCACCAGAAAAGCTTCCAAGTGTCCATTTATGAAACGTACAGATATTCCTCTAAAATCAGCCGAACTACGAATTCCGATTTACTCACCTGTTATCAGGAGAGAACCCAGTGCTGCATCTTTTAGAGCAGCACTGACCCTGAAAAGTAATTCTAAGTGTATTTACCAGTAACTTGTATTTCCTTCCATAGGAATCCATTGTGTGGTTTTCACCAGAAAAGTTTCCAAGTGTCCATTTTTTAGACTTACAAATATTCCTCTAAAATCAGTTGAACTACAAATTCCGGTTTACTCACCTGTTATCAGGAGAGAACCTAGTGCTGCATCTTTTAGAGCAGCACTGACCCTGAAAAGTAATTCTAAGTGTATTTACCAGTAACTTGTATTTCCTTCCATAGGAATCCATTGTGTGGTTTTCACCAGAAAAGTTTCCAAGTGTCCATTTTTGAAGCGTACAAATATTCCTCTAAAATCACCCGAACTGCGAATTCTGATTTACTCACCTGTTATCAGGAGAAAACCCAGTGCTGCATCTTTTAGACCAGCACTGACCATGAAAAGTAATTCTAAGCGTACTTACCAGTAACTTGTACTTCCTTCCATAGGAATCCATTGTGTGGTTTTCACCAGAAAAGTTTCTAAGTGTCCATTTTTGAAACGTACAAATATTCCTCTAAAATCAGCCGAACTACGAATTCCGATTTACTCACCTGTTATCAGGAGAGAACCCAGTGCTGCATCTTTTAGAGCAGCACTGACCCTGAAAAGTAATTCTCAGCGTACTTACCAGTAACTTGTATTTCCTTCCTTAGGAATCCATTGTGTGGTTTTCACCAGAAAAGTTTCCAAGTGTCCATTTATGAAACTTACAAATATTCCTCTAAAATCAGCCGAACTACGAATTCCGATTTACTCACCTGTTATCAGGAGAGAACCCAGTGCTGCATCTTTTAGAGCAGCACTGACCATGAAAAGTAATTCTAAGCGTTTTTACCAGTAACTTGTATTTCCTTCCTTAGGAATCCATTGTGTGGTTTTCACCAGAAAAGTTTCCAAGTGTCCATTTATGAAACGTACAAATATTCCTCTAAAATCAGCCGAACTACGAATTCCGATTTACTCACCTGTTATCAGGAGAGAACCCAGTGCTGCATCTTTTAGAGCAGCACTGACCATGAAAAGTAATTCTAAGCGTTTTTACGAGTAACTTGTATTTCCTTCCATAGGAATCCATTGTGTGGTTTTCACCAGAAAAGTTTCCAAGTGTCCATTTTTTAGACTTACAAATATTCCTCTAAAATCAGCCGAACTACGAATTCCGATTTACTCACCTGTTATCAGGAGAGAACCCAGAGCTGCATCTTTTAGCCTAGCACTGACCCTAAAAAGTATTTCTAAGCGTACTTACCAGTAACTTGTATTATCTTCCATAGGAATCTATTGTGTGGTTTTCACCAGAAAAGTTTCTAAGTGTCCATTTTTGAAATGTACACATATTCCTCTAAAATCAGCCGAAATGCGAATTCCGATATACTCACCTGTTATCAGGAGAGAACCCAGGGCTGCATCTTTTAGCCCAGCACTGACCCTGAAAAGTAATTCTAAGCGTACTTACCAGTAACCTGTATTTCCTTCCATAGGAATCCATTGTGTGGTTTTCACCAGAAAAGTTTCTAAGTGTCCATTTTTGAAACATACAAATATTCCTCTAAAATCAGCCGAACTACGAATTCCGATTTACTCACCTGTTATCAGGAGAGAACCCAGTGCTGCATCTTTTAGAGCAGCACTGACCCTGAAAAGTAATTCTAAGCGTATTTACCAGTAACTTGTATTTCCTTCCATAGGAATCCATTGTGTGGGTTTCACCAGAAAAGTTTGCAAGTGTCCATTTTTGAAACGTACAACTATTCCTCTAAAATCAGCCGAACTATGAATTTTGATTTACTCACCTGTTATCAGGAATGAACTCAAGGCTGCATCTTTTAGCCCAGCACTGACCCTGAAAAGTAATCCTAATCGTACTTACCAGTAACTTGTATTTCCTTCCATAGGAATCCATTGTGTGGTTTTCACCAGAAAAGTTTCCAAGTGTCCATTTTTTAGACTTACAAATATTCCTCTAAAATCAGTTGAATTACGAATTACGATTTACTCACCTGTTATCAGGAGAGAACCCAGTGCTGCATCTTTTAGAGCAGCACTGACCCTGAAAAGTAATTCTAAGTGTATTTACCAGTAACTTGTATTTCCTTCCATAGGAATCCATTGTGTGGTTTTCACTAGAAAAGTTTCCAAGTGTCCATTTTTGAAGCGTACAAATATTCGTCTAAAATCACCTGAACTGCGAATTCTGATTTACGCACCTGTTATCAGGAGAAAACCCAGTGCTGCATCTTTTAGGCCAGCACTGACCATGAAAAGTAATTCTAAGCGTACTTACCAGTAACTTGTACTTCCTTCCATAGGAATCCATTGTGTGGTTTTCACCAGAAAAGTTTCTAAGTGTCCATTTTTGAAACATACAAATATTCCTCTAAAATCAGCCGAACTACGAATTCCGATTTACTCACCTGTTATCAGGATAGAACCCAGTGCTGCATCTTTTAGGCCAGCACTGACCATGAAAAGTAATTCTAAGCGTACTTACCAGTAACTTGTACTTCCTTCCATAGGAATCCATTGTGTGGTTTTCACCAGAAAAGTTTCTAAGTGTCCATTTTTGAAACATACAAATATTCCTCTAAAATCAGCCGAAATACAAATTCCCGTGTACTCACCTGTTATCAGGAGAGAACCCAGGGCTGCATCTTTTAGCCCAGCACTGACCCTGAAAAGTAATTCTAAGCGTACTTACCAGTAACTTGTATTTCCTTCCATAGGAATCCATTGTGTGGTTTTCACCAGAAAAGTTTCAAGTGTCCATTTTTGAAGCATACAAATATTCCTCTAAAATCACCCGAACTGCGAATTCTGATTTACTCACCTGTTATCAGGAGAAAACCCAGTGCTGCATCTTTTAGGCCAGCACTGACCATGAAAAGTAATTATACGCGTACTTACCAGTAGCGTGTACTTCCTTCTATAGGAATCCATTGTGTGATTTTCATCAGAAAAGTTTCCAAATGTCCATTTTTTAGACTTGCAAATATTCCTCTAAAATCAGTTGAACTACGAATTCCGATTTACTCACCTGATATCAGGAGAAAACCCAGTGCTGCATCTTTTAGACCAGCACTGACCATGAAAAGTAATTCTAAGCGTACTTACCAGTAACTTGTACTTCCTTCCATAGGAATCCATTGTGTGGTTTTCACCAGAAAAGTTTCTAAGTGTCTATTTTTGAAACGTACAAATATTCCTCTAAAATCAGCCGAAATACGACTTCTGATTTACTCACCTGTCATCAGGAGAGAACCCAGGGCTGCATCTTTTAGCCCAGCACTGACCCTGAAAAGTAATTCTAAGTGTACTTACCAGTAACTTGTATTTCCTTCCATAGGAATCCATTGTGTGGTTTTCACCAGAAAAGTTTCTAAGTGTCCATTTTTGAAACGTACAAATATTCCTCTAAAATCAGCCGAACTACGAATTCTGATTTACTCACCTGTTATCAGGAGAGAAACCAGTGCTGCATCTTTGAGAGCAGCACTGACCCTGAAAAGTAATTCTAAGCGTATTTACCAGTACCTTGTATTTCCTTCCATAGGAATCCATTGTCTGGTTTTCACCAGAAAATTTTCCAAGTGTCCATTTTTGAAGCGTACAAATATTCCTCTAAAATCAGCTGAACTACAAATTCTGATTTACTCACCTGTTATCAGGACAAAACCCAGTGCTGCATCTTTTAGACCAGCACTGACTATGAAAAGTAATCCTAATCATACTTACCAGTAACTTGTATTTCCTTCCATAGGAATCCATTGTGTGGATTTCACCAGAAAAGTTTCTAAGTGTCCATTTTTGAAACGTACAAATATTCCTCTAAAATCAGCCAAACTACGAATTCTGATTTACTCACCTGTTATCAGGAATGAACTCAAGGCTGCATCTTTTAGCCCAGCACTGACCCTGAAAAGTAATCCTAATTGTACTTACCAGTAACTTGTATTTCCTTCCATAGGAATCCATTGTGTGGATTTCACCAGAAAAGTTTCTACGTGACCATTTTTGAAACGTACAAATATTCCTCTAAAATCAGCCGAACTACGAATTCCAATTTACTCACCTGTTATCAGGAGAGAACCCAGTGCTGCATCTTTTAGAGCAGCACTGACCCTGAAAAGTAATTCTAAGCGTACTTATCAGTAACTTGTATTTCCATCCTTAGGAATCCATTGTGTGGTTTTCACCAGAAAAGTTTCCAAGTGTCCATTTATGAAACGTACAAATATTCCTCTAAAATCAGCCGAACTACGAATTCCGATTTACTCACCTGTTATCAGGAGACAACCCAGTGCTGCATCTTTTAGAGCAGCACTGACCCTGAAAATTAATTCTAAGCGTATTTACCAGTAACTTGTATTTCCTTCCATAGGAATCCATTGTGTGGTTTTCACCAGAAAAGTTTCCAAGTGTCCATTTTTTAGACTTACAAATATTCCTCTAAAATCAGTTGAACTACGAATACCGGTTTACTCACCTGTTATCAGGAGAGAACCCAGTGCTGCATCTTTTAGAGCAGACCTGACCCTGAAAAGTAATTCTAAGTGTATTTACCAGTAACTTGTATTTCCTTCAATAGGAATCCATTGTGTGGTTTTCACCAGAAAAGTTTCCAAGTGTCCATTTTTGAAGCGTACAAATATTCCTCTAAAATCACCCGAACTGCGAATTCTGATTTACTCACCTGTTATCAGGAGAAATTCCAGTGCTGCATCTTTTAGACCAGCACTGACAATGAATAGTAATTCTAAGCGTACTTACCAGTAACTTGTACTTCCTTCCATAGGAATCCATTGTGTGGTTTTCACCAGAAAAGTTTCTAAGTGTCCATTTTTGAAACGTACAAATATTCCTCTAAAATCAGCCGAACTACGAATTCCGATTTACTCACCTGTTATCAGGAGAGAACCCAGTGCTGCATCTTTTAGAGCAGCACTGACCCTGAAAAGTAATTCTCAGCGTACTTACCAGTAACTTGTATTTCCTTCCTTAGGAATCCATTGTGTGGTTTTCACCAGAAAAGTTTCCAAGTGTCCATTTATGAAACGTACAAATATTCCTCTAAAATCAGCCGAACTACGAATTCCGATTTACTCACCTGTTATCAGGAGAGAACCCAGTGCTGCATCTTTTAGAGCAGCACTGACCCTGAAAAGTAATTCTAAGCGTTTTTACCAGTAACTTGTATTTCCTTCAATAGGAATCCATTGTGTGGTTTTCACCAGAAAAGTTTCCAAGTGTCCATTTTTTAGACTTACAAATATTCCTCTAAAATCAGCTGAACTACGAATTCCGATTTACTCACCTGTTATCAGGAGAGAACCCAGAGCTGCATCTTTTAGCCTAGCACTGACCCTGAAAAGTATTTCTAAGCGTACTTACCAGTAACTTGTATTATCTTCCATAGGAATCCATTGTGTGGTTTTCACCAGAAAAGTTTCTAAGTGTCCATTTTTGAAACATACAAATATTCCTCTAAAATCAGCAGAAATGCGAATTCCGATATACTCACCTGTTATCAGGAGAGAACCCAGGGCTGCATCTTTTAGCCCAGCACTGACCCTGAAAAGTAATTCTAAGCATACTTACCAGTAACCTGTATTTCCTTCCATAGGAATCCATTGTGTGGTTTTCACCAGAAAAGTTTCTAAGTGTCCATTTTTGAAACGTACAAATATTCCTCTAAAATCAGCCGAACTACGAATTCCGATTTACTCACCTGTTATCAGGAGAGAACCCAGTGCTGCATCTTTTAGAGCAGCACTGACCCTGAAAAGTAATTCTAAGCGTATTTACCAGTAACTTGTATTTCCTTCCATAGGAATCCATTGTGTGGGTTTCACCAGAAAAGTTTCCAAGTGTCCATTTTTGAAACGTACAACTATTCCTCTAAAATCAGCCGAACTATGAATTTTGATTTACTCACCTGTTATCAGGAATGAACTCAAGGCTGCATCTTTTAGAGCAGCACTGACCCTGAAAAGTAATCCTAATCGTACTTACCAGTAACTTGTATTTCCTTCCATAGGAATCGATTGTGTGGTTTTCACCAGAAAAGTTTCCAAGTGTCCATTTTTTAGACTTACAAATATTCCTCTAAAATCAGTTGAATTACGAATTACGATTTACTCACCTGTTATCAGCAGAGAACCCAGTGCTGCATCTTTTAGAGCAGCACTGACCCTGAAAAGTAATTCTAAGTGTATTTACCAGTAACTTGTATTTCCTTCCATAGGAATCCATTGTGTGGTTTTCACCAGAAAAGTTTCCAAGTGTCCATTTTTGAAGCGTACAAATATTCCTCTAAAATCACCTGATCTGCGAATTCTGATTTACTCACCTGTTATCAGGAGAAAACCCAGTGCTGCATCTTTTAGGCCAGCACTGACCATGAAAAGTAATTCTAAGCGTACTTACCAGTAACTTGTACTTCCTTCCATAGGAATCCATTGTGTGGTTTTCACCAGAAAAGTTTCTAAGTGTCCATTTTTGAAACATACAAATATTCCTCTAAAATCAGCCGAAATAAAAATTCCTGTGTACTCACCTGTTATCAGAAGAGAACCCAGTGCTGCATCTTTTAGAGCAGCACTGACCCTGAAAAGTAATTCTAAGCGTACTTACCAGTAACTTGTATTTCCTTCCATAGGAATCCATTGTGTGGTTTTCACCAGAAAAGTTTCTAAGTGTCTACTTTTTTAAATGTATAAATATTCCTCTAAAATCAGCCAAACTACGAATTCCGATTTACTCACCTGTTATCAGGAGAGAACCCAGTGCTGCATCTTTTAGAGCAGCACTGACCCTGAAGAGTAATTCTAAGCATATTTACCAGTAACTTGTATTTCCTTCCATAGGAATCCATTGTGTGGTTTTCACCAGAAAAGTTTCCAAGTGTCCATTTATGAAACGTACAGATATTCCTCTAAAATCAGCCGAACTACGAATTCCGATTTACTCACCTGTTATCAGGAGAGAACCCAGTGCTGCATCTTTTAGAGCAGCACTGACCCTGAAAAGTAATTCTAAGTGTATTTACCAGTAACTTGTATTTCCTTCCATAGGAATCCATTGTGTGGTTTTCACCAGAAAAGTTTCCAAGTGTCCATTTTTTAGACTTACAAATATTCCTCTAAAATCAGTTGAACTACAAATTCCGGTTTACTCACCTGTTATCAGGAGAGAACCCAGTGCTGCATCTTTTAGAGCAGCACTGACCCTGAAAAGTAATTCTAAGTGTATTTACCAGTAACTTGTATTTCCTTCCATAGGAATCCATTGTGTGGTTTTCACCGGAAAAGTTTCCAAGTGTCCATTTTTGAAGCGTACAAATATTCCTCTAAAATCACCCGAACTGCGAATTCTGATTTACTCACCTGTTATCAGGAGAAAACCCAGTGCTGCATCTTTTAGACCAGCACTGACCATGAAAAGTAATTCTAAGCGTACTTACCAGTAACTTGTATTTCCTTCCTTAGGAATCCATTGTGTGGTTTTCACCAGAAAAGTTTCCAAGTGTCCATTTATGAAACGTACAAATATTCCTCTAAAATCAGCCGAACTACGAATTCCGATTTACTCACCTGTTATCAGGAGAGAACCCAGTGCTGCATCTTTTAGAGCAGCACTGACCATGAAAAGTAATTCTAAGCGTTTTTACCAGTAACTTGTATTTTCTTCCATAGGAATCCATTGTGTGGTTTTCACCAGAAAAGTTTCCAAGTGTCCATTTTTTAGACTTACAAATATTCCTCTAAAATCAGTTGAACTACGAATACCGGTTTACTCACCTGTTATCAGGAGAGAACCCAGTGCTGCATCTTTTAGAGCAGACCTGACCCTGAAAAGTAATTCTAAGTGTATTTACCAGTAACTTGTATTTCCTTCCATAGGAATCCATTGTGTGGTTTTCACCAGAAAAGTTTCCAAGTGTCCATTTTTGAAGCGTACAAATATTCCTCTAAAATCACCCGAACTGCGAATTCTGATTTACTCACCTGTTATCAGGAGAAATTCCAGTGCTGCATCTTTTAGACCAGCACTGACAATGAAAAGTAATTCTAAGCGTACTTACCAGTAACTTGTACTTCCTTCCATAGGAATCCATTGTGTGGTTTTCACCAGAAAAGTTTCTAAGTGTCCATTTTTGAAACGTACAAATATTCCTCTAAAATCAGCCGAACTACGAATTCCGATTTACTCACCTGTTATCAGGAGAGAACCCAGTGCTGCATCTTTTAGAGCAGCACTGACCCTGAAAAGTAATTCTCAGCGTACTTACCAGTAACTTGTATTTCCTTCCTTAGGAATCCATTGTGTGGTTTTCACCAGAAAAGTTTCCAAGTGTCCATTTATGAAACGTACAAATATTCCTCTAAAATCAGCCGAACTACGAATTCCGATTTACTCACCTGTTATCAGGAGAGAACCCAGTGCTGCATCTTTTAGAGCAGCACTGACCCTGAAAAGTAATTCTAAGCGTTTTTACCAGTAACTTGTATTTCCTTCCATAGGAATCCATTGTGTGGTTTTCACCAGAAAAGTTTCCAAGTGTCCATTTTTTAGACTTACAAATATTCCTCTAAAATCAGCTGAACTACGAATTCCGATTTACTCACCTGTTATCAGGAGAGAACCCAGTGCTGCATCTTTTAGAGCAGCACTGACCCTGAAAAGTAATTCTAAGTGTATTTACCAGTAACTTGTATTTCCTTCCATAGGAATCCATTGTGTGGTTTTCACTAGAAAAGTTTCCAAGTGTCCATTTTTGAAGCGTACAAATATTCGTCTAAAATCACCTGAACTGCGAATTCTGATTTACGCACCTGTTATCAGGAGAAAACCCAGTGCTGCATCTTTTAGGCCAGCACTGACCATGAAAAGTAATTCTAAGCATACTTACCAGTAACTTGTACTTCCTTCCATAGGAATCCATTGTGTGGTTTTCACCAGAAAAGTTTCTAAGTGTCCATTTTTGAAACATACAAATATTCCTCTAAAATCAGCCGAACTACGAATTCCGATTTACTCACCTGTTATCAGGAGAGAACCCAGTGCTGCATCTTTTAGGCCAGCACTGACCATGAAAAGTAATTCTAAGCGTACTTACCAGTAACTTGTACTTCCTTCCATAGGAATCCATTGTGTGGTTTTCACCAGAAAAGTTTCTAAGTGTCCATTTTTGAAACATACAAATATTCCTCTAAAATCAGCCGAAATACAAATTCCCGTGTACTCACCTGTTATCAGGAGAGAACCCAGGGCTGCATCTTTTAGCCCAGCACTGACCCTGAAAAGTAATTCTAAGCGTACTTACCAGTAACTTGTATTTCCTTCCATAGGAATCCATTGTGTGGTTTTCATCAGAAAAGTTTCAAGTGTCCATTTTTGAAGCATACAAATATTCCTCTAAAATCACCCGAACTGCGAATTCTGATTTACTCACCTGTTATCAGGAATGAACTCAAGGCTGCTTCTTTTAGCCCAGCACTGACCCTGAAAAGTAATCCTAATCGTACTTACCAGTAACTTGTATTTCCTTCCATAGGAATCCATTGTGTGGTTTTCACTAGAAAAGTTTCTAAGTGTCCATTTTTGAAACGTACAAATATTCCTCTAAAATCAGCCGAACTACGAATTCCAATTTCCTCACCTGTTGTCAGGAGAGAACCCAGTGCTGCATCTTTTAGAGCAACACTGACCCTGAAAAGTAATTCTAAGCGTACTTACCAGTAACTTGTATTTCCTTCCTTAGGAATCCATTGTGTGGTTTTCACCAGAAAAGTTTCCAAGTGTCCATTTATGAAACGTAAAAATATTCCTCTAAAATCAGCCGAATTACGAATTCCGATATACTCACCTGTTATCAGGAGAGAACCCAGTGCTGCATCTTTTAGAGCAGCACTGACCCTGAAAAGTAATTCTAAGCGTATTTACCAGTAATTTGTATTTCTTTCCATAGGAATCCATTGTGTGGTTTTCACCAGAAAAGTTTCCAAGTGTCCATTTTTTAGACTTACAAATATTCCTCTAAAATCAGTTGAACTACGAATTCCGATTTACTCACCTGTTATCAGGAGAGAACCCAGTGCTGCATCTTTTAGAGCAGCACTGACCCTGAAAAGTAATTCTAAGTGTATTTACCAGTAACTTGTATTTCCTTCCATAGGAATCCATTGTGTGGTTTTCACCAGAAAAGTTTCCAAGTGTCCATTTTTGAAGCATACAAATATTCCTCTAAAATCACCCGAACTGCGAATTCTGATTTACTCACCTGTTATCAGGAGAAAACCCAGTGCTGCATCTTTTAGGCCAGCACTGACCATGAAAAGTAATTCTAAGCGTACTTACCAGTAACTTGTACTTCCTTCCATAGGAATCCATTGTGTGGTTTTCACCAGAAAAGTTTCTAAGTGTCCATTTTTGAAACATACAAATATTCCTCTAAAATCAGCCGAAATACAAATTCCCGTGTACTCACCTGTTATCAGGAGAGAACCCAGGGCTGCATCTTTTAGCCCAGCACTGACCCTGAAAAGTAATTCTAAGCGTACTAACCAGTAACTTGTATTTCCTTCCATAGGAATCCATTGTGTGGTTTTCACCAGAAAAGTTTCAAGTGTCCATTTTTGAAGCATACAAATATTCCTCTAAAATCACCCGAACTGCGAATTCTGATTTACTCACCTGTTATCAGGAGAAAATCCAGTGCTGCATCTTTTAGGCCAGCACTGACCATGAAAAGTAATTATACGCGTACTTACCAGTAGCTTGTACTTCCTTCTATAGGAATCCAT
Organism: Triturus cristatus; assembly: GCF_964204655.1. NCBI lineage: Eukaryota > Metazoa > Chordata > Amphibia > Caudata > Salamandridae > Triturus > Triturus cristatus. The sequence goes on from NC_140579.1 coordinate 910,242,244, forward strand.
TGTGTGATTTTCACCAGAAAAGATTCCAAATGTCCTTTTTTTAGACTTGCAAATATTCCTCTAAAATCAGTTGAACTACGAATTCCGATTTACTCACCTGATATCAGGAGAAAACCCAGTGCTGCATCTTTTAGACCAGCACTGACCATGAAAAGTAATTCTAAGCATACTTACCAGTAACTTGTACTTCCTTCCATAGGAATCCATTGTGTGGTTTTCACCAGAAAAGTTTCTAAGTGTCTATTTTTGAAACGTACAAATATTCCTCTAAAATCAGCCAAAATACGACTTCTGATTTACTCACCTGTCATCAGGAGAGAACCCAGGGCTGCATCTTTTAGCCCAGCACTGACCCTGAAAAGTAATTCTAAGTGTACTTACCAGTAACTTGTATTTCCTTCCATAGGAATCCATTGTGTGGTTTTCACCAGAAAAGTTTCTAAGTGTCCATTTTTGAAACGTACAAATATTCCTCTAAAATCAGCCGAACTACGAATTCTGATTTACTCACCTGTTATCAGGAGAGAAACCAGTGCTGCATCTTTGAGAGCAGCACTGACCCTGAAAAGTAATTCTAAGCGTATTTACCAGTACCTTGTATTTCCTTCCATAGGAATCCATTGTCTGGTTTTCACCAGAAAATTTTCCAAGTGTCCATTTTTGAAGCGTACAAATATTCCTCTAAAATCAGCTGAACTACAAATTCTGATTTACTCACCTGTTATCAGGACAAAACCCAGTGCTGCATCTTTTAGACCAGCACTGACTATGAAAAGTAATCCTAATCATACTTACCAGTAACTTGTATTTCCTTCCATAGGAATCCATTGTGTGGATTTCACCAGAAAAGTTTCCAAGTGTCCATTTTGGAAGCGTACAAATATTCCTCTAAAATCAGCCAAACTACGAATTCTGATTTACTCACCTGTTATCAGGAATGAACTCAAGGCTGCATCTTTTAGCCCAGCACTGACCCTGAAAAGTAATCCTAATTGTACTTACCAGTAACTTGTATTTCCTTCCATAGGAATCCATTGTGTGGATTTCACTAGAAAAGTTTCTAAGTGACCATTTTTGAAACGTACAAATATTCCTCTAAAATCAGCCAAACTACGAATTCCAATTTACTCACCTGTTATCAGGAGAGAACCCAGTGCTGCATCTTTTAGAGCAGCACTGACCCTGAAAAGTAATTCTAAGCGTACTTATCAGTAACTTGTATTTCCATCCTTAGGAATCCATTGTGTGGTTTTCACCAGAAAAGTTTCCAAGTGTCCATTTATGAAACGTACAAATATTCCTCTAAAATCAGCCGAACTACGAATTCCGATTTACTCACCTGTTATCAGGAGACAACCCAGTGCTGCATCTTTTAGAGCAGCACTGACCCTGAAAATTAATTCTAAGCGTATTTACCAGTAACTTGTATTTCCTTCCATAGGAATCCATTGTGTGGTTTTCACCAGAAAAGTTTCCAAGTGTCCATTTTTTAGACTTACAAATATTCCTCTAAAATCAGTTGAACTACGAATACCGGTTTACTCACCTGTTATCAGGAGAGAACCCAGTGCTGCATCTTTTAGAGCAGACCTGACCCTGAAAAGTAATTCTAAGTGTATTTACCAGTAACTTGTATTTCCTTCCATAGGAATCCATTGTGTGGTTTTCACCAGAAAAGTTTCCAAGTGTCCATTTTTGAAGCGTACAAATATTCCTCTAAAATCACCCGAACTGCGAATTCTGATTTACTCACCTGTTATCAGGAGAAATTCCAGTGCTGCATCTTTTAGACCAGCACTGACAATGAAAAGTAATTCTAAGCGTACTTACCAGTAACTTGTACTTCCTTCCATAGGAATCCATTGTGTGGTTTTCACCAGAAAAGTTTCTAAGTGTCCATTTTTGAAACGTACAAATATTCCTCTAAAATCAGCCGAACTACGAATTCCGATTTACTCACCTGTTATCAGGCGAGAACCCAGTGCTGCATCTTTTAGAGCAGCACTGACCCTGAAAAGTAATTCTCAGCGTACTTACCAGTAACTTGTAATTCCTTCCTTAGGAATCCATTGTGTGGTTTTCACCAGAAAAGTTTCCAAGTGTCCATTTATGAAACGTACAAATATTCCTCTAAAATCAGCCGAACTACGAATTCCGATTTACTCACCTGTTATCAGGAGAGAACCCAGTGCTGCATCTTTTAGAGCAGCACTGACCCTGAAAAGTAATTCTAAGCGTTTTTACCAGTAACTTGTATTTCCTTCCATAGGAATCCATTGTGTGGTTTTCACCAGAAAAGTTTCCAAGTGTCCATTTTTTAGACTTACAAATATTCCTCTAAAATCAGCTGAACTACGAATTCCGATTTACTCACCTGTTATCAGGAGAGAACCCAGAGCTGCATCTTTTAGCCTAGCACTGACCCTGAAAAGTATTTCTAAGCGTACTTACCAGTAACTTGTATTATCTTCCATAGGAATCCATTGTGTGGTTTTCACCAGAAAAGTTTCTAAGTGTCCATTTTTGAAACATACAAATATTCCTCTAAAATCAGCCGAAATGCGAATTCCGATATACTCACCTGTTATCAGGAGAGAACCCAGGGCTGCATCTTTTAGCCCAGCACTGACCCTGAAAAGTAATTCTAAGCGTACTTACCAGTAACCTGTATTTCCTTCCATAGGAATCCATTGTGTGGTTTTCACCAGAAAAGTTTCTAAGTGTCCATTTTTGAAACGTACAAATATTCCTCTAAAATCAGCCGAACTACGAATTCCGATTTACTCACCTGTTATCAGGAGAGAACCCAGTGCTGCATCTTTTAGAGCAGCACTGACCCTGAAAAGTAATTCTAAGCGTATTTACCAGTAACTTGTATTTCCTTCCATAGGAATCCATTGTGTGGGTTTCACCAGAAAAGTTTCCAAGTGTCCATTTTTGAAACGTACAACTATTCCTCTAAAATCAGCCGAACTATGAATTTTGATTTACTCACCTGTTATCAGGAATGAACTCAAGGCTGCATCTTTTAGCCCAGCACTGACCCTGAAAAGTAATCCTAATCGTACTTACCAGTAACTTGTATTTCCTTCCATAGGAATCCATTGTGTGGTTTTCACCAGAAAAGTTTCCAAGTGTCCATTTTTTAGACTTACAAATATTCCTCTAAAATCAGTTGAATTACGAATTACGATTTACTCACCTGTTATCAGGAGAGAACCCAGTGCTGCATCTTTTAGAGCAGCACTGACCCTGAAAAGTAATTCTAAGTGTATTTACCAGTAACTTGTATTTCCTTCCATAGGAATCCATTGTTTGGTTTTCACCAGAAAAGTTTCCAAGTGTCCATTTTTGAAGCGTACTAATATTCCTCTAAAATCAGCCGAAATACAAATTCCTGTGTACTCACCTGTTATCAGGAGAGAACCCAGGGCTGCATCTTTTAGCCCAGCACTGACCCTGAAAAGTAATTCTAAGCGTACTTACCAGTAACTTGTATTTCCTTCCATAGGAATCCATTGTGTGGTTTTCACCAGAAAAGTTTCTAAGTGTCTACTTTTTTAAATGTACAAATATTCCTCTAAAATCAGCCAAACTACGAATTCCGATTTACTCACCTGTTATCAGGAGAGAACCCAGTGCTGCATCTTTTAGAGCAGCACTGACCCTGAAGAGTAATTCTAAGCGTATTTACCAGTAACTTGTATTTCCTTCCATAGGAATCCATTGTGTGGTTTTCACCAGAAAAGTTTCCAAATGTCCATTTTTTAGACTTACAAATATTCCTCTAAAATCAGTTGAACTACGAATTCCGATTTACTCACCTGATATCAGGAGAAAACCCAGTGCTTCATCTTTTAGACCAGCACTGACCATGAAAAGTAATTCTAAGCATACTTACCATTATCTTGTACTTCCTTCCATAGGAATCCATTGTGTGGTTTTCACCAGAAAAGTTTCTAAGTGTCCATTTTTGAAACGTACAAATATTCCTCTAAAATCAGCCGAACTACGAATTCCGATTTACTCACCTGTTATCAGGAGAGAACCCAGTGCTGCATCTTTTAGAGCAGCACTGACCCTGAAAAGTAATTCTAAGCGTTTTTACCAGTAACTTGTATTTCCTTCCATAGGAATCCATTGTGTGGTTTTCACCAGAAAAGTTTCCAAGTGTCCATTTTTGAAGCGTACAAATATTCCTCTAAAATCACCCGAACTGCGAATTCTGATTTACTCACCTGTTATCAGGAGAAATTCCAGTGCTGCATCTTTTAGACCAGCACTGACAATGAAAAGTAATTCTAAGCATACTTACCAGTAACTTGTACTTCCTTCCATAGGAATCCATTGTGTGGTTTTCACCAGAAAAGTTTCTAAGTGTCCATTTTTGAAACGTACAAATATTCCTCTAAAATCAGCCGAACTACGAATTCCGATTTACTCACCTGTTATCAGGAGAGAACCCAGTGCTGCATCTTTTAGAGCAGCACTGACCCTGAAAAGTAATTCTCAGCGTACTTACCAGTAACTTGTAATTCCTTCCTTAGGAATCCATTGTGTGGTTTTCACCAGAAAAGTTTCCAAGTGTCCATTTATGAAACGTACAAATATTCCTCTAAAATCAGCCGAACTACGAATTCCGATTTACTCACCTGTTATCAGGAGAGAACCCAGTGCTGCATCTTTTAGAGCAGCACTGACCCTGAAAAGTAATTCTAAGCGTTTTTACCAGTAACTTGTATTTCCTTCCATAGGAATCCATTGTGTGGTTTTCACCAGAAAAGTTTCCAAGTGTCCATTTTTTAGACTTACAAATATTCCTCTAAAATCAGCTGAACTACGAATTCCGATTTACTCACCTGTTATCAGGAGAGAACCCAGAGCTGCATCTTTTAGCCTAGCACTGACCCTGAAAAGTATTTCTAAGCGTACTTACCAGTAACTTGTATTATCTTCCATAGGAATCCATTGTGTGGTTTTCACCAGAAAAGTTTCTAAGTGTCCATTTTTGAAACATACAAATATTCCTCTAAAATCAGCCGAAATGCGAATTCCGATATACTCACCTGTTATCAGGAGAGAACCCAGGGCTGCATCTTTTAGCCCAGCACTGACCCTGAAAAGTAATTCTAAGCGTACTTACCAGTAACCTGTATTTCCTTCCATAGGAATCCATTGTGTGGTTTTCACCAGAAAAGTTTCTAAGTGTCCATTTTTGAAACGTACAAATATTCCTCTAAAATCAGCCGAACTACGAATTCCGATTTACTCACCTGTTATCAGGAGAGAACCCAGTGCTGCATCTTTTAGAGCAGCACTGACCCTGAAAAGTAATTCTCAGCGTATTTACCAGTAACTTGTATTTCCTTCCATAGGAATCCATTGTGTGGGTTTCACCAGAAAAGTTTCCAAGTGTCCATTTTTGAAACGTACAACTATTCCTCTAAAATCAGCCAAACTATGAATTTTGATTTACTCACCTGTTATCAGGAATGAACTCAAGGCTGCATCTTTTAGCCCAGCACTGACCCTGAAAAGTAATCCTAATCGTACTTACCAGTAACTTGTATTTCCTTCCATAGGAATCCATTGTGTGGTTTTCACCAGAAAAGTTTCCAAGTGTCCATTTTTTAGACTTACAAATATTCCTCTAAAATCAGTTGAATTACGAATTACGATTTACTCACCTGTTATCAGGAGAGAACCCAGTGCTGCATCTTTTAGAGCAGCACTGACCCTGAAAAGTAATTCTAAGTGTATTTACCAGTAACTTGTATTTCCTTCCATAGGAATCCATTGTTTGGTTTTCACCAGAAAAGTTTCCAAGTGTCCATTTTTGAAGCGTACTAATATTCCTCTAAAATCAGCCGAAATACAAATTCCTGTGTACTCACCTGTTATCAGGAGAGAACCCAGGGCTGCATCTTTTAGCCCAGCACTGACCCTGAAAAGTAATTCTAAGCGTACTTACCAGTAACTTGTATTTCCTTCCATAGGAATCCATTGTGTGGTTTTCACCAGAAAAGTTTCTAAGTGTCTACTTTTTTAAATGTACAAATATTCCTCTAAAATCAGCCAAACTACGAATTCCGATTTACTCACCTGTTATCAGGAGAGAACCCAGTGCTGCATCTTTTAGAGCAGCACTGACCCTGAAGAGTAATTCTAAGCGTATTTACCAGTAACTTGTATTTCCTTCCATAGGAATCCATTGTGTGGTTTTCACCAGAAAAGTTTCCAAATGTCCATTTTTTAGACTTACAAATATTCCTCTAAAATCAGTTGAACTACGAATTCCGATTTACTCACCTGATATCAGGAGAAAACCCAGTGCTTCATCTTTTAGACCAGCACTGACCATGAAAAGTAATTCTAAGCATACTTACCATTATCTTGTACTTCCTTCCATAGGAATCCATTGTGTGGTTTTCACCAGAAAAGTTTCTAAGTGTCCATTTTTGAAACGTACAAATATTCCTCTAAAATCAGCCGAACTACGAATTCCGATTTACTCACCTGTTATCAGGAGAGAACCCAGTGCTGCATCTTTTAGAGCAGCACTGACTCTGAAAAGTAATTCTCAGCGTACTTACCAGTAACTTGTATTTCCTTCCTTAGGAATCCATTGTGTGGTTTTCACCAGAAAAGTTTCCAAGTGTCCATTTATGAAACGTACAAATATTCCTCTAAAATCAGCCGAACTACGAATTCCGATTTACTCACCTGTTATCAGGAGAGAACCCAGTGCTGCATCTTTTAGAGCAGCACTGACCCTGAAAAGTAATTCTAAGCGTTTTTACCAGTAACTTGTATTTCCTTCCATAGGAATCCATTGTGTGGTTTTCACCAGAAAAGTTTCCAAGTGTCCATTTTTTAGACTTACAAATATTCCTCTCAAATCAGCTGAACTATGAATTCCGATTTACTCACCTGTTATCAGGAGAGAACCCAGAGCTGCATCTTTTAGCCTAGCACTGACCCTGAAAAGTAATTCTAAGCGTACTTACCAGTAACCTGTATTTCCTTCCATAGGAATCCATTGTGTGGTTTTCACCAGAAAAGTTTCTAAGTGTCCATTTTTGAAACGTACAAATATTCCTCTAAAATCAGCCGAACTACGAATTCCGATTTACTCACCTGTTATCAGGAGAGAACCCAGTGCTGCATCTTTTAGAGCAGCACTGACCCTGAAAAGTAATTCTAAGCGTATTTACCAGTAACTTGTATTTCCTTCCATAGGAATCCATTGTGTGGGTTTCACCAGAAAAGTTTCCAAGTGTCCATTTTTGAAACGTACAACTATTCCTCTAAAATCAGCCGAACTATGAATTTTGATTTACTCACCTGTTATCAGGAATGAACTCAAGGCTGCATCTTTTAGCCCAGCACTGACCCTGAAAAGTAATCCTAATCGTACTTACCAGTAACTTGTATTTCCTTCCATAGGAATCCATTGTGTGGTTTTCACCAGAAAAGTTTCCAAGTGTCCATTTTTTAGACTTACAAATATTCCTCTAAAATCAGTTGAATTACGAATTACGATTTACTCACCTGTTATCAGGAGAGAACCCAGTGCTGCATCTTTTAGAGCAGCACTGACCCTGAAAAGTAATTCTAAGTGTATTTACCAGTAACTTGTATTTCCTTCCATAGGAATCCATTGTGTGGTTTTCACCAGAAAAGTTTCCAAGTGTCCATTTTTGAAGCGTACAAATATTCCTCTAAAATCACCTGATCTGCGAATTCTGATTTACTCACCTGTTATCAGGAGAAAACCCAGTGCTGCATCTTTTAGGCCAGCACTGACCATGAAAAGTAATTCTAAGCGTACTTACCAGTAACTTGTACTTCCTTCTATAGGAATCCATTGTGTGGTTTTCACCAGAAAAGTTTCTAAGTGTCCATTTTTGAAACATACAAATATTCCTCTAAAATCAGCCGAAATACAAATTCCTGTGTACTCACCTGTTATCAGGAGAGAACCCAGGGCTGCATCTTTTAGCCCAGCACTGACCCTGAAAAGTAATTCTAAACGTACTTACCAGTAACTTGTATTTCCTTCCATAGGAATCCATTGTGTGGTTTTCACCAGAAAAGTTTCTAAGTGTCTACTTTTTTAAATGTACAAATATTCCTCTAAAATCAGCCAAACTACGAATTCCGATTTACTCACCTGTTATCAGGAGAGAACCCAGTGCTACATCTTTTAGAGCAGCACTGACCCTGAAAAGTAATTCTAAGCGTATTTACCAGTAACTTGTATTTCCTTCCATAGGAATCCATTGTGTGGTTTTCACCAGAAAAGTTTCCAAATGTCCATTTTTTAGACTTACAAATATTCCTCTAAAATCAGTTGAACTACGAATTCCGATTTACTCACCTGATATCAGGAGAAAACCCAGTGCTTCATCTTTTAGACCAGCACTGACCATGAAAAGTAATTCTAAGCATACTTACCATTATCTTGTACTTCCTTCCATAGGAATCCATTGTGTGGTTTTCACCAGAATAGTTTCTAAGTGTCCATTTTTGAAACGTACAAATATTCCTCTAAAATCAGCCGAAATACGACTTCCGATTTACTCACCTGTTATCAGGAGAGAACCCAGGGCTGCATCTTTTAGCCCAGCACTGACCCTGAAAAGTAATTCTAAGCGTACTTACCAGTAACTTGTATTTCCTTCCATAGGAATACATTGTGTGGGTTTCACCAGAAAAGTTTCCAAGTGTCCATTTTGAAATGTACAACTATTCCTCTAAAATCAGATGAACTATGAATTTTGATTTACTCACCTGTTATCAGGAATGAACTCAAGGCTGCATCTTTTAGCCCAGCACTGACCTTGAAAAGTAATCCTAATCGTACTTACCAGTAACTTGTATTTCCTTCCATAGGAATCCATTGTGTTGTTTTCACCAGAAAAGTTTCTAAGTGTCCATTTTTGAAACGTACAAATATTCCTCTAAGATCAGCCGAACTACGAATTCCAATTTACTCACCTGTTATCAGGAGAGAACCCAGTGCTGCATCTTTTAGAGCAGCACTGACCCTGAAAAGTAATTCTAAGCGTACTTACCAGTAACTTGTATTTCCTTCCATAGGAATCCATTGTGTGGTTTTCACCAGAAAAGTTTCTAAGTGTCCATTTTTGAAACGTACAAATATTCCTCTAAAATCAGCTGAACTACGAATTCTGATTTACTCACCTGTTATCAGGAGAGAACCCAGTGCTGCATCTTTTAGAGCAGCACTGACCCTGGAAAGTAATTCTAAGCGTATTTACCAGTAACTTGTATTTCCTTCCATAGGAATCCATTGTGTGGTTTTCACCAGAAAAGTTTCTAAGTGTCCATTTTTGAAGCGTACAAATATTCCTCTAAAATCAGCCGAAATACGAATTCTGATTTACTCACCTGTTATCAGGAGAAGACCCAGTGCTGCATCTTTTAGACCAGCACTGACTATGAAAAGTAATTTTAAGCGTACTTACCAGTAACTTGTACTTCCTTCCATAGGAATCCATTGTGTGATTTTCACCAGTAAAGTTTCTAAGTGTCCATTTTTGAAACGTACAAATATTCCTCTAAAATCAGCCGAACTACGAATTCCAATTTACTCACCTGTTGTCAGGAGAGAACCCAGTGCTGCATCTTTTAGAGCAGCACTGACCCTGAAAAGTAATTCTAAGCGTACTTACCAGTAACTTGTATTTCCTTCCTTAGGAATCCATTTTGTGGTTTTCACCAGAAAAGTTTCCAAGTGTCCATTTATGAAACGTACAAATATTCCTCTAAAATCAGCCGAACTACGAATTCCGATTTACTTACCTGTTATCAGGAGAGAACCCAGTGCTGCATCTTTTAGAGCAGCACTGACCCGGAAAAGTAATTCTAAGCGTATTTACCAGTAAGTTGTATTTCCTTCCATAGGAATCTATTGTGTGGTTTTCACCAGAAAAGTTTCCAAGTGTCCATTTTTGAAGTGTACAAATATTCCTCTAAAATCAGCCGAAATACAAATTCCTGTTTACTCACCTGTTATCAGGAGAGAACCCAGTGCTGCATCTTTTAGACCAGCACTGACTATGAAAAGTAATTCTAAGCGTACTTACCAGTAACTTGTACTTCCTTCCATAGGAATCCATTGTGTGATTTTCACCAGAAAAGTTTCTAAGTGTGCATTTTTGAAATGTACAAATATTCCTCTAAAATCAGCCGAACTACGAATTCCAATTTACTCACCTGTTGTCAGGAGAGAACCCAGTGCTGCATCTTTTAGAGCAGCACTGACCCTGAAAAGTAATTCTAAGCGTACTTACCAGTAACTTGTATTTCCTTCCTTAGGAATCCATTGTGTGGTTTTCACCAGAAAAGTTTCCAAGTGTCCATTTATGAAACGTACAAATATTCCTCTAAAATCAGCCAAACTACGAATTCCGATTTACTTACCTGTTATCAGGAGAGAACCCAGTGCTGCATCTTTTAGAGCAGCACTGACCCTGAAAAGTAATTCTAAGCGTATTTACCAGTAACTTGTATTTCCTTCCATAGGAATCTATTGTGTGGTTTTCACCAGAAAAGTTTCCAAGTGTCCATTTTTTAGACTTACAAATATTCCTCTAAAATCAGTTGAACTACGAATTCCGATTTACTCACCTGTTATCAGAAGAGAACCCAGTGCTGCATCTTTTAGAGCAGCACTGACCCTGAAAAGTAATTCTACGTGTATTTACCAGTAACTTGTATTTCCTTCCAAAGGAATCCATTGTGTGGTTTTCACCAGAAAAGTTTCCAAGTGTCCATTTTTGAAGTGTACAAATATTCCTCTAAAATCAGCCGAAATACAAATTCCGATTTACTCACCTGCTATCAGGAGAGAACCCAGTGCTGCATCTTTTAGAGCACCACTGACCCTGAAAAGTAATTCTAATCGTATTTACCAGTAACTTGTATTTCCTTCCATACCAATCCATTGTGTGGTTTTCACCAGAAAAGTTTCCAAATGTCCATTTTTTAGACTTACAAATATTCCTCTAAAATCAGTTGAACTACGAATTCCGATTTACTCACCTGATATCAGGAGAAAACCCAGTGCTGCATCTTTTAGACCAGCACTGACTACGAAAAGTAATTCTAAGCGTACTTACCAGTAACTTGTACTTCCTTCCATAGGAATCCATTGTGTGATTTTCACCAGAAAAGTTTCTAAGTGTCCATTTTTGAAACTTACAAATATTCCTCTAAAATCAGCCGAAATACGAATTCCGATTTACTCACCTGTTAGCAGGAGAGAGCCCAGGGCTGCATCTTTTAGCCCAGCACTGACCCTGAAAAGTAATTCAAAGCGTACTTACCAGTAACTTGTATTTCCTTCCATAGGAATCCATTGTGTGGTTTTCACCAGAAAAGTTTCTAAGTGTCCATTTTTGAAACGTACAAATATTCCTCTAAAATCAGCCGAACTACGAATTCTGATTTACTCACCTGTTATCAGGAGAGAACCCAGTGCTGCATCTTTTAGAGCAGCACTGACCCTGGAAAGTAATTCTAAGCGTATTTACCAGTAACTTGTATTTCCTTCCATAGGAATCCATTGTGTGGTTTTCACCAGAAAAGTTTCTAAGTGTCCATTTTTGAAGCGTACAAATATTCCTCTAAAATCAGCCGAAATACGAATTCTGATTTACTCACCTGTTATCAGGAGAAGACCCAGTGCTGCATCTTTTAGACCAGCACTGACTATGAAAAGTAATTCTAAGCGTACTTACCAGTAACTTGTACTTCCTTCCATAGGAATCCATTGTGTGATTTTCACCAGTAAAGTTTCTAAGTGTCCATTTTTGAAACGTACAAATATTCCTCTAAAATCAGCCGAACTACGAATTCCAATTTACTCACCTGTTGTCAGGAGAGAACCCAGTGCTGCATCTTTTAGAGCAGCACTGACCCTGAAAAGTAATTCTAAGCGTACTTACCAGTAACTTGTATTTCCTTCCTTAGGAATCCATTGTGTGGTTTTCACCAGAAAAGTTTCCAAGTGTCCATTTATGAAACGTACAAATATTCCTCTAAAATCAGCCGAACTACGAATTCCGATTTACTTACCTGTTATCAGGAGAGAACCCAGTGCTGCATCTTTTAGACCAGCACTGACTATGAAAAGTGATTCTAAGCGTACTTACCAGTAACTTGTACTTCCTTCCATAGGAATCCATTGTGTGATTTTCACTAGAAAAGTTTCTAAGTGTCCATTTTTGAAGTGTACAAATATTCCTCTAAAATCAGCCGAAATACAAATTCCTGTTTACTCACCTGTTATCAGGAGAGAACCCAGTGCTGCATCTTTTAGACCAGCACTGACTATGAAAAGTAATTCTAAGCGTACTTACCAGTAACTTGTACTTCCTTCCATAGGAATCCATTGTGTGATTTTCACCAGAAAAGTTTCTAAGTGTCCATTTTTGAAATGTACAAATATTCCTCTAAAATCAGCCGAACTACGAATTCCAATTTACTCACCTGTTGTCAGGAGAGAACCCAGTGCTGCATCTTTTAGAGCAGCACTGACCCTGAAAAGTAATTCTAAGCATACTTACCAGTAACTTGTATTTCCTTCCTTAGGAATCCATTGTGTGGTTTTCACCAGAAAAGTTTCCAAGTGTCCATTTATGAAACGTACAAATATTCCTCTAAAATCAGCCAAACTACGAATTCCGATTTACTTACCTGTTATCAGGAGAGAACCCAGTGCTGCATCTTTTAGAGCAGCACTGACCCTGAAAAGTAATTCTAAGCGTATTTACCAGTAACTTGTATTTCCTTCCATAGGAATCTATTGTGTGGTTTTCACCAGAAAAGTTTCCAAGTGTCCATTTTTTAGACTTACAAATATTCCTCTCAAATCAGTTGAACTACGAATTCCGATTTACTCACCTGTTATCAGAAGAGAACCCAGTGCTGCATCTTTTAGAGCAGCACTGACCCTGAAAAGTAATTCTAAGTGTATTTACCAGTAACTTGTATTTCCTTCCAAAGGAATCCATTGTGTGGTTTTCACCAGAAAAGTTTCCAAGTGTCCATTTTTGAAGTGTACAAATATTCCTCTAAAATCAGCCGAAATACAAATTCCGATTTACTCACCTGCTATCAGGAGAGAACCCAGTGCTGCATCTTTTAGAGCACCACTGACCCTGAAAAGTAATTCTAATCGTATTTACCAGTAACTTGTATTTCCTTCCATACCAATCCATTGTGTGGTTTTCACCAGAAAAGTTTCCAAATGTCCATTTTTTAGACTTACAAATATTCCTCTAAAATCAGTTGAACTACGAATTCCGATTTACTCACCTGATATCAGGAGAAAACCCAGTGCTGCATCTTTTAGACCAGCACTGACTATGAAAAGTAATTCTAAGCGTACTTACCAGTAACTTGTACTTCCTTCCATAGGAATCCATTGTGTGATTTTCACCAGAAAAGTTTCTAAGTGTCCATTTTTGAAACTTACAAATATTCCTCTAAAATCAGCCGAAATACGAATTCCGATTTACTCACCTGTTAGCAGGAGAGAGCCCAGGGCTGCATCTTTTAGCCCAGCACTGACCCTGAAAAGTAATTCAAAGCGTACTTACCAGTAACTTGTATTTCCTTCCATAGGAATCCATTGTGTGGTTTTCACCAGAAAAGTTTCTAAGTGTCCATTTTTGAAACGTACAAATATTCCTCTAAAATCAGCCGAACTACTAATTCTGATTTACTCACCTGTTATCAGGAGAGAACCCAGTGCTGCATCTTTTAGAGCAGCACTGACCCTGGAAAGTAATTCTAAGCGTATTTACCAGTAACTTGTATTTCCTTCCATAGGAATCCATTGTGTGGTTTTCACCAGAAAAGTTTCTAAGTGTCCATTTTTGAAGCGTACAAATATTCCTCTAAAATCAGCCGAAATACGAATTCTGATTTACTCACCTGTTATCAGGAGAAGACCCAGTGCTGCATCTTTTAGACCAGCACTGACTATGAAAAGTAATTCTAAGCGTACTTACCAGTAACTTGTACTTCCTTCCATAGGAATCCATTGTGTGATTTTCACCAGTAAAGTTTCTAAGTGTCCATTTTTGAAACGTACAAATATTCCTCTAAAATCAGCCGAACTACGAATTCCAATTTACTCACCTGTTGTCAGGAGAGAACCCAGTGCTGCATCTTTTAGAGCAGCACTGACCCTGAAAAGTAATTCTAAGCGTACTTACCAGTAACTTGTATTTCCTTCCTTAGGAATCCATTGTGTGGTTTTCACCAGAAAAGTTTCCAAGTGTCCATTTATGAAACGTACAAATATTCCTCTAAAATCAGCCGAACTACGAATTCCGATTTACTTACCTGTTATCAGGAGAGAACCCAGTGCTGCATCTTTTAGACCAGCACTGACTATGAAAAGTGATTCTAAGCGTACTTACCAGTAACTTGTACTTCCTTCCATAGGAATCCATTGTGTGATTTTCACCAGTAAAGTTTCTAAGTGTCCATTTTTGAAACGTACAAATATTCCTCTAAAATCAGCCGAACTACGAATTCCAATTTACTCACCTGTTGTCAGGAGAGAACCCAGTGCTGCATCTTTTAGAGCAGCACTGACCCTGAAAAGTAATTCTAAGCGTACTTACCAGTAACTTGTATTTCCTTCCTTAGGAATCCATTGTGTGGTTTTCACCAGAAAAGTTTCCAAGTGTCCATTCATGAAACGTACAAATATTCCTCTAAAATCAGCCGAACTACGAATTCCGATTTACTTACCTGTTATCAGGAGAGAACCCAGTGCTGCATCTTTTAGAGCAGCACTGACCCGGAAAAGTAATTCTAAGCGTATTTACCAGTAAGTTGTATTTCCTTCCATAGGAATCTATTGTGTGGTTTTCACCAGAAAAGTTTCCAAGTGTCCATTTTTGAAGTGTACAAATATTCCTCTAAAATCAGATGAAATACAAATTCCTGTTTACTCACCTGTTATCAGGAGAGAACCCAGTGCTGCATCTTTTAGACCAGCACTGACTATGAAAAGTAATTCTAAGCGTACTTACCAGTAACTTGTACTTCCTTCCATAGGAATCCATTGTGTGATTTTCACCAGAAAAGTTTCTAAGTGTCCATTTTTGAAATGTACAAATATTCCTCTAAAATCAGCCGAACTACGAATTCCAATTTACTCACCTGTTGTCAGGAGAGAACCCAGTGCTGCATCTTTTAGAGCAGCACTGACCCTGAAAAGTAATTCTAAGCGTACTTACCAGTAACTTGTATTTCCTTCCTTAGGAATCCATTGTGTGGGTTTCACCAGAAAAGTTTCCAAGTGTCCATTTTTGAAACGTACAAGTATTCCTCTAAAATCAGCCGAAATACGACTTCCGATTTACTCACCTGTTATCAGGAGAGAACCCAGGGCTGCATCTTTTAGCCAAGCACTGACCCTGAAAAGTAATTCTAAGCGTACTTACCAGTAACTTGTATTTACTTCCATAGGAATCCATTGTGTGGTATTCACCAGAAAAGTTTCCAAGTGTCCATTTTTGAAGCGTACAAATATTCCTCTAAAATCAGCCGAACTACGACTTCTGATTTACTCACCTGTTATCAGGAGAAAACCCAGTGCTGCATCTTTTAGACCAGCACTGACTATGAAAAGTAATTCTAAGCGTACTTACCAGTAACTTGTACTTCCTTCCATAGGAATCCATTGTGTGATTTTCACCAGAAAAGTTTCTAAGTGTCCATTTTTGAAACGTACAAATATTCCTCTAAAATCAGCCGAAATACGAATTCCGATTTACTCACCTGTTATCAGGAGAGAACCCAGGGCTGCATCTTTTAGCCCAGCACTGACCCTGAAAAGTAATTCTAAGCGTACTTACCAGTAACTTGTATTTCCTTCCATGGAATCCATTGTGTGATTTTCACCAGAAAAGTTTCTAAGTGTCCATTTTTGAAACGTAGAAATATTCCTCTAAAATCAGCCGAAATACGAATTCCGATGTACTCACCTGTTATCAGGAGAGAACCCAGGGCTGCATCTTTTAGCCCAGCACTGACCCTGAAAAGTAATTCTAAGCGTACTTACCAGTAACTTGTATTTCCTTCCATAGGAATCCATTGTGTGGGTTTCACCAGAAAAGTTTCCAAATGTCCATTTTTGAAGCGTACAAATATTCCTCTAAAATCACCCGAACTGCGAATTCTGATTTACTCACCTGTTATCAGGAGAAAACCCAGTGCTGCAACTTTTAGACCAGCACTGACCATGAAAAATAATTCTAAGCGTACTTACCAGTAACTAGTACTTCGTTCCATAGGAATCCATTGTGTGATTTTCACCAGAAAAGTTTCTAAGTGTCCATTTTTGAAATGTACAAATATTCCTCTAACCGCTTCCGAACTAAGAATTCCGATTTACTCACCTGTTATCAGGAGAGAACCCAGTGCTGCATCTTTTAGAGCAGCACTGACCCTGAAAAGTAATTCTAAGCGTACTTACCAGTAACTTGTATTTCCTTCCTTAGGAATCCATTGTGTGGTTTTCACCAGAAAAGTTTCCAAGTGTCCAATTATGAAACGTACAAACATTCCTCTAAAATCAGCCGAACTACGAATTCCGATTTACTCACCTGTCATCAGGAGAGAACCCAGTGCTGCATCTTTTAGAGCAGCACTGACCCTGAAAAGTAATTCTAAGTGTAGTACCAGTAACTTGTATTTCCTTGCATAGGAATCCATTGTGTGGTTTTCACCAGAAAAGTTTCCAAGTGTCCATTTTTTAGACTTACAAATATTCCTCTAAAATCAGCCGAACTACGAATTCCGATTTACTCACCTGTTATCAGGAGAGAACCCAGTGCTGCATCTTTTAGAGCAGCACTGACCCTGAAAAGTAATTCTAAGCATATTTACCAGTAACTTGTATTTCCTTCCATAGGAATCCATTGTGTGGTTTTCACTAGAAAAGTTTCTAAGTGTCCATTTTTGAAACGTACAAATATTCCTCTAAAATCAGCCGAACCACAAATTCCAATTTACTCACCTGTTGTCAGGAGATAACCCAGTGCTGCATCTTTTAGAGCAGCACTGACCCTGAAAAGTAATTCTAAGCGTACTTACCAGTAACTTGTATTTCCTTCCTTAGGAATCCATTGTGTGGTTTTCACCAGAAAAGTTTCCAAGTGTCCATTTATGAAATGTACAAATATTCCTCTAAATTCAGCCGAACCATGAATTCTGATTTACTCACCTGTTATCAGGAATGAACTCAAGGCTGCATCTTTTAGCCCAGCACTGACCCTGAAAAGTAATTCTAAGCGTATTTACCAGTAACTAGTATTTCCTTCCATAGGAATCCATTGTGTGGTTTTCACCAGAAAAGTTTCCAAGTTCCATTTTTTAGACTTACAAATATTCCTCTAAAATCAGTTGAACTACGAATTCCGATTTACTCTCCTGTTTTCAGGAGAGAACCCAGGGCTGCATCTTTTAGCCCAGCACTGACCCTGAAAAGTAATTCTAAGCGTACTTACCAGTAACTTGTATTTCCTTCCATAGGAATCCATTGTGTGGTTTTCACCAGAAAAGTTTCTAAGTGTCCATTTTTGAAACGTACAAAAATTCCTCTAAAATCAGCCGAACTACGAATTCCGATTTACTCACCTGTTATCAGGAGAGAACCCAGTGCTGCATCTTTTAGAGCAGCACTGACCCTGAAAAGTAATTCTAAGCGTATTTACCAGTAACTTGTATTTCCTTCCATAGGAATCCATTGTGTGGGTTTCACCAGAAAAGTTTCCAAGTGTCCATTTTTGAAACGTAGAACTATTCCTCTAAAATCAGCCGAACTATGAATTTTGATTTACTCACCTGTTATCAGGAATGAACTCAAGGCTGCATCTTTTAGCCCAGCACTGATCCTGAAAAGTAATCCTAATCGTACTTACCAGTAACTTGTATTTCCTTCCATAGGAATACATTGTGTGGTTTTCACCAGAAAAGTTTCTAAGTGTCCATTTTTGAAACGTACAAATATTCCTCTAAAATCAGCCGAACTACGAATTCCGATTTACTCACCTGTTATCAGGAGAGAACCCAGTGCTGCATCTTTTAGAGCAGCAATGACCCTGAAAAGTAATTCTAAGAGTATTTACCAGTAACTTGTATTTCCTTCCATAGGAATCCATTGTGTGGGTTTCACCAGAAAAGTTTCCAAGTGTCCATTTTTGAAACGTAGAACTATTCCTCTAAAATCAGCCGAACTATGAATTTTGATTTACTCACCTGTTATCAGGAATGAACTCAAGGCTGCATCTTTTAGCCCAGCACTGACCCTGAAAAGTAATTCTAAGCGTATTTACCAGTAACTTGTATTTCCTTCCATAGGAATCCATTGTGTGGTTTTCACCAGAAAAGTTTCCAAATGTCCATTTTTTAAACTTACAAATATTCCTCTAAAATCAGTTGAACTACGAATTCCGATTTACTCACCTGATATCAGGAGAAAACCCAGTGCTGCATCTTTTAGACCAGCACTGACCATGAAAAGTAATTCTAAGCATACTTACCAGTAACTTGTACTTCCTTCCATAGGAATCCATTGTGTGGTTTTCACCAGAATAGTTTCTAAGTGTCCATTTTTGAAACGTACAAATATTCCTCTAAAATCAGCCGAAATACGACTTCCGATTTACTCACCTGTTATCAGGAGAGAACCCAGGGCTGCATCTTATAGCCCAGCACTGACCCAGAAAAGTAATTCTAAGCGTACTTACCAGTAACTTGTATTTACTTCCATAGGAATCCATTGTGTGGTTTTCACCGGAAAAGTTTCTAAGTGTCCATTTTTTAAATGTACAAATATTCCTCTACAATCAGCCGAACTACGAATTCTGATTTACTCACCTGTTATCAGGAGAGAACCCAGTGCTGCATCTTTTAGAGAAGCAATGACCCTGAAAAGTAATTCTAAGCGTATTTACCAGTAACTTGTATTTCCTTCCATAGCAATCCATTGTGTGGGTTTCACCAGAAAAGTTTCCAAGTGTCCATTTTTGAAACGTAGAACTATTCCTCTAAAATCAGCCGAACTATGAATTTTGATTTACTCACCTGTTATCAGGAATGAACTCAAGGCTGCATCTTTTAGCCCAGCACTGATCCTGAAAAGTAATCCTAATCGTACTTACCAGTAACTTGTATTTCCTTCCATAGGAATACATTGTGTGGTTTTCACCAGAAAAGTTTCTAAGTGTCCATTTTTGAAACGTACAAATATTCCTCTAAAATCAGCCGAACTACGAATTCCGATTTACTCACCTGTTATCAGGAGAGAACCCAGTGCTGCATCTTTTAGAGCAGCAATGACCCTGAAAAGTAATTCTAAGAGTATTTACCAGTAACTTGTATTTCCTTCCATAGGAATCCATTGTGTGGGTTTCACCAGAAAAGTTTCCAAGTGTCCATTTTTGAAACGTAGAACTATTCCTCTAAAATCAGCCGAACTATGAATTTTGATTTACTCACCTGTTATCAGGAATGAACTCAAGGCTGCATCTTTTAGCCCAGCACTGACCCTGAAAAGTAATTCTAAGCGTATTTACCAGTAACTTGTATTTCCTTCCATAGGAATCCATTGTGTGGTTTTCACCAGAAAAGTTTCCAAATGTCCATTTTTTAAACTTACAAATATTCCTCTAAAATCAGTTGAACTACGAATTCCGATTTACTCACCTGATATCAGGAGAAAACCCAGTGCTGCATCTTTTAGACCAGCACTGACCATGAAAAGTAATTCTAAGCATACTTACCAGTAACTTGTACTTCCTTCCATAGGAATCCATTGTGTGGTTTTCACCAGAATAGTTTCTAAGTGTCCATTTTTGAAACGTACAAATATTCCTCTAAAATCAGCCGAAATACGACTTCCGATTTACTCACCTGTTATCAGGAGAGAACCCAGGGCTGCATCTTATAGCCCAGCACTGACCCAGAAAAGTAATTCTAAGCGTACTTACCAGTAACTTGTATTTACTTCCATAGGAATCCATTGTGTGGTTTTCACCGGAAAAGTTTCTAAGTGTCCATTTTTTAAATGTACAAATATTCCTCTACAATCAGCCGAACTACGAATTCTGATTTACTCACCTGTTATCAGGAGAGAACCCAGTGCTGCATCTTTTAGAGAAGCAATGACCCTGAAAAGTAATTCTAAGCGTATTTACCAGTAACTTGTATTTCCTTCCATAGGAATCCATTGTGTGGGTTTCACCAGAAAAGTTTCCAAGTGTCCATTTTTGAAACGTAGAACTATTCCTCTAAAATCAGCCGAACTATGAATTTTGATTTACTCACCTGTTATCAAGAATGAACTCAAGGCTGCATCTTTTAGCCCAGCACTGACCCTGAATAGTAATCCTAACCGTACTTACCAGTAACTTGTATTTCCTTCCGTAGGAATCCATTGTGTGGTTTTCACCAGAAAAGTTTCTAAGTGTCAATTTTTGAAACGTACAAATATTCCTCTAAAATCAGCCGAACTACGAATTCCAATTTACTCACCTATTGTCAGGAGAGAACCCAGTGCTGCATCTTTTAGAGCAGCACTGACCCTGAAAAGTAATTCTAAGCGTATTTACCAGTAACTTGTATTTCCTTCCATAGGAATCCATTGTGTGGGTTTCACCAGAAAAGTTTCCAAGTGTCCATTTTTGAAACGTAGAACTATTCCTCTAAAATCAGCCGAACTATGAATTTTGATTTACTCACCTGTTATCAGGAATGAACTCAAGGCTGCATCTTTTAGCCCAGCACTGATCCTGAAAAGTAATCCTAATCGTACTTACCAGTAACTTGTATTTCCTTCCATAGGAATACATTGTGTGGTTTTCACCAGAAAAGTTTCTAAGTGTCCATTTTTGAAACGTACAAATATTCCTCTAAAATCAGCCGAACTACGAATTCCGATTTACTCACCTGTTATCAGGAGAGAACCCAGTGCTGCATCTTTTAGAGCAGCAATGACCCTGAAAAGTAATTCTAAGAGTATTTACCAGTAACTTGTATTTCCTTCCATAGGAATCCATTGTGTGGGTTTCACCAGAAAAGTTTCCAAGTGTCCATTTTTGAAACGTAGAACTATTCCTCTAAAATCAGCCGAACTATGAATTTTGATTTACTCACCTGTTATCAGGAATGAACTCAAGGCTGCATCTTTTAGCCCAGCACTGACCCTGAAAAGTAATTCTAAGCGTATTTACCAGTAACTTGTATTTCCTTCCATAGGAATCCATTGTGTGGTTTTCACCAGAAAAGTTTCCAAATGTCCATTTTTTAAACTTACAAATATTCCTCTAAAATCAGTTGAACTACGAATTCCGATTTACTCACCTGATATCAGGAGAAAACCCAGTGCTGCATCTTTTAGACCAGCACTGACCATGAAAAGTAATTCTAAGCATACTTACCAGTAACTTGTACTTCCTTCCATAGGAATCCATTGTGTGGTTTTCACCAGAATAGTTTCTAAGTGTCCATTTTTGAAACGTACAAATATTCCTCTAAAATCAGCCGAAATACGACTTCTGATTTACTCACCTGTTATCAGGAGAGAACCCAGGGCTGCATCTTATAGCCCAGCACTGACCCAGAAAAGTAATTCTAAGCGTACTTACCAGTAACTTGTATTTACTTCCATAGGAATCCATTGTGTGGTTTTCACCGGAAAAGTTTCTAAGTGTCCATTTTTTAAATGTACAAATATTCCTCTACAATCAGCCGAACTACGAATTCTGATTTACTCACCTGTTATCAGGAGAGAACCCAGTGCTGCATCTTTTAGAGAAGCAATGACCCTGAAAAGTAATTCTAAGCGTATTTACCAGTAACTTGTATTTCCTTCCATAGGAATCCATTGTGTGGGTTTCACCAGAAAAGTTTCCAAGTGTCCATTTTTGAAACGTAGAACTATTCCTCTAAAATCAGCCGAACTATGAATTTTGATTTACTCACCTGTTATCAGGAATGAACTCAAGGCTGCATCTTTTAGCCCAGCACTGACCCTGAATAGTAATCCTAACCGTACTTACCAGTAACTTGTATTTCCTTCCGTAGGAATCCATTGTGTGGTTTTCACCAGAAAAGTTTCTAAGTGTCAATTTTTGAAACGTACAAATATACCTCTAAAATCAGCCGAACTACGAATTCCAATTTACTCACCTATTGTCAGGAGAGAACCCAGTGCTGCATCTTTTAGAGCAGCACTGACCCTGAAAAGTAATTCTAAGCGTACTTACCAGTAACTTGAATTTCCTTTCTTAGGAATCCATTGTGTGGTTTTCACCAGAAAAGTTTCCACGTGTCCATTTATGAAACTTACAAATATTCCTCTAAAATCAGCCGAACTACGAATTCCGATTTACTCACCTGTTATCAGGAGAGAACCCAGTGCTGCATCTTTTAGAGCAGCACTGACCCTGAAAAGTAATTCTAAGCGTATTTACCAGTAACTTGTATTTCCTTCCATAGGAATTCATTGTGTGGTTTTCACCAGAAAAGTTTCCAAGTTCCATTTTTTAGACTTACAAATATTCCTCTAAAATCAGTTGAACTACGAATTCCGATTTACTCACCTGTTATCAGGAGAGAACCCAGTGCTGCATCTTTTAGAGCAGCACTGACCCTGATAAGTAATTCTAAGTGTATTTACCAGTAACTTGTATTTCCTTCCATAGGAATCCATTGTGTGGTTTTCACCAGAAAAGTTTCCAAGTGTCCATTTTTGAAGCGTACAAATATTCCTCTAAAATCAGCCGAAATACGACTTCCGATTTACTCACCTGTTATCAGGAGAGAACCCAGTGCTGCATCTTTTAGGCCAGCACTGACCATGAAAAGTAATTCTAAGCGTACTTACCAGTAACTTGTACTTCCTTCCATAGGAATCCATTGTGTGGTTTTCACCAGAAAAGTTTCTAAGTGTCCATTTTTTAAATGTACAAATATTCCTCTAAAATCAGCCAAACTACGAATTCCGATTTACTCACCTGTTATCAGGAGAGAACCCAGTGCTGCATCTTTTAGAGCAGCACTGACCCTGAAAAGCAATTCTAAGCGTATTTACCAGTAACTTGTATTACCTTCCATAGGAATCCATTGTGTGGTTTTCACCAGAAAAGTTTCCAAATGTCCATTTTTTTAAACTTACAAATATTCCTCTAAAATCAGTTGAACTACGAATTCTGATTTACTCACCTGATATCAGGAGAAAACCCAGTGCTGCATCTTTTAGACCAGCACTGACCATGAAAAGTAATTCTAAGCATACTTACCAGTAACTTGTACTTCCTTCCATAGGAATCCATTGTGTGGTTTTCACCAGAATAGTTTCTAAGTGTCCATTTTTGAAACGTACAAATATTCCTCTAAAATCAGCCGAAATACGACTTCCGATTTACTCACCTGTTATCAGGAGAGAACCCAGGGCTGCATCTTTTAGCCCAGCACTGACCCTGAAAAGTAATTCTAAGCGTACTTACCAGTAACTTGTATTTCCTTCCATAGGAATCCATTGTGTGGTTTTCACCAGAAAAGTTTCCAAGTGTCCATTTTTGAAGCGTACAAATATTCCTCTAAAATCACCCGAACTGCGAATTCTGATTTACTCACCTGTTATCAGGAGAAAACCCAGTGCTGCATCTTTTAGGCCAGCACTGACCATGAAAAGTAATTCTAAGCGTACTTACCAGTAACTTGTACTTCCTTCCATACGAATCCATTGTGTGGTTTTCACCAGAAAAGTTTCTAAGCATCCATTTTGGAAACGTACAAATATTCCTCTAAAATCAGCCGAAATACAAACTCCTGTTTACTCACCTGTTATCAGGAGAGAACCCAGGGCTGCATCTTTTAGCCCAGCACTGACCCTGAAAAGTAATTCTAAGCGTACGTACCAGTAACTTGTATTTCCTTCCATAGGAATCCATTGTGTGGTTTTTACCAGAAAAGTTTCTAAGTGTCCATTTCTTAAATGTACAAATATTCCTCTAAAATCAGCCAAACTACGAATTCCGATTTACTCACCTGATATCAGGAGAAAACCCAGTGCTGCATCGTTTAGACCAGCACTGACCATGAAAAGTAATTCTAAGCATACTTACCAGTAACTTGTACTTCCTTCCATAGGAATCCATTGTGTGGTTTTCACCAGAATAGTTTCTAAGTGTCCATTTTTGAAACGTACAAATATTCCTCTAAAATCAGCCGAAATACGACTTCCGATTTACTCACCTGTTATCAGGAGAGAACCCAGTGCTGCATCTTTTAGAGCAGCACTGACCCTGAAAAGTAATTCTAAGCGTATTTACCTGTAACTTGTATTTCCTTCCATAGGAATCCATTGTGTGGTTTTCACCAGAAAAGTTTCCAAGTTCCATTTTTTAGACTTACAAATATTCCTCTAAAATCAGTTGAACTACGAATTCCGATTTACTCACCTGTTATCAGGAGAGAACCCAGTGCTGCATCTCTTAGAGCAGCACTGACCCTGATAAGTAATTCTAAGTGTATTTACCAGTAACTTGTATTTCCTTCCATAGGAATCCATTGTGTGGTTTTCATCAGAAAAGTTTCCAAGTGTCCATTTTTGAAGTGTACAAATATTCCTCTAAAATCACCCAAACTGCGAATTCTAATTTACTCACCTGGTATCAGGAGAAAACCCAGTGCTGCATCTTTTAGGCCAGCACTGACCATGAAAAGTAATTCTAAGCGTACTTACTAGTAACTTGTACTTCCTTCCATAGGAATCCATTGTGTGGTTTTCACCAGAAAAGTTTCTAAGTGTCCATTTTTGAAACGTACAAATATTCCTCTAAAATCAGCCGAAATACAAATTCCTGTTTACTCACCTGTTATCAGGAGAGAACCCAGGGCTGCATCTTTTAGCCCAGCACTGACCCTGAAAAGTAATTCTAAGCGTACTTACCAGTAACTTGTATTTCCTTCCATAGGAATCCATTGTGTGGTTTTCACCAGAAAAGTTTCTAAGTGTCCATTTTTTAAATGTACAAATATTCCTCTAAAATCAGTTGAACTACGAATTCCGATTTACTCACCTGATATCAGGAGAAAACCCAGTGCTGCATCTTTTAGACCAGCACTGACTATGAAAAGTAATTCTAAGCATACTTACCAGTAACTTGTACTTCCTTCCATAGGAATCCATTGTGTGGTTTTCACCAGAATAGTTTCTAAGTGTCCATTTTTGAAACGTACAAATATTCCTCTAAAATCAGCCGAAATACGACTTCCGATTTACTCACCTGTTATCAGGAGAGAACCCAGGGCTGCATCTTATAGCCCAGCACTGACCCAGAAAAGTAATTCTAAGCGTACTTACCAGTAACTTGTATTTACTTCCATAGGAATCCATTGTGTGGTTTTCACCAGAAAAGTTTCTAAGTGTCCATTTTTTAAATGTACAAATATTCCTCTACAATCAGCCGAACTACGAATTCTGATTTACTCACCTGTTATCAGGAGAGAACCCAGTGCTGCATCTTTTAGAGAAGCAATGACCCTGAAAAGTAATTCTAAGCGTATTTACCAGTAACTTGTATTTCCTTCCATAGGAATCCATTGTGTGGGTTTCACCAGAAAAGTTTCCAAGTGTCCATTTTTGAAACGTAGAACTATTCCTCTAAAATCAGCCGAACTATGAATTTTGATTTACTCACCTGTTATCAGGAATGAACTCAAGGCTGCATCTTTTAGCCCAGCACTGACCCTGAATAGTAATCCTAACCGTACTTACCAGTAACTTGTATTTCCTTCCGTAGGAATCCATTGTGTGGTTTTCACCAGAAAAGTTTCTAAGTGTCAATTTTTGAAACGTACAAATATTCCTCTAAAATCAGCCGAACTACGAATTCCAATTTACTCACCTATTGTCAGGAGAGAACCCAGTGCTGCATCTTTTAGAGCAACACTGACCCTGAAAAGTAATTCTAAGCGTATTTACCAGTAACTTGTATTTCCTTCCATAGGAATCCATTGTGTGGGTTTCACCAGAAAAGTTTCCAAGTGTCCATTTTTGAAACGTAGAACTATTCCTCTAAAATCAGCCGAACTATGAATTTTGATTTACTCACCTGTTATCAGGAATGAACTCAAGGCTGCATCTTTTAGCCCAGCACTGATCCTGAAAAGTAATCCTAATCGTACTTACCAGTAACTTGTATTTCCTTCCATAGGAATACATTGTGTGGTTTTCACCAGAAAAGTTTCTAAGTGTCCATTTTTGAAACGTACAAATATTCCTCTAAAATCAGCCGAACTACGAATTCCGATTTACTCACCTGTTATCAGGAGAGAACCCAGTGCTGCATCTTTTAGAGCAGCAATGACCCTGAAAAGTAATTCTAAGAGTATTTACCAGTAACTTGTATTTCCTTCCATAGGAATCCATTGTGTGGGTTTCACCAGAAAAGTTTCCAAGTGTCCATTTTTGAAACGTAGAACTATTCCTCTAAAATCAGCCGAACTATGAATTTTGATTTACTCACCTGTTATCAGGAATGAACTCAAGGCTGCATCTTTTAGCCCAGCACTGACCCTGAAAAGTAATTCTAAGCGTATTTACCAGTAACTTGTATTTCCTTCCATAGGAATCCATTGTGTGGTTTTCACCAGAAAAGTTTCCAAATGTCCATTTTTTAAACTTACAAATATTCCTCTAAAATCAGTTGAACTACGAATTCCGATTTACTCACCTGATATCAGGAGAAAACCCAGTGCTGCATCTTTTAGACCAGCACTGACCATGAAAAGTAATTCTAAGCATACTTACCAGTAACTTGTACTTCCTTCCATAGGAATCCATTGTGTGGTTTTCACCAGAATAATTTCTAAGTATCCATTTTTGAAACGTACAAATATTCCTCTAAAATCAGCCGAAATACGACTTCTAATTTACTCACCTGTTATCAGGAGAGAACCCAGGGCTGCATCTTATAGCCCAGCACTGACCCAGAAAAGTAATTCTAAGCGTACTTACCAGTAACTTGTATTTACTTCCATAGGAATCCATTGTGTGGGTTTCACCAGAAAAGTTTCCAAGTGTCCATTTTTGAAACGTAGAACTATTCCTCTAAAATCAGCCGAACTATGAATTTTGATTTACTCACCTGTTATCAGGAATGAACTCAAGGCTGCATCTTTTAGCCCAGCACTGACCCTGAAAAGTAATTCTAAGCGTATTTACCAGTAACTTGTATTTCCTTCCATAGGAATCCATTGTGTGGTTTTCACCAGAAAAGTTTCCAAATGTCCATTTTTTAAACTTACAAATATTCCTCTAAAATCAGTTGAACTACGAATTCCGATTTACTCACCTGATATCAGGAGAAAACCCAGTGCTGCATCTTTTAGACCAGCACTGACCATGAAAAGTAATTCTAAGCATACTTACCAGTAACTTGTACTTCCTTCCATAGGAATCCATTGTGTGGTTTTCACCAGAATAATTTCTAAGTATCCATTTTTGAAACGTACAAATATTCCTCTAAAATCAGCCGAAATACGACTTCCAATTTACTCACCTGTTATCAGGAGAGAACCCAGGGCTGCATCTTATAGCCCAGCACTGACCCAGAAAAGTAATTCTAAGCGTACTTACCAGTAACTTGTATTTACTTCCATAGGAATCCATTGTGTGGTTTTCACCGGAAAAGTTTCTAAGTGTCCATTTTTTAAATGTACAAATATTCCTCTACAATCAGCCGAACTACGAATTCTGATTTACTCACCTGTTATCAGGAGAGAAGCCAGTGCTGCATCTTTTAGAGAAGCACTGACCCTGAAAAGTAATTCTAAGCGTATTTACCAGTAACTTGTATTTCCTTCCATAGGAATCCATTGTGTGGGTTTCACCAGAAAAGTTTCCAAGTGGCCATTTTTGAAACGTAGAACTATTCCTCTAAAATCAGCCGAACTATGAATTTTGATTTACTCACCTGTTATCAGGAATGAACTCAAGGCTGCATCTTTTAGCCCAGCACTGACCCTGAAAAGTAATCCTAATCGTACTTACCAGTAACTTGTATTTCCTTCCGTAGGAATCCATTGTGTGGTTTTCACCAGAAAAGTTTCTAAGTGTCAATTTTTGAAACGTACAAATATTCCTCTAAAATCAGCCGAACTACGAATTCCAATTTACTCACCTGTTGTCAGGAGAGAACCCAGTGCTGCATCTTTTAGAGCAGCACTGACCCTGAAAAGTAATTCTAAGCGTACTTACCAGTAACTTGAATTTCCTTCCTTAGGAATCCATTGTGTGGTTTTCACCAGAAAAGTTTCCAAGTGTCCATTTATGAAACTTACAAATATTCCTCTAAAATCAGCCGAACTACGAATTCCAATTTACTTACCTGTTATCAGGAGAGAACCCAGTGCTGCATCTCTTAGAGCAGCACTGACCCTGAAAAGTAATTCTAAGCGTATTTACCAGTAACTTGTATTTCCTTCCATAGGAATACATTGTGTGGTTTTCACCAGAAAAGTTTCCAAGTTCCGTTTTTTAGACTTACAAATATTCCTCTAAAATCAGTTGAACTACGAATTCCGATTTACTCACCTGTTATCAGGAGAGAACCCAGTGCTGCATCTTTTAGAGCAGCACTGACCCTGATAAGTAATTCTAAGTGTATTTACCAGTAACTTGTATTTCCTTCCATAGGAATCCATTGCGTGGTTTTCACCAGAAAAGTTTCCAAGTGTCCATTTTTGAAGCATACAAATATTCCTCTAAAATCACCCGATCTGCGAATTCTGATTTACTCACCTGTTATCAGGAGAAAACCCAGTGATGCATCTTTTAGGCCATCACTGACCATGAAAAGTAATTCTAAGCGTACTTACCAGTAACTTGTACTTCCTTCCATAGGAATCCATTGTGTGGTTTTCACCAGAAAAGTTTCTAAGTGTCCATTTTTGAAACGTACAAATATTCCTCTAAAATCAGCCGAAATACAAATTCCTGTTTACTCACCTGTTATCAGGAGAGAACCCAGGGCTGCATCTTTTAGCCCAGCACTGACCCTGAAAAGTAATTCTAAGCGTACTTACCAGTAACTTATATTTCCTTCCATAGGAATCCATTGTGTGGTTTTCACCAGAAAAGTTTCTAAGTGTCCATTTTTGAAGCGTACAAATATTCCTCTAAAATCACCCGAACTGCGAATTCTGATTTACTCACCTGTTATCAGGAGAAAACCCAGTGCTGCATCTTTTAGACCAGCACTGACCATGACAAATAATTCTAAGCGTACTTACCAGTAACTAGTACTTCCTTCCATAGGAATCCATTGTGTGATTTTCACCAGAAAAGTTTCTAAGTGTCCATTTTTTAAATGTACAAATATTCCTCTAACCGCTTCCAAACTACGAATTCCGATTTACTCACCTGTTATCAGGAGAGAACCCAATGCTGCATCTTTTAGAGCAGCACTGACCCTGAAAAGTAATTCTAAGCGTATTTACCAGTAACTTGTATTTCCTTCCATAGGAATCCATTGTGTGGGTTTCACCAGAAAAGTTTCCAAGTGTCTATTTTTGAAACGTAGAACTATTCCTCTAAAATCAGCCGAACTATGAATTTTTATTTACTCACCTGTTATCAGGAATGAACTCAAGGCTGCATCTTTTAGCCCAGCACTGACCCTGAAAAGTAATCCTAATCGTACTTACCAGTAACTTGTATTTCCTTCCATAGGAATCCATTGTGTGGTTTTCACCAGAAAAGTTTCTAAGTGTCCATTTTTTAAACGTACAAATATTCCTCTAAAATCAGCCGAACTACGAATTCCGATTTACTCACCTGTTATCAGGAGAGAACCCAGTGCTGCATCTTTTAGAGCAGCAATGACCCTGAAAAGTAATTCTAAGAGTATTTACCAGTAACTTGTATTTTCTTCCATAGGAATCCATTGTGTGGGTTTCACCAGAAAAGTTTCCAAGTGTCCATTTTTGAAACGTAGGACTATTCCTCTAAAATCAGCCGAACTATGAATTTTGATTTACTCACCGGTTATCAGGAATGAACTCAAGGCTGCATCTTTTAGCCCAGCACTGACCCTGAAAAGTAATCCTAAGCGTATTTACCAGTAACTTGTATTTCCTTCCATAGGAATCCATTGTGTGGTTTTCACCAGAAAAGTTTCCAAATGTCCATTTTTTAAACTTACAAATATTCCTCTAAAATCAGTTGAACTACGAATTCCGATTTACTCACCTGATATCAGGAGAAAACCCAGTGCTGCATCTTTTAGACCAGCACTGACCATGAAAAGTAATTCTAAGCATACTTACCAGTAACTTGTACTTCCTTCCATAGGAATCCATTGTGTGGTTTTCACCAGAATAGTTTCTAAGTGTCCATTTTTGAAACATACAAATATTCCTCTAAAATCAGCCGAAATACGACTTCCGATTTACTCACCTGTTATCAGGAGAGAACCCAGGGCTGCATCTTATAGCCCAGCACTGACCCAGAAAAGTAATTCTAAGCGTACTTACCAGTAACTTGTATTTACTTCCATAGGAATCCATTGTGTGGTTTTCACCGGAAAAGTTTCTTAGTGTCCATTTTTTAAATGTACAAATATTCCTCTACAATCAGCCGAACTACGAATTCTGATTTACTCACCTGTTATCAGGAGAGAAGCCAGTGCTGCATCTTTTAGAGAAGCACTGACCCTGAAAAGTAATTCTAAGCGTATTTACCAGTAACTTGTATTTCCTTCCATAGGAATCCATTGTGTGGGTTTCACCAGAAAAGTTTCCAAGTGTCCATTTCTGAAACGTACAAACATTCCTCTAAAATCAGTTGAACTACGAATTCTGATTTACTCACCTGATATCAGGAGAAAACCCAGTGCTGCATCTTTTAGACCAGCACTGACCATGAAAAGTAATTCTAAGCATACTTACCAGTAACTTGTACTTCCTTCCATAGGAATCCATTGTGTGGTTTTCACCAGAAAAGTTTCTAAGTGTCTATTTTTGAAACATACAAATATTCCTCTAAAATCAGCCGAACTACGAATTTCGATTTACTCACCTGTTATCAGGAGAGAACCCACTGCTGCATCATTTACCCCAGTACTGACCCTGAAAAGTAATTCTAAGCGTACTTACCAGTAACTTGTTTTTCCTTCCATGGGAATCCATTGTGTGGTTTTCAGCAGAAAAGTTTCTAAGTGTCTATTTTTGAAACGTACAAATATTCCTCCAAAATCAGTCGAACTACGAATTCCGATTTACTCACCTGTTATCAGGAGAGAACCCAGTGCTGCATCTTTTAGCCTAGCACTGACCCTGAAAAGTAATCCTAAGCGTACTTACCAGTAACTTGTCTTTCCTTCCATAAGAATCCATTGTGTGGTTTTCAGCAGAAAAGTTTCCAAGTGTCCATTTTTGAAAAGTACAAATATTCCTCTAAAATCAGCCGAACTACGAATTTCGATTTACTCACCTGTTATCAGGAGAGAACCCAGTGCTGCATCTTTTAGCCTAGCACTGACCCTGAAAAGTTATCCTAAGCGTACTTACCAGTAACTTGTCTTTCCTTCCATAAGAATCCATTGTGTGGTTTTCAGCAGAAAAGTTTCCAAGTGTCCATTTTTGAAAAATACAAATATTCCTCTAAAATCAGCCGAACTACGAATTCCGATTTACTCACCTGTTATCAGGAATGAACTCAAGGCTGCATCTTTTAGCCCAGCACTGACCCTGAAAAGTAATCCTAATCGTACTTACCAGTAACTTGTATTTCCTTCCATAGGAATCCATTGTGTAGTTTTCAGCAGAAAAGTTTCTAAGTGTCCATTTTTGAAACGTACAAATATTCCTCTAAAATCAGCCGAACTAAGAATTCCGATTTACTCACCTGTTATCAGGAGAGAACCCTGTGCTGCATCTTTTAGCCCAGCACTGACCCTGAAAAGTAATTTTAAGCGTTCTTACCAGTAACTTGTATTTCCTTCCATAGGAAACCATTTTGTGGTTTTCAGCAGGAAAAGTTTCTAAGTGTCCATTTTTGAAACGTCCAAATATTCCTCTAAAATTAGTCAAACTACGAATTCCGATTTACTCAATTGTTGTTAGGAGAGAACCCACTGCTGCATCATTTAGCCCAGCACTGACCCTGAAAAGTAATTCTAAGCGTACTTACCAGTATCTTGTATTTCCTTCCATAGGAAACCATTCTGTGGTTTTCAGCAGAAAAGTTTCCAAGTGTCCATTTTTGAAACGGACAAATATTCCTCCAAAATCAGTCGAACTACTAATTCCGATTTACTCACCTGTTATCAGGAGAGAACCCAGTGCTGCATCTTTTAGCCTAGCACTGACCCTGAAAAGTTATCCTAAGCGTACTTACCAGTAACTTGTCTTTCCTTCCATAAGAATCCATTGTGTGGTTTTCAGCAGAAAAGTTTCCAAGTGTCCATTTTTGAAAAATACAAATATTCCTCTAAAATCAGCCGAACTACGAATTCCGATTTACTCACCTGTTATCAGGAGAGAACGCATTGCTGCCTCTTTGAGCCCAGCACTGACCCTGAAAAGTAATTCTAAGCATACTTGCCAGTAACTTGTATTTTCTTCCATATGAATCTATTGTGTGGTTTTCAGCTTAAAAGTTTCTAATTGTCCATTTTTGAAACGTACAAATATTCCTCTAAAATCAGCCGAACTACGAATTCCGATTTAATCACCTGTTTTCAGGAGAGAACCCAGTGCTGCATCTTTTAGCCTAGCACTGACCCTGAAATGTAATGCTAAGTGTACTTACCAGTAACTTGTATTTCCTTCCATTGGAATCCATTGTGTGGGTTTCAGCAGAAAAGTTTCTAAGTGTCCATTTTTGAAAAATACAAATGTACCTCTTAAATCAGCCGAACTACGAATTCCGATATACTCACCTGTTATCAGGAGAGAACCCAGTGCTGCCTCTTTTATCCCAACACTGACCCTGAAAACTAATTCTAAGTGTACTTACCAGTAACTTGTATTTCCTTCCATAGGAATCCATTGTGTGGTTTTCAGCAGTTAAGTTTCTAAGTGTCCATTTTTGAAACGTACAAATATTCCTCTAAAATAAGTCGAACTACGAATTCCAATTTACTCACCTGTTATCAGGAGAGAACCCAGTGTTGCATCTTTTAGCCCAGCACTGACCCTGAAAAGTAATTCTAAGCACACTTTCCAGTAACTTGTAAATCCTGTCATAGGAATCCATTGTGTGGTTTTCACCAGAAAAGTATCCCAGTGTTAATTTTTGAAACGTACAAATATTCCTCTAAAATCAGCGGAACTACGGATTCCGATTTACTCACCTGTTATCGGGAGAGAACACAGGGCTGCATCATTTAGCCCAGCACTGACCCTGAAAAGTAATTCTAAGCGTACTTACCAGTAACTTGTATTTCCTTCCATAGGAATCCATTGTGTAGTTTTCAGCAGAAAAGTTTCTAAGTGTCCATTTTTGAAACGTACAAATATTCCTCTAAAATCAGCCGAACTAAGAATTCCGATTTACTCACCTGTTATCAGGAGAGAACCCTGTGCTGCATCTTTTAGCCCAGCACTGACCCTGAAAAGTAATTTTAAGCGTTCTTACCATTAACTTGTATTTCCTTCCATAGGAAACCATTTTGTGGTTTTCAGCAGGAAAAGTTTCTAAGTGTCCATTTTTGAAACGTCCAAATATTCCTCTAAAATTAGTCAAACTACGAATTCCGATTTACTCAATTGTTGTTAGGAGAGAACCCACTGCTGCATCATTTAGCCCAGCACTGACCCTGAAAAGTAATTCTAAGCGTACTTACCAGTATCTTGTATTTCCTTCCATAGGAAACCATTCTGTGGTTTTCAGCAGAAAAGTTTCCAAGTGTCCATTTTTGAAACGGACAAATATTCCTCCAAAATCAGTCGAACTACTAATTCCGATTTACTCACCTGTTATCAGGAGAGAACCCAGTGCTGCATCTTTTAGCCTAGCACTGACCCTGAAAAGTTATCCTAAGCGTACTTACCAGTAACATGTCTTTCCTTCCATAAGAATCCATTGTGTGGTTTTCAGCAGAAAAGTTTCTAAGTGTCCATTTTTGAAAAGTACAAATATTCCACTAAAATCAGCCGAACTACGAATTCCGATTTACTCTCCTGTTATAAGGAGAGAACCCAGTGCTACATCTTTTAGCCCAGCACTGACCCTGAAATGTAATTCTAAGCGTACTTACCAGTAACTTGTAAATCATTTCATAGTAATCCATTGTGTGGTTTTCACCAGAAATGTTTCCAAGTGTCCATTTTTGAAGCGTACAAATATGCCTCTAAAATCAGGCGAACTACGAATTCCGATTTACTCACCTGTTATCAGGAGAGAACCCAGTGTTGCATCTTTTAGCCCAGCACTGACCCTGGAAAGTAATTCTAAGCGTACTTACCAGTATCTTGTATTTCCTTCCATAGAAATCCATTGTGTGGTTTTCAGCAAAAAAGTTTGTGTCCATTTTTGAAATGTACAAATATTCCTCTAAAATCAGCCGAACTAAGAATTCCGATTTACTCACCTGTTATCAGGAGAGAACCCTGTGCTGCATCTTTTAGCCCAGCACTGACCCTGGAAAGTAATTCTAAGCGTACTTACCAGTATCTTGTATTTCCTTCCATAGAAATCCATTGTGTGGTTTTCAGCAAAAAAGTTTATGTGTCCATTTTTGAAACGTACAAATATTCCTCCAAAATCAGTCGAACTACGAATTCCGATTTACTCACCTGTTATCAGGAGAGAACCCAGTGCTGCATCTTTTAGCCCAGCACTGACCCTGAAAAGTAATTCTAAGCGTACTTACCAGTAACTTGTAAATCCTTTCATAGGAATCCATTGTGTGGTTTTCAGCTGAAAAGTTTCTAATTGTCCATTTTTGAAATGTACAAATAATCCTCTAAAATCAGCCAAACTACGAATTCCGATTTAATCACCTGTTTTCAGGAGAGAACCCAGTGCTGCATCTTTTAGCCTAGCACTGACCCTGAAATGTAATTCTAAGCGTACTTACCAGTAACTTGTATTTCCTTCCATTGGAATCAATTGTGTGGGTTTCAGCAGAAAAGTTTTTAAGTGTCCATTTTTGAAACGTACAAATATTCCTCTGAAATCAGTCGAACTACAAAATTCCGATTTACTCTCCTGTTATCAGAAGAGAACCCAGTGCTACATCTTTTAACACAGCACTGACCCTGAAAAGTAATTCTAAGCATACTTACCAGTAACTTGAAAATCCTTTCATTGGAATCCATTGTGTGGTTTTCACCAGAAAAGTTTCCAAGTGTCCATTTTTGAAACGTACAAATATTCCTCTAAAATCAGCCGAACTACGAATTCCGATTTACTCACCTGTTATCAGGAGAGAACCCAGTGCTGCCTCTTTTAGCCCAGCACTGACCCTGAAAACTAATTCTAAGTGTACTTACCAGTAACTTGTATTTCCTTCCATAGGAATCCATTGTGTGGTTTTCAGCAGTTAAGTTTCTAAGTGTCCATTTTTGAAACGTACAAATATTTCTCTAAAATAAGTCGAACCACAAATTCCAATTTACTCACCTGTTATCAGGAGAGAACCCAGTGTTGCATCTTTTAGCCCAGCACTGACCCTGAAAAGTAATTCTAAGCGTACTTACCAGTAACTTGAAATCCATTGTGTGGTTTTCACCAGAAAAGTATCCAAGTGTCAATTTTTGAAACGTACAAATATTCCTCTAAAATCAGCGTAACTATGCATTCCGATTTACTCACCTGCTATCAGGAGAGAACACAGGGCTGCATCATTTAGCCCAGCACTGACCCTAAAAATTAATTCTAAGCGTACTTACCAGTAACTTGTATTTCCTTCCATAGGAATCCATTGTGTAGTTTTCAGCAGAAAAGTTTCTAAGTGTCCATTTTTGAAACGTTCAAATATTCCTCTAAAATCAGCCGAACTACGAATTTCGATTTACTCACCTGTTATCAGGAGAGAACCCAGTGCTGCATCTTTTAGCCCAGCACTGACCCTGAAAAGTAATTCTAAGCGTACTTACCAGTAACTTGTGAATCATTTCATAGTAATCCATTGTTTGGTTTTCACCAGAAAAGTTTCAAAGTGTCCATTTTTGAAACGTACAAATATTCCTCTAAATTTAGTCAAACTACGAATTCCGATTTACTCAATTGTTGTCAGGAGAGAACCCACTGCTGCATCATTTAGCCCAGCACTGACCCTGAAAAGTAATTCTAAGCGTACTTACCAGTAACTTGTATTTTCTTCCATAGGAAACCATTCTGTGGTTTTCAGCAGAAAAGTTTCCAAGTGTCCATTTTTGAAACGGACAAATATTCCTCCAAAATCAGTCGAACTACTAATTCCGATTTACTCACCTCTTATCAGGAGAGAACCCAGTGCTGCATCTTTTAGCCTAGCACTGACCCTGAAAAGTTATCCTAAGCGTACTTACCAGTATCTTGTCTTTCCTTCCATAAGAATCCATTGTGTGGTTTTCAGCAGAAAAGTTTCTAAGTGTCCATTTTTTAAAAGTACAAATATTCCACTAAAATCAGCCGAACTACGAATTCCGATTTACTCTCCTGTTATTAGGAGAGAACCCAGTGCTACATCTTTTAGCCCAGCACTGACCCTGAAATGTAATTCTAAGCGTGCTTACCAGTAACTTGTAAATCCTTTCATAGGAATCCATTGTGTGGTTTTCGCCAGAAAAGTTTCCAAGTGTCCATTTTTGAAACGTACAAATATTCCTCTAAAATCAGCCGAACTACGAATTCCGATTTACTCACCTGTTTTCAGGAGAGAACCCAGTGCTGCCTCTTTGAGCCCAGCACTGACCCTGAAAAGTAATTCTATGCATACTTGCCAGTAACTTGTATTTTCTTCCATATGAATCCATTGTGTGGTTTTCAGCTGAAAAGTTTCTAATTGTCCATTTTTGAAATGTACAAATAATCCTCTAAAATCAGCCAAACTACGAATTCCAATTTAATCACCTGTTTTCAGGAGAGAACCCAGTGCTGCATCTTTTAGCCTAGCACTGACCCTGAAATGTAATTCTAAGCGTACTTACCAGTAACTTGTATTTCCTTCCATTGGAATCCATTGTGTGGGTTTCAGCAGAAAAGTTTTTAAGTGTCCATTTTTGAAACGTACAAATATTCCTCTAAAATCAGTCGAACTACAAAATTCCGATTTACTCTCCTGTTATCAGGAGAGAACCCAGTGCTACTTCTTTTAACACAGCACTGACCCTGAAAAGTAATTCTAAGCATAATTACCAGTAACTTGAAAATCCTTTCATAGGAATCCATTGTGTGGTTTTCACCAGAAAAGTTTCCAAGTGTCCATTTTTGAAACGTACAAATATTCCTCTTAAATCAGCCGAACTACGAATTCCGATATACTCACCTGTTATCAGGAGAGAACCCAGTGCTGCCTCTTTTAGCCCAGCACTGACCCTGAAAACTAATTCTAAGTGTACTTACCAGTAACTTGTATTTCCTTCCATAGGAATCCATTGTGTGGTTTTCAGCAGTTAAGTTTCTAAGTGTCCATTTTTGAAACGTACAAATATTCCTCTAAAATAAGCCGAACCACAAATTCCAATTTACTCACCTGTTATCAGGAGAGAACCCAATGTTGCATCTTTTAGCCCAGCACTGACCCTGAAAAGTAATTCTAAGCGTACTTACCAGTAACTTGTATTTCCTTCCATAGGAATCCATTGTGTAGTTTTCAGCAGAAAAGTTTCTAAGAGTCCATTTTTAAACGTACAAATATTCCTCTAAAATCAGCCGAACTACGAATTCCGATTTACTCACCTGTTATCAAGAGAGAACCTAGTGTTGCATCTTTTAGCCCAGCACTGACCCTGGATAGTAATTCTAAGCGTACTTACCAGTAACTTGTCTTTCCTTCCATAAGAATCCATTGTGTGGTTTTCAGCAGAAAAGTTTCCAAGTGTCCATTTTTGAAAAGTACAAATATTCCTCTAAAATCAGCCGAACTACGAATTCCGATTTACTCACCTGTTATCAGGAGAGAACCCATTGCTGCCTCTTTGAGCCCAGCACTGACCCTGAAAAGTAATTCTAAGCATACTTGCCAGTAACTTGTATTTTCTTCCATATGAATCCAAAGTGTGGTTTTCAGCTTAAAAGTTTCTAATTGTCCATTTTTGAAACATACAAATATTCCTCTAAAATCAGCCGAACTACGAATTCCGATTTACTCTCCTGTTATAAGGAGAGAACCCAGTGCTACATCTTTTAGCCCAGCACTGACCCTGAAATGTAATTCTAAGCGTACTTACCAGTAACTTGTAAATCATTTCATAGTAATCCATTGTGTGGTTTTCACCAGAAAAGTTTCCAAGTGTCCATTTTTGAAACGTACAAATATGCCTCTAAAATCAGGCGAACTACGAATTCCGATTTACTCACCTGTTATCAGGAGAGAACCCAGTGTTGCATCTTTTAGCCCAGCACTGACCCTGGAAAGTAATTCTAAGCATACTTACCAGTATCTTGTATTTCCTTCCATAGAAATCCATTGTGTGGTTTTCAGCAAAAAAGTTTGTGTCCATTTTTGAAATGTACAAATATTCCTCTAAAATCAGCCGAACTAAGAATTCCGATTTACTCACCTGTTATCAGGAGAGAACCCTGTGCTGCATCTTTTAGCCCAGCACTGACCCTGGAAAGTAATTCTAAGCGTACTTACCAGTATCTTGTATTTCCTTCCATAGAAATCCATTGTGTGGTTTTCAGCAAAAAAGTTTATAAGTGTCCATTTAGGAAACGTACAAATATTCCTCCAAAATCAGTCGAACTACGAATTCCGATTTACTCACCTGTTATCAGGAGAGAACCCAGTGCTGCATCTTTTAGCCCAGCACTGACCCTGAAAAGTAATTCTAAGCGTACTTACCAGTAACTTGAAAATCCTTTCATAGGAATCCATTGTGTGGTTTTCACCAGAAAAGTTTCCAAGTGTCCATTTTTGAAACGTACAAATATTCCTCTAAAATCAGCCGAACTACGAATTCCGATTTACTCACCTGTTATCAGGAGAGAACCCAGTGCTGCATCTTTTAGCCCAGCACTGACCCTGAAAAGTAATTCTAAGTGTATTTACTAGTAACTTGTATTTCCTTCCATAGGAATCCATTGTGTGGTTTTCACCAGAAAAGTTTCCAAGTGTCCATTTTTGAAGCGTACAAATATTCCTCTAAAATCACCCGATCTGCGAATTCTGATTTACTCACCTGTTATCAGGAGAAAACCCAGTGCTGCATCTTTTAGCCCAGCACTGACCATGAAAAGTAATTCTAAGCGTACTTACCAGTAACTTGTATTTCCTTCCATAGGAATCCATTGTGTGGTTTTCACCAGAAAAGTTTCTAAGTGTCCATTTTTGAAACGTACAAATATTCCTCTAAAATCAGCCGAAATACAAATTCCTGTTTACTCACCTGTTATCAGGAGAGAACCCAGGGCTGCATCTTTTAGCCCAGCACTGACCCTGAAAAGTAATTCTAAGCGTACTTACCAGTAACTTATATTTTCTTCCATAGGAATCCATTGTGTGGTTTTCACCAGAAAAGTTTCTAAGTGTCCATTTTTGAAGCGTACAAATATTCCTCTAAAATCACCCGAACTGCGAATTCTGATTTACTCACCTGTTATCAGGAGAAAACCCAGTGCTGCATCTTTTAGACCAGCACTGACCATGAAAAATAATTCTAAGCGTACTTACCAGTAACTAGTACTTCCTTCCATAGGAATCCATTGTGTGATTTTCACCAGAAAAGTTTCTAAGTGTCCATTTTTGAAATGTACAAATATTGCTCTAACCGCTTCCAAACTACGAATTCCGATTTACTCACCTGTTATCAGGAGAGAACCCAGTGCTGCATCTTTTAGAGCAGCACTGACCCTGAAAAGTAATTCTAAGCGTACTTACCAGTAACTTGTATTTCCTTCCTTAGGAATCCATTGTGTGGTTTTCACCAGAAAAGTTTCCAAGTGTCCATTTCTGAAACGTACAAACATTCCTCTAAAATCAGCCGAACTACGAATTCCGATTTACTCACCTGTTATCAGGAGAGAACCCAGTGCTGCATCTTTTAGAGCAGCACTGACCCTGAAAAGTAATTCTAAGCGTACTTACCAGTAACTTGTATTTCCTTCCTTAGGAATCCATTGTGTGGTTTTCACCAGAAAAGTTTCCAAGTGTCCATTTCTGAAACGTACAAACATTCCTCTAAAATCAGCCAAACTACGAATTCCGATTTACTCACCTGTTATCAGGAGAGAACCCAGTGCTGCATCTTTTAGAGCAGCACTGACCCTGAAAAGTAATTCTAAGCGTATTTACCAGTAACTTGTATTTCCTTCCATAGGAATCCATTGCGTGGTTTTCACTAGAAAAGTTTCTAAGTGTCCATTTTTGAAACGTACAAATATTCCTCTAAAATCAGCCGAACTACAAATTCCAATTTACTCACCTGTTGTCAGGAGAGAACCCAGTGCTGTATCTTTTAGAGCAGCACTGACCCTGAAAAGTAATTCTAAGCGTACTTACCAGTAACTTGTATTTCCTTCCTTAGGAATCCATTGTGTGGTTTTCACCAGAAAAGTTTCCAAGTGTCCATTTATGAAATGTACAAATATTCCTCTAAAATCAGCCGAACTATGAATTCTGATTTACTCACCTGTTATCAGGAATGAACTCAAGGCTGGATCTTTTAGCCCAGCACTGACCCTGAAAAATAATTCTAAGCGTATTTACCAGTAACTAGTATTTCCTTCCATAGGAATCCATTGTGTGGTTTTTACCAGAAAAGTTTCCAAGTTCCATTTTTTAGACTTACAAATATTCCTCTAAAATCAGTTGAACTACGAATTCCGATTTACTCGCCTGTTATCAGGAGAGAACCCAGTGCTGCATCTTTTAGAGCAGCACTGACCCTGAAAAGTAATTCTAAGCGTATTTACCAGTAACTTGTATTTCCTTCCATAGGAATCCATTGTGTGGTTTTCACCAGAAAAGTTTCTAAGTGTCCATTTTTGAAACGTACAAATATTCCTCTAAAATCAGCCGAAATACGAATTCCGATATACTCACCTGTTATCAGGAGAGAACCCAGTGCTGCATCTTTTAGAGCAGCACTGACCCTGAAAAGTAATTCTAAGCGTATTTACCAGTAACTTGTATTTCCTTCCATAGGAATCCATTGTGTGGGTTTCACCAGAAAAGTTTCCAAGTGTCCATTTTTGAAACGTAGAACTATTCCTCTAAAATCAGCCGAACTATGAATTTTGATTTACTCACCTGTTATCAGGAATGAACTCAAGGCTGCATCTTTTAGCCCAGCACTGATCCTGAAAAGTAATCCTAATCGTACTTACCAGTAACTTGTATTTCCTTCCATAGGAATACATTGTGTGGTTTTTACCAGAAAAGTTTCTAAGTGTCCATTTTTGAAATGTACAAATATTCCTCTAAAATCAGCCGAACTACGAATTCCGATTTACTCACCTGTT
The DNA here is from genome assembly GCF_964204655.1 of Triturus cristatus. Classification (NCBI taxonomy): domain Eukaryota; kingdom Metazoa; phylum Chordata; class Amphibia; order Caudata; family Salamandridae; genus Triturus; species Triturus cristatus. Next base: position 910,283,927 of record NC_140579.1, read on the forward strand.
ATCAGGAGAGAACCCAGTGCTGCATCTTTTAGAGCAGCAATGACCCTGAAAAGTAATTCTAAGAGTATTTACCAGTAACTTGTATTTCCTTCCATAGGAATCCATTGTGTGGGTTTCACCAAAAAAGTTTCCAAGTGTCCATTTTTGAAACGTAGAACTATTCCTCTAAAATCAGCCGAACTATGAATTTTGATTTACTCACCTGTTATCAGGAATTAACTCAAGGCTGCATCTTTTAGCCCAGCACTGACCCTGAAAAGTAATTCTAAGCGTATTTACCAGTAACTTGTATTTCCTTCCATAGGAATCCATTGTGTGGTTTTCACCAGAAAAGTTTCCAAATGTCCATTTTTTAAACTTACAAATATTCCTCTAAAATCAGTTGAACTACGAATTCCGATTTACTCACCTGATATCAGGAGAAAACCCAGTGCTGCATCTTTTAGACCAGCACTGACCATGAAAAGTAATTCTAAGCATACTTACCAGTAACTTGTACTTCCTTCCATAGGAATCCATTGTGTGGTTTTCACCAGAATAATTTCCAAGTATCCATTTTTGAAACGTACAAATATTCCTCTAAAATCAGCCGAAATACGACTTCCAATTTACTCACCTGTTATCAGGAGAGAACCCAGGGCTGCATCTTATAGCCCAGCACTGACCCAGAAAAGTAATTCTAAGCGTACTTACCAGTAACTTGTATTTACTTCCATAGGAATCCATTGTGTGGGTTTCACCAGAAAAGTTTCCAAGTGTCCATTTTTGAAACGTAGAACTATTCCTCTAAAATCAGCCGAACTATGAATTTTGATTTACTCACCTGTTATCAGGAATGAACTCAAGGCTGCATCTTTTAGCCCAGCACTGACCCTGAAAAGTAATTCTAAGCGTATTTACCAGTAACTTGTATTTCCTTCCATAGGAATCCATTGTGTGGTTTTCACCAGAAAAGTTTCCAAATGTCCATTTTTTAAACTTACAAATATTCCTCTAAAATCAGTTGAACTACGAATTCCGATTTACTCACCTGATATCAGGAGAAAACCCAGTGCTGCATCTTTTAGACCAGCACTGACCATGAAAAGTAATTCTAAGCATACTTACCAGTAACTTGTACTTCCTTCCATAGGAATCCATTGTGTGGTTTTCACCAGAATAATTTCTAAGTATCCATTTTTGAAACGTACAAATATTCCTCTAAAATCAGCCGAAATACGACTTCCAATTTACTCACCTGTTATCAGGAGAGAACCCAGGGCTGCATCTTATAGCCCAGCACTGACCCAGAAAAGTAATTCTAAGCGTACTTACCAGTAACTTGTATTTACTTCCATAGGAATCCATTGTGTGGTTTTCACCGGAAAAGTTTCTAAGTGTCCATTTTTTAAATGTACAAATATTCCTCTACAATCAGCCGAACTACGAATTCTGATTTACTCACCTGTTATCAGGAGAGAAGCCAGTGCTGCATCTTTTAGAGAAGCACTGACCCTGAAAAGTAATTCTAAGCGTATTTACCAGTAACTTGTATTTCCTTCCATAGGAATCCATTGTGTGGGTTTCACCAGAAAAGTTTCCAAGTGGCCATTTTTGAAACGTAGAACTATTCCTCTAAAATCAGCCGAACTATGAATTTTGATTTACTCACCTGTTATCAGGAATGAACTCAAGGCTGCATCTTTTAGCCCAGCACTGACCCTGAAAAGTAATCCTAATCGTACTTACCAGTAACTTGTATTTCCTTCCGTAGGAATCCATTGTGTGGTTTTCACCAGAAAAGTTTCTAAGTGTCAATTTTTGAAACGTACAAATATTCCTCTAAAATCAGCCGAACTACGAATTCCAATTTACTCACCTGTTGTCAGGAGAGAACCCAGTGCTGCATCTTTTAGAGCAGCACTGACCCTGAAAAGTAATTCTAAGCGTATTTACCAGTAACTTGAATTTCCTTCCTTAGGAATCCATTGTGTGGTTTTCACCAGAAAAGTTTCCAAGTGTCCATTTATGAAACTTACAAATATTCCTCTAAAATCAGCCGAACTACGAATTCCGATTTACTCACCTGTTATCAGGAGAGAACCCAGTGCTGCATCTCTTAGAGCAGCACTGACCCTGAAAAGTAATTCTAAGCGTATTTACCAGTAACTTGTATTTCCTTCCATAGGAATCCATTGTGTGGTTTTCACCAGAAAAGTTTCCAAGTTCCGTTTTTTAGACTTACAAATATTCCTCTAAAATCAGTTGAACTACGAATTCCGATTTACTCACCTGTTATCAGGAGAGAACCCAGTGCTGCATCTTTTAGAGCAGCACTGACCCTGATAAGTAATTCTAAGTGTATTTACCAGTAACTTGTATTTCCTTCCATAGGAATCCATTGCGTGGTTTTCACCAGAAAAGTTTCCAAGTGTCCATTTTTGAAGCATACAAATATTCCTCTAAAATCACCCGATCTGCGAATTCTGATTTACTCACCTGTTATCAGGAGAAAACCCAGTGATGCATCTTTTAGGCCATCACTGACCATGAAAAGTAATTCTAAGCGTACTTACCAGTAACTTGTACTTCCTTCCATAGGAATCCATTGTGTGGTTTTCACCAGAAAAGTTTCTAAGTGTCCATTTTTGAAACGTACAAATATTCCTCTAAAATCAGCCGAAATACAAATTCCTGTTTACTCACCTGTTATCAGGAGAGAACCCAGGGCTGCATCTTTTAGCCCAGCACTGACCCTGAAAAGTAATTCTAAGCGTACTTACCAGTAACTTATATTTCCTTCCATAGGAATCCATTGTGTGGTTTTCACCAGAAAAGTTTCTAAGTGTCCATTTTTGAAGCGTACAAATATTCCTCTAAAATCACCCGAACTGCGAATTCTGATTTACTCACCTGTTATCAGGAGAAAACCCAGTGCTGCATCTTTTAGACCAGCACTGACCATGACAAATAATTCTAAGCGTACTTACCAGTAACTAGTACTTCCTTCCATAGGAATCCATTGTGTGATTTTCACCAGAAAAGTTTCTAAGTGTCCATTTTTTAAATGTACAAATATTCCTCTAACCGCTTCCAAACTACGAATTCCGATTTACTCACCTGTTATCAGGAGAGAACCCAATGCTGCATCTTTTAGAGCAGCACTGACCCTGAAAAGTAATTCTAAGCGTATTTACCAGTAACTTGTATTTCCTTCCATAGGAATCCATTGTGTGGGTTTCACCAGAAAAGTTTCCAAGTGTCTATTTTTGAAACGTAGAACTATTCCTCTAAAATCAGCCGAACTATGAATTTTTATTTACTCACCTGTTATCAGGAATGAACTCAAGGCTGCATCTTTTAGCCCAGCACTGACCCTGAAAAGTAATCCTAATCGTACTTACCAGTAACTTGTATTTCCTTCCATAGGAATCCATTGTGTGGTTTTCACCAGAAAAGTTTCTAAGTGTCCATTTTTTAAACGTACAAATATTCCTCTAAAATCAGCCGAACTACGAATTCCGATTTACTCACCTGTTATCAGGAGAGAACCCAGTGCTGCATCTTTTAGAGCAGCAATGACCCTGAAAAGTAATTCTAAGAGTATTTACCAGTAACTTGTATTTTCTTCCATAGGAATCCATTGTGTGGGTTTCACCTGAAAAGTTTCCAAGTGTCCATTTTTGAAACGTAGGACTATTCCTCTAAAATCAGCCGAACTATGAATTTTGATTTACTCACCGGTTATCAGGAATGAACTCAAGGCTGCATCTTTTAGCCCAGCACTGACCCTGAAAAGTAATTCTAAGCATATTTACCAGTAACTTGTATTTCCTTCCATAGGAATCCATTGTGTGGTTTTCACCAGAAAAGTTTCCAAATGTCCATTTTTTAAACTTACAAATATTCCTCTAAAATCAGTTGAACTACGAATTCCGATTTACTCACCTGATATCAGGAGAAAACCCAGTGCTGCATCTTTTAGACCAGCACTGACCATGAAAAGTAATTCTAAGCATACTTACCAGTAACTTGTACTTCCTTCCATAGGAATCCATTGTGTGGTTTTCACCAGAAAAGTTTCTAAGTGTCCATTTTTGAAACATACAAATATTCCTCTAAAATCAGCCGAAATACGACTTCCGATTTACTCACCTGTTATCAGGAGAGAACCCAGGGCTGCATCTTATAGCCCAGCACTGACCCAGAAAAGTAATTCTAAGCGTACTTACCAGTAACTTGTATTTACTTCCATAGGAATCCATTGTGTGGTTTTCACCGGAAAAGTTTCTAAGTGTCCATTTTTTAAATGTACAAATATTCCTCTACAATCAGCCGAACTACGAATTCTGATTTACTCACCTGTTATCAGGAGAGAAGCCAGTGCTGCATCTTTTAGAGAAGCACTGACCCTGAAAAGTAATTCTAAGCGTATTTACCAGTAACTTGTATTTCCTTCCATAGGAATCCATTGTGTGGGTTTCACCAGAAAAGTTTCCAAGTGTCCATTTCTGAAACGTACAAACATTCCTCTAAAATCAGTTGAACTACGAATTCTGATTTACTCACCTGATATCAGGAGAAAACCCAGTGCTGCATCTTTTAGACCAGCACTGACCATGAAAAGTAATTCTAAGCATACTTACCAGTAACTTGTACTTCCTTCCATAGGAATCCATTGTGTGGTTTTCACCAGAAAAGTTTCTAAGTGTCTATTTTTGAAACATACAAATATTCCTCTAAAATCAGCCGAACTACGAATTTCGATTTACTCACCTGTTATCAGGAGAGAACCCACTGCTGCATCATTTACCCCAGTACTGACCCTGAAAAGTAATTCTAAGCGTACTTACCAGTAACTTGTTTTTCCTTCCATGGGAATCCATTGTGTGGTTTTCAGCAGAAAAGTTTCTAAGTGTCTATTTTTGAAACGTACAAATATTCCTCCAAAATCAGTCGAACTACGAATTCCGATTTACTCACCTGTTATCAGGAGAGAACCCAGTGCTGCATCTTTTAGCCTAGCACTGACCCTGAAAAGTAATCCTAAGCGTACTTACCAGTAACTTGTCTTTCCTTCCATAAGAATCCATTGTGTGGTTTTCAGCAGAAAAGTTTCCAAGTGTCCATTTTTGAAAAGTACAAATATTCCTCTAAAATCAGCCGAACTACGAATTTCGATTTACTCACCTGTTATCAGGAGAGAACCCAGTGCTGCATCTTTTAGCCTAGCACTGACCCTGAAAAGTTATCCTAAGCGTACTTACCAGTAACTTGTCTTTCCTTCCATAAGAATCCATTGTGTGGTTTTCAGCAGAAAAGTTTCCAAGTGTCCATTTTTGAAAAATACAAATATTCCTCTAAAATCAGCCGAACTACGAATTCCGATTTACTCACCTGTTATCAGGAGAGAACGCATTGCTGCCTCTTTGAGCCCAGCACTGACCCTGAAAAGTAATTCTAAGCATACTTGCCAGTAACTTGTATTTTCTTCCATATGAATCTATTGTGTGGTTTTCAGCTTAAAAGTTTCTAATTGTCCATTTTTGAAACGTACAAATATTCCTCTAAAATCAGCCGAACTACGAATTCCGATTTAATCACCTGTTTTCAGGAGAGAACCCAGTGCTGCATCTTTTAGCCTAGCACTGACCCTGAAATGTAATGCTAAGTGTACTTACCAGTAACTTGTATTTCCTTCCATTGGAATCCATTGTGTGGGTTTCAGCAGAAAAGTTTCTAAGTGTCCATTTTTGAAAAATACAAATGTACCTCTTAAATCAGCCGAACTACGAATTCCGATATACTCACCTGTTATCAGGAGAGAACCCAGTGCTGCCTCTTTTATCCCAACACTGACCCTGAAAACTAATTCTAAGTGTACTTACCAGTAACTTGTATTTCCTTCCATAGGAATCCATTGTGTGGTTTTCAGCAGTTAAGTTTCTAAGTGTCCATTTTTGAAACGTACAAATATTCCTCCAAAATAAGTCGAACTACGAATTCCAATTTACTCACCTGTTATCAGGAGAGAACCCAGTGTTGCATCTTTTAGCCCAGCACTGACCCTGAAAAGTAATTCTAAGCACACTTTCCAGTAACTTGTAAATCCTGTCATAGGAATCCATTGTGTGGTTTTCACCAGAAAAGTATCCCAGTGTTAATTTTTGAAACGTACAAATATTCCTCTAAAATCAGCAGAACTACGGATTCCGATTTACTCACCTGTTATCGGGAGAGAACACAGGGCTGCATCATTTAGCCCAGCACTGACCCTGAAAAGTAATTCTAAGCGTACTTACCAGTAACTTGTATTTCCTTCCATAGGAATCCATTGTGTAGTTTTCAGCAGAAAAGTTTCTAAGTGTCCATTTTTGAAACGTACAAATATTCCTCTAAAATCAGCCGAACAACGAATTCCGATTTACTCACCTGTTATCAGGAGAGAACCCAGTGTTGCATCTTTTAGCCCAGCAGTGACCCTGGAAAGTAATTCTAAGCGTACTTACCAGTATCTTGTATTTCCTTCCATAGGAATCCATTGTGTAGTTTTCAGCAGAAAAGTTTCTAAGTGTCCATTTTTGAAACGTACAAATATTCCTCTAAAATCAGCCGAACTAAGAATTCCGATTTACTCACCTGTTATCAGGAGAGAACCCTGTGCTGCATCTTTTAGCCCAGCACTGACCCTGAAAAGTAATTTTAAGCGTTCTTACCAGTAACTTGTATTTCCTTCCATAGGAAACCATTTTGTGGTTTTCAGCAGGAAAAGTTTCTAAGTGTCCATTTTTGAAACGTCCAAATATTCCTCTAAAATTAGTCAAACTACGAATTCCGATTTACTCAATTGTTGTTAGGAGAGAACCCACTGCTGCATCATTTAGCCCAGCACTGACCCTGAAAAGTAATTCTAAGCGTACTTACCAGTATCTTGTATTTCCTTCCATAGGAAACCATTCTGTGGTTTTCAGCAGAAAAGTTTCCAAGTGTCCATTTTTGAAACGGACAAATATTCCTCCAAAATCAGTCGAACTACTAATTCCGATTTACTCACCTGTTATCAGGAGAGAACCCAGTGCTGCATCTTTTAGCCTAGCACTGACCCTGAAAAGTTATCCTAAGCGTACTTACCAGTAACTTGTCTTTCCTTCCATAAGAATCCATTGTGTGGTTTTCAGCAGAAAAGTTTCTAAGTGTCCATTTTTGAAAAGTACAAATATTCCACTAAAATCAGCCGAACTACGAATTCCGATTTACTCTCCTGTTATAAGGAGAGAACCCAGTGCTACATCTTTTAGCCCAGCACTGACCCTGAAATGTAATTCTAAGCGTACTTACCAGTAACTTGTAAATCATTTCATAGTAATCCATTGTGTGGTTTTCACCAGAAAAGTTTCCAAGTGTCCATTTTTGAAGCGTACAAATATGCCTCTAAAATCAGGCGAACTACGAATTCCGATTTACTCACCTGTTATCAGGAGAGAACCCAGTGTTGCATCTTTTAGCCCAGCACTGACCCTGGAAAGTAATTCTAAGCGTACTTACCAGTATCTTGTATTTCCTTCCATAGAAATCCATTGTGTGGTTTTCAGCAAAAAAGTTTGTGTCCATTTTTGAAATGTACAAATATTCCTCTAAAATCAGCCGAACTAAGAATTCCGATTTACTCACCTGTTATCAGGAGAGAACCCTGTGCTGCATCTTTTAGCCCAGCACTGACCCTGGAAAGTAATTCTAAGCGTACTTACCAGTATCTTGTATTTCCTTCCATAGAAATCCATTGTGTGGTTTTCAGCAAAAAAGTTTATGTGTCCATTTTTGAAACGTACAAATATTCCTCCAAAATCAGTCGAACTACGAATTCCGATTTACTCACCTGTTATCAGGAGAGAACCCAGTGCTGCATCTTTTAGCCCAGCACTGACCCTGAAAAGTAATTCTAAGCGTACTTACCAGTAACTTGTAAATCCTTTCATAGGAATCCATTGTGTGGTTTTCAGCTGAAAAGTTTCTAATTGTCCATTTTTGAAATGTACAAATAATCCTCTAAAATCAGCCAAACTACGAATTCCGATTTAATCACCTGTTTTCAGGAGAGAACCCAGTGCTGCATCTTTTAGCCTAGCACTGACCCTGAAATGTAATTCTAAGCGTACTTACCAGTAACTTGTATTTCCTTCCATTGGAATCAATTGTGTGGGTTTCAGCAGAAAAGTTTTTAAGTGTCCATTTTTGAAACGTACAAATATTCCTCTGAAATCAGTCGAACTACAAAATTCCGATTTACTCTCCTGTTATCAGAAGAGAACCCAGTGCTACATCTTTTAACACAGCACTGACCCTGAAAAGTAATTCTAAGCATACTTACCAGTAACTTGAAAATCCTTTCATTGGAATCCATTGTGTGGTTTTCACCAGAAAAGTTTCCAAGTGTCCATTTTTGAAACGTACAAATATTCCTCTAAAATCAGCCGAACTACGAATTCCGATTTACTCACCTGTTATCAGGAGAGAACCCAGTGCTGCCTCTTTTAGCCCAGCACTGACCCTGAAAACTAATTCTAAGTGTACTTACCAGTAACTTGTATTTCCTTCCATAGGAATCCATTGTGTGGTTTTCAGCAGTTAAGTTTCTAAGTGTCCATTTTTGAAACGTACAAATATTTCTCTAAAATAAGTCGAACCACAAATTCCAATTTACTCACCTGTTATCAGGAGAGAACCCAGTGTTGCATCTTTTAGCCCAGCACTGACCCTGAAAAGTAATTCTAAGCGTACTTACCAGTAACTTGAAATCCATTGTGTGGTTTTCACCAGAAAAGTATCCAAGTGTCAATTTTTGAAACGTACAAATATTCCTCTAAAATCAGCGTAACTATGCATTCCGATTTACTCACCTGCTATCAGGAGAGAACACAGGGCTGCATCATTTAGCCCAGCACTGACCCTAAAAATTAATTCTAAGCGTACTTACCAGTAACTTGTATTTCCTTCCATAGGAATCCATTGTGTAGTTTTCAGCAGAAAAGTTTCTAAGTGTCCATTTTTGAAACGTTCAAATATTCCTCTAAAATCAGCCGAACTACGAATTTCGATTTACTCACCTGTTATCAGGAGAGAACCCAGTGCTGCATCTTTTAGCCCAGCACTGACCCTGAAAAGTAATTCTAAGCGTACTTACCAGTAACTTGTGAATCATTTCATAGTAATCCATTGTTTGGTTTTCACCAGAAAAGTTTCAAAGTGTCCATTTTTGAAACGTACAAATATTCCTCTAAATTTAGTCAAACTACGAATTCCGATTTACTCAATTGTTGTCAGGAGAGAACCCACTGCTGCATCATTTAGCCCAGCACTGACCCTGAAAAGTAATTCTAAGCGTACTTACCAGTAACTTGTATTTTCTTCCATAGGAAACCATTCTGTGGTTTTCAGCAGAAAAGTTTCCAAGTGTCCATTTTTGAAACGGACAAATATTCCTCCAAAATCAGTCGAACTACTAATTCCGATTTACTCACCTCTTATCAGGAGAGAACCCAGTGCTGCATCTTTTAGCCTAGCACTGACCCTGAAAAGTTATCCTAAGCGTACTTACCAGTATCTTGTCTTTCCTTCCATAAGAATCCATTGTGTGGTTTTCAGCAGAAAAGTTTCTAAGTGTCCATTTTTTAAAAGTACAAATATTCCACTAAAATCAGCCGAACTACGAATTCCGATTTACTCTCCTGTTATTAGGAGAGAACCCAGTGCTACATCTTTTAGCCCAGCACTGACCCTGAAATGTAATTCTAAGCGTGCTTACCAGTAACTTGTAAATCCTTTCATAGGAATCCATTGTGTGGTTTTCGCCAGAAAAGTTTCCAAGTGTCCATTTTTGAAACGTACAAATATTCCTCTAAAATCAGCCGAACTACGAATTCCGATTTACTCACCTGTTTTCAGGAGAGAACCCAGTGCTGCCTCTTTGAGCCCAGCACTGACCCTGAAAAGTAATTCTATGCATACTTGCCAGTAACTTGTATTTTCTTCCATATGAATCCATTGTGTGGTTTTCAGCTGAAAAGTTTCTAATTGTCCATTTTTGAAATGTACAAATAATCCTCTAAAATCAGCCAAACTACGAATTCCAATTTAATCACCTGTTTTCAGGAGAGAACCCAGTGCTGCATCTTTTAGCCTAGCACTGACCCTGAAATGTAATTCTAAGCGTACTTACCAGTAACTTGTATTTCCTTCCATTGGAATCCATTGTGTGGGTTTCAGCAGAAAAGTTTTTAAGTGTCCATTTTTGAAACGTACAAATATTCCTCTAAAATCAGTCGAACTACAAAATTCCGATTTACTCTCCTGTTATCAGGAGAGAACCCAGTGCTACTTCTTTTAACACAGCACTGACCCTGAAAAGTAATTCTAAGCATAATTACCAGTAACTTGAAAATCCTTTCATAGGAATCCATTGTGTGGTTTTCACCAGAAAAGTTTCCAAGTGTCCATTTTTGAAACGTACAAATATTCCTCTTAAATCAGCCGAACTACGAATTCCGATATACTCACCTGTTATCAGGAGAGAACCCAGTGCTGCCTCTTTTAGCCCAGCACTGACCCTGAAAACTAATTCTAAGTGTACTTACCAGTAACTTGTATTTCCTTCCATAGGAATCCATTGTGTGGTTTTCAGCAGTTAAGTTTCTAAGTGTCCATTTTTGAAACGTACAAATATTCCTCTAAAATAAGCCGAACCACAAATTCCAATTTACTCACCTGTTATCAGGAGAGAACCCAATGTTGCATCTTTTAGCCCAGCACTGACCCTGAAAAGTAATTCTACGCGTACTTACCAGTAACTTGTATTTCCTTCCATAGGAATCCATTGTGTAGTTTTCAGCAGAAAAGTTTCTAAGAGTCCATTTTTAAACGTACAAATATTCCTCTAAAATCAGCCGAACTACGAATTCCGATTTACTCACCTGTTATCAAGAGAGAACCTAGTGTTGCATCTTTTAGCCCAGCACTGACCCTGGATAGTAATTCTAAGCGTACTTACCAGTAACTTGTAAATCCTTTCATAGGAATCCATTGTGTGGTTTTCAGCTGAAAAGTTTCTAATTGTCCATTTTTGAAATGTACAAATAATCCTCTAAAATCAGCCAAACTACGAATTCCGATTTAATCACCTGTTTTCAGGAGAGAACCCAGTGCTGCATCTTTTAGCCTAGCACTGACCCTGAAATGTAATTCTAAGCGTACTTACCAGTAACTTGTATTTCCTTCCATTGGAATCAATTGTGTGGGTTTCAGCAGAAAAGTTTTTAAGTGTCCATTTTTGAAACGTACAAATATTCCTCTGAAATCAGTCGAACTACAAAATTCCGATTTACTCTCCTGTTATCAGAAGAGAACCCAGTGCTACATCTTTTAACACAGCACTGACCCTGAAAAGTAATTCTAAGCATACTTACCAGTAACTTGAAAATCCTTTCATTGGAATCCATTGTGTGGTTTTCACCAGAAAAGTTTCCAAGTGTCCATTTTTGAAACGTACAAATATTCCTCTAAAATCAGCCGAACTACGAATTCCGATTTACTCACCTGTTATCAGGAGAGAACCCAGTGCTGCCTCTTTTAGCCCAGCACTGACCCTGAAAACTAATTCTAAGTGTACTTACCAGTAACTTGTATTTCCTTCCATAGGAATCCATTGTGTGGTTTTCAGCAGTTAAGTTTCTAAGTGTCCATTTTTGAAACGTACAAATATTTCTCTAAAATAAGTCGAACCACAAATTCCAATTTACTCACCTGTTATCAGGAGAGAACCCAGTGTTGCATCTTTTAGCCCAGCACTGACCCTGAAAAGTAATTCTAAGCGTACTTACCAGTAACTTGAAATCCATTGTGTGGTTTTCACCAGAAAAGTATCCAAGTGTCAATTTTTGAAACGTACAAATATTCCTCTAAAATCAGCGTAACTATGCATTCCGATTTACTCACCTGCTATCAGGAGAGAACACAGGGCTGCATCATTTAGCCCAGCACTGACCCTAAAAATTAATTCTAAGCGTACTTACCAGTAACTTGTATTTCCTTCCATAGGAATCCATTGTGTAGTTTTCAGCAGAAACGTTTCTAAGTGTCCATTTTTGAAACGTTCAAATATTCCTCTAAAATCAGCCGAACTACGAATTTCGATTTACTCACCTGTTATCAGGAGAGAACCCAGTGCTGCATCTTTTAGCCCAGCACTGACCCTGAAAAGTAATTCTAAGCGTACTTACCAGTAACTTGTGAATCATTTCATAGTAATCCATTGTGTGGTTTTCACCAGAAAAGTTTCAAAGTGTCCATTTTTGAAACGTACAAATATTCCTCTAAAATTAGTCAAACTACGAATTCCGATTTACTCAATTGTTGTCAGGAGAGAACCCACTGCTGCATCATTTAGCCCAGCACTGACCCTAAAAAGTAATTCTAAGCGTACTTACCAGTAACTTGTATTTCCTTCCATAGGAAACCATTCTGTGGTTTTCAGCAGAAAAGTTTCCAAGTGTCCATTTTTGAAACGGACAAATATTCCTCCAAAATCAGTCGAACTACTAATTCCGATTTACTCACCTCTTATCAGGAGAGAACTCAGTGCTGCATCTTTTAGCCTAGCACGGACCCTGAAAAGTTATCCTAAGCGTACTTACCAGTATCTTGTCTTTCCTTCCATAAGAATCCATTGTGTGGTTTTCAGCAGAAAAGTTTCTAAGTGTCCATTTTTTAAAAGTACAAATATTCCACTAAAATCAGCCGAACTACGAATTCCGATTTACTCTCCTGTTATTAGGAGAGAACCCAGTGCTACATCTTTTAGCCCAGCACTGACCCTGAAATGTAATTCTAAGCGTGCTTACCAGTAACTTGTAAATCCTTTCATAGGAATCCATTGTGTGGTTTTCGCCAGAAAAGTTTCCAAGTGTCCATTTTTGAAACGTACAAATATTCCTCTAAAATCAGTCGAACTACAAAATTCCGATTTACTCTCCTGTTATCAGGAGAGAACCCAGTGCTACTTCTTTTAACACAGCACTGACCCTGAAAAGTAATTCTAAGCATAATTACCAGTAACTTGAAAATCCTTTCATAGGAATCCATTGTGTGGTTTTCACCAGAAAAGTTTCCAAGTGTCCATTTTTGAAACGTACAAATATTCCTCTTAAATCAGCCGAACTACGAATTCCGATATACTCACCTGTTATCAGGAGAGAACCCAGTGCTGCCTCTTTTAGCCCAGCACTGACCCTGAAAACTAATTCTAAGTGTACTTACCAGTAACTTGTATTTCCTTCCATAGGAATCCATTGTTTGGTTTTCAGCAGTTAAGTTTCTAAGTGTCCATTTTTAAAACGTACAAATATTCCTCTAAAATAAGCCGAACCACAAATTCCAATTTACTCACCTGTCATCAGGAGAGAACCCAATGTTGCATCTTTTAGCCCAGCACTGACCCTGAAAAGTAATTCTAAGCGTACTTACCAGTAACTTGTAAATCCTTTCATAGGAATCCATTGTGTGGTTTTCACCAGAAAAGTATCCAAGTGTCAATTTTTGAAACGTACAAATATTCCTCTAAAATCAGCAGAACTACGGATTCCGATTTACTCACCTGTTATCAGGAGAGAACACAGGGCTGCATCATTTAGCCCAGCACTGACCCTGAAAAGTAATTCTAAGCGTACTTACCAGTAACTTGTATTTCCTTCCATAGGAATCCATTGTGTAGTTTTCAGCAGAAAAGTTTCTAAGTGTCCATTTTTTAAACGTACAAATATTCCTCTAAAATCAGCCAAACTACGAATTCCGATTTACTCACCTGTTATCAAGAGAGAACCCAGTGTTGCATCTTTTAGCCCAGCACTGACCCTGGATAGTAATTCTAAGCGTACTTACTAGTATATTGTATTTCCTTCCATAGGAATCCAATGTGTAGTTTTCAGCAGAAAAGTTTCTAAGTGTCTATTTTTGAAACGTACAAATATTCCTCCAAAATCAGTTGAACTACGAATTCCGATTTACTCACCTGTTATCAGGAGAGAACCCAGTGCTGCATCTTTTAGCCTAGCCCTGACCCTGAAAAGTAATTTTAAGCGTACTTACCAGTAACTTGTATTTCCTTCCATAGGAAACCATTGTGTGGTTTTCAGCAGGAAAAGTTTCTAAGTGTCCTTTTTTGAAAAGTCCAAATATTCCTCTAAAATTAGTCGAACTACGAATTCCGATTTACTCAATTGTTGTCAGGAGAGAACCCACTGCTGCATCATTTAGCCCAGTACTGACCCTGAAAAGTAATTCTAAGCGTACTTACCAGTAACTTGTATTTCCTTCCATGGGAATCCATTGTGTGGTTTTCAGCAGAAAAGTTTCTAAGTGTCTATTTTTGAAACATACAAATATTCCTCCAAAATCAGTCGAACTACGAATTCCGATTTACTCACCTGTTATCAGGAGAGAACCCAGTGCTGCATCTTTTAGCCTAGCCCTGACCCTGAAAAGTAATCCTAAGCGTACTTACCAGTAACTTGTCTTTCCTTCCATAAGAATCCATTGTGTGGTTTTCAGCAGAAAAGTTTCCAAGTGTCCATTTTTGAAAAGTACAAATATTCCTCTAAAATCACCCGAACTGCGAATTCTGATTTACTCACCTGTTATCAGGAGAAAACCCAGTGCTGCATCTTTTAGGCCAGCACTGACCATGAAAAGTAATTCTAAGCGTACTTACCAGTAACTTGTACTTCCTTCCATAGGAATCCATTGTGTGGTTTTCAGCTTAGTTAAAAGTATAAAATTTTCCATTTTTGAAACGTACAAATATTCCTCTAAAATCAGACGAACTACGAATTCCGATTTAATCACCTGTTTTCAGGAGAGAACCCAGTGCTGCATCTTTTAGCCTAGCACTGACCCTGAAATGTAATGCTAAGTGTACTTACCAGTAACTTGTATTTCCTTCCATTGGAATCCATTGTGTGGGTTTCAGCAGAAAAGTTTCTAAGTGTCCATTTTTGAAACGTACAAATATTCCTCCTAAATCAGCCGAACTACGAATTCCGATATACTCACCTGTTATCAGGAGAGAACCCAGTGCTGCCTCTTTTATCCCAACACTGACCCTGAAAACTAATTCTAAGTGTACTTACCAGTAACTTGTATTTCCTTCCATAGGAATCCATTGTGTGGTTTTCAGCAGTTAAGTTTCTAAGTGTCCATTTTTGAAACGTACAAATATTACTCTAAAATAAGTCGAACTACGAATTCCAATTTACTCACCTGTTATCAGGAGAGAACCCAGTGTTGCATCTTTTAGCCCAGCACTGACCCTGAAAAGTAATTCTAAGCGCACTTTCCAGTAACTTGTATTTCCTTCCATAGGAATCCATTGTGTGGTTTTCACCAGAAAAGTTTCCAAGTGTCCATTTTTGAAGCGTACAAATATTCCTCTAAAATCACCCGAACTGCGAATTCTGATTTACTCACCTGTTATCAGGAGAAAACCCAGTGCTGCATCTTTTAGGCCAGCACTGACCATGAAAAGTAATTCTAAGCGTACTTACCAGTAACTTGTACTTCCTTCCATAGGAATCCATTGTGTGGTTTTCACCAGAAAAGTTTCTAAGCATCCATTTTGGAAACGTACAAATATTCCTCTAAAATCAGCCGAAATACAAATTCCTGTTTACTCACCTGTTATCAGGAGAGAACCCAGGGCTGCATCTTTTAGCCCAGCACTGACCCTGAAAAGTAATTCTAAGCATACTTACCAGTAACTTGTACTTCCTTCCATAGGAATCCATTGTGTGGTTTTCACCAGAATAGTTTCTAAGTGTCCATTTTTGAAACGTACAAATATTCCTCTAAAATCAGCCGAAATACGACTTCCGATTTACTCACCTGTTATCAGGAGAGAACCCAGTGCTGCATCTTTTAGAGCAGCACTGACCCTGAAAAGTAATTCTAAGCGTATTTACCAGTAACTTGTATTTCCTTCCAAAGGAATCCATTGTGTGGTTTTCACCAGAAAAGTTTCCAAGTTCCATTTTTTAGACTTACAAATATTCCTCTAAAATCAGTTGAACTACGAATTCCGATTTACTCACCTGTTATCAGGAGAGAACCCAGTGCTGCATCTCTTAGAGCAGCACTGACCCTGATAAGTAATTCTAAGTGTATTTACCAGTAACTTGTATTTCCTTCCATAGGAATCCATTGTGTGGTTTTCACCAGAAAAGTTTCCAAGTGTCCATTTTTGAAGCGTACAAATATTCCTCTAAAATCACCCGAACTGCGAATTCTAATTTACTCACCTGTTATCAGGAGAGAACCCAGGGCTGCATCTTTTAGCCCAGCACTGACCCTGAAAAGTAATTCTAAGCGTACTTACCAGTAACTTGTATTTCCTTCATAGGAATCCATTATGTGGTTTTCACCAGAAAAGTTTCTAAGTGTCCATTTTTTAAATGTACAAATATTCCTCTAAAATCAGCCAAACTACGAATTCCGATTTACTCACCTGTTATCAGGAGAGAACCCAGTGCTGCATCTTTTAGAGCAGCACTGACCCTGAAAAGTAATTCTAAGCGTATTTACCAGTAACTTGTATTTCCTTCCATAGGAATCCCATTGTGTGGTTTTCACCAGAAAAGTTTCCAAATGTCCATTTTTTTAAACTTACAAATATTCCTCTAAAATCAGTTGAACTACGAATTCTGATTTACTCACCTGATATCAGGAGAAAACCCAGTGCTGCATCTTTTAGACCAGTACTGACCATGAAAAGTAATTCTAAGCATACTTACCAGTAACTTGTACTTCCTTCCATAGGAATCCATTGTGTGGTTTTCACCAGAATAGTTTCTAAGTGTCCATTTTTGAAACGTACAAATATTCCTCTAAAATCAGCCGAACTATGAATTTTGATTTACTCACCTGTTATCCGGAATGAACTCAAGGCTGCATCTTTTAGCCCAGCACTGACCCTGAAAAGTAATCCTAATCGTACTTACCAGTAACTTGTATCTCCTTCCATAGGAATCCATTGTGTGGTTTTCACCAGAAAAGTTTCTAAGTGTCCATTTTTGAAAAATACAAATATTCCTCTAAAATCAGCCGAACTACGAATTCCGATTTACTCACCTGTTATCAGGAGAGAACCCAGTGCTGCATCTTTTAGAGCAGCACTGACTCTGAAAAGTAATTCTAAGCGTACTTACCAGTAACTTGTATTTCCTTCCATAGGAATCCATTGTGTGGTTTTCACCAGAAAAGTTTCCAAGTGTCCATTTTTTAGACTTACAAATATTCCTCTAAAATCAGCCGAACTACGAATTCCGATTTACTCACCTGTTATCAGGAGAGAACCCAGTGCTGCATCTTTTAGAGCAGCACTGACCCTGAAAAGTAATTCTAAGCGTATTTACCAGTAATTTGTATTTCTTTCCATAGGAATCCATTGTGTGGTTTTCACCAGAAAAGTTTCCAAGTGTCCATTTTTTAGACTTACAAATATTCCTCTAAAATCAGTTGAACTACGAATTCCGATTTACTCACCTGTTATCAGGAGAGAACCCAGTGCTGCATCTTTTAGAGCAGCACTGACCCTGAAAAGTAATTCTAAGTGTATTTACCAGTAACTTGTATTTCCTTCCATAGGAATCCATTGTGTGGTTTTCACCAGAAAAGTTTCCAAGTGTCCATTTTTGAAGCGTACAAATATTCCTCTAAAATCACCCGAACTGCGAATTCTGATTTACTCACCTGTTATCAGGAGAAAACCCAGTGCTGCATCTTTTAGGCCAGCACTGACCATGAAAAGTAATTCTAAGCGTACTTACCAGTAACTTGTACTTCCTTCCATAGGAATCCATTGTGTGGTTTTCACCAGAAAAGTTTCTAAGTGTCCATTTTTGAAACGTACAAATATTCCTCTAAAATCAGCCAAAATACAAATTCCTGTTTACTCACCTGTTATCAGGAGAGAACCCAGGGCTCCATCTTTTAGCCCAGCACTGACCCTGAAAAGTAATTCTAAGCGTACTTACCAGTAACTTGTATTTCCTTCCATAGGAATCCATTGTGTGGTTTTCACCAGAAAAGTTTCCAAATGTCCATTTTTTAGACTTACAAATATTCCTCTAAAATCAGTTGAACTACGAATTCCGATTTACTCACCTGATATCAGGAGAAAAGCCAGTGCTGCATCTTTTAGACCAGCACTGACCATGTAAAATAATTCTAAGCATACTTACCAGTAACTTGTACTTCCTTCCATAGGAATCTATTGTGTGGTTTTCACCAGAATAGTTTCTAAGTGTCCATTTTTGAAACGTACAAATATTCCTCTAAAATCAGCCAAACTACGAATTCCGATTTACTCACCTGTTATCAGGAGAGAACCCAGTGCTGCATCTTTTAGAGAAGCACTGACCCTGAAAAGTAATTCTAAGCATACTTACCAGTAACTTGTATTTCCTTCCATAGGAATCCATTGTGTGGTTTTCACCAGAAACGTTTCTAAGTGTCCATTTTTTAAATGTACAAATATTCCTATAAAATCAGCCAAACTACGAATTCCGATTTACTCACCTGTTATCAGGAGAGAACCCAGTGCTGCATCTTTTAGCCCAGCACTGACCATGAAAAGTAATTCTAAGCGTACTTACCAGTTACTTGTATTTCCTTCCATAGGAATCCATTGTGTGGTTTTCACCAGAAAAGTTTCTAAGTGTCCATTTTTGAAACGTACAAATATTCCTCTAAAATCAGCTGAACTACGAATTTCGATTTACTCACCTGATATCAGGAATGAACTCAAGGCTGCATCTTTTAGCCCAGCACTGACCCTGAAAAGTAACCCTAATCGTACTTACCAGTAACTTGTATTTCCTTCCATAGGAATCCATTGTGTGGTTTTCACCAGAAAAGTTTCTAAGTGTCCATTTTTGAAACGTACAAATATTCCTCTAAAATCAGCCGAACTACGAATTCCAATTTACTCACCTGTTGTCAGGAGAGAACCCAGTGCTGCATCTTTTAGAGCAGCACTGACCCTGAAAAGTAATTCTAAGCGTATTTACCAGTAACTTGTATTTCCTTCCATAGGAATCCATTGTGTGGTTTTCACCAGAAAAGTTTCCAAGTGTCCATTTTTTAGACTTACAAATATTCCTCTAAAATCAGTTGAACTACGAATTCTGATTTACTCACCTGTTATCAGGAGAGAACCCAGTGCTGCATCTTTTAGAGCAGCACTGACCCTGAAAAGTAATTCTAAGTGTATTTACCAGTAACTTGTATTTCCTTCCATAGGAATCCATTGTGTGGTTTTCACCAGAAAAGTTTCCAAGTGTCCATTTTTAAAGCGTACAAATATTCCTCTAAAATCACCCGAACTGCGAATTCTGATTTACTCACCTGTTATCAGGAGAAAACCCAGTGCTGCATCTTTTAGGCCAGCACTGACCATGAAAAGTAATTCTAAGCGTACTTACCAGTAACTTGTACTTCCTTCCATAGGAATCCATTGTGTGGTTTTCCCCAGAAAAGTTTCTAAGTGTCCATTTTTGAAACGTACAAATATTCCTCTAAAATCAGCCGAAATACAAATTCCTGTTTACTCACCTGTTATCAGGAGAGAACCCAGGGATGCATCTTTTAGCCCAGCACTGACCCTGAAAAGTAATTCTAAGCATACTTACCAGTAACTTGTATTTCCTTCCATAGGAATCCATTGTGTGGTTTTCACCAGAAACGTTTCTAAGTGTCCATTTTTTAAATGTACAAATATTCCTATAAAATCAGCCAAACTACGAATTCCGATTTACTCACCTGTTATCAGGAGAGAACCCAGTGCTGCATCTTTTAGCCCAGCACTGACCATGAAAAGTAATTCTAAGCGTACTTACCAGTAACTTGTATTTCCTTCCATAGGAATCCATTGTGTGGTTTTCACCAGAAAAGTTTCTAAGTGTCCATTTTTGAAACGTACAAATATTCCTCTAAAATCAGCTGAACTACGAATTTCGATTTACTCACCTGATATCAGGAGAAAACCCAGTGCTGCATCTTTTAGCCCAGCACTGACCCTGAAAAGTAATCCTAATCATACTTACCAGTAACTTGTATTTCCTTCCATAGGAATCCATTGTGTGGTTTTCATCAGAAAAGTTTCTAAGTGTCCATTTTTGAAACGTACAAATATTCCTCTAAAATCTGCCGAACTACGAATTCCAATTTACTCACCTGTTGTCAGGAGAGAACCCAGTGCTGCATCTTTTAGAGCAGCACTGACCCTGAAAATTAATTCTAAGCGTACTTACCAGTAACTTGTATTTCCTTCCTTAGGAATCCATTGTGTGGTTTTCACCAGAAAAGTTTCCAAGTGTCCATTTATGAAACGTACAAATATTCCTCTAAAATCAGCCGAATTACGAATTCCGATTTACTCACCTGTTATCAGGAGAGAACCCAGTGCTGCATCTTTTAGAGCAGCACTGACCCTGAAAAGTAATTCTAAGCATATTTACCAGTAACTTGTATTTCCTTCCATAGGAATCCATTGTGTGGTTTTCACCAGAAAAGTTTCCAAGTGTCCATTTTTTAGACTTACCAATATTCCTCTAAAATCAGTTGAACTACGAATTCCGATTTACTCACCTGTTTTCAGGAGAGAACCCAGTGCTGCATCTTTTAGAGCAGCACTGACCCTGAAAAGTAATTCTAAGTGTATTTACCAGTAACTTGTACTTCCTTCCATAGGAATCCATTGTGTGGTTTTCACCAGAATAGTTTCTAAGTGTCCATTTTTGAAACGTACAAATATTCCTCTAAAATCAGCCGAAATACGACTTCCGATTTACTCACCTGTTATCAGGAGAGAACCCAGGGCTGCATCTTTTAGCCCAGCACTGACCCTGAAAAGTAATTCTAAGCGTACTTACCAGTAACTTGTATTACCTTCCATAGGAATCCATTGTGTGGTTTTCACCAGAAAAGTTTCCAAATGTCCATTTTTAAAACGTACAAATATTCCTCAAAAATCAGCCGAACTACGAATTCCGATTTACTCACCTGTTATCAGGAGAGAACCCAGTGCTGCATCTTTTAGAGCAGCACTGACCCTGAAAAGTAATTCTAAGCGTATTTACCAGTAACTTGTATTTCCTTCCATAGGAATCCATTGTGTGGGTTTCACCAGAAAAGTTTGCAAGTGTCCATTTTTGAAACGTACAACTATTCCTCTAAAATCAGCCGAACTATGAATTTTGATTTACTCACCTGTTATCAGGAATGAACTCAAGGCTGCATCTTTTAGCCCAGCACTGACCCTGAAAAGTAATCCTAATCGTACTTACCAGTAACTTGTATTTCCTTCCATAGGAATCCATTGTGTGGTTTTCACTAGAAAAGTTTCTAAGTGTCCATTTTTGAAACATACAAATATTCCTCTAAAATCAGCCGAACTACGAATTCCAATTTACTCACCTGTTGTCAGGAGAGAACCCAGTGCTGCATCTTTTAGAGCAGCACTGACCCTGAAAAGTAATTCTAAGCGTACTTACCAGTAACTTGTATTTCCTTCCTTAGGAACCCATTGTGTGGTTTTCACCAGAAAAGTTTCCAAGTTTCCATTTATGAAACGTACAAATATTCCTCTAAAATCATCCGAATTACGAATTACGATATACTCACCTGTTATCAGGAGAGAACCCAGTGCTGCATCTTTTAGAGCAGCACTGACCCTGAAAAGTAATTCTAAGCGTATTTACCAGTAACTTGTATTTCCTTCCATAGGAATCCATTGTGTGGTTTTCACCAGAAAAGTTTCCAAGTGTCCATTTTTTAGACTTACAAATATTCCTCTAAAATCAGTTGAACTACGAATTCCGATTTACTCACCTGTTATCAGGAGAGAACCCAGTGCTGCATCTTTTAGAGCAGCACTGACCCTGAAAAGTAATTCTAAGTGTATTTACCAGTAACTTGTATTTCCTTCCATAGGAATCCATTGTGTGGTTTTCACCAGAAAAGTTTCCAAGTGTCCATTTTTGAAGCGTACAAATATTCCTCTAAAATCACCCGAACTGCGAATTCTGATTTACTCACCTGTTATCAGGAGAGAACCCAGGGCTGCATCTTTTAGCCCAGCACTGACCCTGAAAAGTAATTCTAAGCGTACTTACCAGTAACTTGTATTACCTTCCATAGGAATCCATTGTGTGGTTTTCACCAGAAAAGTTTCCAAATGTCCATTTTTGAAACGTACAAATATTCCTAAAAAATCTGCCGAACTACGAATTCCTATTTACTCACCTGTTATCAGGAGAGAACCCAGTGCTGCATCTTTTAGAGCAGCACTGACCCTGAAAAGTAATTCTAAGCGTATTTACCAGTAACTTGTATTTCCTTCCATAGGAATCCATTGTGTGGGTTTCACCAGAAAAGTTTGCAAGTGTCCATTTTTGAAACGTACAACTATTCCTCTAAAATCAGCCGAACTATGAATTTGGATTTACTCACCTGTTATCAGGAATGAACTCAAGGCTGCATCTTTTAGCCCAGCACTGACCCTGAAAAGTAATCCTAATCGTACTTACCAGTAACTTGTATTTCCTTCCATAGGAATCCATTGTGTGGTTTTCACTAGAAAAGTTTCTAAGTGTCCATTTTTTAGACTTACAAATATTCCTCTAAAATCAGTTGAACTACGAATTCCGGTTTACTCACCTGATATCAGGAGAAAACCCAGTGCTGCATCTTTTAGACCAGCACTGACCATGAAAAATAATTCTAAGCATACTTACCAGTAACTTGTACTTCCTTCCATAGGAATCCATTGTGTGGTTTTCACCAGAATAGTTTCTAAGTGTCCATTTTTGAAACGTACAAATATTCCTCTAAAATCAGCCGAAATACGACTTCCGATTTACTCACCTGTTATCAGGAGAGAACCCAGGGCTGCATCTTTTAGCCCAGCACTGACCCTGAAAAGTAATTCTAAGCGTACTTACCAGTAACTTGTATTTCCTTCCATAGGAATCCATTGTGTGGTTTTCACCAGAAAAGTTTCCAAATGTCCATTTTTGAAACGTACAACTATTCCTCTAAAATCAGCCGAATTACGAATTCCGATTTACTCACCTGTTATCAGGAGAGAACCCAGTGCTGCATCTTTCAGAGCAGCACTGACCCTGAAAAGTAATTCTAAGCGTACTTACCAGTAACTTGTATTTCCTTCCTTAGGAATCCATTGTGTGGTTTTCACCAGAAAAGTTTCCAAGTGTCCATTTATGAAACATACAAATATTCCTCTAAAATCAGCCGAATTACGAATTCCGATTTACTCACCTGTTGTCAGGAGAGAACCCAGTGCTGCATCTTTTAGAGCAGCACTGACCCTGAAAAGTAATTCTAAGCGTACTTACCAGTAACTTGTATTTCCTTCCTTAGGAATCCATTGTGTGGTTTTCACCAGAAAAGTTTCCAAGTGTCCATTTTTGAAACGTACAAATATTCCTCTAAAATCAGCCGAACTACGAATTCCAATTTACTCACCTGTTGTCAGGAGAGAACCCAGTGCTGCATCTTTTAGAGCAGCACTGACCCTGAAAAGTAATTCTAAGCGTACTTACCAGTAACTTGTATTTCCTTCCTTAGGAATCCATTGTGTGGTTTTCACCAGAAAAGTTTCCAAGTTTCCATTTATGAAACATACAAATATTCCTCTAAAATCAGCCGAATTACGAATTCCGATTTACTCACCTGTTATCAGGAGAGAACCCAGTGCTGCATCTTTCAGAGCAGCACTGACCCTGAAAAGTAATTCTAAGCGTATTTACCAGTAACTTGTATTTCCTTCCATAGGAATCCATTGTGTGGTTTTCACCAGAAAAGTTTCCAAGTGTCCATTTTTTAGACTTACAAATATTCCTCTACAATCAGTTGAACTACAAATTCCAATTTACTCACCTGTTATCAGGAGAGAACCCAGTGCTGCATCTTTTAGAGCAGCACTGACCCTGAAAACTAATTCTAAGTGTATTTACCAGTAACTTGTATTTCCTTCCATAGGAATCCATTGTGTGGTTTTCACCAGAAAAGTTTCCAATTGTCCATTTTTGAAGCGTACAAATATTCCTCTAAAATCTCCCGAACTGCGAATTCTGATTTACTCACCTGTTATCAGGAGAAAACCCAGTGCTGCATCTTTTAGGCCAGCACTGACCATGAAAAGTAATTCTAAGCGTACTTACCAGTAACTTGTACTTCCTTCCATAGGAATCCATTGTGTGGTTTTCACCAGAAAAGTTTCTAAGTGTCCATTTTTGAAACGTACAAATATTCCTCTAAAATCAGCCGAAATACAAATTCCTGTTTACTCACCTGTTATCAGGAGAGAACCCAGGGTTGCATCTTTTAGCCCAGCACTGACCCTGAAAAGTAATTCTAAGCATACTTACCAGTAACTTGTATTTCCTTCCATAGGAATCCATTGTGTGGTTTTCACCAGAAACGTTTCTAAGTGTCTATTTTTTAAATGTACAAATATTCCTATAAAATCAGCCAAACTACGAATTCCGATTTACTCACCTGTTATCAGGAGAGAACCCAGTGCTGCATCTTTTAGAGCAGCACTGACCCTGAAAAGTAATTCTAAGCGTATTTACCAGTAACTTGTATTTCCTTCCATAGGAATCCATTGTGTGGTTTTCACCAGAAAAGTTTCCAAGTGTCCATTTTTGAAGCGTACAAATATTCCTCTAAAATCAGCCGAACTTTGAATTCTGCTTTACTCACCTGTTATCAGGAGAAAACCCAGTGCTGCATCTTTTAGACCAGCACTGACTATGAAAAGTAATTCTAAGCGTACTTACCAGTAACTTGTACTTCCTTCCATAGGAATCCATTGTGTGACTTTCACCAGAAAACTTTCTAAGTGTCCATTTTTGAAACGTACAAATATTCCTCCAAAATCAGCAGAAATACGAATTCCGATTTACTCACCTGTTATCAGGAGAGAACCCAGGGCTGCATCTTTTAGCCCAGCACTGACCATGAAAAGTAATTCTAAGCGTACTTACCAGTAACTTGTATTTCCTTCCATAGGAATCCATTGTGTGGTTTTCACCAGAAAAGTTTCTAAGTGTCCATTTTTGAAACGTACAAATATTCCTCTAAAATCAGCTGAACTACGAATTTCGATTTACTCACCTGATATCAGGAGAAAACCCAGTGCTGCATCTTTTAGCCCAGCACTGACCCTGAAAAGTAATCCTAATCATACTTACCAGTAACTTGTATTTCCTTCCATAGGAATCCATTGTGTGGTTTTCATCGTAAAAGTTTCTAAGTGTCCATTTTTGAAACGTACAAATATTCCTCTAAAATCTGCCGAACTACGAATTCCAATTTACTCACCTGTTGTCAGGAGAGAACCCAGTGCTGCATCTTTTAGAGCAGCACTGACCCTGAAAATTAATTCTAAGCGTACATACCAGTAACTTGTATTTCCTTCCTTAGGAATCCATTGTGTGGTTTCCACCAGAAAAGTTTCCAAGTGTCCATTTATGAAACGTACAAATATTCCTCTAAAATCAGCCGAATTACGAATTCCGATTTACTCACCTGTTATCAGGAGAGAACCCAGTGCTGCATCTTTTAGAGCAGCACTGACCCTGAAAAGTAATTCTAAGCATATTTACCAGTAACTTGTATTTCCTTCCATAGGAATCCATTGTGTGGTTTTCACCAGAAAAGTTTCCAAGTGTCCATTTTTTAGACTTACCAATATTCCTCTAAAATCAGTTGAACTACGAATTCCGATTTACTCACCTGTTATCAGGAGAGAACCCAGTGCTGCATCTTTTAGAGCAGCACTGACCCTGAAAAGTAATTCTAAGTGTATTTACCAGTAACTTGTACTTCCTTCCATAGGAATCCATTGTGTGGTTTTCACCAGAATAGTTTCTAAGTGTCCATTTTTGAAATGTACAAATATTCCTCTAAAATCAGCCGAAATACGACTTCCGATTTACTCACCTGTTATCAGGAGAGAACCCAGGGCTGCATCTTTTAGCCCAGCACTGACCCTGAAAAGTAATTCTAAGCGTACTTACCAGTAACTTGTATTACCTTCCATAGGAATCCATTGTGTGGTTTTCACCAGAAAAGCTTCCAAATGTCCATTTTTGAAACGTACAAATATTCCTCAAAAATCAGCCGAACTACGAATTCCGATTTACTCACCTGTTATCAGGAGAGAACCCAGTGCTGCATCTTTTAGAGCAGCACTGACCCTGAAAAGTAATTCTAAGCGTATTTACCAGTAACTTGTACTTCCTTCCATAGGAATCCATTGTGTGGTTTTCACCAGAAAAGTTTCCAAGTGTCCATTTTTTAGACTTACAAATATTCCTCTAAAATCAGTTGAACTACGAATTCCGATTTACTCACCTGTTATCAGGAGAGAACCCAGTGCTGCATCTTTTAGAGCAGCACTGACCCTGAAAAGTAATTCTAAGTGTATTTACCAGTAACTTGTATTTCCTTCCATAGGAATCCATTGTGTGGTTTTCACCAGAAAAGTTTCCAAGTGTCCATTTTTGAAGCGTACAAATATTCCTCTAAAATCACCCGAACTGCGAATTCTGATTTACTCACCTGTTATCAGGAGAGAACCCAGGGCTGCATCTTTTAGCCCAGCACTGACCCTGAAAAGTAATTCTAAGCGTACTTACCAGTAACTTGTATTACCTTCCGTAGGAATCCATTGTGTGGTTTTCACCAGAAAAGTTTCCAAATGTCCATTTTTGAAACGTACAAATATTCCTAAAAAATCAGCCGAACTACGAATTCCGATTTACTCACCTGTTATCAGGAGAGAACCCAGTGCTGCATCTTTTAGAGCAGCACTGACCCTGAAAAGTAATTCTAAGCGTATTTACCAGTAACTTGTATTTCCTTCCATAGGAATCCATTGTCTGGGTTTCACCAGAAAAGTTTGCAAGTGTCCATTTTTGAAACGTACAACTATTCCTCTAAAATCAGCCGAACTATGAATTTGGATTTACTCACCTGTTATCAGGAATGAACTCAAGGCTGCATCTTTTAGCCCAGCACTGACCCTGAAAAGAAATCCTAATCGTACTTACCAGTAACTTGTATTTCCTTCCATAGGAATCCATTGTGTGGTTTTCACTAGAAAAGTTTCTAAGTGTCCATTTTTGAAACGTACAAATATTCCTCTAAAATCAGCCGAACTACGAATTCCAATTTACTCACCTGTTGTCAGGAGAGAACCCAGTGCTGCATCTTTTAGAGCAGCACTGACCCTGAAAAGTAATTCTAAGCGTACTTACCAGTAACTTGTATTTCCTTCCTTAGGAATCCATTGTGTGGTTTTCACCAGAAAAGTTTCCAAGTGTCCATTTATGAAACGTACAAATATTCCTCTAAAATCAGCCGAATTACGAATTTCGATTTACTCACCTGTTATCAGGAGAAAACCCAGTGCTGCATCTTTTAGAGCAGCACTGACCCTGAAAAGTAATTCTAAGCGTATTTACCAGTAACTTGTATTTCCTTCCATAGGAATCCATTGTGTGGTTTTCACCAGAAAAGTTTCCAAGTGTCCATTTTTTAGACTTACAAATATTCCTCTAAAATCAGTTGAACTACGAATTCCGGTTTACTCACCTGATATCAGGAGAAAACCCAGTGCTGCATCTTTTAGACCAGCACTGACCATGAAAAATAATTCTAAGCATACTTACCAGTAACTTGTACTTCCTTCCATAGGAATCCATTGTGTGGTTTTCACCAGAATAGTTTCTAAGTGTCCATTTTTGAAACGTACAAATATTCCTCTAAAATCAGCCGAAATACGACTTCCGATTTACTCACCTGTTATCAGGAGAGAACCCAGGGCTGCATCTTTTAGCCCAGCACTGACCCTGAAAAGTAATTCTAAGCGTACTTACCAGTAACTTGTATTTCCTTCCATAGGAATCCATTGTGTGGTTTTCACCAGAAAAGTTTCCAAATGTCCATTTTTGAAACGTACAAATATTCCTCAAAAATCAGCCGAACTACGAATTCCGATTTACTCACCTGTTATCAGGAGAGAACCCAGTGCTGCATCTTTTAGAGCAGCACTGACTCTGAGAAGTAATTCTAAGCGTATTTACCAGTAACTTGTATTTCCTTCCATAGGAATCCATTGTGTGGGTTTCACCAGAAAAGTTTCCAAGTGTCCATTTTTGAAACGTACAACTATTCCTCTAAAATCAGCCGAACTATGAATTTGGATTTACTCACCTGTTATCAGGAATGAACTCAAGGCTGCATCTTTTAGCCCAGCACTGACCCTGAAAAGTAATCCTAATCGTACTTACCAGTAACTTGTATTTCCTTCCATAGGAATCCATTGTGTGGTTTTCACCAGAAAAGTTTCCAAGTGTCCATTTCTGAAACGTACAAATATTCCTCTAAAATCAGCCGAATTTCGAATTTCGATTTACTCACCTGTTATCAGGAGAGAACCCAGTGCTGCATCTTTTAGAGCAGCACTGACCCTGAAAAGTAATTCTAAGCGTATTTACCAGTAACTTGTATTTCCTTCCATAGGAATCCATTGTGTGGTTTTCACCAGAAAAGTTTCCAAGTGTCCATTTTTTAGACTTACAAATATTCCTCTACAATCAGTTGAACTACGAATTCCAATTTACTCACCTGTTATCAGGAGAGAACCCAGTGCTGCATCTTTTAGAGCAGCACTGACCCTGAAAACTAATTCTAAGTGTATTTACCAGTAACTTGTATTTCCTTCCATAGGAATCCATTGTGTGGTTTTCACCAGAAAAGTTTCCAATTGTCCATTTTTGAAGCGTACAAATATTCCTCTAAAATCTCCCGAACTGCGAATTCTGATTTACTCACCTGTTATCAGGAGAAAACCCAGTGCTGCATCTTTTAGGCCAGCACTGACCATGAAAAGTAATTCTAAGCGTACTTACCAGTAACTTGTACTTCCTTCCATAGGAATCCATTGTGTGGTTTTCACCAGAAAAGTTTCTAAGTGTCCATTTTTGAAACGTACAAATATTCCTCTAAAATCAGCCGAAATACAAATTCCTGTTTACTCACCTGTTATCAGGAGAGAACCCAGGGTTGCATCTTTTAGCCCAGCACTGACCCTGAAAAGTAATTCTAAGCATACTTACCAGTAACTTGTATTTCCTTCCATAGGAATCCATTGTGTGGTTTTCACCAGAAACGTTTCTAAGTGTCCATTTTTTAAATGTACAAATATTCCTATAAAATCAGCCAAACTACGAATTCCGATTTACTCACCTGTTATCAGGAGAGAACCCAGTGCTGCATCTTTTAGAGCAGCACTGACCCTGAAAAGTAATTCTAAGCGTATTTACCAGTAACTTGTATTTCCTTCCATAGGAATCCATTGTGTGGTTTTCACCAGAAAAGTTTCCAAGTGTCCATTTTTGAAGCGTACAAATATTCCTCTAAAATCAGCCGAACTTTGAATTCTGATTTACTCACCTGTTATCAGGAGAAAACCCAGTGCTGCATCTTTTAGACCAGCACTGACTATGAAAAGTAATTCTAAGCGTACTTACCAGTAACTTGTACTTCCTTCCATAGGAATCCATTGTGTGACTTTCACCAGAAAACTTTCTAAGTGTCCATTTTTGAAACGTACAAATATTCCTCCAAAATCAGCAGAAATACGAATTCCGATTTACTCACCTGTTATCAGGAGAGAACCCAGGGCTGCATCTTTTAGCCCAGCACTGACCATGAAAAGTAATTCTAAGCGTACTTACCAGTAACTTGTATTTCCTTCCATAGGAATCCATTGTGTGGTTTTCACCAGAAAAGTTTCTAAGTGTCCATTTTTGAAACGTACAAATATTCCTCTAAAATCAGCTGAACTACGAATTTCGATTTACTCACCTGATATCAGGAGAAAACCCAGTGCTGCATCTTTTAGCCCAGCACTGACCCTGAAAAGTAATCCTAATCATACTTACCAGTAACTTGTATTTCCTTCCATAGGAATCCATTGTGTGGTTTTCATCGTAAAAGTTTCTAAGTGTCCATTTTTGAAACGTACAAATATTCCTCTAAAATCTGCCGAACTACGAATTCCAATTTACTCACCTGTTGTCAGGAGAGAACCCAGTGCTGCATCTTTTAGAGCAGCACTGACCCTGAAAATTAATTCTAAGCGTACATACCAGTAACTTGTATTTCCTTCCTTAGGAATCCATTGTGTGGTTTCCACCAGAAAAGTTTCCAAGTGTCCATTTATGAAACGTACAAATATTCCTCTAAAATCAGCCGAATTACGAATCCCTATTTACTCACCTGTTATCAGGAGAGAACCCAGTGCTGCATCTTTTAGAGCAGCACTGACCCTGAAAAGTAATTCTAAGCATATTTACCAGTAACTTGTATTTCCTTCCATAGGAATCCATTGTGTGGTTTTCACCAGAAAAGTTTCCAAGTGTCCATTTTTTAGACTTACCAATATTCCTCTAAAATCAGTTGAACTACGAATTCCGATTTACTCACCTGTTATCAGGAGAGAACCCAGTGCTGCATCTTTTAGAGCAGCACTGACCCTGAAAAGTAATTCTAAGTGTATTTACCAGTAACTTGTACTTCCTTCCATAGGAATCCATTGTGTGGTTTTCACCAGAATAGTTTCTAAGTGTCCATTTTTGAAATGTACAAATATTCCTCTAAAATCAGCCGAAATACGACTTCCGATTTACTCACCTGTTATCAGGAGAGAACCCAGGGCTGCATCTTTTAGCCCAGCACTGACCCTGAAAAGTAATTCTAAGCGTACTTACCAGTAACTTGTATTACCTTCCATAGGAATCCATTGTGTGGTTTTCACCAGAAAAGCTTCCAAATGTCCATTTTTGAAACGTACAAATATTCCTCAAAAATCAGCCGAACTACGAATTCCGATTTACTCACCTGTTATCAGGAGAGAACCCAGTGCTGCATCTTTTAGAGCAGCACTGACCCTGAAAAGTAATTCTAAGCGTATTTACCAGTAACTTGTACTTCCTTCCATAGGAATCCATTGTGTGGTTTTCACCAGAAAAGTTTCCAAGTGTCCATTTTTTAGACTTACAAATATTCCTCTAAAATCAGTTGAACTACGAATTCCGATTTACTCACCTGTTATCAGGAGAGAACCCAGTGCTGCATCTTTTAGAGCAGCACTGACCCTGAAAAGTAATTCTAAGTGTATTTACCAGTAACTTGTATTTCCTTCCATAGGAATCCATTGTGTGGTTTTCACCAGAAAAGTTTCCAAGTGTCCATTTTTGAAGCGTACAAATATTCCTCTAAAATCACCCGAACTGCGAATTCTGATTTACTCACCTGTTATCAGGAGAGAACCCAGGGCTGCATCTTTTAGCCCAGCACTGACCCTGAAAAGTAATTCTAAGCGTACTTACCAGTAACTTGTATTACCTTCCGTAGGAATCCATTGTGTGGTTTTCACCAGAAAAGTTTCCAAATGTCCATTTTTGAAACGTACAAATATTCCTAAAAAATCAGCCGAACTACGAATTCCGATTTACTCACCTGTTATCAGGAGAGAACCCAGTGCTGCATCTTTTAGAGCAGCACTGACCCTGAAAAGTAATTCTAAGCGTATTTACCAGTAACTTGTATTTCCTTCCATAGGAATCCATTGTCTGGGTTTCACCAGAAAAGTTTGCAAGTGTCCATTTTTGAAACGTACAACTATTCCTCTAAAATCAGCCGAACTATGAATTTGGATTTACTCACCTGTTATCAGGAATGAACTCAAGGCTGCATCTTTTAGCCCAGCACTGACTCTGAAAAGAAATCCTAATCGTACTTACCAGTAACTTGTATTTCCTTCCATAGGAATCCATTGTGTGGTTTTCACTAGAAAAGTTTCTAAGTGTCCATTTTTGAAACGTACAAATATTCCTCTAAAATCAGCCGAACTACGAATTCCAATTTACTCACCTGTTGTCAGGAGAGAACCCAGTGCTGCATCTTTTAGAGCAGCACTGACCCTGAAAAGTAATTCTAAGCGTACTTACCAGTAACTTGTATTTCCTTCCTTAGGAATCCATTGTGTGGTTTTCACCAGAAAAGTTTCCAAGTGTCCATTTATGAAACGTACAAATATTCCTCTAAAATCAGCCGAATTACGAATTTCGATTTACTCACCTGTTATCAGGAGAAAACCCAGTGCTGCATCTTTTAGAGCAGCACTGACCCTGAAAAGTAATTCTAAGCGTATTTACCAGTAACTTGTATTTCCTTCCATAGGAATCCATTGTGTGGTTTTCACCAGAAAAGTTTCCAAGTGTCCATTTTTTAGACTTACAAATATTCCTCTAAAATCAGTTGAACTACGAATTCCGGTTTACTCACCTGATATCAGGAGAAAACCCAGTGCTGCATCTTTTAGACCAGCACTGACCATGAAAAATAATTCTAAGCATACTTACCAGTAACTTGTACTTCCTTCCATAGGAATCCATTGTGTGGTTTTCACCAGAATAGTTTCTAAGTGTCCATTTTTGAAACGTACAAATATTCCTCTAAAATCAGCCGAAATACGACTTCCGATTTACTCACCTGTTATCAGGAGAGAACCCAGGGCTGCATCTTTTAGCCCAGCACTGACCCTGAAAAGTAATTCTAAGCGTACTTACCAGTAACTTGTATTTCCTTCCATAGGAATCCATTGTGTGGTTTTCACCAGAAAAGTTTCCAAATGTCCATTTTTGAAACGTACAAATATTCCTCAAAAATCAGCCGAACTACGAATTCCGATTTACTCACCTGTTATCAGGAGAGAACCCAGTGCTGCATCTTTTAGAGCAGCACTGACTCTGAGAAGTAATTCTAAGCGTATTTACCAGTAACTTGTATTTCCTTCCATAGGAATCCATTGTGTGGGTTTCACCAGAAAAGTTTCCAAGTGTCCATTTTTGAAACGTACAACTATTCCTCTAAAATCAGCCGAACTATGAATTTGGATTTACTCACCTGTTATCAGGAGAGAACCCAGTGCTGCATCTTTTAGAGCAGCACTGACCCTGAAAAGTAATTCTAAGCGTATTTACCAGTAACTTGTATTTCCTTCCATAGGAATCCATTGTGTGGTTTTCACCAGAAAAGTTTCCAAGTGTCCATTTTTTAGACTTACAAATATTCCTCTAAAATCAGTTGAACTACGAATTCCGGTTTACTCACCTGATATCAGGAGAAAACCCAGTGCTGCATCTTTTAGACCAGCACTGACCATGAAAAATAATTCTAAGCATACTTACCAGTAACTTGTACTTCCTTCCATAGGAATCCATTGTGTGGTTTTCACCAGAATAGTTTCTAAGTGTCCATTTTTGAAACGTACAAATATTCCTCTAAAATCAGCCGAAATACGACTTCCGATTTACTCACCTGTTATCAGGAGAGAACCCAGGGCTGCATCTTTTAGCCCAGCACTGACCCTGAAAAGTAATTCTAAGCGTACTTACCAGTAACTTGTATTTCCTTCCATAGGAATCCATTGTGTGGTTTTCACCAGAAAAGTTTCCAAATGTCCATTTTTGAAACGTACAAATATTCCTCAAAAATCAGCCGAACTACGAATTCCGATTTACTCACCTGATATCAGGAGAGAACCCAGTGCTGCATCTTTTAGAGCAGCACTGACCCTGAAAAGTAATTCTAAGCGTATTTACCAGTAACTTGTATTTCCTTCCATAGGAATCCATTGTGTGGGTTTCACCAGAAAAGTTTCCAAGTGTCCATTTTTGAAACGTACAACTATTCCTCTAAAATCAGCCGAACTATGAATTTTGATTTACTCACCTGTTATCAGGAATGAACTCAAGGCTGCATCTTTTAGCCCAGCACTGACCCTGAAAAGTAATCCTAATCGTACTTACCAGTAACTTGTATTTCCTTCCATAGGAATCCATTGTGTGGTTTTCACTAGAAAAGTTTCTAAGTGTCCATTTTTGAAACGTACAAATATTCCTCTAAAATCAGCCGAACTACGAATTCCAATTTACTCACCTGTTGTCAGGAGAGAACCCAGTGCTGCATCTTTTAGAGCAGCACTGACCCTGAAAAGTAATTCTAAGCGTACTTACCAGTAACTTGTATTTCCTTCCATAGGAATCCATTGTGTGGTTTTCACCAGAAAAGTTTCCAAGTGTCCATTTATGAAACGTACAAATATTCCTCTAAAATCAGCCGAATTACGAATTCCGATTTACTCACCTGTTATCAGGAGAGAACCCAGTGCTGCATCTTTTAGAGCAGCACTGACCCTGAAAAGTAATTCTAAGTGTATTTACCAGTAACTTGTATTTCCTTCCATAGGAATCCATTGTGTGGTTTTCACCAGAAAAGTTTCCAAGTGTCCATTTTTTAGACTTACAAATATTCCTCTAAAATCAGTTGAACTACGAATTCCGATTTACTCACCTGTTATCAGGAGAGAACCCAGTGCTGCATCTTTTAGAGCAGCACTGACCCTGAAAAGTAATTCTAAGTGTATTTACCAGTAACTTGTATTTCCTTCAATAGGAATCCATTGTGTGGTTTTCACCAGAAAAGTTTCCAAGTGTCCATTTTTTAGACTTACAAATATTCCTCTAAAATCAGTTGAACTACGAATTCTGATTTACTCACCTGATATCAGGAGAAAACCCAGTGCTGCATCTTTTAGCCCAGCACTGACCCTGAAAAGTAATCCTAATCGTACTTACCAGTAACTTGTACTTCCTTCCATAGGAATCCATTGTGTGGTTTTCACCAGAAAAGTTTCTAAGTGTCCATTTTTGAAACGTACAAATATTCCTCTAAAATCTGCCGAACTACGAATTCCAATTTACTCACCTGTTGTCAGGAGAGAACCCAGTGCTGCATCTTTTAGAGCAGCACTGACCCTGAAAAGTAATTCTAAGTGTATTTACCACTAACTTGTATTTCCTTCCATAGGAATCCATTGTGTGGTTTTCACCAGAAAAGTTTCCAAGTGTCCATTTTTTAGACTTACAAATATTCCTCTAAAATCAGTTGAACTACGAATTCCGATTTAGTCACCTGTTATCAGGAGAGAACGCAGTGCTGCATCTTTTTGAGCAGCACTGACCCTGAAAAGTAATTCTAAGTGTATTTACCAGTAACTTGTACTTCCTTCCATAGGAATCCATTGTGTGGTTTTCACCAGAATAGTTTCTAAGTGTCCATTTTTGAAACATACAAATATTCCTCTAAAATCAGCCGAAATACGACTTCCGATTTACTCACCTGTTATCAGGAGAGAACCCAGGGCTGCATCTTTTAGACCAGCACTGACCCTGAAAAGTAATTTTAAGCGTACTTACCAGTAACTTGTATTACCTTCCATAGGAATCCATTGTGTGGTTTTCACCAGAAAAGTTTCCAAATGTCCATTTTTGAAACGTACAAATATTCCTCAAAAATCAGCCGAACTACGAATTCCGATTTACTCACCTGTTATCAGGAGAGAACCCAGTGCTGCATCTTTTAGAGCAGCACTGACCCTGAAAAGTAATTCTAAGCGTATTTACCAGTAACTTGTATTTCCTTCCATAGGAATCCATTGTGTGGGTTTCACTAGAAAAGTTTGCAAGTGTCCATTTTTGAAACGTACAACTATTCCTCTAAAATCAGCCGAACTATGAATTTTGATTTACTCACCTGTTATCAGGAATGAACTCAAGGCTGCATCTTTTAGCCCAGCACTGACCCTGAAAAGTAATCCTAATCGTACTTACCAGTAACTTGTATTTCCTTCCATAGGAATCCATTGTGTGGTTTTCACTAGAAAAGTTTCTAAGTGTCCATTTTTGAAACGTACAAATATTCCTCTAAAATCAGCCGAACTACGAATTCCAATTTACTCACCTGTTGTCAGGAGAGAACCCAGTGCTGCATCTTTTAGAGCAGCACTGACCCTGAAAAGTAATTCTAAGCGTACTTACCAGTAACTTGTATTTCCTTCCTTAGGAATCCATTGTGTGGTTTTCACCAGAAAAGTTTCCAAGTGTCCATTTATGAAACGTACAAATATTCCTCTAAAATCAGCCGAATTACGAATTCCGATTTACTCACCTGTTATCAGGAGAGAACCCAGTGCTGCATCTTTTAGAGCAGCACTGACCCTGAAAAGTAATTCTAAGCGTATTTACCAGTAACTTGTATTTCCTTCCATAGGAATCCATTGTGTGGTTTTCACCAGAAAAGTTTCCAAGTGTCCATTTTTTAGGCTTACAAATATTCCTCTAAAATCAGTTGAACTACGAATTCCGATTTACTCACCTGTTATCAGGAGAGAACCCAGTGCTGCATGTTTTAGAGCAGCACTGACCCTGAAAAGTAATTCTAAGTGTATTTACCAGTAACTTGTACTTCCTTCCATAGGAATCCATTGTGTGGTTTTCACCAGAATAGTTTCTAAGTGTCCATTTTTGAAACTACAAATATTCCTCTAAAATCAGCCGAAATACGACTTCCGATTTACTCACCTGTTATCAGGAGAGAACCCAGGGCTGCATCTTTTAGCCCAGCACTGACCCTGAAAAGTAATTCTAAGCGTACTTACCAGTAACCTGTATTACCTTCCATAGGAATCCATTGTGTGGTTTTCACCAGAAAAGTTTCCAAATGTCCATTTTTGAAACATACAAATATTCCTCAAAAATCAGCCGAACTACAAATTCCGATTTACTCACCTGTTATCAGGAGAGAACCCAGTGCTGCATCTTTTAGAGCAGCACTGACCCTGAAAAGTAATTCTAAGCGTATTTACCAGTAACTTGTATTTCCTTCCATAGGAATCCATTGTGTGGTTTTCACCAGAAAAGTTTCCAAGTGTCCATTTTTTAGACTTACAAATATTCCTCTAAAATCAGTTGAACTACGAATTCCGATTTACTCACCTGTTATCAGGAGAGAACCCAGTGCTGCATCTTTTAGAGCAGCACTGACCCTGAAAAGTAATTCTAAGTGTATTTACCAGTAACTTGTATTTCCTTCCATAGGAATCCATTGTGTGGTTTTCACCAGAAAAGTTTCCAAGTGTCCATTTTTGAAGCGTACAAATATTCCTCTAAAATCACCCGAACTGCGAATTCTGATTTACTCACCTGTTATCAGGAGAAAACCCAGTGCTGCATCTTTTAGGCCAGCACTGACCATGAAAAGTAATTCTAAGCGTACTTACCAGTAACTTGTACTTCCTTCCATAGGAATCCATTGTGTGGTTTTCACCAGAAAAGTTTCTAAGTGTCCATTTTTGAAACGTACAAATATTCCTCTAAAATCAGCCGAAATACAAATTCCTGTTTACTCACCTGTTATCAGGAGAGAACCCAGGGTTGCATCTTTTAGCCCAGCACTGACCCTGAAAAGTAATTCTAAGCATACTTACCAGTAACTTGTATTTCCTTCCATAGGAATCCATTGTGTGGTTTTCACCAGAAACGTTTCTAAGTGTCCATTTTTTAAATGTACAAATATTCCTATAAAATCAGCCAAACTACGAATTCCGATTTACTCACCTGTTATCAGGAGAGAACCCAGTGCTGCATCTTTTAGAGCAGCACTGACCCTGAAAAGTAAGTCTAAGCGTATTTACCAGTAACTTGTATTTCCTTCCATAGGAATCCATTGTGTGGTTTTCACCAGAAAAGTTTCCAAGTGTCCATTTTTGAAGCGTACAAATATTCCTCTAAAATCAGCCGAACTTTGAATTCTGATTTACTCACCTGTTATCAGGAGAAAACCCAGTGCTGCATCTTTTAGACCAGCACTGACTATGAAAAGTAATTCTAAGCGTACTTACCAGTAACTTGTACTTCCTTCCATAGGAATCCATTGTGTGACTTTCACCAGAAAACTTTCTAAGTGTCCATTTTTGAAACGTACAAATATTCCTCCAAAATCAGCAGAAATACGAATTCCGATTTACTCACCTGTTATCAGGAGAGAACCCAGGGCTGCATCTTTTAGCCCAGCACTGACCCTGAAAAGTAATTCTA
Source organism: Triturus cristatus (assembly GCF_964204655.1). Lineage (NCBI taxonomy): Eukaryota > Metazoa > Chordata > Amphibia > Caudata > Salamandridae > Triturus > Triturus cristatus. The sequence goes on from NC_140579.1 coordinate 910,322,047, forward strand.
AGCGTACTTACCAGTAACTTGTATTACCTTCCATAGGAATCCATTGTGTGGTTTTCACCAGAAAAGTTTCCAAATGTCCATTTTTGAAACGTACAAATATTCCTCAAAAATCAGCCGAACTACGAATTCCGATTTACTCACCTGTTATCAGGAGAGAACCCAGTGCTGCATCTTTTAGGCCAGCACTGACCATGAAAAGTAATTCTAAGCGTACTTACCAGTAACTTGTACTTCCTTCCATAGGAATCCATTGTGTGGTTTTCACCAGAAAAGTTTCTAAGTGTCCATTTTTGAAACGTACAAATATTCCTCTAAAATCAGCCGAAATACAAATTCCTGTTTACTCACCTGTTATCAGGAGAGAACCCAGGGTTGCATCTTTTAGCCCAGCACTGACCCTGAAAAGTAATTCTAAGCATACTTACCAGTAACTTGTATTTCCTTCCATAGGAATCCATTGTGTGGTTTTCACCAGAAACGTTTCTAAGTGTCCATTTTTTAAATGTACAAATATTCCTATAAAATCAGCCAAACTACGAATTCCGATTTACTCACCTGTTATCAGGAGAGAACCCAGTGCTGCATCTTTTAGAGCAGCACTGACCCTGAAAAGTAAATCTAAGCGTATTTACCAGTAACTTGTATTTCCTTCCATAGGAATCCATTGTGTGGTTTTCACCAGAAAAGTTTCCAAGTGTCCATTTTTGAAGCGTACAAATATTCCTCTAAAATCAGCCGAACTTTGAATTCTGATTTACTCACCTGTTATCAGGAGAAAACCCAGTGCTGCATCTTTTAGACCAGCACTGACTATGAAAAGTAATTCTAAGCGTACTTACCAGTAACTTGTACTTCCTTCCATAGGAATCCATTGTGTGACTTTTACCAGAAAAGTTTCCAAATGTCCATTTTTGAAACGTACAAATATTCCTCAAAAATCAGCCGAACTACGAATTCCGATTTACTCACCTGTTATCAGGAGAGAACCCAGGGCTGCATCTTTTAGCCCAGCACTGACCCTGAAAAGTAATTCTAAGCGTACTTACCAGTAACTTGTATTACCTTCCATAGGAATCCATTGTGTGGTTTTCACCAGAAAAGTTTCCAAATGTCCATTTTTGAAACGTACAAATATTCCTCAAAAATCAGCCGAACTACGAATTCCGATTTACTCACCTGTTATCAGGAGAGAACCCAGTGCTGCATCTTTTAGAGCAGCACTGACCCTGAAAAGTAATTCTAAGCGTATTTACCAGTAACTTGTATTTCCTTCCATAGGAATCCATTGTGTGGGTTTCACCAGAAAAGTTTGCAAGTGTCCATTTTTGAGCGTACAACTATTCCTCTAAAATCAGCCGAACTATGAATTTTGATTTACTCACCTGTTATCAGGAATGAACTCAAGGCTGCATCTTTTAGCCCAGCACTGACCCTGAAAAGTAATCCTAATCGTACTTACCAGTAACTTGTATTTCCTTCCATAGGAATCCATTGTGTGGTTTTCACTAGAAAAGTTTCTAAGTGTCCATTTTTGAAACATACAAATATTCCTCTAAAATCAGCCGAACTACGAATTCCAATTTACTCACCTGTTGTCAGGAGAGAACCCAGTGCTGCATCTTTTAGAGCAGCACTGACCCTGAAAAGTAATTCTAAGCGTACTTACCAGTAACTTGTATTTCCTTCCTTAGGAATCCATTGTGTGGTTTTCACCAGAAAAGTTTCCAAGTGTCCATTTATGAAACGTACAAATATTCCTCTAAAATCATCCGAATTACGAATTCCGATATACTCACCTGTTATCAGGAGAGAACCCAGTGCTGCATCTTTTAGAGCAGCACTGACCCTGAAAAGTAATTCTAAGCGTATTTACCAGTAACTTGTATTTCCTTCCATAGGAATCCATTGTGTGGTTTTCACCAGAAAAGTTTCCAAGTGTCCATTTTTTAGACTTACACATATTCCTCTAAAATCAGTTGAACTACGAATTCCGATTTACTCACCTGTTATCAGGAGAGAACCCAGTGCTGCATCTTTTAGAGCAGCACTGACCCTGAAAAGTAATTCTAAGTGTATTTACCAGTAACTTGTATTTCCTTCCATAGGAATCCATTGTGTGGTTTTCACCAGAAAAGTTTCCAAGTGTCCATTTTTTAGACTTACAAATATTCCTCTAAAATCAGTTGAACTACGAATTCCGATTTACTCACCTGTTATCAGGAGAGAACCCAGTGCTGCATCTTTTAGAGCAGCACTGACCCTGAAAAGTAATTCTAAGTGTATTTACCAGTAACTTGTATTTCCTTCCATAGGAATCCATTGTGTGGTTTTCACCAGAAAAGTTTCCAAGTGTCCATTTTTGAAGCGTACAAATATTCCTCTAAAATCACCCGAACTGCGAATTCTGATTTACTCACCTGTTATCAGGAGAGAACCCAGGGCTGCATCTTTTAGCCCAGCACTGACCCTGAAAAGTAATTCTAAACGTACTTACCAGTAACTTGTATTACCTTCCATAGGAATCCATTGTGTGGTTTTCACCAGAAAAGTTTCCAAATGTCCATTTTTGAAACGTACAAATATTCCTAAAAAATCAGCCGAACTACGAATTCCGATTTACTCACCTGTTGTCAGGAGAGAACCCAGTGCTGCATCTTTTAGAGCAGCACTGACCCTGAAAAGTAATTCTAAGCGTACTTACCAGTAACTTGTATTTCCTTCCTTAGGAATCCATTGTGTGGTTTTCACCAGAAAAGTTTCCAAGTGTCCATTTATGAAACGTACAAAAATTCCTCTAAAATCAGCCGAATTACGAATTTCGATTTACTCACCTGTTATCAGGAGAGAACCCAGTGCTGCATCTTTTAGAGCAGCACTGACCCTGAAAAGTAATTCTAAGCGTATTTACCAGTAACTTGTATTTCCTTCCATAGGAATCCATTGTGTGGTTTTCACCAGAAAAGTTTCCAAGTGTCCATTTTTTAGACTTACAAATATTCCTCTAAAATCAGTTGAACTACGAATTCCGGTTTACTCACCTGATATCAGGAGAAAACCCAGTGCTGCATCCTTTAGACCAGCACTGACCATGAAAAATTATTCTTAGCATACTTACCAGTAACTTGTACTTCCTTCCATAGGAATCCATTGTGTGGTTTTCACCAGAAAAGTTTCCAAATGTCCATTTTTGAAACATACAAATATTCCTCAAAAATCAGCCGAACTACGAATTCCGATTTACTCACCTGTTATCAGGAGAGAACCCAGTGCTGCATCTTTTAGAGCAGCACTGACCCTGAAAAGTAATTCTAAGCGTATTTACCAGTAACTTGTATTTCCTTCCATAGGAATCCATTGTGTGGGTTTCACCAGAAAAGTTTGCAAGTGTCCATTTTTGAAGCGTACAACTATTCCTCTAAAATCAGCCGAACTATGAATTTTGATTTACTCACCTGTTATCAGGAATGAACTCAAGGCTGCATCTTTTAGCCCAGCACTGACCCTGAAAAGTAATCCTAATCGTACTTACCAGTAACTTGTATTTCCTTCCATAGGAATCCATTGTGTGGTTTTCACTAGAAAAGTTTCTAAGTGTCCATTTTTGAAACATACAAATATTCCTCTAAAATCAGCCGAACTACGAATTCCAATTTACTCACCTGTTGTCAGGAGAGAACCCAGTGCTGCATCTTTTAGAGCAGCACTGACCCTGAAAAGTAATTCTAAGCGTACTTACCAGTAACTTGTATTTCCTTCCTTAGGAATCCATTGTGTGGTTTTCACCAGAAAAGTTTCCAAGTGTCCATTTATGAAACGTACAAATATTCCTCTAAAATCATCTGAATTACGAATTCCGACATACTCACCTGTTATCAGGAGAGAACCCAGTGCTGCATCTTTTAGAGCAGCACTGACCCTGAAAAGTAATTCTAAGTGTATTTACCAGTAACTTGTATTTCCTTCCATAGGAATCCATTGTGTGGTTTTCACCAGAAAAGTTTCCACGTGTCCATTTTTTAGACTTACAAATATTCCTCTAAAATCAGTTGAACTACGAATTCCGATTTACTCACCTGTTATCAGGAGAGAACCCAGTGCTGCATCTTTTAGAGCAGCACTGACCCTGAAAAGTAATTCTAAGTGTATTTACCAGTAACTTGTATTTCCTTCCATAGGAATCCATTGTGTGGTTGTCACCAGAAAAGTTTCCAAGTGTCCATTTTTTAGACTTACAAATATTCCTCTAAAATCAGTTGAACTACGAATTCCGATTTACTCACCTGTTATCAGGAGAGAACCCAGTGCTGCATCTTTTAGAGCAGCACTGACCCTGAAAAGTAATTCTAATTGTATTTACCAGTAACTTGTATTTCCTTCCATAGGAATCCATTGTGTGGTTTTCACCAGAAAAGTTTCCAAGTGTCCATTTTTGAAGCGTACAAATATTCCTCTAAAATCACCCGAACTGCGAATACTGATTTACTCACCTGTTATCAGGAGAGAACCCAGGGCTGCATCTTTTAGCCCAGCACTGACCCTGAAAAGTAATTCTAAGCATACTTACCAGTAACTTGTATTACATTCCATAGGAATCCATTGTGTGGTTTTCACCAGAAAAGTTTCCAAATGTCCATTTTTGAAACGTACAAATCTTCCTAAAAAATCAGCCGAACTACGAATTCCGATTTACTCACCTGTTATCAGGAGAGAACCCAGTGCTGCATCTTTTAGAGCAGCACTGACCCTGAAAAGTAATTCTAAGCGTATTTACCAGTAACTAGTATTTCCTTCCATAGGAATCCATTGTGTGGGTTTCACCAGAAAAGTTTGCAAGTGTCCATTTTTGAAACGTACAACTATTCCTCTAAAATCAGCCGAACTATGAATTTGGATTTACTCACCTGTTATCAGGAATGAACTCAAGGCTGCATCTTTTAGCCTAGCACTGACCCTGAAAAGTAATCCTAATCGTACTTACCAGTAACTTGTATTTCCTTCCATAGGAATCCATTGTGTGGTTTTCACCAGAAAAGTTTCCAAGTGTCCATTTATGAAACATACAAATATTCCTCTAAAATCAGCCGAATTACGAATTTCGATTTACTCACCTGTTATCAGGAGAGAACCCAGTGCTGCATCTTTTAGAGCAGCACTGACCCTGAAAAGTAATTCTACGCGTATTTACCAGTAACTTGTATTTCCTTCCATAGGAATCCATTGTGTGGTTTTCACCAGAAAAGTTTCCAAGTGTCCATTTTTTAGACTTACAAATATTCCTCTAAAATCAGTTGAACTACGAATTCCGGTTTACTCACCTGATATCAGGAGAAAACCCAGTGCTGCATCTTTTAGACCAGCACTGACCATGAAAAATAATTCTAAGCGTACTTACCAGTAACTTGTATTTCCTTCCATAGGAATCCATTGTGTGGTTTTCACCAGAAAAGTTTCCAAATGTCCATTTTTGAAACCTACAAATATTCCTCAAAAATCAGCCGAACTACGAATTCCGATTTACTCACCTGTTATCAGGAGAGAACCCAGTGCTGCATCTTTTAGAGCAGCACTGACTCTGAAAAGTAATTCTAAGCGTATTTACCAGTAACTTGTATTTCCTTCCATAGGAATCCATTGTGTGGGTTTCACCAGAAAAGTTTCCAAGTGTCCATTTTTGAAACGTACAACTATTCCTCTAAAATCAGCCGAACTATGAATTTGGATTTACTCACCTGTTATCAGGAATGAACTCAAGGCTGCATCTTTTAGCCCAGCACTGACCCTGAAAAGTAATCCTAATCGTACTTACCAGTAACTTGTATTTCCTTCCATAGGAATCCATTGTGTGGTTTTCACCAGAAAAGTTTCCAAGTGTCCATTTATGAAACGTACAAATATTCCTCTAAAATCAGCCGAATTACGAATTTTGATTTACTCACCTGTTATCAGGAGAGAACCCAGTGCTGCATCTTTTAGAGCAGCACTGACCCTGAAAAGTAATTCTAAGCGTATTTACCAGTAACTTGTATTTCCTTCCATAGGAATCCATTGTGTGGTTTTCACCAGAAAAGTTTCCAAGTGTCCATTTTTTAGACTTACAAATATTCCTCTAAAATCAGTTGAACTACGAATTCCGGTTTACTCACCTGATATCAGGAGAAAACCCAGTGCTGCATCTTTTAGACCAGCACTGACCATGAAAAATAATTCTAAGCATACTTACCAGTAACTTGTACTTCCTTCCATAGGAATCCATTGTGTGGTTTTCACCAGAAAAGATTCTAAGTGTCCATTTTTGAAACGTACAAATATTCCTCAAAAATCAGCCGAACTACGAATTCCAATTTACTCAACTGTTGTCAGGAGAGAACCCAGTGCTGCATCTTTTAGAGCAGCACTGACCCTGAAAAGTAATTCTAAGCGTATTTACCAGTAACTTGTATTTCCTTCCATAGGAATCCATATTGTGGTTTTCACCAGAAAAGTTTCCAAGTGTCCATTTTTTAGACTTACAAATATTCCTCTAAAATCAGTTGAACTACGAATTCCGATTTAGTCACCTGTTATCAGGAGAGAACTCAGTGCTGCATCTTTTTGAGCAGCACTGACCCTGAAAAATAATTCTAAGTGTATTTACCAGTAACTTGTACTTCCTTCCATAGGAATCCATTGTGTGGTTTTCACCAGAATAGTTTCTAAGTGTCCATTTTTGAAACGTACAAATATTCCTCTAAAATCAGCCGAAATACGACTTCCGATTTACTCACCTGTTATCAGGAGAGAACCCAGGGCTGCATCTTTTAGACCAGCACTGACCCTGAAAAGTAATTTTAAGCGTACTTACCAGTAACTTGTATTACCTTCCATAGGAATCCATTGTGTGGTTTTCACCAGAAAAGTTTCCAAATGTCCATTTTTGAAACGTACAAATATTCCTCAAAAATCAGCCGAACTACGAATTCCGATTTACTCACCTGTTATCAGGAGAGAACCCAGTGCTGCATCTTTTAGAGCAGCACTGACCCTGAAAAGTAATTCTAAGCGTATTTACCAGTAACTTGTATTTCCTTCCATAGGAATCCATTGTGTGGGTTTCACCAGAAAAGTTTGCAAGTGTCCATTTTTGAAACGTACAACTATTCCTCTAAAATCAGCCGAACTATGAATTTTGATTTACTCACCTGTTATCAGGAATGAACTCAAGGCTGCATCTTTTAGCCCAGCACTGACCCTGAAAAGTAATCCTAATCGTACTTACCAGTAACTTGTATTTCCTTCCATAGGAATTTATTGTGTGGTTTTCACTAGAAAAGTTTCTAAGTGTCCATTTTTGAAACGTACAAATATTCCTCTAAAATCAGCCGAACTACGAATTCCAATTTACTCACCTGTTGTCAGGAGAGAACCCAGTGCTGCATCTTTTAGAGCAGCACTGACCCTGAAAAGTAATTCTAAGCGTACTTACCAGTAACTTGTATTTCCTTCCTTAGGAATCCATTGTGTGGTTTTCACCAGAAAAGTTTCCAAGTGTCCATTTATGAAACGTACAAATATTCCTCTAAAATCAGCCGAATTACGAATTCCGATTTACTCACCTGTTATCAGGAGAGAACCCAGTGCTGCATCTTTTAGAGCAGCACTGACCCTGAAAAGTAATTCTAAGCGTACTTACCAGTAACTTGTATTTCCTTCCATAGGAATCCATTGTGTGGTTTTCACCAGAAAAGTTTCCAAATGTCCATTTTTGAAACCTACAAATATTCCTCAAAAATCAGCCGAACTACGAATTCCGATTTACTCACCTGTTATCAGGAGAGAACCCAGTGCTGCATCTTTTAGAGCAGCACTGACTCTGAAAAGTAATTCTAAGCGTATTTACCAGTAACTTGTGTTTCCTTCCATAGGAATCCATTGTGTGGGTTTCACCAGAAAAGTTTCCAAGTGTCCATTTTTGAAACGTACAACTATTCCTCTAAAATCAGCCGAACTATGAATTTGGATTTACTCACCTGTTATCAGGAATGAACTCAAGGCTGCATCTTTTAGCCCAGCACTGACCCTGAAAAGTAATCCTAATCGTACTTACCAGTAACTTGTATTTCCTTCCATAGGAATCCATTGTGTGGTTTTCACCAGAAAAGTTTCCAAGTGTCCATTTATGAAACGTACAAATATTCCTCTAAAATCAGCCGAATTACGAATTTCGATTTACTCACCTGTTATCAGGAGAGAACCCAGTGCTGCATCTTTTAGAGCAGCACTGACCCTGAAAAGTAATTCTAAGCGTATTTACCAGTAACTTGTATTTCCTTCCATAGGAATCCATAGTGTGGTTTTCACCAGAAAAGTTTCCAAGTGTCCATTTTTTAGACTTACAAATATTCCTCTAAAATCAGTTGAACTACGAATTCCGGTTTAGTCACCTGATATCAGGAGAAAACCCAGTGCTGCATCTTTTAGACCAGCACTGACCATGAAAAATAATTCTAAGCATACTTACCAGTAACTTGTACTTCCTTCCATAGGAATCCATTGTGTGGTTTTCACCAGAAAAGATTCTAAGTGTCCATTTTTGAAACGTCCAAATATTCCTCTAAAATCTGCCGAACTACGAATTCCAATTTACTCAACTGTTGTCAGGAGAGAACCCAGTGCTGCATCTTTTAGAGCAGCACTGACCCTGAAAAGTAATTCTAAGCGTATTTACCAGTAACTTGTATTTCCTTCCATAGGAATCCATTGTGTGGTTTTCACCAGAAAAGTTTCCAAGTGTCCATTTTTTAGACTTACAAATATTCCTCTAAAATCAGTTGAACTACGAATTCCGATTTAGTCACCTGTTATCAGGAGAGAACGCAGTGCTGCATCTTTTTGAGCAGCACTGACCCTGAAAAATAATTCTAAGTGTATTTACCAGTAACTTGTACTTCCTTCCATAGGAATCCATTGTGTGGTTTTCACCAGAATAGTTTCTAAGTGTCCATTTTTGAAACGTACAAATATTCCTCTAAAATCAGCCGAAATACGACTTCCGATTTACTCACCTGTTATCAGGAGAGAACCCAGGGCTGCATCTTTTAGACCAGCACTGACCGTGAAAAGTAATTTTAAGCGTACTTACCAGTAACTTGTATTACCTTCCATAGGAATCCATTGTGTGGTTTTCACCAGAAAAGTTTCCAAATGTCCATTTTTGAAACGTACAAATATTCCTCAAAAATCAGCCGAACTACGAATTCCGATTTACTCACCTGTTATCAGGAGAGAACCCAGTGCTGCATCTTTTAGAGCAGCACTGACCCTGAAAAGTAATTCTAAGCGTATTTACCAGTAACTAGTATTTCCTTCCATAGGAATCCATTGTGTGGGTTTCACCAGAAAAGTTTGCAAGTGTCCATTTTTGAAACGTACAACTATTCCTCTAAAATCAGCCGAACTATGAATTTGGATTTACTCACCTGTTATCAGGAATGAACTCAAGGCTGCATCTTTTAGCCTAGCACTGACCCTGAAAAGTAATCCTAATCGTACTTACCAGTAACTTGTATTTCCTTCCATAGGAATCCATTGTGTGGTTTTCACCAGAAAAGTTTCCAAGTGTCCATTTATGAAACATACAAATATTCCTCTAAAATCAGCCGAATTACGAATTTCGATTTACTCACCTGTTATCAGGAGAGAACCCAGTGCTGCATCTTTTAGAGCAGCACTGACCCTGAAAAGTAATTCTACGCGTATTTACCAGTAACTTGTATTTCCTTCCATAGGAATCCATTGTGTGGTTTTCACCAGAAAAGTTTCCAAGTGTCCATTTTTTAGACTTACAAATATTCCTCTAAAATCAGTTGAACTACGAATTCCGGTTTACTCACCTGATATCAGGAGAAAACCCAGTGCTGCATCTTTTAGACCAGCACTGACCATGAAAAATAATTCTAAGCGTACTTACCAGTAACTTGTATTTCCTTCCATAGGAATCCATTGTGTGGTTTTCACCAGAAAAGTTTCCAAATGTCCATTTTTGAAACCTACAAATATTCCTCAAAAATCAGCCGAACTACGAATTCCGATTTACTCACCTGTTATCAGGAGAGAACCCAGTGCTGCATCTTTTAGAGCAGCACTGACTCTGAAAAGTAATTCTAAGCGTATTTACCAGTAACTTGTATTTCCTTCCATAGGAATCCATTGTGTGGGTTTCACCAGAAAAGTTTCCAAGTGTCCATTTTTGAAACGTACAACTATTCCTCTAAAATCAGCCGAACTATGAATTTGGATTTACTCACCTGTTATCAGGAATGAACTCAAGGCTGCATCTTTTAGCCCAGCACTGACCCTGAAAAGTAATCCTAATCGTACTTACCAGTAACTTGTATTTCCTTCCATAGGAATCCATTGTGTGGTTTTCACCAGAAAAGTTTCCAAGTGTCCATTTATGAAACGTACAAATATTCCTCTAAAATCAGCCGAATTACGAATTTTGATTTACTCACCTGTTATCAGGAGAGAACCCAGTGCTGCATCTTTTAGAGCAGCACTGACCCTGAAAAGTAATTCTAAGCGTATTTACCAGTAACTTGTATTTCCTTCCATAGGAATCCATTGTGTGGTTTTCACCAGAAAAGTTTCCAAGTGTCCATTTTTTAGACTTACAAATATTCCTCTAAAATCAGTTGAACTACGAATTCCGGTTTACTCACCTGATATCAGGAGAAAACCCAGTGCTGCATCTTTTAGACCAGCACTGACCATGAAAAATAATTCTAAGCATACTTACCAGTAACTTGTACTTCCTTCCATAGGAATCCATTGTGTGGTTTTCACCAGAAAAGATTCTAAGTGTCCATTTTTGAAACGTACAAATATTCCTCAAAAATCAGCCGAACTACGAATTCCAATTTACTCAACTGTTGTCAGGAGAGAACCCAGTGCTGCATCTTTTAGAGCAGCACTGACCCTGAAAAGTAATTCTAAGCGTATTTACCAGTAACTTGTATTTCCTTCCATAGGAATCCATATTGTGGTTTTCACCAGAAAAGTTTCCAAGTGTCCATTTTTTAGACTTACAAATATTCCTCTAAAATCAGTTGAACTACGAATTCCGATTTAGTCACCTGTTATCAGGAGAGAACTCAGTGCTGCATCTTTTTGAGCAGCACTGACCCTGAAAAATAATTCTAAGTGTATTTACCAGTAACTTGTACTTCCTTCCATAGGAATCCATTGTGTGGTTTTCACCAGAATAGTTTCTAAGTGTCCATTTTTGAAACGTACAAATATTCCTCTAAAATCAGCCGAAATACGACTTCCGATTTACTCACCTGTTATCAGGAGAGAACCCAGGGCTGCATCTTTTAGACCAGCACTGACCCTGAAAAGTAATTTTAAGCGTACTTACCAGTAACTTGTATTACCTTCCATAGGAATCCATTGTGTGGTTTTCACCAGAAAAGTTTCCAAATGTCCATTTTTTAAACGTACAAATATTCCTCAAAAATCAGCCGAACTACGAATTCCGATTTACTCACCTGTTATCAGGAGAGAACCCAGTGCTGCATCTTTTAGAGCAGCACTGACCCTGAAAAGTAATTCTAAGCGTATTTACCAGTAACTTGTATTTCCTTCCATAGGAATCCATTGTGTGGGTTTCACCAGAAAAGTTTGCAAGTGTCCATTTTTGAAACGTACAACTATTCCTCTAAAATCAGCCGAACTATGAATTTTGATTTACTCACCTGTTATCAGGAATGAACTCAAGGCTGCATCTTTTAGCCCAGCACTGACCCTGAAAAGTAATCCTAATCGTACTTACCAGTAACTTGTATTTCCTTCCATAGGAATTTATTGTGTGGTTTTCACTAGAAAAGTTTCTAAGTGTCCATTTTTGAAACGTACAAATATTCCTCTAAAATCAGCCGAACTACGAATTCCAATTTACTCACCTGTTGTCAGGAGAGAACCCAGTGCTGCATCTTTTAGAGCAGCACTGACCCTGAAAAGTAATTCTAAGCGTACTTACCAGTAACTTGTATTTCCTTCCTTAGGAATCCATTGTGTGGTTTTCACCAGAAAAGTTTCCAAGTGTCCATTTATGAAACGTACAAATATTCCTCTAAAATCAGCCGAATTACGAATTCCGATTTACTCACCTGTTATCAGGAGAGAACCCAGTGCTGCATCTTTTAGAGCAGCACTGACCCTGAAAAGTAATTCTAAGCGTACTTACCAGTAACTTGTATTTCCTTCCATAGGAATCCATTGTGTGGTTTTCACCAGAAAAGTTTCCAAATGTCCATTTTTGAAACCTACAAATATTCCTCAAAAATCAGCCGAACTACGAATTCCGATTTACTCACCTGTTATCAGGAGAGAACCCAGTGCTGCATCTTTTAGAGCAGCACTGACTCTGAAAAGTAATTCTAAGCGTATTTACCAGTAACTTGTGTTTCCTTCCATAGGAATCCATTGTGTGGGTTTCACCAGAAAAGTTTCCAAGTGTCCATTTTTGAAACGTACAACTATTCCTCTAAAATCAGCCGAACTATGAATTTGGATTTACTCACCTGTTATCAGGAATGAACTCAAGGCTGCATCTTTTAGCCCAGCACTGACCCTGAAAAGTAATCCTAATCGTACTTACCAGTAACTTGTATTTCCTTCCATAGGAATCCATTGTGTGGTTTTCACCAGAAAAGTTTCCAAGTGTCCATTTATGAAACGTACAAATATTCCTCTAAAATCAGCCGAATTACGAATTTCGATTTACTCACCTGTTATCAGGAGAGAACCCAGTGCTGCATCTTTTAGAGCAGCACTGACCCTGAAAAGTAATTCTAAGCGTATTTACCAGTAACTTGTATTTCCTTCCATAGGAATCCATAGTGTGGTTTTCACCAGAAAAGTTTCCAAGTGTCCATTTTTTAGACTTACAAATATTCCTCTAAAATCAGTTGAACTACGAATTCCGGTTTAGTCACCTGATATCAGGAGAAAACCCAGTGCTGCATCTTTTAGACCAGCACTGACCATGAAAAATAATTCTAAGCATACTTACCAGTAACTTGTACTTCCTTCCATAGGAATCCATTGTGTGGTTTTCACCAGAAAAGATTCTAAGTGTCCATTTTTGAAACGTCCAAATATTCCTCTAAAATCTGCCGAACTACGAATTCCAATTTACTCAACTGTTGTCAGGAGAGAACCCAGTGCTGCATCTTTTAGAGCAGCACTGACCCTGAAAAGTAATTCTAAGCGTATTTACCAGTAACTTGTATTTCCTTCCATAGGAATCCATTGTGTGGTTTTCACCAGAAAAGTTTCCAAGTGTCCATTTTTTAGACTTACAAATATTCCTCTAAAATCAGTTGAACTACGAATTCCGATTTAGTCACCTGTTATCAGGAGAGAACGCAGTGCTGCATCTTTTTGAGCAGCACTGACCCTGAAAAATAATTCTAAGTGTATTTACCAGTAACTTGTACTTCCTTCCATAGGAATCCATTGTGTGGTTTTCACCAGAATAGTTTCTAAGTGTCCATTTTTGAAACGTACAAATATTCCTCTAAAATCAGCCGAAATACGACTTCCGATTTACTCACCTGTTATCAGGAGAGAACCCAGGGCTGCATCTTTTAGACCAGCACTGACCGTGAAAAGTAATTTTAAGCGTACTTACCAGTAACTTGTATTACCTTCCATAGGAATCCATTGTGTGGTTTTCACCAGAAAAGTTTCCAAATGTCCATTTTTGAAACGTACAAATATTCCTCAAAAATCAGCCGAACTACGAATTCCGATTTACTCACCTGTTATCAGGAGAGAACCCAGTGCTGCATCTTTTAGAGCAGCACTGACCCTGAAAAGTAATTCTAAGCGTATTTACCAGTAACTTGTATTTCCTTCCATAGGAATCCATTGTGTGGGTTTCACCAGAAAAGTTTGCAAGTGTCCATTTTTGAAACGTACAACTATTCCTCTAAAATCAGCCGAACTATGAATTTTGATTTACTCACCTGTTATCAGGAATGAACTCAAGGCTGCATCTTTTAGCCCAGCACTGACCCTGAAAAGTAATCCTAATCGTACTTACCAGTAACTTGTATTTCCTTCCATAGGAATCCATTGTGTGGTTTTCACCAGAAAAGTTTCCAAGTGTCCATTTATGAAACGTACAAATATTCCTCTAAAATCAGCCGAATTACGAATTTCGATTTACTCACCTGTTATCAGGAGAGAACCCAGTGCTGCATCTTTTAGAGCAGCACTGACCCTGAAAAGTAATTCTTAGCGTATTTACCAGTAACTAGTATTTCCTTCCATAGGAATCCATAGTGTGGTTTTCACCAGAAAAGTTTCCAAGTGTCCATTTTTTAGACTTACAAATATTCCTCTAAAATCAGTTGAACTACGAATTCCGGTTTAGTCACCTGATATCAGGAGAAAACCCAGTGCTGCATCTTTTAGACCAGCACTGACCATGAAAAATAATTCTAAGCATACTTACCAGTAACTTGTACTTCCTTCCATAGGAATCCATTGTGTGGTTTTCACCAGAAAAGATTCTAAGTGTCCATTTTTGAAACGTACAAATATTCCTCTAAAATCTGCCAAACTACGAATTCCAATTTACTCAACTGTTGTCAGGAGAGAACCCAGTGCTGCATCTTTTAGAGCAGCACTGACCCTGAAAAGTAATTCTAAGCGTATTTACCAGTAACTTGTATTTCCTTCCATAGGAATCCATTGTGTGGTTTTCACCAGAAAAGTTTCCAAGTGTCCATTTTTTAGACTTACAAATATTCCTCTAAAATCAGTTGAACTACGAATTCCGATTTAGTCACCTGTTATCAGGAGAGAACGCAGTGCTGCATCTTTTTGAGCAGCACTGACCCTGAAAAATAATTCTAAGTGTATTTACCAGTAACTTGTACTTCCTTCCATAGGAATCCATTGTGTGGTTTTCACCAGAATAGTTTCTAAGTGTCCATTTTTGAAACGTACAAATATTCCTCTAAAATCAGCCGAAATACGACTTCCGATTTACTCACCTGTTATCAGGAGAGAACCCAGGGCTGCATCTTTTAGACCAGCACTGACCCTGAAAAGTAATTTTAAGCGTACTTACCAGTAACTTGTATTACCTTCCATAGGAATCCATTGTGTGGTTTTCACCAGAAAAGTTTCCAAATGTCCATTTTTGAAACGTACAAATATTCCTCAAAAATCAGCCGAACTACGAATTCCGATTTACTCACCTGTTATCAGGAGAGAACCCAGTGCTGCATCTTTTAGAGCAGCACTGACCCTGAAAAGTAATTCTAAGCGTATTTACCAGTAACTTGTATTTCCTTCCATAGGAATCCATTGTGTGGGTTTCACCAGAAAAGTTTGCAAGTGTCCATTTTTGAAACGTACAACTATTCCTCTAAAATCAGCCGAACTATGAATTTTGATTTACTCACCTGTTATCAGGAATGAACTCAAGGCTGCATCTTTTAGCCCAGCACTGACCCTGAAAAGTAATCCTAATCGTACTTACCAGTAACTTGTATTTCCTTCCATAGGAATCCATTGTGTGGTTTTCACTAGAAAAGTTTCTAAGTGTCCATTTTTGAAACGTACAAATATTCCTCTAAAATCAGCCGAACTACGAATTCCAATTTACTCACCTGTTGTCAGGAGAGAACCCAGTGCTGCATCTTTTAGAGCAGCACTGACCCTGAAAAGTAATTCTAAGCGTACTTACCAGTAACTTGTATTTCCTTCCTTAGGAATCCATTGTGTGGTTTTCACCAGAAAAGTTTCCAAGTGTCCATTTATGAAACGTACAAATATTCCTCTAAAATCAGCCGAATTACGAATTCCGATTTACTCACCTGTTATCAGGAGAGAACCCAGTGCTGCATCTTTTAGAGCAGCACTGACCCTGAAAAGTAATTCTAAGCGTATTTACCAGTAACTTGTATTTCCTTCCATAGGAATCCATTGTGTGGTTTTCACCAGAAAAGTTTCCAAGTGTCCATTTTTTAGACTTACAAATATTCCTCTAAAATCAGTTGAACTACGAATTCCGATTTACTCACCTGTTATCAGGAGAGAACCCAGTGCTGCATCTTTTAGAGCAGCACTGACCCTGAAAAGTAATTCTAAGCGAATTTACCAGTAACTTGTATTTCCTTCCATAGGAATCCATTGTGTGGGTTTCACCAGAAAAGTTTGCAAGTGTCCATTTTTGAAACGTACAACTATTCCTCTAAAATCAGCCGAACTATGAATTTTGATTTACTCACCTGTTATCAGGAATGAACTCAAGGCTGCATCTTTAGCCCAGCACTGACCCTGAAAAGTAATCCTAATCGTACTTACCAGTAACTTGTATTTCCTTCCATAGGAATCCATTGTGTGGTTTTCACTAGAAAAGTTTCTAAGTGTCTATTTTTGAAACGTACAAATATTCCTCTAAAATCAGCCGAACTACGAATTCCAATTTACTCACCTGTTGTCAGGAGAGAACCCAGTGCTGCATCTTTTAGAGCAGCACTGACCCTGAAAAGTAATTCTAAGCGTACTTACCAGTAACTTGTATTTCCTTCCTTAGGAATCCATTGTGTGGTTTTCACCAGAAAAGTTTCCAAGTGTCCATTTATGAAATGTACAAATATTCCTCTAAAATCAGCCGAATTACGAATTCCGATTTACTCACCTGTTATCAGGAGAGAACCCAGTGCTGCATCTTTTAGAGCAGCACTGACCCTGAAAAGTAATTCTAAGCGTATTTACCAGTAACTTGTATTTCCTTCCATAGGAATCCATTGTGTGGTTTTCACCAGAAAAGTTTCCAAGTGTCCATTTTTTAGACTTACAAATATTCCTCTAAAATCAGTTGAACTACGAATTCCGATTTACTCACCTGTTATCAGGAGAGAACCCAGTGCTGCATCTTTTAGAGCAGCACTGACCCTGAAAAGTAATTCTAAGTGTATTTACCAGTAACTTGTACTTCCTTCCATAGGAATCCATTGTGTGGTTTTCACCAGAATAGTTTCTAAGTGTCCATTTTTGAAACTACAAATATTACTCTAAAATCAGCCGAAATACGACTTCTGATTTACTCACCTGTTATCAGGAGAGAACCCAGGGCTGCATCTTTTAGCCCAGCACTGACCCTGAAATGTAATTCTAAGCGTACTTACCAGTAACTTTTATTACCTTCCATAGGAATCCATTGTGTGGTTTTCACCAGAAAAGTTTCCAAGTGTCCATTTTTTAGACTTACAAATATTCCTCTAAAATCAGTTGAACTACGAATTCCGATTTACTCACCTGTTATCAGGAGAGAACCCAGTGCTGCATCTTTTAGAGCAGCACTGACCCTGAAAAGTAATTCTAAGTGTATTTACCAGTAACTTGTATTTCCTTCCATAGGAATCCATTGTGTGGTTTACACCAGAAAAGTTTCCAAGTGTCCATTTATGAAGCGTACAAATATTCCTCTAAAATCACCCGAACTGCGAATTCTGATTTACTCACCTGTTATCAGGAGAGAACCCAGGGTTGCATCTTTTAGCCCAGCACTGACCCTGAAAAGTAATTCTAAGCGTACTTACCAGTAACTTGTATTTCCTTCCATAGGAATCCATTGTGTGGTTTTCACCAGAAAAGTTTCTAAGTGTCCATTTTTTAAATGTACAAATATTCCTTTAAAATCAGCCAAACTACGAATTCCGATTTACTCACCTGTTATCAGGAGAGAACCCAGTGCTGCATCTTTTAGAGCAGCACTGACCCTGAAAAGTAATTCTAAGCGTATTTACCAGTAACTTGTATTTCCT
Source organism: Triturus cristatus (assembly GCF_964204655.1). Taxonomy (NCBI): domain Eukaryota; kingdom Metazoa; phylum Chordata; class Amphibia; order Caudata; family Salamandridae; genus Triturus; species Triturus cristatus. Next base: position 910,339,875 of record NC_140579.1, read on the forward strand.
TTCATAGGAATCCATTGTGTGGTTTTCACCAGAAAAGTTTCCAAGTGTCCATTTTTGAAGCATACAAATATTCCTCTAAAATCAGCCGAACTATGAATTCTGATTTACTCACCTGTTATCAGGAGAAAAGCCAGTGCTGCATCTTTTAGACCAGCACTGACTATGAAAAGTAATTCTAAGTGTACTTACCAGTAACTTGTACTTCCTTGCATAGGAATCCATTGTGTGACTTTCACCAGAAAAGTTTCTAAGTGTCCATTTTTGAAACGTACAAATATTCCTCCAAAATCAGCTGAAATACGAATTCCGATTTACTCACCTGTTATCAGGAGAGAACCCAGGGCTGCATCTTTTAGCCCAGCACTGACCCTGAAAAGTAATTCTAAGCGTACTTACGAGTAACTTGTATTTCCTTCCATAGGATTCCATTGTGTGGTTTTCACCAGAAAAGTTTATAAGTGTCCATTTTTGAAATGTACAAATATTCCTCTAAAATCAGCTGAACTACGAATACTGATTTACTCACCTGTTATCAGGAGAGAACCCAGTGCTGCATCTTTTAGAGCAGCACTGATCCTGAAAAGTAATTCTAAGCATATTTACCAGTAACTTGTATTTCCTTCCATAGGAATCCATTGTGTCGTTTTCACCAGAAAAGTTTCCAAGTGTCCATTTATGAAACGTACAAATATTCCTCTAAAATCAGCTGAACTACGAATTCTGATTTACTCACCTGTTATCAGGAGAAGACCCAGTGCTGCATCTTTTAGAGCAGCACTGACCCTGAAAAGTAATTCTAAGCGTATTTACCAGTAACTTGTATTTCCTTCCATAGGAATCCATTGTGTGGTTTTCACCAGAAAAGTTTCCAAGTGTCCATTTTTAAAGCGTACAAATATTCCTCTAAAATGAGCCGAACTATGAATTCTGATTTACTCACCTGTTATCAGGAGAGAACCCAGTGCTGCATCTTTTAGAGCAGCACTGACCCTGAAAAGTAATTCTAAGCGTATTTACCAGTAACTTGTATTTCCTTCCATAGGGATCCATTGTGTGGTTTTCACCAGAAAAGTTTCCAAGTGTCCATTTTTTAGACTTACAAATATTCCTCTAAAATCAGTTGAACTACGAATTCCGATTTACTCACCTGTTATCAGGAGAGAACCCAGTGCTGCATCTTTTAGAGCAGCACTGACCCTGAAAAGTAATTCTAAGTGTATTTACCAGTAACTTGTATTTCCTTCCATAAGAATCCATTGTGTGGTTTACACCAGAAAAGTTTCCAAGTGTCCATTTTTGAAGCGTACAAATATTCCTCTAAAATCACCCGAACTGCGAATTCTGATTTACTCACCTGTTATCAGGAGAGAACCCAGGGTTGCATCTTTTAGCCCAGCACTGACCCTGAAAAGTAATTTTAAGCGTACTTACCAGTAACTTGTATTTCCTTCCATAGGAATCCATTGTGTGGTTTTCACCAGAAAAGTTTCTAAGTGTCCATTTTTTAAATGTACAAATATTCCTTTAAAATCAGCCAAACTACGAATTCCGATTTACTCACCTGTTATCAGGAGAGAACCCAGTGCTGCATCTTTTAGAGCAGCACTGACCCTGAAAAGTAATTCTAAGTGTATTTACCAGTAACTTGTATTTCCTTCCATAGGAATCCATTGTGTGGTTTTCACCAGAAAAGTTTCCAAGTGTCCATTTTTGAAGCGTCCAAATATTCCTCTAAAATCAGCCGAACTATGAATTCTGATTTACTCACCTGTTATCAGGAGAAAAGCCAGTGCTGCATCTTTTAGACCAGCACTTACTATGAAAAGTAATTCTAAGCGTACTTACCAGTAACTTGTACTTCCTTCCATAGGAATCCATTGTGTGACTTTCACCAGAAAAGTTTCTAAGTGTCCATGTTTGAAACGTACAATTATTCCTCTAAAATCAGCTGAACTACGAATACTGATTTACTCACCTGTTATCAGGAGAGAACCCAGTGCTGCATCTTTTAGAGCAGCACTGACCCTGAAAAGTAATTCTAAGCGTATTTACCAGTAACTTGTATTTCCTTCCATAGGAATCCGTTGTGTGGTTTTCACCAGAAAAGTTTCCAAGTGTCCATTTATGAAACGTACAAATATTCCTCTAAAATCAGCCGAACTACGAATTCTGATTTACTCACCTGTTATCAGGAGAAGACCCAGTGCTGCATCTTTTAGAGCAGCACTGACCCTGAAAAGTAATTCTAAGCGTACTTACCAGTAACTTGTACTTCCTTCCATAGGAATCCATTGTATGGTTTTCACCAGAAAAGTTTCCAAGTGTCCATTTTTGAAACGTACAAATATTCCTCTAAAATCAGCCGAACTTCGAATTCCAATTTACTCACCTGTTGTCAGGAGAGAACCCAGTGCTGCATCTTTTAGAGCAGCACTGACCCTGAAAAGTAATTCTAAGTGTATTTACCAGTAACTTGTACTTCCTTCCATAGGAATCCATTGTGTGGTTTTCACCAGAATAGTTTCTAAGTGTCCATTTTTGAAACGTACAAATATTCCTCTAAAATCAGCCGAAATACGACTTCCGATTTACTCACCTGTTATCAGGAGAGAACCCAGGGCTGCATCTTTTAGCCCAGCACTGACCCTGAAAAGTAATTCTAAGCGTACTTACCAGTAACTTGTATTACCTTCCATAGGAATCCATTGTGTGGTTTTCACCAGAAAAGTTTCCAAATGTCCATTTTTGAAACGTACAAACATTCCTCAAAAATCAGCCGAACTACAAATTCCGATTTACTCACCTGTTATCAGGAGAGAACCCAGTGCTGCATCTTTTAGAGCAGCACTGACCCTGAAAAGTAATTCTAAGCGTATTTACCAGTAACTTGTATTTCCTTCCATAGGAATCCATTGTGTGGTTTACACCAGAAAATTTTCCAAGTGTCCATTTTTGAAGCGTACAAATATTCCTCTAAAATCACCCGAACTGCGAATTCTGATTTACTCACCTGTTATCAGGAGAGAACCCAGGGTTGCATCTTTTAGCCCAGCACTGACCCTGAAAAGTAATTTTAAGCGTACTTACCAGTAACTTGTATTTCCTTCCATAGGAATCCATTGTGTGGTTTTCACCAGAAAAGTTTCTAAGTGTCCATTTTTTAAATGTACAAATATTCCTTTAAAATCAGCCAAACTACGAATTCCGATTTACTCACCTGTTATCAGGAGAGAACCCAGTGCTGCATCTTTTAGAGCAGCACTGACCCTGAAAAGTAATTCTAAGCGTATTTACCAGTAACTTGTATTTCCTTCCATAGGAATCCATTGTGTGGTTTTCACCAGAAAAGTTTCCAAGTGTCCATTTTTGAAGCGTCCAAATATTCCTCTAAAATCAGCCGAACTATGAATTCTGATTTACTCACCTGTTATCAGGAGAAAAGCCAGTGCTGCATCTTTTAGACCAGCACTTACTATGAAAAGTAATTCTAAGCGTACTTACCAGTAACTTGTACTTCCTTCCATAGGAATCCATTGTGTGACTTTCACCAGAAAAGTTTCTAAGTGTCCATTTTTGAAACGTACAAATATTCCTCCAAAATCAGCCGAAATACGAATTCCGATTTACTCACCTGTTATCAGGAGAGAACCCAGGGCTGCATCGTTTAGCCCAGCACTGACCCTGAAAAGTAATTCTAAGCGTACTTACCAGTAACTTGTATTTCCTTCCATAGGAATCCATTGTGTGGTTTTCACCAGAAAAGTTTCTAAGTGTCCATGTTTGAAACGTACAAATATTCCTCTAAAATCAGCTGAACTACGAATACTGATTTACTCACCTGTTATCAGGAGAGAACCCAGTGCTGCATCTTTTAGAGCAGCACTGACCCTGAAAAGTAATTCTAAGCGTATTTACCAGTAACTTGTATTTCCTTCCATAGGAATCCATTGTGTGGTTTTCACCAGAAAAGTTTCCAAGTGTCCATTTATGAAACGTACAAATATTCCTCTAAAATCAGCCGAACTACGAATTCTGATTTACTCACCTGTTATCAGGAGAAGACCCAGTGCTGCATCTTTTAGAGCAGCACTGACCCTGAAAAGTAATTCTAAGCGTACTTACCAGTAACTTGTACTTCCTTCCATAGGAATCCATTGTGTGGTTTTCACCAGAAAAGTTTCCAAGTGTCCATTTTTGAAACGTACAAATATTCCTCTAAAATCAGCCGAACTTCGAATTCCAATTTACTCACCTGTTGTCAGGAGAGAACCCAGTGCTGCATCTTTTAGAGCAGCACTGACCCTGAAAAGTAATTCTAAGTGTATTTACCAGTAACTTGTACTTCCTTCCATAGGAATCCATTGTGTGGTTTTCACCAGAATAGTTTCTAAGTGTCCATTTTTGAAACGTACAAATATTCCTCTAAAATCAGCCGAAATACGACTTCCGATTTACTCACCTGTTATCAGGAGATAACCCAGGGCTGCATCTTTTAGCCCAGCACTGACCCTGAAAAGTAATTCTAAGCGTACTTACCAGTAACTTGTATTACCTTCCATAGGAATCCATTGTGTGGTTTTCACCAGAAAAGTTTCCAAATGTCCATTTTTAAAACGTACAAATATTCCTCAAAAATCAGCCGAACTACAAATTCCGATTTACTCACCTGTTATCAGGAGAGAACCCAGTGCTGCATCTTTTAGAGCAGCACTGACCCTGAAAAGTAATTCTAAGCGTATTTACCAGTAACTTGTATTTCCTTCCATAGGAATCCATTGTGTGGTTTACACCAGAAAAGTTTCCAAGTGTCCATTTTTGAAGCGTACAAATATTCCTCTAAAATCACCCGAACTGTGAATTCTGATTTACTCACCTGTTATCAGGAGAGAACCCAGGGTTGCATCTTTTAGCCCAGCACTGACCCTGAAAAGTAATTCTAAGCGTACTTACCAGTAACTTGTATTTCCTTCCATAGGAATCCATTGTGTGGTTTTCACCAGAAAAGTTTCTAAGTGTCCATTTTTTAAATGTACAAATATTCCTTTAAAATCAGCCAAACTACAAATTCCGATTTACTCACCTGTTATCAGGAGAGAACCCAGTGCTGCATCTTTTAGAGCAGCACTGACCCTGAAAAGTAATTCTAAGCGTATTTTCCAGTAACTTGTATTTCCTTTCATAGGAATCCATTGTGTGGTTTTCACCAGAAAAGTTTCCAAGTGTCCATTTTTGAAGCGTACAAATATTCCTCTAAAATCAGCCGAACTATGAATTCTGATTTACTCACCTGTTATCAGGAGAAAAGCCAGTGCTGCATCTTTTAGACCAGCACTGACTATGAAAAGTAATTCTAAGTGTACTTACCAGTAACTTGTACTTCCTTCCATAGGAATCCATTGTGTGACTTTCACCAGAAAAGTTTCTAAGTGTCCATTTTTGAAACGTACAAATATTCCTCCAAAATCAGCTGAAATACGAATTCCGATTTACTCACCTGTTCTCAGGAGAGAACCCAGGGCTGCATCTTTTAGCCCAGCACTGACCCTGAAAAGTAATTCTAAGCGTACTTACCAGTAACTTGTATTTCCTTCCATAGGATTCCATTGTGTGGTTTTCACCAGAAAAGTTTATGTGTCCATTTTTGAAACGTACAAATATTCCTCTAAAATCAGCTGAACTACGAATACTGATTTACTCACCTGTTATCAGGAGAGAACCCAGTGCTGCATCTTTTAGAGCAGCACTGACCCTGAAAAGTAATTCTAAGCGTATTTACCAGTAACTTGTATTTCCTTCCATAGGAATCCATTGTGTGGTTTTCACCAGAAAAGTTTCCAAGTGTCCATTTATGAAACGTACAAATATTCCTCTAAAATCAGCCGAACTACGAATTCTGATTTACTCACCTGTTATCAGGAGAAGACCCAGTGCTGCATCTTTTAGAGCAGCACTGACCCTGAAAACTAATTCTAAGCGTATTTACCAGTAACTTGTATTTCCTTCCATAGGAATCCATTGTGTGGTTTTCACCAGAAAAGTTTCCAAGTGTCCATTTTTAAAGCGTACAAATATTCCTCTAAAATGAGCCGAACTATGAATTCTGATTTACTCACCTGTTATCAGGAGAAAACCCAGTGCTGCATCTTTTAGACCAGCACTGACTATGAAAAGTAATTCTAAGCGTACTTACCAGTAACTTGTACTTCCTTCTATAGGAATCCATTGTGTGACTTTCACCAGAAAAGTTTCTAAGTGTCCATTTATGAAACGTACAAATATTCCTCTAAAATCAGCCGAATTACGAATTCCGATTTACTCACCTGTTATCAGGAGAGAACCCAGTGCTGCATCTTTTAGAGCAGCACTGACCCTAAAAAGTAATTCTAAGCGTATTTACCAGTAACTTGTATTTCCTTCCATAGGAATCCATTGTGTGGTTTTCACCAGAAAAGTTTCCAAGTGTCCATTTTTTAGACGTACAAATATTCCTCTAAAATCAGTTGAACTACGAATTCCGATTTACTCACCTGTTATCAGGAGAGAACCCAGTGCTGCATCTTTTAGAGCAGCACTGACCCTGAAAAGTAATTCTAAGTGTATTTACCAGTAACTTGTATTTCCTTCCATAGGAATCCATTGTGTGGTTTACACCAGAAAAGTTTCCAAGTGTCCATTTTTGAAGCGTACAAATATTCCTCTAAAATCACCCGAACTGCGAATTCTGATTTACTCACCTGTTATCAGGAGAGAACCCAGGGTTGCATCTTTTAGCCCAGCACTGACCCTGAAAAGTAATTCTAAGTGTACTTACCAGTAACTTGTATTTCCTTCCATAGGAATCCATTGTATCGTTTTCACCAGAAAAGTTTCCAAGTGTCCATTTATGAAACGTACAAATATTCCTCTAAAATCAGCCGAACTACGAATTCTGATTTACTCACCTGTTATCAGGAGAAAACCCAGTGCTGCATCTTTTAGACCAGCACTGACTATGAAAAGTAATTCTAAGCGTACTTACCAGTAACTTGTACTTCCTTCCATAGGAATCCATTGTGTGACTTTCACCAGAAAAGTTTCTAAGTGTCCATTTTTGAAACGTACAAATATTCCTCTAAAATCAGCCGAAATACAAATTCCGATTTACTCACCTGTTATCAGGAGAAAACCCAGTGCTGCATCTTTTAGACCAGCACTGACTATGAAAAGTAATTCTAAGCGTACTTACCAGTAACTTGTACTTCCTTCTATAGGAATCCATTGTGTGACTTTCACCAGAAAAGTTTCTAAGTGTCCATTTATGAAACGTACAAATATTCCTCTAAAATCAGCCGAATTACGAATTCCGATTTACTTACCTGTTATCAGGAGATAACCCAGTGCTGCATCTTTTAGAGCAGCACTGACCCTAAAAAGTAATTCTAAGCGTATTTACCAGTAACTTGTATTTCCTTCCATAGGAATCCATTGTGTGGTTTTCACCAGAAAAGTTTCCAAGTGTCCATTTTTTAGACGTACAAATATTCCTCTAAAATCAGTTGAACTACGAATTCCGATTTACTCACCTGTTATCAGGAGAGAACCCAGTGCTGCATCTTTTAGAGCAGCACTGACCCTGAAAAGTAATTCTAAGTGTATTTACCAGTAACTTGTATTTCCTTCCATAGGAATCCATTGTGTGGTTTACACCAGAAAAGTTTCCAAGTGTCCATTTTTGAAGCGTACAAATATTCCTCTAAAATCACCCGAACTGCGAATTCTGATTTACTCACCTGTTATCAGGAGAGAACCCAGGGTTGCATCTTTTAGCCCAGCACTGACCCTGAAAAGTAATTCTAAGCGTACTTACCAGTAACTTGTATTTCCTTCCATAGGAATCCATTGTATCGTTTTCACCAGAAAAGTTTCCAAGTGTCCATTTATGAAACGTACAAATATTCCTCTAAAATCAGCGGAACTATGAATTTTGATTTACTCACCTGTTATCAGGAATGAACTCAAGGCTGCATCTTTTAGACCAGCACTGACTATGAAAAGTAATTCTAAGCGTACTTACCAGTAACTTGTACTTCCTTCTATAGGAATCCATTGTGTGACTTTCACCAGAAAAGTTTCTAAGTGTCCATTTTTTAAATGTACAAATATTCCTTTAAAATCAGCTAAACTACGAATTCCGATTTACTCACCTGTTATCAGGAGAGAACCCAGTGCTGCATCTTTTAGAGCAGCACTGACCCTGAAAAGTAATTCTAAGCGTATTTACCAGTAACTTGTATTTCCTTCCATAGGAATCCATTGTGTGGTTTTCACCAGAAAAGTTTCCAAGTGTCCATTTTTGAAGCGTCCAAATATTCCTCTAAAATCAGCTGAACTACGAATACTGATTTACTCACCTGTTATCAGGAGAGAACCCAGTGCTGCATCTTTTAGAGCAGCACTGACCCTGAAAAGTAATTCTAAGCGTATTTACCAGTAACTTGTATTTCCTTCCATAGGAATCCATTGTATCGTTTTCACCAGAAAAGTTTCTAAGTGTCCATTTATGAAACGTACAAATATTCCTCTAAAATCAGCCGAACTACGAATTCTGATTTACTCACCTGTTATCAGGAGAAAACCCAGTGCTGCATCTTTTAGACCAGCACTGACTATGAAAAGTAATTCTAAGCGTACTTACCAGTAACTTGTACTTCCTTCCATAGGAATCCATTGTGTGACTTTCACCAGAAAAGTTTCTAAGTGTCCATTTTTGAAACGTACAAATATTCCTCTAAAATCAGCCGAAATACGAATTCCGATTTACTCACCTGTTATCAGGAGAGAACCCAGGGCTGCATCTTTTAGCCCAGCACTGACCCTGAAAAGTAATTCTAAGCGTACTTACCAGTAACTTGTATTTCCTTCCATAGGAATCCATTGTGTGGTTTTCACCAGAAAGTTTCTAAGTGTCCATTTTTGAAACGTACAAATATTCCTCTAAAATCAGCCGAACTACGAATTCTGATTTACTCACCTGTTATCAGGAGAGAACCCAGTGCTGCATCGGTAGAGCAGCACTGACCCTGAAAAGTAATTCTAAGCGTATTTACCAGTAACTTGGATTTCCTTCGATAGGAATCCATTGTGTGGTTTTCACCAGAAAAGTTTCCAAGTGTCCATTTATGAAACGTACAAATATTCCTCTAAAATCAGCCGAAATACGAATTCCGATGTACTCACCTGTTATCAGGAGAGAACCCAGGGCTGCATCTTTTAGCCCAGCACTGACCCTGAAAAGTAATTCCAATCGTATTTACCAGTAACTTGTATTTCCTTCCATAGGAATCCATTGTGTGGTTTTCACCAGAAAAGTTTCCAAGTGTCCATTTATGAAACGTACAAATATTCCTCTAAAATCAGCCGAAATACGAATTCTGATTTACTCACCTGTTATCAGGAGAAGACCCAGTGCTGCATCTTTTAGACCAGCACTGACTATGAAAAGTAATTCTAAGCGTACTTACCAGTAACTTGTATTTTCTTCCATAGGAATCCATTGTGTGATTTTCACCAGAAAAGTTTCTAAGTGTCCATTTTTGAAACATACAAATATTCCTATAAAATCAGCCGAAATACGAATTCCGATGTACTCACCTGTTATCAGGAGAGAACCCAGGGCTGCATCTTTTAGCCCAGCACTGACCCTGAAAAGTAATTCTAAGCGTACTTACCAGTAACTTGTATTTCCTTCCATAGGAATCTATTGTGTGGTTTTCACCAGAAAAGTTTCCATGTGTCCATTTATGAAACTTACAAATATTCCTCTAAAATCAGCCGAATTACGAATTCCGATTTACTCACCTGTTATCAGGAGAGAACCCAGTGCTGCATCTTTTAGAGCAGCACTGACCCTGAAAAGTAATTCTAAGCGTATTTACCAGTAACTTGTATTTCCTTCCATAGGAATCCATTGTGTGGTTTTCACCAGAAAAGTTTCCAAGTGTCCATTTTTTAGACTTACAAATATTCCTCTAAAATCAGTTGAACTACGAATTCCGATTTACTCACCTGTTATCAGGAGAGAACCCAGTGCTGCATCTTTTAGAGCAGCACTGACCCTGAAAAGTAATTCTAAGTGTATTTACCAGTAACTTGTATTTCCTTCCATAGGAATCCATTTTGTGGTTTTCACCAGAAAAGTTTCCAAGTGTCCATTTTTGAAGCGTACAAATATTCCTCTAAAATCAGCCGAACTACGAATTCCGATTTACTCACCTGTTATCAGGAGAGAACCCAGTGCTGCATCTTTTAGAGCAGCACTGACCCTGAAAAGTAATTCTAAGCGTATTTACCAGTAACGTATTTCCTTCCATAGGAATCCATTGTGTGGTTTTCACCAGAAAAGTTTCCAAGTGTCCATTTTTGAAGCGTACAAATATTCCTCTAAAATCAGCCGAACTACGACTTCTGATTTACTCACCTGTTATCAGGAGAAAACCCAGTGCTGCATCTTTTAGAGCAGCACTGACCCTGAAAAGTAATTCTAAGTGTATTTACCAGTAACTTGTATTTCCTTCCATAGGAATCCATTGTGTGGTTTTCACCAGAAAAGTTTCCAAGTGTCCATTTTTGAAGCGTACAAATATTCCTCTAAAATCAACCGAACTTCGCATTCTGGTTTAGTCACCTGTTATCAGGAGAAGACCCAGTGCTGCATCTTTTAGACCAGCACTGACCATGAAGAGTAATTCTAAGCGTACTTACCAGTAACTTGTACTGCCTTCCATAGGAATCCATTGTGTGGTTTTCACCAGAAAAGTTTCTAAGTGTCCATTTTTGAAACGTACAAATATTCCTCTAAAATCAGCCGAACTACAAATTCCGATTTACTCACCTGTTATCAGGAGAGAACCCAGTGCTGCATCTTTTAGAGCAGCACTGACCCTGAAAAGTAATTCTAAGCATACTTACCAGTAACTTGTATTTCCTTCCTTAGGAATCCATTGTGTGGTTTTCACCAGAAAAGATTCCAAGTGTCCATTTATGAAACGTACAAATATTCCTCTAAAATCAGCCGAACTACGAATACCGATTTACTCACCTGTTATCAGGAGAGAACCCAGTGCTGCATCTTTTAGAGCAGCACTGACCCTAAAAAGTAATTCTAAGCGTATTTACCAGTAACTTGTATTTCCTTCCTTAGGAATCCATTGTGTGGTTTTCACCAGAAAAGTTTCCAAGTGTCCATTTATGAAACGTACAAACATTCCTCTAAAATCAGCCGAACTACGAATTCCGATTTACTCACCTGTTATCAGGAGAGAACCCAGTGCTGCATCTTTTAGAGCAGCACTGACCCTGAAAAGTAATTCTAAGCATATTTACCAGTAACTTGTATTTCCTTCCATAGGAATCCATTGTGTGGTTTTCACCAGAAAAGTTTCCAAGTGTCCATTTTTGAAACGTACAACTATTCCTCTAAAATCAGCCGAACTATGAATTTTGATTTACTCACCTGTTATCAGGAATGAACTCAAGGCTGCATCTTTTAGTCCAGCACTGACCCTGAAAAGTAATTCTAAGCGTACTTACCAGTAACTTGTATTTCCTTCCATAGGAATCCATTGTGTGGTTTTCACCAGAAAAGTTTCTAAGTGTCCATTTTTGAAACGTACAAATATTCCTCTAAAATCAGCCGAAATACGAATTCCGATGTACTCACCTGTTATCAGGAGAGAACCCAGGGCTGCATCTTTTAGCCCAGCACTGACCCTGAAAAGTAATTCTAAGCGTACTTACCAATAACTTGTATTTCCTTCCATAGGAATCCATTGTGTGGTTTTCACCAGAAAAGTTTCCAAGTGTCCATTTTTGAAGCGTACAAATATTCCTCTAAAATCACCCGAACTGCGAATTCTGATTTACTCACCTGTTATCAGGAGAAAACCCAGTGCTGTATCTTTTAGACCAGCACTGACCATGAAAAGTAATTCTAAGCGTACTTACCAGTAACTAGTACTTCCTTCCATAGGAATCCATTGTGCGGTTTTCACCAGAAAAGTTTCTAAGTGTCCATTTTTGAAATGTACAAATATTCCTCTAACCTCAGCCGAACTACGAATTCCGATTTACTTACCTGTTATCAGGAGAGAACCCAGTGCTGCATCTTTTAGAGCAGCACTGACCCTGAAAAGTAATTCTAAGCGTACTTACCAGTAACTTGTATTTCCTTCCTTAGGAATCCATTGTGTGGTTTTCACCAGAAAAGTTTCCAAGTGTCCATGTATGAAACGTACAAACATTCCTCTAAAATCAGCCGAACTACGAATTCCGATTTACTCACCTGTTATCAGGAGAGAACCCAGTGCTGCATCTTTTAGAGCAGCACTGACCCTGAAAAGTAATTCTAAGTGTATTTACCAGTAACTTGTATTTCCTTCCATAGGAATCCATTGTGTGGTTTTCACCAGAAAAGTTTCCAAGTGTCCATTTTTGAAGCGTACAAATATTCCTCTAAAATCAACCGAACTTCGAATTCTGGTTTAGTCACCTGTTATCAGGAGAAGACCCAGTGCTGCATCTTTTAGACCAGCACTGACCATGAAGAGTAATTCTAAGCGTACTTACCAGTAACTTGTACTGCCTTCCATAGGAATCCATTGTGTGGTTTTCACCAGAAAAGTTTCTAAGTGTCCATTTTTGAAACGTACAAATATTCCTCTAAAATCAGCCGAACTACAAATTCCGATTTACTCACCTGTTATCAGGAGAGAACCCAGTGCTGCATCTTTTAGAGCAGCACTGACCCTGAAAAGTAATTCTAAGCATACTTACCAGTAACTTGTATTTCCTTCCTTAGGAATCCATTGTGTGGTTTTCACCAGAAAAGATTCCAAGTGTCCATTTATGAAACGTACAAATATTCCTCTAAAATCAGCCGAACTACGAATACCGATTTACTCACCTGTTATCAGGAGAGAACCCAGTGCTGCATCTTTTAGAGCAGCACTGACCCTAAAAAGTAATTCTAAGCGTATTTACCAGTAACTTGTATTTCCTTCCTTAGGAATCCATTGTGTGGTTTTCACCAGAAAAGTTATCAAGTGTCCATTTATGAAACGTACAAACATTCCTCTAAAATCAGCCGAACTACGAATTCCGATTTACTCACCTGTTATCAGGAGAGAACCCAGTGCTGCATCTTTTAGAGCAGCACTGACCCTGAAAAGTAATTCTAAGCATATTTACCAGTAACTTGTATTTCCTTCCATAGGAATCCATTGTGTGGTTTTCACCAGAAAAGTTTCCAAGTGTCCATTTTTGAAACGTACAACTATTCCTCTAAAATCAGCCGAACTATGAATTTTGATTTACTCACCTGTTATCAGGAATGAACTCAAGGCTGCATCTTTTAGTCCAGCACTGACCCTGAAAAGTAATTCTAAGCGTACTTACCAGTAACTTGTATTTCCTTCCATAGGAATCCATTGTGTGGTTTTCACCAGAAAAGTTTCTAAGTGTCCATTTTTGAAACGTACAAATATTCCTCTAAAATCAGCCGAAATACGAATTCCGATGTACTCACCTGTTATCAGGAGAGAACCCAGGGCTGCATCTTTTAGCCCAGCACTGACCCTGAAAAGTAATTCTAAGCGTACTTACCAATAACTTGTATTTCCTTCCATAGGAATCCATTGTGTGGTTTTCACCAGAAAAGTTTCCAAGTGTCCATTTTTGAAGCGTACAAATATTCCTCTAAAATCACCCGAACTGCGAATTCTGATTTACTCACCTGTTATCAGGAGAAAACCCAGTGCTGTATCTTTTAGACCAGCACTGACCATGAAAAGTAATTCTAAGCGTACTTACCAGTAACTAGTACTTCCTTCCATAGGAATCCATTGTGCGGTTTTCACCAGAAAAGTTTCTAAGTGTCCATTTTTGAAATGTACAAATATTCCTCTAACCTCAGCCGAACTACGAATTCCGATTTACTTACCTGTTATCAGGAGAGAACCCAGTGCTGCATCTTTTAGAGCAGCACTGACCCTGAAAAGTAATTCTAAGCGTACTTACCAGTAACTTGTATTTCCTTCCTTAGGAATCCATTGTGTGGTTTTCACCAGAAAAGTTTCCAAGTGTCCATGTATGAAACGTACAAACATTCCTCTAAAATCAGCCGAACTACGAATTCCGATTTACTCACCTGTTATCAGGAGAGAACCCAGTGCTGCATCTTTTAGAGCAGCACTGACCCTGAAAAGTAATTCTAAGTGTATTTACCAGTAACTTGTATTTCCTTCCATAGGAATCCATTGTGTGGTTTTCACCAGAAAAGTTTCCAAGTGTCCATTTTTGAAGCGTACAAATATTCCTCTAAAATCAACCGAACTTCGAATTCTGGTTTAGTCACCTGTTATCAGGAGAAGACCCAGTGCTGCATCTTTTAGACCAGCACTGACCATGAAGAGTAATTCTAAGCGTACTTACCAGTAACTTGTACTGCCTTCCATAGGAATCCATTGTGTGGTTTTCACCAGAAAAGTTTCTAAGTGTCCATTTTTGAAACGTACAAATATTCCTCTAAAATCAGCCGAACTACAAATTCCGATTTACTCACCTGTTATCAGGAGAGAACCCAGTGCTGCATCTTTTAGAGCAGCACTGACCCTGAAAAGTAATTCTAAGCATACTTACCAGTAACTTGTATTTCCTTCCTTAGGAATCCATTGTGTGGTTTTCACCAGAAAAGATTCCAAGTGTCCATTTATGAAACGTACAAATATTCCTCTAAAATCAGCCGAACTACGAATACCGATTTACTCACCTGTTATCAGGAGAGAACCCAGTGCTGCATCTTTTAGAGCAGCACTGACCCTAAAAAGTAATTCTAAGCGTATTTACCAGTAACTTGTATTTCCTTCCTTAGGAATCCATTGTGTGGTTTTCACCAGAAAAGTTTCCAAGTGTCCATTTATGAAACGTACAAACATTCCTCTAAAATCAGCCGAACTACGAATTCCGATTTACTCACCTGTTATCAGGAGAGAACCCAGTGCTGCATCTTTTAGAGCAGCACTGACCCTGAAAAGTAATTCTAAGTGTATTTACCAGTAACTTGTATTTCCTTCCATAGGAATCCATTGTGTGGTTTTCACCAGAAAAGTTTCCAAGTGTCCATTTTTTAGACTTACAAATATTCCTCTAAAATCAGCCGAACTACGAATTCCGATTTACTCACCTGTTATCAGGAGAGAACCCAGTGCTGCATCTTTTAGAGCAGCACTGACCCTGAAAAGTAATTCTAAGCGTACTTACCAGTAACTTGTATTTCCTTCCATAGGAATCCATTGTGTGGTTTTCACCAGAAAAGTTTCTAAGTGTCCATTTTTTAAATGTACAAATATTCCTCTAAAATCAGCCAAACTACGAATTCCGATTTACTCACCTGTTATCAGGAGAGAACCCAGTGCAGCATCTTTTAGAGCAGCACTGACCCTGAAAAGTAATTCTAAGCGAATTTACCAGTAACTTGTATTTCCTTCCATAGGAATCCATTGTGTGGTTTTCACCAGAAAAGTTTCCAAGTGTCCATTTTTGAAGCGTACAAATATTCCTCTAAAATCACCCGAACTGCGAATTCTGAATTTACTCACCTGTTATCAGGAGAAAACCCAGTGCTGCATCTTTTAGACCAGCACTGACCATGAAAAGTAATTCTAAGCGTACTTACCAGTAACTAGTACTTCCTTCCATAGGAATCCATTGTGTGGTTTTCACCAGAAAAGTTTCTAAGTGTCCATTTTTGAAATGTACAAATATTCCTCTAACCTCAGCCGAACTACGAATTCCGATTTACTCACCTGTTATCAGGAGAGAACCCAGTGCTGCATCTTTTAGAGCAGCACTGACCCTGAAAAGTAATTCTAAGCGTACTTACCAGTAACTTGTATTACCTTCCTTAGGAATCCATTGTGTGGTTTTCCCTAGAAAAGTTTCCAAGTGTCCATGTATGAAACGTACAAATATTCCTCTAAAATCAGCCGAACTACGAATTCTGATTTACTCACCTGTTATCAGGAGAGAACCCAGTGCTGCATCTTTTAGAGCAGCACTGACCCTGAAAAGTAATTCTAAGCGTATTTACCAGTAACTTGTATTTCCTTCCATAGGAATCCATTGTGTGGTTTTCACCAGAAAAGTTTCCAAGTGTCCATTTTTGAAGCGTACAAATATTCCTCTAAAATCAGACGAACTACGAATTCTGATTTACTCACCTGTTATCAGGAGAAAACCCAGTGCTGCATCTTTTAGACCAGCACTGACTATGAAAAGTAATTCTAAGCGTACTTACCAGTAACTTGTACTTCCTTCCATAGGAATCCATTGTGTGATTTTCACCAGAAAAGTTTCTAAGTGTCCATTTTTGAAACGTACAAATATTCCTCTAAAATCAGCCGAAATACGAATTCCGATTTACTCACCTGTTATCAGGAGAGAACCCAGGGCTGCATCTTTTAGCCCAGCACTGATCCTGAAAAGTAATTCTAAGCGTACTTACCAGTAACTTGTATTTCCTTCCATAGGAATCCATTGTGTGGTATTCACCAGAAAAGTTTCTAAGTGTCCATTTTTGAAACGTACAAATATTCCTCTAAAATCAGCCGAAATACGAATTCCGATGTACTCACCTGTTATCAGGAGAGAACCCAGGGCTGCATCTTTTAGCCCAGCACTGACCCTGAAAAGTAATTCTAAGCGTACTTACCAGTAACTTGTATTTCCTTCCATAGGAATCCATTGTGTGGTTTTCACCAGAAAAGTTTCCAAGTGTCCATTTTTGAAGCGTACAAATATTCCTCTAAAATCACCCGAACTGCGAATTCTGATTTACTCACCTGTTATCAGGAGAAAACCCAGTGCTGTATCTTTTAGACCAGCACTGACCATGAAAAGTAATTCTAAGCGTACTTACCAGTAACTAGTACTTCCTTCCATAGGAATCCATTGAGGGGTTTTTACCAGAAAAGTTTCTAAGTGTCCATTTTTGAAATGTACAAATATTCCTCTAACCTCAGCCGAACTACGAATTCCGATTTACTTACCTGTTATCAGGAGAGAACCCAGTGCTGCATCTTTTAGAGCAGCACTGACCCTGAAAAGTAATTCTAAGCGTACTTACCAGTAACTTGTATTTCCTTCCTTAGGAATCCATTGTGTAGTTTTCACCAGAAAAGTTTCCAAGTGTCCATGTATGAAACGTACAAACATTCCTCTAAAATCAGCCGAACTACGAATTCCGATTTACTCACCTGTTATCAGGAGAGAACCCAGTGCTGCATCTTTTAGAGCAGCACTGACCCTGAAAAGTAATTCTAAGCGTATTTACCAGTAACTTGTATTTCCTTCCATAGGAATCCATTGTGTGGTTTTCACCAGAAAAGTTTCCAAGTGTCCATTTTTGAAGCGTCCAAATATTCCTCTAAAATCAGCCGAACTATGAATTCTGATTTACTCACCTGTTATCAGGAGAAAAGCCAGTGCTGCATCTTTTAGACCAGTACTGACTATGAAAAGTAATTCTAAGCGTACTTACCAGTAACTTGTACTTCCTTCCATAGGAATCCATTGTGTGACTTTCACCAGAAAAGTTTCTAAGTGTCCATTTTTGAAACGTACAAATATTCCTCCAAAATCAGCCGAAATACGAATTCCGATTTACTCACCTGTTATCAGGAGAGAACCCAGGGCTGCATCTTTTAGCCCAGCACTGACCCTGAAAAGTAATTCTAAGCGTACTTACGAGTAACTTGTATATCCTTCCATAGGAATCCATTGTGTGGTTTTCACCAGAAAAGTTTCTAAGTGTCCATGTTTGAAACGTACAAATATTCCTCTAAAATCAGCTGAACTACGAATACTGATTTACTCACCTGTTATCAGGAGAGAACCCAGTGCTGCATCTTTTAGAGCAGCACTGACCCTGAAAAGTAATTCTAAGCGTACTTACCAGTAACTTGTATTTCCTTCCATAGGAATCCATTGTGTGGTTTTCACCAGAAAAGTTTCTAAGTGTCCATTTTTTAAATGTACAAATATTCCTCTAAAATCAGCCAAACTACGAATTCCGATTTACTCACCTGTTATCAGGAGAGAACCCAGTGCAGCATCTTTTAGAGCAGCACTGACCCTGAAAAGTAATTCTAAGCGTATTTACCAGTAACTTGTATTTCCTTCCATAGGAATCCATTGTGTGGTTTTCACCAGAAAAGTTTCCAAGTGTCCATTTTTGAAGCGTACAAATATTCCTCTAAAATCACCCGAACTGCGAATTCTGAATTTACTCACCTGTTATCAGGAGAAAACCCAGTGCTGCATCTTTTAGACCAGCACTGACCATGAAAAGTAATTCTAAGCGTACTTACCAGTAACTAGTACTTCCTTCCATAGGAATCCATTGTGTGGTTTTCACCAGAAAAGTTTCTAAGTGTCCATTTTTGAAATGTACAAATATTCCTCTAACCTCAGCCAAACTACGAATTCCGATTTACTCACCTGTTATCAGGAGAGAACCCAGTGCTGCATCTTTTAGAGCAGCACTGACCCTGAAAAGTAATTCTAAGCGTACTTACCAGTAACTTGTATTACCTTCCTTAGGAATCCATTGTGTGGTTTTCCCTAGAAAAGTTTCCAAGTGTCCATGTATGAAACGTACAAATATTCCTCTAAAATCAGCCGAACTACGAATTCTGATTTACTCACCTGTTATCAGGAGAGAACCCAGTGCTGCATCTTTTAGAGCAGCACTGACCCTGAAAAGTAATTCTAAGCGTATTTACCAGTAACTTGTATTTCCTTCCATAGGAATCCATTGTGTGGTTTTCACCAGAAAAGTTTCCAAGTGTCCATTTTTGAAGCGTACAAATATTCCTCTAAAATCAGACGAACTACGAATTCTGATTTACTCACCTGTTATCAGGAGAAAACCCAGTGCTGCATCTTTTAGACCAGCACTGACTATGAAAAGTAATTCTAAGCGTACTTACCAGTAACTTGTACTTCCTTCCATAGGAATCCATTGTGTGATTTTCACCAGAAAAGTTTCTAAGTGTCCATTTTTGAAACGTACAAATATTCCTCTAAAATCAGCCGAAATACGAATTCCGATTTACTCACCTGTTATCAGGAGAGAACCCAGGGCTGCATCTTTTAGCCCAGCACTGATCCTGAAAAGTAATTCTAAGCGTACTTACCAGTAACTTGTATTTCCTTCCATAGGAATCCATTGTGTGGTATTCACCAGAAAAGTTTCTAAGTGTCCATTTTTGAAACGTACAAATATTCCTCTAAAATCAGCCGAAATACGAATTCCGATGTACTCACCTGTTATCAGGAGAGAACCCAGGGCTGCATCTTTTAGCCCAGCACTGACCCTGAAAAGTAATTCTAAGCGTACTTACCAGTAACTTGTATTTCCTTCCATAGGAATCCATTGTGTGGTTTTCACCAGAAAAGTTTCCAAGTGTCCATTTTTGAAGCGTACAAATATTCCTCTAAAATCACCCGAACTGCGAATTCTGATTTACTCACCTGTTATCAGGAGAAAACCCAGTGCTGTATCTTTTAGACCAGCACTGACCATGAAAAGTAATTCTAAGCGTACTTACCAGTAACTAGTACTTCCTTCCATAGGAATCCATTGAGGGGTTTTTACCAGAAAAGTTTCTAAGTGTCCATTTTTGAAATGTACAAATATTCCTCTAACCTCAGCCGAACTACGAATTCCGATTTACTTACCTGTTATCAGGAGAGAACCCAGTGCTGCATCTTTTAGAGCAGCACTGACCCTGAAAAGTAATTCTAAGCGTACTTACCAGTAACTTGTATTTCCTTCCTTAGGAATCCATTGTGTAGTTTTCACCAGAAAAGTTTCCAAGTGTCCATGTATGAAACGTACAAACATTCCTCTAAAATCAGCCGAACTACGAATTCCGATTTACTCACCTGTTATCAGGAGAGAACCCAGTGCTGCATCTTTTAGAGCAGCACTGACCCTGAAAAGTAATTCTAAGCGTATTTACCAGTAACTTGTATTTCCTTCCATAGGAATCCATTGTGTGGTTTTCACCAGAAAAGTTTCCAAGTGTCCATTTTTGAAGCGTCCAAATATTCCTCTAAAATCAGCCGAACTATGAATTCTGATTTACTCACCTGTTATCAGGAGAAAAGCCAGTGCTGCATCTTTTAGACCAGTACTGACTATGAAAAGTAATTCTAAGCGTACTTACCAGTAACTTGTACTTCCTTCCATAGGAATCCATTGTGTGACTTTCACCAGAAAAGTTTCTAAGTGTCCATTTTTGAAACGTACAAATATTCCTCCAAAATCAGCCGAAATACGAATTCCGATTTACTCACCTGTTATCAGGAGAGAACCCAGGGCTGCATCTTTTAGCCCAGCACTGACCCTGAAAAGTAATTCTAAGCGTACTTACCAGTAACTTGTATATCCTTCCATAGGAATCCATTGTGTGGTTTTCACCAGAAAAGTTTCTAAGTGTCCATGTTTGAAACGTACAAATATTCCTCTAAAATCAGCTGAACTACGAATACTGATTTACTCACCTGTTATCAGGAGAGAACCCAGTGCTGCATCTTTTAGAGCAGCACTGACCCTGAAAAGTAATTCTAAGCGTACTTACCAGTAACTTGTATTTCCTTCCATAGGAATCCATTGTGTGGTTTTCACCAGAAAAGTTTCTAAGTGTCCATTTTTTAAATGTACAAATATTCCTCTAAAATCAGCCAAACTACGAATTCCGATTTACTCACCTGTTATCAGGAGAGAACCCAGTGCAGCATCTTTTAGAGCAGCACTGACCCTGAAAAGTAATTCTAAGCGTATTTACCAGTAACTTGTATTTCCTTCCATAGGAATCCATTGTGTGGTTTTCACCAGAAAAGTTTCCAAGTGTCCATTTTTGAAGCGTACAAATATTCCTCTAAAATCACCCGAACTGCGAATTCTGAATTTACTCACCTGTTATCAGGAGAAAACCCAGTGCTGCATCTTTTAGACCAGCACTGACCATGAAAAGTAATTCTAAGCGTACTTACCAGTAACTAGTACTTCCTTCCATAGGAATCCATTGTGTGGTTTTCACCAGAAAAGTTTCTAAGTGTCCATTTTTGAAATGTACAAATATTCCTCTAACCTCAGCCAAACTACGAATTCCGATTTACTCACCTGTTATCAGGAGAGAACCCAGTGCTGCATCTTTTAGAGCAGCACTGACCCTGAAAAGTAATTCTAAGCGTACTTACCAGTAACTTGTATTACCTTCCTTAGGAATCCATTGTGTGGTTTTCCCTAGAAAAGTTTCCAAGTGTCCATGTATGAAACGTACAAATATTCCTCTAAAATCAGCCGAACTACGAATTCTGATTTACTCACCTGTTATCAGGAGAGAACCCAGTGCTGCATCTTTTAGAGCAGCACTGACCCTGAAAAGTAATTCTAAGCGTATTTACCAGTAACTTGTATTTCCTTCCATAGGAATCCATTGTGTGGTTTTCACCAGAAAAGTTTCCAAGTGTCCATTTTTGAAGCGTACGAATATTCCTCTAAAATCAGACGAACTACGAATTCTGATTTACTCACCTGTTATCAGGAGAAAACCCAGTGCTGCATCTTTTAGACCAGCACTGACTATGAAAAGTAATTCTAAGCGTACTTACCAGTAACTTGTACTTCCTTCCATAGGAATCCATTGTGTGATTTTCACCAGAAAAGTTTCTAAGTGTCCATTTTTGAAACGTACAAATATTCCTCTAAAATCAGCCGAAATACGAATTCCGATTTACTCACCTGTTATCAGGTGAGAACCCAGGGCTGCATCTTTTAGCCCAGCACTGATCCTGAAAAGTAATTCTAAGCGTACTTACCAGTAACTTGTATTTCCTTCCATAGGAATCCATTGTGTGGTATTCACCAGAAAAGTTTCTAAGTGTCCATTTTTGAAACGTACAAATATTCCTCTAAAATCAGCCGAAATACGAATTCCGATGTACTCACCTGTTATCAGGAGAGAACCCAGGGCTGCATCTTTTAGCCCAGCACTGACCCTGAAAAGTAATTCTAAGCGTACTTACCAGTAACTTGTATTTCCTTCCATAGGAATCCATTGTGTGGTTTTCACCAGAAAAGTTTCCAAGTGTCCATTTTTTTAAGCGTACAAATATTCCTCTAAAATCACCCGAACTGCGAATTCTGATTTACTCACCTGTTATCAGGAGAAAACCCAGTGCTGTATCTTTTAGACCAGCACTGACCATGAAAAGTAATTCTAAGCGTACTTACCAGTAACTAGTACTTCCTTCCATAGGAATCCATTGAGGGGTTTTCACCAGAAAAGTTTCTAAGTGTCCATTTTTGAAATGTACAAATATTCCTCTAACCTCAGCCGAACTACGAATTCCGATTTACTTACCTGTTATCAGGAGAGAACCCAGTGCTGCATCTTTTAGAGCAGCACTGACCCTGAAAAGTAATTCTAAGCGTACTTACCAGTAACTTGTATTTCCTTCCTTAGGAATCCATTGTGTAGTTTTCACCAGAAAAGTTTCCAAGTGTCCATGTATGAAACGTACAAACATTCCTCTAAAATCAGCCGAACTACGAATTCCGATTTACTCACCTGTTATCAGGAGAGAACCCAGTGCTGCATCTTTTAGAGCAGCACTGACCCTGAAAAGTAATTCTAAGCGTATTTACCAGTAACTTGTATTTCCTTCCATAGGAATCCATTGTGTGGTTTTCACCAGAAAAGTTTCCAAGTGTCCATTTTTGAAGCGTCCAAATATTCCTCTAAAATCAGCCGAACTATGAATTCTGATTTACTCACCTGTTATCAGGAGAAAAGCCAGTGCTGCATCTTTTAGACCAGTACTGACTATGAAAAGTAATTCTAAGCGTACTTACCAGTAACTTGTACTTCCTTCCATAGGAATCCATTGTGTGACTTTCACCAGAAAAGTTTCTAAGTGTCCATTTTTGAAACGTACAAATATTCCTCCAAAATCAGCCGAAATACGAATTCCGATTTACTCACCTGTTATCAGGAGAGAACCCAGGGCTGCATCTTTTAGCCCAGCACTGACCCTGAAAAGTAATTCTAAGCGTACTTACCAGTAACTTGTATATCCTTCCATAGGAATCCATTGTGTGGTTTTCACCAGAAAAGTTTCTAAGTGTCCATGTTTGAAACGTACAAATATTCCTCTAAAATCAGCTGAACTACGAATACTGATTTACTCACCTGTTATCAGGAGAGAACCCAGTGCTGCATCTTTTAGAGCAGCACTGACCCTGAAAAGTAATTCTAAGGGTATTTACCAGTAACTTGTATTTCCTTCCATAGGAATCCATTGTGTGGTTTTCACCAGAAAAGTTTCCAAGTGTCCATTTATGAAACGTACAAATATTCCTCTAAAATCAGCCGAACTACGAATTCTGATTTACTCACCTGTTATCAGGAGAAGACCCAGTGCTGCATCTTTTAGAGCAGCACTGACCCTGAAAAGTAATTCTAAGCGTATTTACCAGTAACTTGTTTTTCCTTCCATAGGAATCCATTGTGTGGTTTTCACCAGAAAAGTTTCCAAGTGTCCATTTTTAAAGCGTACAAATATTCCTCTAAAATGAGCCGAACTTTGAATTCTGATTTACTCACCTGTTATCAGGAGAAAACCCAGTGCTGCATCTTTTAGACCAGCACTGACTATGAAAAGTAATTCTAAGCGTACTTACCAGTAACTTGTACTTCCTTCCATAGGAATCCTTTGTGTGACTTTCACCAGAAAAGTTTCTAAGTGTCCATTTATGAAACGTACAAATATTCCTCTAAAATCAGCCGAATTACGAATTCCGATTTACTCACCTGTTATCAGGACAGAACCCAGTGCTGCATCTTTTAGAGCAGCACTGACCCTAAAAAGTAATTCTAAGCGTATTTACCAGTAACTTGTATTTCCTTCCATAGGAATCCATTGTGTGGTTTTCACCAGAAAAGTTTCCAAGTGTCCATTTTTGAAACGTACAAATATTCCTCTAAAATCAGCCGAACTTCGAATTCCAATTTACTCACCTGTTGTCAGGAGAGAACCCAGTGCTGCATCTTTTAGAGCAGCACTGACCCTGAAAAGTAATTCTAAGTGTATTTACCAGTAACTTGTACTTCCTTCCATAGGAATCCATTGTGTGGTTTTCACCAGAATAGTTTCTAAGTGTCCATTTTTGAAACGTACAAATATTCCTCTAAAATCAGCCGAAATACAACTTCCGATTTACTCACCTGTTATCAGGAGAGAACCCAGGGCTGCATCTTTTAGCCCAGCACTGACCTTGAAAAGTAATTCTAAGCGTACTTACCAGTAACTTGTATTACCTTCCATAGGAATCCATTGTGTGGTTTTCACCAGAAAAGTTTCCAAATGTCCATTTTTGAAACGTACAAATATTCCTCAAAAATCAGCCGAACTACAAATTCCGATTTACTCACCTGTTATCAGGAGAGAACCCAGTGCTGCATCTTTTAGAGCAGCACTGACCCTGAAAAGTAATTCTAAGCGTAATTACCAGTAACTTGTATTTCCTTCCATAGGAATCCATTGTGTGGTTTACACCAGAAAAGTTTCCAAGTGTCCATTTTTGAAGCGTACAAATATTCCTCTAAAATCACCCGAACTGCGAATTCTGATTTACTCACCTGTTATCAGGAGAGAACCCAGGGTTGCATCTTTTAGCCCAGCACTGACCCTGAAAAGTAATTCTAAGCGTACTTACCAGTAACTTGTATTTCCTTCCATAGGAATCCATTGTGTGGTTTTCACCAGAAAAGTTTCTAAGTGTCCATTTTTGAAATGTACAAATATTCCTTTAAAATCAGCCAAACTACGAATTCCGATTTACTCACCTGTTATCAGGAGAGAACCCAGTGCTGCATCTTTTAGAGCAGCACTGACCCTGAAAAGTAATTCTAAGCGTATTTACCAGTAACTTGTATTTCCTTTCATAGGAATCCATTGTGTGGTTTTCACCAGAAAAGTTTCCAAGTGTCCATTTTTGAAGCGTACAAATATTCCTCTAAAATCAGCCGAACTATGAATTCTGATTTACTCACCTGTTATCAGGAGAAAAGCCAGTGCTGCATCTTTTAGACCAGCACTGACTATGAAAAGTAATTCTAAGTGTACTTACCAGTAACTTGTACTTCCTTCCATAGGAATCCATTGTGTGACTTTCACCAGAAAAGTTTCTAAGTGTCCATTTTTGAAACGTACAAATATTCCTCCAAAATCAGCTGAAATACGAATTCCGATTTACTCACCTGTTATCAGGAGAGAACCCAGGGCTGCATCTTTTAGCCCAGCACTGACCCTGAAAAGTAATTCTAAGCGTTCTTACCAGTAACTTGTATTTCCTTCCATAGGATTCCATTGTGTGGTTTTCACCAGAAAAGTTTATAAGTGTCCATTTTTGAAACGTACAAATATTCCTCTAAAATCAGCTGAACTACGAATACTGATTTACTCACCTGTTATCAGGAGAGAACCCAGTGATGCATCTTTTAGAGCAGCACTGACCCTGAAAAGTAATTCTAAGCGTATTTACCAGTAACTTGTATTTCCTTCCATAGGAATCCATTGTGTCGTTTTCACCAGAAAAGTTTCCAAGTGTCCATTTATGAAACGTACAAATATTCCTCTAAAATCAGCCGAACTACGAATTCTGATTTACTCACCTGTTATCAGGAGAAGACCCAGTGCTGCATCTTTTAGAGCAGCACTGACCCTGAAAAGTAATTCTAAGCGTATTTACCAGTAACTTGTATTTCCTTCCATAGGAATTTATTGTGTGGTTTTCACCAGAAAAGTTTCCAAGTGTCCATTTTTAAAGCGTACAAATATTCCTCTAAAATGAGCCGAACTATGAATTCTGATTTACTCACCTGTTATCAGGGGAAAACCCAGTGCTGCATCTTTTAGACCAGCACTGACTATGAAAAGTAATTCTAAGCGTACTTACCAGTAACTTGTACTTCCTTCCATAGGAATCCATTGTGTGACTTTCATCAGAAAAGTTTCTAAGTGTCCATTTATGAAACGTACAAATATTCCTCTAAAATCAGCCGAATTACGAATTCTGATTTACTCACCTGTTATCAGGAGAGAACCCAGTGCTGCATCTTTTAGAGCAGCACTGACCCTGAAAAGTAATTCTAAGCGTATTTACCAGTAACTTGTTTTTCCTTCCATAGGAATCCATTGTGTGGTTTTCACCAGAAAAGTTTCCAAGTGTCCATTTTTTAGACTTACAAATATTCCTCTAAAATCAGTTGAACTACGAATTCCGATTTACTCACCTGTTATCAGGAGAGAACCCAGTGCTGCATCTTTTAGAGCAGCACTGACCCTGAAAAGTAATTCTAAGTGTATTTACCAGTAACTTGTATTTCCTTCCATAGGAATCCATTGTGTGATTTACACCAGAAAAGTTTCCAAGTGTCCATTTTTGAAGCGTACAAATATTCCTCTAAAATCACCCGAACTGCGAATTCTGATTTACTCACCTGTTATCAGGAGAGAACCCAGGGTTGCATCTTTTAGCCCAGCACTGACCCTGAAAAGTAATTTTAAGCGTACTTACCAGTAACTTGTACTTCCTTCCATAGGAATCCATTGTGTGACTTTCACCAGAAAAGTTTCTAAGTGTCCATTTTTGAAACGTACAAATATTCCTCCAAAATCAGCCGAAATACGAATTCCAATTTACTCACCTGTTATCAGGAGAGAACCCAGGGCTGCATCTTTTAGCCCAGCACTGACCCTGAAAAGTAATTCTAAGCGTACTTACCAGTAACTTGTATTTACTTCCATAGGAATCCATTGTGTGGTTTTCACCAGAAAAGTTTCTAAGTGTCCATGTTTGAAACGTACAAATATTCCTCTAAAATCAGCTGAACTACGAATACTGATTTACTCACCTGTTATCAGGAGAGAACCCAGTGCTGCATCTTTTAGAGCAGCACTGACCCTGAAAAGTAATTCTAAGCGTATTTACGAGTAACTTGTATTTCCTTCCATAGGAATCCATTGTGTGGTTTTCACCAGAAAAGTTTCCAAGTGTCCATTTTTAAAGCGTACAAATATTCCTCTAAAATGAGCCGAACTATGAATTCTGATTTACTCACCTGTTATCAGGAGAAAACCCAGTGCTGCATCTTTTAGACCAGCACTGACTATGAAAAGTAATTCTAAGCGTACTTACCAGTAACTTGTACTTCCTTCCATAGGAATCCATTGTGTGACTTTCACCAGAAAAGTTTCTAAGTGTCCATTTATGAAACGTACAAATATTCCTCTAAAATCAGCCGAATTACGAATTCCGATTTACTCACCTGTTATCAGGAGAGAACCCAGTGCTGCATCTTTTAGAGCAGCACTGACCCTAAAAAGTAATTCTAAGCGTATTTACCAGTAACTTGTATTTCCTTCCATAGGAATCCATTGTGTGGTTTTCACCAGAAAAGTTTCCAAGTGTCCATTTTTTAGACGTACAAATATTCCTCTAAAATCAGTTGAACTACGAATTCCGATTTACTCACCTGTTATCAGGAGAGAACCCAGTGCTGCATCTTTTAGAGCAGCACTGACCCTGAAAAGTAATTCTAAGTGTATTTACCAGTAACTTGTATTTCCTTCCATAGGAATCCATTGTGTGGTTTACACCAGAAAAGTTTCCAAGTGTCCATTTTTGAAGCGTACAAATATTCCTCTAAAATCACCCGAACTGCGAATTCTGATTTACTCACCTGTTATCAGGAGAGAACCCAGGGTTGCATCTTTTAGCCCAGCACTGACCCTGAAAAGTAATTCTAAGCGTACTTACCAGTAACTTGTATTTCCTTCCATAGGAATCCATTGTGTGGTTTTCACCAGAAAAGTTTCTAAGTGTCCATTTTTTAAATGTACAAATATTCCTTTAAAATCAGCCAAACTACAAATTCCGATTTACTCACCTGTTATCAGGAGAGAACCCAGTGCTGCATCTTTTAGAGCAGCACTGACCCTGAAAAGTAATTCTAAGCGTATTTACCAGTAACTTGTATTTCCTTCCATAGGAATCCATTGTGTGGTTTTCACCAGAAAAGTTTCCAAGTGTCCATTTTTGAAGCGTCCAAATATTCCTCTAAAATCAGCTGAACTACGAATACTGATTTACTCACCTGTTATCAGGAGAGAACCCAGTGCTGCATCTTTTAGAGCAGCACTGACCCTGAAAAGTAATTCTAAGCGTATTTACCAGTAACTTGTATTTCCTTCCATAGGAATCCATTGTGTTGTTTTCACCAGAAAAGTTTCCAAGTGTCCATTTATGAAACGTACAAATATTCCTCTAAAATCAGCCGAACTACGAATTCTGATTTACTCACCTGTTATCAGGAGAAAACCCAGTGCTGCATCTTTTAGACCAGCACTGACTATGAAAAGTAATTCTAAGCGTACTTACCAGTAACTTGTACTTCCTTCCATAGGAATCCATTGTGTGACTTTCACCAGAAAAGTTTCTAGGTGTCCATTTTTGAAACGTACAAATATTCCTCTAAAATCAGCCGAAATACGAATTCCGATTTACTCACCTGTTATCAGGAGAGAACCCAGGGCTGCATCTTTTAGCCCAGCACTGACCCTGAAAAGTAATTCTAAGCGTACTTACCAGTAACTTGTATTTCCTTCCATAGGAATCCATTGTGTGGTTTTCACCAGAAAAGTTTCTAAGTGTCCATTTTTGAAACGTACAAATATTCCTCTAAAATCAGCCGAACTACGAATTCTGATTTACTCACCTGTTATCAGGAGAGAACCCAGTGCTGCATCTGTAGAGCAGCACTGACCCTGAAAAGTAATTCTAAGCGTATTTACCAGTAACTTGGATTTCCTTCCATAGGAATCCATTGTGTGGTTTTCACCAGAAAAGTTTCCAAGTGTCCATTGATGAAACGTACAAATATTCCTCTAAAATCAGCCGAACTACGAATTCTGATTTACTCACCTGTTATCAGGAGAAGACCCAGTGCTGCATCTTTTAGACCAGCACTGACTATGAAAAGTAATTCTAAGCGTACTTACCAGTAACTTGTATTTTCTTCCATAGGAATCCAATGTGTGATTTTCACCAGAAAAGTTTCTAAGTGTCCATTTTTGAAACATACAAATTTTCCTCTAAAATCAGCCGAAATACGAATTCCGATTTACTCACCTGTTATCAGGAGAGAACCCAGTGCTGCATCTTTTAGAGCAGCACTGACCCTGAAAAGTAATTCTAAGCGTATTTACCAGTAACTTGTTTTTCCTTCCATAGGAATCCATTGTGTGGTTTTCACCAGAAAAGTTTCCAAGTGTCCATTTTTTAGACTTACAAATATTCCTCTAAAATCAGTTGAACTACGAATTCCGATTTACTCACCTGTTATCAGGAGAGAACCCAGTGCTGCATCTTTTAGAGCAGCACTGACCCTGAAAAGTAATTCTAAGTGTATTTACCAGTAACTTGTATTTCCTTCCATAGGAATCCATTGTGTGATTTACACCAGAAAAGTTTCCAAGTGTCCATTTTTGAAGCGTACAAATATTCCTCTAAAATCACCCGAACTGCGAATTCTGATTTACTCACCTGTTATCAGGAGAGAACCCAGGGTTGCATCTTTTAGCCCAGCACTGACCCTGAAAAGTAATTTTAAGCGTACTTACCAGTAACTTGTACTTCCTTCCATAGGAATCCATTGTGTGACTTTCACCAGAAAAGTTTCTAAGTGTCCATTTTTGAAACGTACAAATATTCCTCCAAAATCAGCCGAAATACGAATTCCAATTTACTCACCTGTTATCAGGAGAGAACCCAGGGCTGCATCTTTTAGCCCAGCACTGACCCTGAAAAGTAATTCTAAGCGTACTTACCAGTAACTTGTATTTACTTCCATAGGAATCCATTGTGTGGTTTTCACCAGAAAAGTTTCTAAGTGTCCATGTTTGAAACGTACAAATATTCCTCTAAAATCAGCTGAACTACGAATACTGATTTACTCACCTGTTATCAGGAGAGAACCCAGTGCTGCATCTTTTAGAGCAGCACTGACCCTGAAAAGTAATTCTAAGCGTATTTACGAGTAACTTGTATTTCCTTCCATAGGAATCCATTGTGTGGTTTTCACCAGAAAAGTTTCCAAGTGTCCATTTTTAAAGCGTACAAATATTCCTCTAAAATGAGCCGAACTATGAATTCTGATTTACTCACCTGTTATCAGGAGAAAACCCAGTGCTGCATCTTTTAGACCAGCACTGACTATGAAAAGTAATTCTAAGCGTACTTACCAGTAACTTGTACTTCCTTCCATAGGAATCCATTGTGTGACTTTCACCAGAAAAGTTTCTAAGTGTCCATTTATGAAACGTACAAATATTCCTCTAAAATCAGCCGAATTACGAATTCCGATTTACTCACCTGTTATCAGGAGAGAACCCAGTGCTGCATCTTTTAGAGCAGCACTGACCCTAAAAAGTAATTCTAAGCGTATTTACCAGTAACTTGTATTTCCTTCCATAGGAATCCATTGTGTGGTTTTCACCAGAAAAGTTTCCAAGTGTCCATTTTTTAGACGTACAAATATTCCTCTAAAATCAGTTGAACTACGAATTCCGATTTACTCACCTGTTATCAGGAGAGAACCCAGTGCTGCATCTTTTAGAGCAGCACTGACCCTGAAAAGTAATTCTAAGTGTATTTACCAGTAACTTGTATTTCCTTCCATAGGAATCCATTGTGTGGTTTACACCAGAAAAGTTTCCAAGTGTCCATTTTTGAAGCGTACAAATATTCCTCTAAAATCACCCGAACTGCGAATTCTGATTTACTCACCTGTTATCAGGAGAGAACCCAGGGTTGCATCTTTTAGCCCAGCACTGACCCTGAAAAGTAATTCTAAGCGTACTTACCAGTAACTTGTATTTCCTTCCATAGGAATCCATTGTGTGGTTTTCACCAGAAAAGTTTCTAAGTGTCCATTTTTTAAATGTACAAATATTCCTTTAAAATCAGCCAAACTACAAATTCCGATTTACTCACCTGTTATCAGGAGAGAACCCAGTGCTGCATCTTTTAGAGCAGCACTGACCCTGAAAAGTAATTCTAAGCGTATTTACCAGTAACTTGTATTTCCTTCCATAGGAATCCATTGTGTGGTTTTCACCAGAAAAGTTTCCAAGTGTCCATTTTTGAAGCGTCCAAATATTCCTCTAAAATCAGCTGAACTACGAATACTGATTTACTCACCTGTTATCAGGAGAGAACCCAGTGCTGCATCTTTTAGAGCAGCACTGACCCTGAAAAGTAATTCTAAGCGTATTTACCAGTAACTTGTATTTCCTTCCATAGGAATCCATTGTGTTGTTTTCACCAGAAAAGTTTCCAAGTGTCCATTTATGAAACGTACAAATATTCCTCTAAAATCAGCCGAACTACGAATTCTGATTTACTCACCTGTTATCAGGAGAAAACCCAGTGCTGCATCTTTTAGACCAGCACTGACTATGAAAAGTAATTCTAAGCGTACTTACCAGTAACTTGTACTTCCTTCCATAGGAATCCATTGTGTGACTTTCACCAGAAAAGTTTCTAGGTGTCCATTTTTGAAACGTACAAATATTCCTCTAAAATCAGCCGAAATACGAATTCCGATTTACTCACCTGTTATCAGGAGAGAACCCAGGGCTGCATCTTTTAGCCCAGCACTGACCCTGAAAAGTAATTCTAAGCGTACTTACCAGTAACTTGTATTTCCTTCCATAGGAATCCATTGTGTGGTTTTCACCAGAAAAGTTTCTAAGTGTCCATTTTTGAAACGTACAAATATTCCTCTAAAATCAGCCGAACTACGAATTCTGATTTACTCACCTGTTATCAGGAGAGAACCCAGTGCTGCATCTGTAGAGCAGCACTGACCCTGAAAAGTAATTCTAAGCGTATTTACCAGTAACTTGGATTTCCTTCCATAGGAATCCATTGTGTGGTTTTCACCAGAAAAGTTTCCAAGTGTCCATTGATGAAACGTACAAATATTCCTCTAAAATCAGCCGAACTACGAATTCTGATTTACTCACCTGTTATCAGGAGAAGACCCAGTGCTGCATCTTTTAGACCAGCACTGACTATGAAAAGTAATTCTAAGCGTACTTACCAGTAACTTGTATTTTCTTCCATAGGAATCCAATGTGTGATTTTCACCAGAAAAGTTTCTAAGTGTCCATTTTTGAAACATACAAATATTCCTCTAAAATCAGCCGAAATACGAATTCCGATTTACTCACCTGTTATCAGGAGAGAACCCAGTGCTGCATCTTTTAGAGCAGCACTGACCCTAAAAAGTAATTCTAAGCGTATTTACCAGTAACTTGTATTTCCTTCCATAGGAATCCATTGTGTGGTTTTCACCAGAAAAGTTTCCAAGTGTCCATTTTTTAGACTTACAAATATTCCTCTAAAATCAGTTGAACTACGAATTCCGATTTACTCACCTGTTATCAGGAGAGAACCCAGTGCTGCATCTTTTAGAGCAGCACTGACCCTGAAAAGTAATTCTAAGTGTATTTACCAGTAACTTGTATTTCCTTCCATAGGAATCCATTGTGTGGTTTACACCAGAAAAGTTTCCAAGTGTCCATTTTTGAAGCGTACAAATATTCCTCTAAAATCACCCGAACTGCGAATTCTGATTTACTCACCTGTTATCAGGAGAGAACCCAGGGTTGCATCTTTTAGCCCAGCACTGACCCTGAAAAGTAATTCTAAGCGTACTTACCAGTAACTTGTATTTCCTTCCATAGGAATCCATTGTGTGGTTTTCACCAGAAAAGTTTCTAAGTGTCCATTTTTTAAATGTACAAATATTCCTTTAAAATCAGCCAAACTACGAATTCCGATTTACTCACCTGTTATCAGGAGAGAACCCAGTGCTGCATCTTTTAGAGCAGCACTGACCCTGAAAAGTAATTCTAAGCGTATTTACCAGTAACTTGTATTTCCTTCCATAGGAATCCATTGTGTCGTTTTCACCAGAAAAGTTTCCAAGTGTCCATTTATGAAACGTACAAATATTCCTCTAAAATCAGCCGAACTACGAATTCTGATTTACTCACCTGTTATCAGGAGAAAACCCAGTGCTGCATCTTTTAGACCAGCACTGACTATGAAAAGTAATTCTAAGCGTACTTACCAGTAACTTGTACTTCCTTCCATAGGAATCCATTGTGTGACTTTCACCAGAAAAGTTTCTAGGTGTCCATTTTTGAAACGTACAAATATTCCTCTAAAATCAGCCGAAATACGAATTCCGATTTACTCACCTGTTATCAGGAGAGAACCCAGGGCTGCATCTTTTAGCCCAGCACTGACCCTGAAAAGTAATTCTAAGCGTACTTACCAGTAACTTGTATTTCCTTCCATAGGAATCCATTGTGTGGTTTTCACCAGAAAAGTTTCTAAGTGTCCATTTTTGAAACGTACAAATATTCCTCTAAAATCAGCCGAACTACGAATTCTGATTTACTCACCTGTTATCAGGAGAGAACCCAGTGCTGCATCTGTAGAGCAGCACTGACCCTGAAAAGTAATTCTAAGCGTATTTACCAGTAACTTGGATTTCCTTCCATAGGAATCCATTGTGTGGTTTTCACCAGAAAAGTTTCCAAGTGTCCATTTATGAAACGTACAAATATTCCTCTAAAATCAGCCGAACTACGAATTCTGATTTACTCACCTGTTATCAGGAGAAGACCCAGTGCTGCATCTTTTAGACCAGCACTGACTATGAAAAGTAATTCTAAGCGTACTTACCAGTAACTTGTATTTTCTTCCATAGGAATCCAATGTGTGATTTTCACCAGAAAAGTTTCTAAGTGTCCATTTTTGAAACATACAAATATTCCTCTAAAATCAGCCGAAATACGAATTCCGATGTACTCACCTGTTATCAGGAGAGAACCCAGGGCTGCATCTTTTAGCCCAGCACTGACCCTGAAAAGTAATTCCAATCGTATTTACCAGTAACGTATTTCCTTCCATAGGAATCCATTGTGTGGTTTTCACCAGAAAAGTTTCCTAGTGTCCATTTTTGAAGCGTACAAATATTCCTCTAAAATCACCCGAACTGCTACATCCGATTTACTCACCTGTTATCAGGAGAAAACCCAGTGCTGCATCTTTTAGACCAGCACTGACTATGAAAAGTAATTCTAAGCGTACTTACCAGTAACTTGTACTTCCTTCCATAGGAATCCATTGTGTGACTTTCACCAGAAAAGTTTCTAAGTGTCCATTTATGAAACGTACAAATATTCCTCTAAAATCAGCCGAATTACGAATTCCGATTTACTCACCTGTTATCAGGAGAGAACCCAGTGCTGCATCTTTTAGAGCAGCACTGACCCTAAAAAGTAATTCTAAGCGTATTTACCAGTAACTTGTATTTCCTTCCATAGGAATCCATTGTGTGGTTTTCACCAGAAAAGTTTCTAAGTGTCCATTTTTTAAATGTACAAATATTCCTTTAAAATCAGCCAAACTACGAATTCCGATTTACTCACCTGTTATCAGGAGAGAACCCAGTGCTGCATCTTTTAGAGCAGCACTGACCCTGAAAAGTAATTCTAAGCGTATTTACCAGTAACTTGTATTTCCTTCCATAGGAATCCATTGTGTGGTTTTCACCAGAAAAGTTTCCAAGTGTCCATTTTTGAAGCGTCCAAATATTCCTCTAAAATCAGCTGAACTACGAATACTGATTTACTCACCTGTTATCAGGAGAGAACCCAGTGCTGCATCTTTTAGAGCAGCACTGACCCTGAAAAGTAATTCTAAGCGTATTTACCAGTAACTTGTATTTCCTTCCATAGGAATCCATTGTGTCGTTTTCACCAGAAAAATTTCCAAGTGTTCATTTATGAAACATACAAATATTCCTCTAAAATCAGCCGAACTACGAATTCTGATTTACTCACCTGTTATCAGGAGAAAACCCAGTGCTGCATCTTTTAGACCAGCACTGACTATGAAAAGTAATTCTAAGCGTACTTACCAGTAACTTGTACTTCCTTCCATAGGAATCCATTGTGTGACTTTCACCAGAAAAGTTTCTAAGTGTCCATTTTTGAAACGTACAAATATTCCTCTAAAATCAGCCGAAATACGAATTCCGATTTACTCACTTGTTATCAGGAGAGAACCCAGGGCTGCATCTTTTAGCCCAGCACTGACCCTGAAAAGTAATTCTAAGCGTACTTACCAGTAACTTGTATATTCCTTCCATAGGAATCCATTGTGTGGTTTTCACCAGAAAAGTTTCCAAGTGTCCATTTTTTAGACTTACAAATATTCCTTTAAAATCAGCCGAACTACGAATTCCGATTTACTCACCTGTTATCAGGAGAGAACCCAGTGCTGCATCTTTTAGAGCAGCACTGACCCTGAAAAGTAATTCTAAGTGTATTTACCAGTAACTTGTATTTCCTTCCATAGGAATCCAATGTGTGATTTTCACCAGAAAAGTTTCTAAGTGTCCATTTTTGAAACATACAAATATTCCTCTAAAATCAGCCGAAATACGAATTCCGATGTACTCACCTGTTATCAGGAGAGAACCCAGGGCTGCATCTTTTAGCCCAGCACTGACCCTGAAAAGTAATTCCAATCGTATTTACCAGTAACGTATTTCCTTCCATAGGAATCCATTGTGTGGTTTTCACCAGAAAAGTTTCCTAGTGTCCATTTTTGAAGTGTACAAATATACCTCTAAAATCACCCGAACTGCTACATCCGATTTACTCACCTGTTATCAGGAGAAAACCCAGTGCTGCATCTTTTAGACCAGCACTGACTATGAAAAGTAATTCTAAGCGTACTTACCAGTAACTTGTACTTCCTTCCATAGGAATCCATTGTGTGATTTTCACCAGAAAAGTTTCTAAGAGTCCATTTTTGAAACGTACAAGTATTCCTCTAAAATCAGCTGAAATACGACTTCCGATTTACTCACCTGTTATCAGGAGAGAACCCAGGTCTGCATCTTTTAGCCAAGCACTGACCCTGAAAAGTAATTCTAAGCGTATTTACCAGTAACTTGTATTTCCTTCCATAGGAATCCATTGTGTGGTTTTCACCAGAAAAGTTTCCAAGTGTCCATTTATGAAACGTACAAATATTCCTCTAAAATCAGCCTAACTACGAATTCCGATTTACTGACCTGTTATCAGGAGAGAACCCAGTGCTGCATCTTTTAGAGCAGCACTGACCCTGAAAAGTAATTCTAAGCGTATTTACCAGTAACTTGTATTTCCTTCCATAGGAATCCATTGTGTGGTTTTCACCAGAAAAGTTTCCAAGTGTCCATTTATGAAACGTACAAATATTCCTCTAAAATCAGCCGAACTACGAATTCCGATTTAGTCACCTGTTATCAGGAGAGAACCCAGTGCTGCATCTTTTAGAGCAGCACTGACCCTGAAAAGTAATTCTAAGCGTATTTACCAGTAACGTATTTCCTTCCATAGGAATCCATTGTGTGGTTTTCACCAGAAAAGTTTCCAAGTGTCCATTTTTGAAGCGTCCAAATATTCCTCTAAAATCAGCTGAACTACGAATACTGATTTACTCACCTGTTATCAGGAGAGAACCCAGTGCTGCATCTTTTAGAGCAGCACTGACCCTGAAAAGTAATTCTAAGCGTATTTACCAGTAACTTGTATTTCCTTCCATAGGAATCCATTGTGTCGTTTTCACCAGAAAAATTTCCAAGTGTTCATTTATGAAACATACAAATATTCCTCTAAAATCAGCCGAACTACGAATTCTGATTTACTCACCTGTTATCAGGAGAAAACCCAGTGCTGCATCTTTTAGACCAGCACTGACTATGAAAAGTAATTCTAAGCGTACTTACCAGTAACTTGTACTTCCTTCCATAGGAATCCATTGTGTGACTTTCACCAGAAAAGTTTCTAAGTGTCCATTTTTGAAACGTACAAATATTCCTCTAAAATCAGCCGAAATACGAATTCCGATTTACTCACTTGTTATCAGGAGAGAACCCAGGGCTGCATCTTTTAGCCCAGCACTGACCCTGAAAAGTAATTCTAAGCGTACTTACCAGTAACTTGTATATTCCTTCCATAGGAATCCATTGTGTGGTTTTCACCAGAAAAGTTTCCAAGTGTCCATTTTTTAGACTTACAAATATTCCTTTAAAATCAGCCGAACTACGAATTCCGATTTACTCACCTGTTATCAGGAGAGAACCCAGTGCTGCATCTTTTAGAGCAGCACTGACCCTGAAAAGTAATTCTAAGTGTATTTACCAGTAACTTGTATTTCCTTCCATAGGAATCCAATGTGTGATTTTCACCAGAAAAGTTTCTAAGTGTCCATTTTTGAAACATACAAATATTCCTCTAAAATCAGCCGAAATACGAATTCCGATGTACTCACCTGTTATCAGGAGAGAACCCAGGGCTGCATCTTTTAGCCCAGCACTGACCCTGAAAAGTAATTCCAATCGTATTTACCAGTAACGTATTTCCTTCCATAGGAATCCATTGTGTGGTTTTCACCAGAAAAGTTTCCTAGTGTCCATTTTTGAAGTGTACAAATATACCTCTAAAATCACCCGAACTGCTACATCCGATTTACTCACCTGTTATCAGGAGAAAACCCAGTGCTGCATCTTTTAGACCAGCACTGACTATGAAAAGTAATTCTAAGCGTACTTACCAGTAACTTGTACTTCCTTCCATAGGAATCCATTGTGTGATTTTCACCAGAAAAGTTTCTAAGAGTCCATTTTTGAAACGTACAAGTATTCCTCTAAAATCAGCTGAAATACGACTTCCGATTTACTCACCTGTTATCAGGAGAGAACCCAGGTCTGCATCTTTTAGCCAAGCACTGACCCTGAAAAGTAATTCTAAGCGTATTTACCAGTAACTTGTATTTCCTTCCATAGGAATCCATTGTGTGGTTTTCACCAGAAAAGTTTCCAAGTGTCCATTTATGAAACGTACAAATATTCCTCTAAAATCAGCCTAACTACGAATTCCGATTTACTGACCTGTTATCAGGAGAGAACCCAGTGCTGCATCTTTTAGAGCAGCACTGACCCTGAAAAGTAATTCTAAGCGTATTTACCAGTAACTTGTATTTCCTTCCATAGGAATCCATTGTGTGGTTTTCACCAGAAAAGTTTCCAAGTGTCCATTTATGAAACGTACAAATATTCCTCTAAAATCAGCCGAACTACGAATTCCGATTTAGTCACCTGTTATCAGGAGAGAACCCAGTGCTGCATCTTTTAGAGCAGCACTGACCCTGAAAAGTAATTCTAAGCGTATTTACCAGTAACGTATTTCCTTCCATAGGAATCCATTGTGTGGTTTTCACCAGAAAAGTTTCCAAGTGTCCATTTTTAAAGCGTACAAATATTCCTCTAAAATCAGCCGAACTACGACTTCTGATTTACTCACCTGTTATCAGGAGAAAACCCAGTGCTGCATCTTTTAGACCAGCACTGACTATGAAAAGTAATTCTAAGCGTACTTACCAGTAACTTGTACTTCCTTCCATAGGAATCCATTGTGTGATTTTCACCAGAAAAGTTTCTAAGTGTCCATTTTTGAAACGTACAAATATTCCTCTAAAATCAGCCGAAATACGAATTCCGATGTACTCACCTGTTATCAGGAGAGAACCCAGGGCTGCATCTTTTAGCCCAGCACTGACCCTGAAAAGTAATTCTAAGCGTACTTACCAGTAACTTGTATTTCCTTCCATAGGAATCCATTGTGTGGTTTTCACCAGAAAAGTTTCCAAGTGTCCATTTTTGAAGCGTACAAATATTCCTCTAAAAGCACCCGAACTGCGAATTCTGAATTTACTCACCTGTTATCAGGAGAAAACCCAGTGCTGCATCTTTTAGACCAGCACTGACCATGAAAAGTAATTCTAAGCGTACTTTCCAGTAACTAGTACTTCCTTCCATAGGAATCCATTGTGTGGTTTTCACCAGATAAGTTTCTAAGTGTCCATTTTTGAAACATACAAATATTCCTCTAAAATCAGCCGAACTACGAATTCTGATTTACTCACCTGTTATCAGGAGAAGACCCAGTGCTGCATCTTTTAGACCAGCACTGACTATGAAAAGTAATTCTAAGCGTACTTACCAGTAACTTGTATTTTCTTCCATAGGAATCCAATGTGTGATTTTCACCAGAAAAGTTTCTAAGTGTCCATTTTTGAAACATACAAATATTCCTCTAAAATCAGCCGAAATACGAATTCCGATGTACTCACCTGTTATCAGGAGAGAACCCAGGGCTGCATCTTTTAGCCCAGCACTGACCCTGAAAAGTAATTCCAATCGTATTTACCAGTAACGTATTTCCTTCCATAGGAATCCATTGTGTGGTTTTCACCAGAAAAGTTTCCTAGTGTCCATTTTTGAAGCGTACAAATATTCCTCTAAAATCACCCGAACTGCTACATCCGATTTACTCACCTGTTATCAGGAGAAAACCCAGTGCTGCATCTTTTAGACCAGCACTGACTATGAAAAGTAATTCTAAGCGTACTTACCAGTAACTTGTACTTCCTTCCATAGGAATCCATTGTGTGACTTTCACCAGAAAAGTTTCTAAGTGTCCATTTATGAAACGTACAAATATTCCTCTAAAATCAGCCGAATTACGAATTCCGATTTACTCACCTGTTATCAGGAGAGAACCCAGTGCTGCATCTTTTAGAGCAGCACTGACCCTAAAAAGTAATTCTAAGCGTATTTACCAGTAACTTGTATTTCCTTCCATAGGAATCCATTGTGTGGTTTTCACCAGAAAAGTTTCCAAGTGTCCATTTTTTAGACTTACAAATATTCCTCTAAAATCAGTTGAACTACGAATTCCGATTTACTCACCTGTTATCAGGAGAGAACCCAGTGCTGCATCTTTTAGAGCAGCACTGACCCTGAAAAGTAATTCTAAGTGTATTTACCAGTAACTTGTATTTCCTTCCATAGGAATCCATTGTGTGGTTTACACCAGAAAAGTTTCCAAGTGTCCATTTTTGAAGCGTACAAATATTCCTCTAAAATCACCCGAACTGCGAATTCTGATTTACTCACCTGTTATCAGGAGAGAACCCAGGGTTGCATCTTTTAGCCCAGCACTGACCCTGAAAAGTAATTCTAAGCGTACTTACCAGTAACTTGTATTTCCTTCCATAGGAATCCATTGTGTGGTTTTCACCAGAAAAGTTTCTAAGTGTCCATTTTTTAAATGTACAAATATTCCTTTAAAATCAGCCAAACTACGAATTCCGATTTACTCACCTGTTATCAGGAGAGAACCCAGTGCTGCATCTTTTAGAGCAGCACTGACCCTGAAAAGTAATTCTAAGCGTATTTACCAGTAACTTGTATTTCCTTCCATAGGAATCCATTGTGTCGTTTTCACCAGAAAAGTTTCCAAGTGTCCATTTATGAAACGTACAAATATTCCTCTAAAATCAGCCGAACTACGAATTCTGATTTACTCACCTGTTATCAGGAGAAAACCCAGTGCTGCATCTTTTAGACCAGCACTGACTATGAAAAGTAATTCTAAGCGTACTTACCAGTAACTTGTACTTCCTTCCATAGGAATCCATTGTGTGACTTTCACCAGAAAAGTTTCTAGGTGTCCATTTTTGAAACGTACAAATATTCCTCTAAAATCAGCCGAAATACGAATTCCGATTTACTCACCTGTTATCAGGAGAGAACCCAGGGCTGCATCTTTTAGCCCAGCACTGACCCTGAAAAGTAATTCTAAGCGTACTTACCAGTAACTTGTATTTCCTTCCATAGGAATCCATTGTGTGGTTTTCACCAGAAAAGTTTCTAAGTGTCCATTTTTGAAACGTACAAATATTCCTCTAAAATCAGCCGAACTACGAATTCTGATTTACTCACCTGTTATCAGGAGAGAACCCAGTGCTGCATCTGTAGAGCAGCACTGACCCTGAAAAGTAATTCTAAGCGTATTTACCAGTAACTTGGATTTCCTTCCATAGGAATCCATTGTGTGGTTTTCACCAGAAAAGTTTCCAAGTGTCCATTTATGAAACGTACAAATATTCCTCTAAAATCAGCCGAACTACGAATTCTGATTTACTCACCTGTTATCAGGAGAAGACCCAGTGCTGCATCTTTTAGACCAGCACTGACTATGAAAAGTAATTCTAAGCGTACTTACCAGTAACTTGTATTTTCTTCCATAGGAATCCAATGTGTGATTTTCACCAGAAAAGTTTCTAAGTGTCCATTTTTGAAACATACAAATATTCCTCTAAAATCAGCCGAAATACGAATTCCGATGTACTCACCTGTTATCAGGAGAGAACCCAGGGCTGCATCTTTTAGCCCAGCACTGACCCTGAAAAGTAATTCCAATCGTATTTACCAGTAACGTATTTCCTTCCATAGGAATCCATTGTGTGGTTTTCACCAGAAAAGTTTCCTAGTGTCCATTTTTGAAGCGTACAAATATTCCTCTAAAATCACCCGAACTGCTACATCCGATTTACTCACCTGTTATCAGGAGAAAACCCAGTGCTGCATCTTTTAGACCAGCACTGACTATGAAAAGTAATTCTAAGCGTACTTACCAGTAACTTGTACTTCCTTCCATAGGAATCCATTGTGTGACTTTCACCAGAAAAGTTTCTAAGTGTCCATTTATGAAACGTACAAATATTCCTCTAAAATCAGCCGAATTACGAATTCCGATTTACTCACCTGTTATCAGGAGAGAACCCAGTGCTGCATCTTTTAGAGCAGCACTGACCCTAAAAAGTAATTCTAAGCGTATTTACCAGTAACTTGTATTTCCTTCCATAGGAATCCATTGTGTGGTTTTCACCAGAAAAGTTTCTAAGTGTCCATTTTTTAAATGTACAAATATTCCTTTAAAATCAGCCAAACTACGAATTCCGATTTACTCACCTGTTATCAGGAGAGAACCCAGTGCTGCATCTTTTAGAGCAGCACTGACCCTGAAAAGTAATTCTAAGCGTATTTACCAGTAACTTGTATTTCCTTCCATAGGAATCCATTGTGTGGTTTTCACCAGAAAAGTTTCCAAGTGTCCATTTTTGAAGCGTCCAAATATTCCTCTAAAATCAGCTGAACTACGAATACTGATTTACTCACCTGTTATCAGGAGAGAACCCAGTGCTGCATCTTTTAGAGCAGCACTGACCCTGAAAAGTAATTCTAAGCGTATTTACCAGTAACTTGTATTTCCTTCCATAGGAATCCATTGTGTCGTTTTCACCAGAAAAATTTCCAAGTGTTCATTTATGAAACATACAAATATTCCTCTAAAATCAGCCGAACTACGAATTCTGATTTACTCACCTGTTATCAGGAGAAAACCCAGTGCTGCATCTTTTAGACCAGCACTGACTATAAAAAGTAATTCTAAGCGTACTTACCAGTAACTTGTACTTCCTTCCATAGGAATCCATTGTGTGACTTTCACCAGAAAAGTTTCTAAGTGTCCATTTTTGAAACGTACAAATATTCCTCTAAAATCAGCCGAAATACGAATTCCGATTTACTCACCTGTTATCAGGAGAGAACCCAGGGCTGCATCTTTTAGCCCAGCACTGACCCTGAAAAGTAATTCTAAGCGTACTTACCAGTAACTTGTATATTCCTTCCATAGGAATCCATTGTGTGGTTTTCACCAGAAAAGTTTCCAAGTGTCCATTTTTTAGACTTACAAATATTCCTTTAAAATCAGCCGAACTACGAATTCCGATTTACTCACCTGTTATCAGGAGAGAACCCAGTGCTGCATCTTTTAGAGCAGCACTGACCCTGAAAAGTAATTCTAAGTGTATTTACCAGTAACTTGTATTTCCTTCCATAGGAATCCAATGTGTGATTTTCACCAGAAAAGTTTCTAAGTGTCCATTTTTGAAACATACAAATATTCCTCTAAAATCAGCCGAAATACGAATTCCGATGTACTCACCTGTTATCAGGAGAGAACCCAGGGCTGCATCTTTTAGCCCAGCACTGACCCTGAAAAGTAATTCCAATCGTATTTACCAGTAACGTATTTCCTTCCATAGGAATCCATTGTGTGGTTTTCACCAGAAAAGTTTCCTAGTGTCCATTTTTGAAGTGTACAAATATTCCTCTACAATCACCCGAACTGCTACATCCGATTTACTCACCTGTTATCAGGAGAAAACCCAGTGCTGCATCTTTTAGACCAGCACTGACTATGAAAAGTAATTCTAAGCGTACTTACCAGTAACTTGTACTTCCTTCCATAGGAATCCATTGTGTGATTTTCACCAGAAAAGTTTCTAAGAGTCCATTTTTGAAACGTACAAGTATTCCTCTAAAATCAGCTGAAATACGACTTCCGATTTACTCACCTGTTATCAGGAGAGAACCCAGGTCTGCATCTTTTAGCCAAGCACTGACCCTGAAAAGTAATTCTAAGCGTATTTACCAGTAACTTGTATTTCCTTCCATAGGAATCCATTGTGTGGTTTTCACCAGAAAAGTTTCCAAGTGTCCATTTATGAAACGTACAAATATTCCTCTAAAATCAGCCTAACTACGAATTCCGATTTACTGACCTGTTATCAGGAGAGAACCCAGTGCTGCATCTTTTAGAGCAGCACTGACCCTGAAAAGTAATTCTAAGCGTATTTACCAGTAACTTGTATTTCCTTCCATAGGAATCCATTGTGTGGTTTTCACCAGAAAAGTTTCCAAGTGTCCATTTATGAAACGTACAAATATTCCTCTAAAATCAGCCGAACTACGAATTCCGATTTAGTCACCTGTTATCAGGAGAGAACCCAGTGCTGCATCTTTTAGAGCAGCACTGACCCTGAAAAGTAATTCTAAGCGTATTTACCAGTAACGTATTTCCTTCCATAGGAATCCATTGTGTGGTTTTCACCAGAAAAGTTTCCAAGTGTCCATTTTTAAAGCGTACAAATATTCCTCTAAAATCAGC
This sequence comes from Triturus cristatus, assembly GCF_964204655.1. Taxonomy (NCBI): domain Eukaryota; kingdom Metazoa; phylum Chordata; class Amphibia; order Caudata; family Salamandridae; genus Triturus; species Triturus cristatus. The sequence continues at coordinate 910,384,032 of NC_140579.1, forward strand.
CGAACTACGACTTATGATTTACTCACCTGTTATCAGGAGAAAACCCAGTGCTGCATCTTTTAGACCAGCACTGACTATGAAAAGTAATTCTAAGCGTACTTACCAGTAACTTGTACTTCCTTCCATAGGAATCCATTGTGTGATTTTCACCAGAAAAGTTTCTAAGTGTCCATTTTTGAAACGTACAAATATTCCTCTAAAATCAGCCGAAATACGAATTCCGATGTACTCACCTGTTATCAGGAGAGAACCCAGGGCTGCATCTTTTAGCCCAGCACTGACCCTGAAAAGTAATTCTAAGCGTACTTACCAGTAACTTGTATTTCCTTCCATAGGAATCCATTGTGTGGTTTTCACCAGAAAAGTTTCCAAGTGTCCATTTTTGAAGCGTACAAATATTCCTCTAAAAGCACCCGAACTGCGAATTCTGAATTTACTCACCTGTTATCAGGAGAAAACCCAGTGCTGCATCTTTTAGACCAGCACTGACCATGAAAAGTAATTCTAAGCGTACTTTCCAGTAACTAGTACTTCCTTCCATAGGAATCCATTGTGTGGTTTTCACCAGAAAAGTTTCTAAGTGTCCATTTTTGAAATGTACAAATATTCCTCTAACCTCAGCCGAACTACGAATTCTGATTTACTCACCTGTTATCAGGAGAGAACCCAGTGCTGCATCTTTTAGAGCAGCACTGACCCTGAAAAGTAATTCTAAGCGTACTTACCAGTAACTTGTATTTCCTTCCTTAGGAATCCATTGTGTGGTTTTCACCAGAAAAGTTTCCAAGTGTCCATGTATGAAATGTACAAACATTCCTCTAAAATCAGCCGAACTACGAATTCCGATTTACTCACCTGTTATCAGGAGAGAACCCCGTGCTGCATCTTTTAGAGCAGCACTGACCCTGAAAAGTAATTCTAAGCGTATTTACCAGTAACGTATTTCCTTCCATAGGAATCCATTGTGTGGTTTTCACCAGAAAAGTTTCTAAGTGTCCATTTTTGAAACATACAAATATTCCTATAAAATCAGCCGAAATACGAATTCCGATGTACTCACCTGTTATCAGGAGAGAACCCAGGGCTGCATCTTTTAGCCCAGCACTGACCCTGAAAAGTAATTCTAAGCGTACTTACCAGTAACTTGTACTTCCTTCCATAGGAATCTATTGTGTGGTTTTCACCAGAAAAGTTTCCAAGTGTCCATTTATGAAACTTACAAATATTCCTCTAAAATCAGCCGAATTAAGAATTCCGATTTACTCACCTGTTATCAGGAGAGAACCCAGTGCTGCATCTTTTAGAGCAGCACTGACCCTGAAAAGTAATTCTAAGCGTATTTACCAGTAACTTGTATTTCCTTCCATAGGAATCCATTGTGTGGTTTTCACCAGAAAAGTTTCCAAGTGTCCATTTTTTAGACTTACAAATATTCCTCTAAAATCAGTTGAACTACGAATTCCGATTTACTCACCTGTTATCAGGAGAGAACCCAGGGCTGCATCTTTTAGCCCAGCACTGACCCTGAAAAGTAATTCTAAGTGTACTTACCAGTAACTTGTATTTCCTTCCATAGGAATCCATTGTGTGGTTTTCACCAGAAAAGTTTCTAAGTGTCCATTTTTGAAACGTACAAATATTCCTCTAAAATCAGCTGAACTACGAATTCTGATTTACTCACCTGTTATCAGGAGAGATCCCAGTGCTGCATCTTTTAGAGCAGCACTGACAATGAAAAGTAATTCCAATCGTATTTACCAGTAACGTATTTCCTCCCATAGGAATCCATTGTGTGGTTTTCACCAGAAAAGTTTCCTAGTGTCCATTTTTGAAGCGTACAAATATTCCTCTAAAATCACCCGAACTGCTACATCCGATTTACTCACCTGTTATCAGGAGAAAACCCAGTGCTGCATCTTTTAGACCAGCACTGACTATGAAAAGTAATTCTAAGCGTACTTACCAGTAACTTGTACTTCCTTCCATAGGAATCCATTGTGTGATTTTCCCCAGAAAAGTTTCTAAGAGTCCATTTTTGAAACGTACAAGTATTCCTCTAAAATCAGCCGAAATACGACTTCCGATTTACTCACCTGTTATCAGGAGAGAACCCAGGGCTGCATCTTTTAGCCAAGCACTGACCCTGAAAAGTAATTCTAAGCGTATTTACCAGTAACTTGTATTTCCTTCCATAGGAATCCATTGTGTGGTTTTCACCAGAAAAGTTTCCAAGTGTCCATTTTTTAGACTTACAAATATTCCTTTAAAATCAGCCGAACTACGAATTCCGATTTACTCACCTGTTATCAGGAGAGAACCCAGTGCTGCATCTTTTAGAGCAGCACTGACCCTGAAAAGTAATTCTAAGTGTATTTACCAGTAACTTGTATTTCCTTCCATAGGAATCCAATGTGTGATTTTCACCAGAAAAGTTTCTAAGTGTCCATTTTTGAAACGTACAAATATTCCTCTAAAATCAGCCGAACTACGAATTCTGATTTACTCACCTGTTATCAGGAGAGAACCCAGTGCTGCATCTGTAGAGCAGCACTGACCCTGAAAAGTAATTCTAAGCGTATTTACCAGTAACTTGGATTTCCTTCCATAGGAATCCATTGTGTGGGTTTCACCAGAAAAGTTTCCAAGTGTCCATTTATGAAACGTACAAATATTCCTCTAAAATCAGCCGAACTACGAATTCTGATTTACTCACCTGTTATCAGGAGAAGACCCAGTGCTGCATCTTTTAGACCAGCACTGACTATGAAAAGTAATTCTAAGCGTACTTACCAGTAACTTGTATTTTCTTCCATAGGAATCCAATGTGTGATTTTCACCAGAAAAGTTTCTAAGTGTCCATTTTTGAAACATACAAATATTCCTCTAAAATCAGCCGAAATACGAATTCCGATGTACTCACCTGTTATCAGGAGAGAACCCAGGGCTGCATCTTTTAGCCCAGCACTGACCCTGAAAAGTAATTCCAATCGTATTTACCAGTAACGTATTTCCTTCCATAGGAATCCATTGTGTGGTTTTCACCAGAAAAGTTTCCTAGTGTCCATTTTTGAAGCGTACAAATATTCCTCTAAAATCACCCGAACTGCTACATCCGATTTACTCACCTGTTATCAGGAGAAAACCCAGTGCTGCATCTTTTAGACCAGCACTGACTATGAAAAGTAATTCTAAGCGTACTTACCAGTAACTTGTACTTCCTTCCATAGGAATCCATTGTGTGACTTTCACCAGAAAAGTTTCTAAGTGTCCATTTATGAAACGTACAAATATTCCTCTAAAATCAGCCGAATTACGAATTCCGATTTACTCACCTGTTATCAGGAGAGAACCCAGTGCTGCATCTTTTAGAGCAGCACTGACCCTAAAAAGTAATTCTAAGCGTATTTACCAGTAACTTGTATTTCCTTCCATAGGAATCCATTGTGTGGTTTTCACCAGAAAAGTTTCCAAGTGTCCATTTTTTAGACGTACAAATATTCCTCTAAAATCAGTTGAACTACGAATTCCGATTTACTCACCTGTTATCAGGAGAGAACCCAGTGCTGCATCTTTTAGAGCAGCACTGACCCTGAAAAGTAATTCTAAGTGTATTTACCAGTAACTTGTATTTCCTTCCATAGGAATCCATTGTGTGGTTTACACCAGAAAAGTTTCCAAGTGTCCATTTTTGAAGCGTACAAATATTCCTCTAAAATCACCCGAACTGCGAATTCTGATTTACTCACCTGTTATCAGGAGAGAACCCAGGGTTGCATCTTTTAGCCCAGCACTGACCCTGAAAAGTAATTCTAAGCGTACTTACCAGTAACTTGTATTTCCTTCCATAGGAATCCATTGTGTGGTTTTCACCAGAAAAGTTTCTAAGTGTCCATTTTTTAAATGTACAAATATTCCTTTAAAATCAGCCAAACTACGAATTCCGATTTACTCACCTGTTATCAGGAGAGAACCCAGTGCTGCATCTTTTAGAGCAGCACTGACCCTGAAAAGTAATTCTAAGCGTATTTACCAGTAACTTGTATTTCCTTCCATAGGAATCCATTGTGTGGTTTTCACCAGAAAAGTTTCCAAGTGTCCATTTTTGAAGCGTCCAAATATTCCTCTAAAATCAGCTGAACTACGAATACTGATTTACTCACCTGTTATCAGGAGAGAACCCAGTGCTGCATCTTTTAGAGCAGCACTGACCCTGAAAAGTAATTCTAAGCGTATTTACCAGTAACTTGTATTTCCTTCCATAGGAATCCATTGTGTCGTTTTCACCAGAAAAATTTCCAAGTGTTCATTTATGAAACGTACAAATATTCCTCTAAAATCAGCCGAACTACGAATTCTGATTTACTCACCTGTTATCAGGAGAAAACCCAGTGCTGCATCTTTTAGACCAGCACTGACTATGAAAAGTAATTCTAAGCGTACTTACCAGTAACTTGTACTTCCTTCCATAGGAATCCATTGTGTGACTTTCACCAGAAAAGTTTCTAAGTGTCCATTTTTGAAACGTACAAATATTCCTCTAAAATCAGCCGAAATACGAATTCCGATTTACTCACCTGTTATCAGGAGAGAACCCAGGGCTGCATCTTTTAGCCCAGCACTGACCCTGAAAAGTAATTCTAAGCGTACTTACCAGTAACTTGTATATTCCTTCCATAGGAATCCATTGTGTGGTTTTCACCAGAAAAGTTTCCAAGTGTCCATTTTTTAGACTTACAAATATTCCTTTAAAATCAGCCGAACTACGAATTCCGATTTACTCACCTGTTATCAGGAGAGAACCCAGTGCTGCATCTTTTAGAGCAGCACTGACCCTGAAAAGTAATTCTAAGTGTATTTACCAGTAACTTGTATTTCCTTCCATAGGAATCCAATGTGTGATTTTCACCAGAAAAGTTTCTAAGTGTCCATTTTTGAAACATACAAATATTCCTCTAAAATCAGCCGAAATACGAATTCCGATGTACTCACCTGTTATCAGGAGAGAACCCAGGGCTGCATCTTTTAGCCTAGCACTGACCCTGAAAAGTAATTCCAATCGTATTTACCAGTAACGTATTTCCTTCCATAGGAATCCATTGTGTGGTTTTCACCAGAAAAGTTTCCTAGTGTCCATTTTTGAAGCGTACAAATATTCCTCTAAAATCACCCGAACTGCTACATCCGATTTACTCACCTGTTATCAGGAGAAAACCCAGTGCTGCATCTTTTAGACCAGCACTGACTATGAAAAGTAATTCTAAGCGTACTTACCAGTAACTTGTACTTCCTTCCATAGGAATCCATTGTGTGACTTTCACCAGAAAAGTTTCTAGGTGTCCATTTTTGAAACGTACAAATATTCCTCTAAAATCAGCCGAAATACGAATTCCGATTTACTCACCTGTTATCAGGAGAGAACCCAGGGCTGCATCTTTTAGCCCAGCACTGACCCTGAAAAGTAATTCTAAGCGTACTTACCAGTAACTTGTATTTCCTTCCATAGGAATCCATTGTGTGGTTTTCACCAGAAAAGTTTCTAAGTGTCCATTTTTGAAACGTACAAATATTCCTCTAAAATCAGCCGAACTACGAATTCTGATTTACTCACCTGTTATCAGGAGAGAACCCAGTGCTGCATCTGTAGAGCAGCACTGACCCTGAAAAGTAATTCTAAGCGTATTTACCAGTAACTTGGATTTCCTTCCATAGGAATCCATTGTGTGGGTTTCACCAGAAAAGTTTCCAAGTGTCCATTTATGAAACGTACAAATATTCCTCTAAAATCAGCCGAACTACGAATTCTGATTTACTCACCTGTTATCAGGAGAAGACCCAGTGCTGCATCTTTTAGACCAGCACTGACTATGAAAAGTAATTCTAAGCGTACTTACCAGTAACTTGTATTTTCTTCCATAGGAATCCAATGTGTGATTTTCACCAGAAAAGTTTCTAAGTGTCCATTTTTGAAACATACAAATATTCCTCTAAAATCAGCCGAAATACGAATTCCGATGTACTCACCTGTTATCAGGAGAGAACCCAGGGCTGCATCTTTTAGCCCAGCACTGACCCTGAAAAGTAATTCCAATCGTATTTACCAGTAACGTATTTCCTTCCATAGGAATCCATTGTGTGGTTTTCACCAGAAAAGTTTCCTAGTGTCCATTTTTGAAGCGTACAAATATTCCTCTAAAATCACCCGAACTGCTACATCCGATTTACTCACCTGTTATCAGGAGAAAACCCAGTGCTGCATCTTTTAGACCAGCACTGACTATGAAAAGTAATTCTAAGCGTACTTACCAGTAACTTGTACTTCCTTCCATAGGAATCCATTGTGTGACTTTCACCAGAAAAGTTTCTAAGTGTCCATTTATGAAACGTACAAATATTCCTCTAAAATCAGCCGAATTACGAATTCCGATTTACTCACCTGTTATCAGGAGAGAACCCAGTGCTGCATCTTTTAGAGCAGCACTGACCCTAAAAAGTAATTCTAAGCGTATTTACCAGTAACTTGTATTTCCTTCCATAGGAATCCATTGTGTGGTTTTCACCAGAAAAGTTTCCAAGTGTCCATTTTTTAGACGTACAAATATTCCTCTAAAATCAGTTGAACTACGAATTCCGATTTACTCACCTGTTATCAGGAGAGAACCCAGTGCTGCATCTTTTAGAGCAGCACTGACCCTGAAAAGTAATTCTAAGTGTATTTACCAGTAACTTGTATTTCCTTCCATAGGAATCCATTGTGTGGTTTACACCAGAAAAGTTTCCAAGTGTCCATTTTTGAAGCGTACAAATATTCCTCTAAAATCACCCGAACTGCGAATTCTGATTTACTCACCTGTTATCAGGAGAGAACCCAGGGTTGCATCTTTTAGCCCAGCACTGACCCTGAAAAGTAATTCTAAGCGTACTTACCAGTAACTTGTATTTCCTTCCATAGGAATCCATTGTGTGGTTTTCACCAGAAAAGTTTCTAAGTGTCCATTTTTTAAATGTACAAATATTCCTTTAAAATCAGCCAAACTACGAATTCCGATTTACTCACCTGTTATCAGGAGAGAACCCAGTGCTGCATCTTTTAGAGCAGCACTGACCCTGAAAAGTAATTCTAAGCGTATTTACCAGTAACTTGTATTTCCTTCCATAGGAATCCATTGTGTGGTTTTCACCAGAAAAGTTTCCAAGTGTCCATTTTTGAAGCGTCCAAATATTCCTCTAAAATCAGCTGAACTACGAATACTGATTTACTCACCTGTTATCAGGAGAGAACCCAGTGCTGCATCTTTTAGAGCAGCACTGACCCTGAAAAGTAATTCTAAGCGTATTTACCAGTAACTTGTATTTCCTTCCATAGGAATCCATTGTGTCGTTTTCACCAGAAAAATTTCCAAGTGTTCATTTATGAAACGTACAAATATTCCTCTAAAATCAGCCGAACTACGAATTCTGATTTACTCACCTGTTATCAGGAGAAAACCCAGTGCTGCATCTTTTAGACCAGCACTGACTATGAAAAGTAATTCTAAGCGTACTTACCAGTAACTTGTACTTCCTTCCATAGGAATCCATTGTGTGACTTTCACCAGAAAAGTTTCTAAGTGTCCATTTTTGAAACGTACAAATATTCCTCTAAAATCAGCCGAAATACGAATTCCGATTTACTCACCTGTTATCAGGAGAGAACCCAGGGCTGCATCTTTTAGCCCAGCACTGACCCTGAAAAGTAATTCTAAGCGTACTTACCAGTAACTTGTATATTCCTTCCATAGGAATCCATTGTGTGGTTTTCACCAGAAAAGTTTCCAAGTGTCCATTTTTTAGACTTACAAATATTCCTTTAAAATCAGCCGAACTACGAATTCCGATTTACTCACCTGTTATCAGGAGAGAACCCAGTGCTGCATCTTTTAGAGCAGCACTGACCCTGAAAAGTAATTCTAAGTGTATTTACCAGTAACTTGTATTTCCTTCCATAGGAATCCAATGTGTGATTTTCACCAGAAAAGTTTCTAAGTGTCCATTTTTTAAACATACAAATATTCCTCTAAAATCAGCCGAAATACGAATTCCGATGTACTCACCTGTTATCAGGAGAGAACCCAGGGCTGCATCTTTTAGCCTAGCACTGACCCTGAAAAGTAATTCCAATCGTATTTACCAGTAACGTATTTCCTTCCATAGGAATCCATTGTGTGGTTTTCACCAGAAAAGTTTCCTAGTGTCCATTTTTGAAGCGTACAAATATTCCTCTAAAATCACCCGAACTGCTACATCCGATTTACTCACCTGTTATCAGGAGAAAACCCAGTGCTGCATCTTTTAGACCAGCACTGACTATGAAAAGTAATTCTAAGCGTACTTACCAGTAACTTGTACTTCCTTCCATAGGAATCCATTGTGTGATTTTCACCAGAAAAGTTTCTAAGAGTCCATTTTTGAAACGTACAAGTATTCCTCTAAAATCAGCTGAAATACGACTTCCGATTTACTCACCTGTTATCAGGAGAGAACCCAGGTCTGCATCTTTTAGCCAAGCACTGACCCTGAAAAGTAATTCTAAGCGTATTTACCAGTAACTTGTATTTCCTTCCATAGGAATCCATTGTGTGGTTTTCACCAGAAAAGTTTCCAAGTGTCCATTTATGAAACGTACAAATATTCCTCTAAAATCAGCCTAACTACGAATTCCGATTTACTGACCTGTTATCAGGAGAGAACCCAGTGCTGCATCTTTTAGAGCAGCACTGACCCTGAAAAGTAATTCTAAGCGTATTTACCAGTAACTTGTATTTCCTTCCATAGGAATCCATTGTGTGGTTTTCACCAGAAAAGTTTCCAAGTGTCCATTTATGAAACGTACAAATATTCCTCTAAAATCAGCCGAACTACGAATTCCGATTTAGTCACCTGTTATCAGGAGAGAACCCAGTGCTGCATCTTTTAGAGCAGCACTGACCCTGAAAAGTAATTCTAAGCGTATTTACCAGTAACGTATTTCCTTCCATAGGAATCCATTGTGTGGTTTTCACCAGAAAAGTTTCCAAGTGTCCATTTTTAAAGCGTACAAATATTCCTCTAAAATCAGCCGAACTACGACTTCTGATTTACTCACCTGTTATCAGGAGAAAACCCAGTGCTGCATCTTTTAGACCAGCACTGACTATGAAAAGTAATTCTAAGCGTACTTACCAGTAACTTGTACTTCCTTCCATAGGAATCCATTGTGTGATTTTCACCAGAAAAGTTTCTAAGTGTCCATTTTTGAAACGTACAAATATTCCTCTAAAATCAGCCGAAATACGAATTCCGATGTACTCACCTGTTATCAGGAGAGAACCCAGGGCTGCATCTTTTAGCCCAGCACTGACCCTGAAAAGTAATTCTAAGCGTACTTACCAGTAACTTGTATTTCCTTCCATAGGAATCCATTGTGTGGTTTTCACCAGAAAAGTTTCCAAGTGTCCATTTTTGAAGCGTACAAATATTCCTCTAAAAGCACCCGAACTGCGAATTCTGAATTTACTCACCTGTTATCAGGAGAAAACCCAGTGCTGCATCTTTTAGACCAGCACTGACCATGAAAAGTAATTCTAAGCGTACTTTCCAGTAACTAGTACTTCCTTCCATAGGAATCCATTGTGTGGTTTTCACCAGAAAAGTTTCTAAGTGTCCATTTTTGAAATGTACAAATATTCCTCTAACCTCAGCCGAACTACGAATTCTGATTTACTCACCTGTTATCAGGAGAGAACCCAGTGCTGCATCTTTTAGAGCAGCACTGACCCTGAAAAGTAATTCTAAGCGTACTTACCAGTAACTTGTATTTCCTTCCTTAGGAATCCATTGTGTGGTTTTCACCAGAAAAGTTTCCAAGTGTCCATGTATGAAATGTACAAACATTCCTCTAAAATCAGCCGAACTACGAATTCCGATTTACTCACCTGTTATCAGGAGAGAACCCCGTGCTGCATCTTTTAGAGCAGCACTGACCCTGAAAAGTAATTCTAAGCGTACTTACCAGTAACTTGTATTTCCTTCCATAGGAATCCATTGTGTGGTTTTCACCAGAAAAGTTTCTAAGTGTCCATTTTTTAAATGTACAAATATTCCTTTAAAATCAGCCAAACTACGAATTCCGATTTACTCACCTGTTATCAGGAGAGAACCCAGTGCTGCATCTTTTAGAGCAGCACTGACCCTGAAAAGTAATTCTAAGCGTATTTACCAGTAACTTGTATTTCCTTCCATAGGAATCCATTGTGTGGTTTTCACCAGAAAAGTTTCCAAGTGTCCATTTTTGAAGCGTCCAAATATTCCTCTAAAATCAGCTGAACTACGAATACTGATTTACTCACCTGTTATCAGGAGAGAACCCAGTGCTGCATCTTTTAGAGCAGCACTGACCCTGAAAAGTAATTCTAAGCGTATTTACCAGTAACTTGTATTTCCTTCCATAGGAATCCATTGTGTCGTTTTCACCAGAAAAATTTCCAAGTGTTCATTTATGAAACGTACAAATATTCCTCTAAAATCAGCCGAACTACGAATTCTGATTTACTCACCTGTTATCAGGAGAAAACCCAGTGCTGCATCTTTTAGACCAGCACTGACTATGAAAAGTAATTCTAAGCGTACTTACCAGTAACTTGTACTTCCTTCCATAGGAATCCATTGTGTGACTTTCACCAGAAAAGTTTCTAAGTGTCCATTTTTGAAACGTACAAATATTCCTCTAAAATCAGCCGAAATACGAATTCCGATTTACTCACCTGTTATCAGGAGAGAACCCAGGGCTGCATCTTTTAGCCCAGCACTGACCCTGAAAAGTAATTCTAAGCGTACTTACCAGTAACTTGTATATTCCTTCCATAGGAATCCATTGTGTGGTTTTCACCAGAAAAGTTTCCAAGTGTCCATTTTTTAGACTTACAAATATTCCTTTAAAATCAGCCGAACTACGAATTCCGATTTACTCACCTGTTATCAGGAGAGAACCCAGTGCTGCATCTTTTAGAGCAGCACTGACCCTGAAAAGTAATTCTAAGTGTATTTACCAGTAACTTGTATTTCCTTCCATAGGAATCCAATGTGTGATTTTCACCAGAAAAGTTTCTAAGTGTCCATTTTTGAAACATACAAATATTCCTCTAAAATCAGCCGAAATACGAATTCCGATGTACTCACCTGTTATCAGGAGAGAACCCAGGGCTGCATCTTTTAGCCTAGCACTGACCCTGAAAAGTAATTCCAATCGTATTTACCAGTAACGTATTTCCTTCCATAGGAATCCATTGTGTGGTTTTCACCAGAAAAGTTTCCTAGTGTCCATTTTTGAAGCGTACAAATATTCCTCTAAAATCACCCGAACTGCTACATCCGATTTACTCACCTGTTATCAGGAGAAAACCCAGTGCTGCATCTTTTAGACCAGCACTGACTATGAAAAGTAATTCTAAGCGTACTTACCAGTAACTTGTACTTCCTTCCATAGGAATCCATTGTGTGATTTTCACCAGAAAAGTTTCTAAGAGTCCATTTTTGAAACGTACAAGTATTCCTCTAAAATCAGCTGAAATACGACTTCCGATTTACTCACCTGTTATCAGGAGAGAACCCAGGTCTGCATCTTTTAGCCAAGCACTGACCCTGAAAAGTAATTCTAAGCGTATTTACCAGTAACTTGTATTTCCTTCCATAGGAATCCATTGTGTGGTTTTCACCAGAAAAGTTTCCAAGTGTCCATTTATGAAACGTACAAATATTCCTCTAAAATCAGCCTAACTACGAATTCCGATTTACTGACCTGTTATCAGGAGAGAACCCAGTGCTGCATCTTTTAGAGCAGCACTGACCCTGAAAAGTAATTCTAAGCGTATTTACCAGTAACTTGTATTTCCTTCCATAGGAATCCATTGTGTGGTTTTCAGCAGAAAAGTTTCCAAGTGTCCATTTATGAAACGTACAAATATTCCTCTAAAATCAGCCGAACTACGAATTCCGATTTAGTCACCTGTTATCAGGAGAGAACCCAGTGCTGCATCTTTTAGAGCAGCACTGACCCTGAAAAGTAATTCTAAGCGTATTTACCAGTAACGTATTTCCTTCCATAGGAATCCATTGTGTGGTTTTCACCAGAAAAGTTTCCAAGTGTCCATTTTTAAAGCGTACAAATATTCCTCTAAAATCAGCCGAACTACGACTTCTGATTTACTCACCTGTTATCAGGAGAAAACCCAGTGCTGCATCTTTTAGACCAGCACTGACTATGAAAAGTAATTCTAAGCGTACTTACCAGTAACTTGTACTTCCTTCCATAGGAATCCATTGTGTGATTTTCACCAGAAAAGTTTCTAAGTGTCCATTTTTGAAACGTACAAATATTCCTCTAAAATCAGCCGAAATACGAATTCCGATGTACTCACCTGTTATCAGGAGAGAACCCAGGGCTGCATCTTTTAGCCCAGCACTGACCCTGAAAAGTAATTCTAAGCGTACTTACCAGTAACTTGTATTTCCTTCCATAGGAATCCATTGTGTGGTTTTCACCAGAAAAGTTTCCAAGTGTCCATTTTTGAAGCGTACAAATATTCCTCTAAAAGCACCCGAACTGCGAATTCTGAATTTACTCACCTGTTATCAGGAGAAAACCCAGTGCTGCATCTTTTAGACCAGCACTGACCATGAAAAGTAATTCTAAGCGTACTTTCCAGTAACTAGTACTTCCTTCCATAGGAATCCATTGTGTGGTTTTCACCAGAAAAGTTTCTAAGTGTCCATTTTTGAAATGTACAAATATTCCTCTAACCTCAGCCGAACTACGAATTCTGATTTACTCACCTGTTATCAGGAGAGAACCCAGTGCTGCATCTTTTAGAGCAGCACTGACCCTGAAAAGTAATTCTAAGCGTACTTACCAGTAACTTGTATTTCCTTCCTTAGGAATCCATTGTGTGGTTTTCACCAGAAAAGTTTCCAAGTGTCCATGTATGAAATGTACAAACATTCCTCTAAAATCAGCCGAACTACGAATTCCGATTTACTCACCTGTTATCAGGAGAGAACCCCGTGCTGCATCTTTTAGAGCAGCACTGACCCTGAAAAGTAATTCTAAGCGTACTTACCAGTAACTTGTATTTTCTTCCATAGGAATCCATTGTGTGATTTTCACCAGAAAAGTTTCTAAGTGTCCATTTTTGAAACATACAAATATTCCTATAAAATCAGCCGAAATACGAATTCCGATGTACTCACCTGTTATCAGGAGAGAACCCAGGGCTGCATCTTTTAGCCCAGCACTGACCCTGAAAAGTAATTCTAAGCGTACTTACCAGTAACTTGTATTTCCTTCCATAGGAATCTATTGTGTGGTTTTCACCAGAAAAGTTTCCAAGTGTCCATTTATGAAACTTACAAATATTCCTCTAAAATCAGCCGAATTAAGAATTCCGATTTACTCACCTGTTATCAGGAGAGAACCCAGTGCTGCATCTTTTAGAGCAGCACTGACCCTGAAAAGTAATTCTAAGCGTATTTACCAGTAACTTGTATTTCCTTCCATAGGAATCCATTGTGTGGTTTTCACCAGAAAAGTTTCCAAGTGTCCATTTTTTAGACTTACAAATATTCCTCTAAAATCAGTTGAACTACGAATTCCGATTTACTCACCTGTTATCAGGAGAGATCCCAGGGCTGCATCTTTTAGCCCAGCACTGACCCTGAAAAGTAATTCTAAGTGTACTTACCAGTAACTTGTATTTCCTTCCATAGGAATCCATTGTGTGGTTTTCACCAGAAAAGTTTCTAAGTGTCCATTTTTGAAACGTACAAATATTCCTCTAAAATCAGCTGAACTACGAATTCTGATTTACTCACCTGTTATCAGGAGAGATCCCAGTGCTGCATCTTTTAGAGCAGCACTGACAATGAAAAGTAATTCCAATCGTATTTACCAGTAACGTATTTCCTCCCATAGGAATCCATTGTGTGGTTTTCACCAGAATAGTTTCCTAGTGTCCATTTTTGAAGCGTACAAATATTCCTCTAAAATCACCCGAACTGCTACATCCGATTTACTCACCTGTTATCAGGAGAAAACCCAGTGCTGCATCTTTTAGACCAGCACTGACTATGAAAAGTAATTCTAAGCGTACTTACCAGTAACTTGTACTTCCTTCCATAGGAATCCATTGTGTGATTTTCCCCAGAAAAGTTTCTAAGAGTCCATTTTTGAAACGTACAAGTATTCCTCTAAAATCAGCCGAAATACGACTTCCGATTTACTCACCTGTTATCAGGAGAGAACCCAGGGCTGCATCTTTTAGCCAAGCACTGACCCTGAAAAGTAATTCTAAGCGTATTTACCAGTAACTTGTATTTCCTTCCATAGGAATCCATTGTGTGGTTTTCACCAGAAAAGTTTCCAAGTGTCCATTTATGAAACGTACAAATATTCCTTTAAAATCAGCCGAACTACGAATTCCGATTTACTCACCTGTTATCAGGAGAGAACCCAGTGCTGCATCTTTTAGAGCAGCACTGACCCTGAAAAGTAATTCTAAGCGTATTTACCAGTAACGTATTTCCTTCCATAGGAATCCATTGTGTGGTTTTCACCAGAAAAGTTTCCAAGTGTCCATTTTTGAAGCGTACAAATATTCCTCTAAAATCAGCCGAACTACGACTTCTGATTTACTCACCTGTTATCAGGAGAAAACCCAGTGCTGCATCTTTTAGACCAGCACTGACTATGAAAAGTAATTCTAAGCGTACTTACCAGTAACTTGTACTTCCTTCCATAGGAATCCATTGTGTGATTTTCACCAGAAAATTTTCTAAGTGTCCATTTTTGAAACGTACAAATATTCCTCTAAAATCAGCCGAAATACGAATTCCGATGTACTCACCTGTTATCAGGAGAGAACCCAGGGCTGCATCTTTTAGCCCAGCACTGACCCTGAAAAGTAATTCTAAGCGTACTTACCAGTAACTTGTATTTCCTTCCATAGGAATCTATTGTGTGGTTTTCACCAGAAAAGTTTCCAAGTGTCCATTTATGAAACTTACAAATATTCCTCTAAAATCAGCCGAATTAAGAATTCCGATTTACTCACCTGTTATCAGGAGAGAACCCAGTGCTGCATCTTTTAGAGCAGCACTGACCCTGAAAAGTAATTCTAAGCGTATTTACCAGTAACTTGTATTTCCTTCCATAGGAATCCATTGTGTGGTTTTCACCAGAAAAGTTTCCAAGTGTCCATTTTTTAGACTTACAAATATTCCTCTAAAATCAGTTGAACTACGAATTCCGATTTACTCACCTGTTATCAGGAGAGAACCCAGTGCTGCATCTTTTAGAGCAGCACTGACCCTGAAAAGTAATTCTAAGTGTATTTACCAGTAACTTGTATTTCCTTCCATAGGAATCCATTGTGTGGTTTTCACCAGAAAAGTTTCCAAGTGTCCATTTTTGAAGCGCACAAATATTCCTCTAAAATCACCCGAACTGCGAATTCTGATTTACTCACCTGTTATCAGGAGAAAACCCAGTGCTGCATCTTTTAGACCAGCACTGAATATGAAAAGTAATTCTAAGCATACTTACCAGTAACTTGTACTTCCTTCCATAGGAATCCATTGTGTGACTTTCACCAGAAAACTTTCTAAGTGTCCATTTTTGAAACGTACAAATATTCCTCCAAAATCAGCCGAAATACGAATTCCGATTTACTCACCTGTTATCAGGAGAGAACCCAGGGCTGCATCTTTTAGCCCAGCACTGACCCTGAAAAGTAATTCTAAGTGTACTTACCAGTAACTTGTATTTCCTTCCATAGGAATCCATTGTGTGGTTTTCACCAGAAAAGTTTCTAAGTGTCCATTTTTGAAACGTACAAATATTCCTCTAAAATCAGCTGAACTACGAATTCTGATTTACTCACCTGTTATCAGGAGAGATCCCAGTGCTGCATCTTTTAGAGCAGCACTGACCCTGAAAAGTAATTCCAATCGTATTTACCAGTAACGTATTTCCTCCCATAGGAATCCATTGTGTGGTTTTCACCAGAAAAGTTTCCTAGTGTCCATTTTTGAAGCGTACAAATATTCCTCTAAAATCACCCGAACTGCTACATCCGATTTACTCACCTGTTATCAGGAGAAAACCCAGTGCTGCATCTTTTAGACCAGCACTGACTATGAAAAGTAATTCTTAGCGTACTTACCAGTAACTTGTACTTCCTTCCATAGGAATCCATTGTGTGATTTTCCCCAGAAAAGTTTCTAAGAGTCCATTTTTGAAACGTACAAGTATTCCTCTAAAATCAGCTGAAATACGACTTCCGATTTACTCACCTGTTATCAGGAGAGAACCCAGGGCTGCATCTTTTAGCCAAGCACTGACCCTGAAAAGTAATTCTAAGCGTATTTACCAGTAACTTGTATTTCCTTCCATAGGAATCCATTGTGTGGTTTTCACCAGAAAAGTTTCCAAGTGTCCATTTATGAAACGTACAAATATTCCTTTAAAATCAGCCGAACTACGAATTCCGATTTACTCACCTGTTATCAGGAGAGAACCCAGTGCTGCATCTTTTAGAGCAGCACTGACCCTGAAAAGTAATTCTAAGCGTATTTACCAGTAACGTATTTCCTTCCATAGGAATCCATTGTGTGGTTTTCACCAGAAAAGTTTCCAAGTGTCCATTTTTGAAGCGTACAAATATTCCTCTAAAATCAGCCGAACTACGACTTCTGATTTACTCGCCTGTTATCAGGAGAAAACCCAGTGCTGCATCTTTTAGACCAGCACTGACTATGAAAAGTAATTCTAAGCGTACTTACCAGTAACTTGTACTTCCTTCCATAGGAATCCATTGTGTGATTTTCACCAGAAAATTTTCTAAGTGTCCATTTTTGAAACGTACAAATATTCCTCTAAAATCAGCCGAAATACGAATTCCGATGTACTCACCTGTTATCAGGAGAGAACCCAGGGCTGCATCTTTTAGCCCAGCACTGACCCTGAAAAGTAATTCTAAGCGTACTTACCAGTAACTTGTATTTCCTTCCATAGGAATCCATTGTGTGGTTTTCACCAGAAAAGTTTCCAAGTGTCCATTTTTGAAGCGTACAAATATTCCTCTAAAATCACCCGAACTGCGAATTCTGAATTTACTCACCTGTTATCAGGAGAAAACCCAGTGCTGCATCTTTTAGACCAGCACTGACCATGAAAATTAATTCTAAGCGTACTTACCAGTAACTAGTACTTCCTTCCATAGGAATCCATTGTGTGGTTTTCACCAGAAAAGTTTCTAAGTGTCCATTTTTGAAATGTACAAATATTCCTCTAACCTCAGCCGAACTACGAATTCCGATTTACTCACCTGTTATCAGGAGAGAACCCAGTGCTGCATCTTTTAGAGCAGCACTGACCCTGAAAAGTAATTCTAAGCGTACTTACCAGTAACTTGTATTTCCTTCCTTAGGAATCCATTGTGTGGTTTTCCCCAGAAAAGTTTCCAAGTGTCCATGTACGAAACGTACAAACATTCCTCTAAAATCAGCCGAACTACGAAGTCCGATTTATTCACCTGTTATCAGAAGAGAACCCAGTGCTGCATCTTTTAGAGCAGCACTGACCCTGAAAAGTAATTCTAAGTGTATTTACCAGTAACTTGTATTTCCTTCCATAGGAATCCATTGTGTGGTTTTCACCAGAAAAGTTTCCAAGTGTCCATTTTTTAGACTTACAAATATTCCTCTAAAATCAGCCGAACTATGAATTCTGATTTACTCACCTGTTATCAGGAGAGAACCCAGTGCTGCATCTTTTAGAGCAGCACTGACCCTGAAAAGTAATTCTAAGCGTATTTACCAGTAACTTGTATTTCCTTCCATAGGAATCCATTGTGTGGTTTTCACCAGAAAAGTTTCCAAGTGTCCATTTTTGAAGCGTACAAATATTCCTCTAAAATCAGCCGAACTACGAATTCTGATTTACTCACCTGTTATCAGGAGAAAACCCAGTGCTGCATCTTTTAGACCAGCACTGACTATGAAAAGTAATTCTAAGCGTACTTACCAGTAACTTGTACTTCCTTCCATAGGAATCCATTGTGTGATTTTCACCAGAAAAGTTTCTAAGTGTCCATTTTTGAAACGTACAAATATTCCTCTAAAATCAGCCGAAATACGAATTCCGATTTACTCACCTGTTATCAGGAGAGAACCCAGGGCTGCATCTTTTAGCCCAGCACTGATCCTGAAAAGTAATTCTAAGCGTACTTACCAGTAACTTGTATTTCCTTCCATAGGAATCCATTGTGTGGTATTCACCAGAAAAGTTTCCAAGTGTCCATTTTTTAGACTTACAAATATTCCTCTAAAATCAGCCGAACTATGAATTCTGATTTACTCACCTGTTATCAGGAGAGAACCCAGTGCTGCATCTTTTAGAGCAGCACTGACCCTGAAAAGTAATTCTAAGCGTATTTACCAGTAACTTGTATTTCCTTCCATAGGAATCCATTGTGTGGTTTTCACCAGAAAAGTTTCCAAGTGTCCATTTTTTAGACTTACAAATATTCCTCTAAAATCAGTTGAACTACGAATTCCGATTTACTCACCTGTTATCAGGAGAGATCCCAGGGCTGCATCTTTTAGCCCAGCACTGACCCTGAAAAGTAATTCTAAGTGTACTTACCAGTAACTTGTATTTCCTTCCATAGGAATCCATTGTGTGGTTTTCACCAGAAAAGTTTCTAAGTGTCCATTTTTGAAACGTACAAATATTCCTCTAAAATCAGCTGAACTACGAATTCTGATTTACTCACCTGTTATCAGGAGAGATCCCAGTGCTGCATCTTTTAGAGCAGCACTGACAATGAAAAGTAATTCCAATCGTATTTACCAGTAACGTATTTCCTCCCATAGGAATCCATTGTGTGGTTTTCACCAGAATAGTTTCCTAGTGTCCATTTTTGAAGCGTACAAATATTCCTCTAAAATCACCCGAACTGCTACATCCGATTTACTCACCTGTTATCAGGAGAAAACCCAGTGCTGCATCTTTTAGACCAGCACTGACTATGAAAAGTAATTCTAAGCGTACTTACCAGTAACTTGTACTTCCTTCCATAGGAATCCATTGTGTGATTTTCCCCAGAAAAGTTTCTAAGAGTCCATTTTTGAAACGTACAAGTATTCCTCTAAAATCAGCCGAAATACGACTTCCGATTTACTCACCTGTTATCAGGAGAGAACCCAGGGCTGCATCTTTTAGCCAAGCACTGACCCTGAAAAGTAATTCTAAGCGTATTTACCAGTAACTTGTATTTCCTTCCATAGGAATCCATTGTGTGGTTTTCACCAGAAAAGTTTCCAAGTGTCCATTTATGAAACGTACAAATATTCCTTTAAAATCAGCCGAACTACGAATTCCGATTTACTCACCTGTTATCAGGAGAGAACCCAGTGCTGCATCTTTTAGAGCAGCACTGACCCTGAAAAGTAATTCTAAGCGTATTTACCAGTAACGTATTTCCTTCCATAGGAATCCATTGTGTGGTTTTCACCAGAAAAGTTTCCAAGTGTCCATTTTTGAAGCGTACAAATATTCCTCTAAAATCAGCCGAACTACGACTTCTGATTTACTCACCTGTTATCAGGAGAGATCCCAGTGCTGCATCTTTTAGAGCAGCACTGACAATGAAAAGTAATTCCAATCGTATTTACCAGTAACGTATTTCCTCCCATAGGAATCCATTGTGTGGTTTTCACCAGAATAGTTTCCTAGTGTCCATTTTTGAAGCGTACAAATATTCCTCTAAAATCACCCGAACTGCTACATCCGATTTACTCACCTGTTATCAGGAGAAAACCCAGTGCTGCATCTTTTAGACCAGCACTGACTATGAAAAGTAATTCTAAGCGTACTTACCAGTAACTTGTACTTCCTTCCATAGGAATCCATTGTGTGATTTTCCCCAGAAAAGTTTCTAAGAGTCCATTTTTGAAACGTACAAGTATTCCTCTAAAATCAGCCGAAATACGACTTCCGATTTACTCACCTGTTATCAGGAGAGAACCCAGGGCTGCATCTTTTAGCCAAGCACTGACCCTGAAAAGTAATTCTAAGCGTATTTACCAGTAACTTGTATTTCCTTCCATAGGAATCCATTGTGTGGTTTTCACCAGAAAAGTTTCCAAGTGTCCATTTATGAAACGTACAAATATTCCTTTAAAATCAGCCGAACTACGAATTCCGATTTACTCACCTGTTATCAGGAGAGAACCCAGTGCTGCATCTTTTAGAGCAGCACTGACCCTGAAAAGTAATTCTAAGCGTATTTACCAGTAACGTATTTCCTTCCATAGGAATCCATTGTGTGGTTTTCACCAGAAAAGTTTCCAAGTGTCCATTTTTGAAGCGTACAAATATTCCTCTAAAATCAGCCGAACTACGACTTCTGATTTACTCACCTGTTATCAGGAGAAAACCCAGTGCTGCATCTTTTAGACCAGCACTGACTATGAAAAGTAATTCTAAGCGTACTTACCAGTAACTTGTACTTCCTTCCATAGGAATCCATTGTGTGATTTTCACCAGAAAATTTTCTAAGTGTCCATTTTTGAAACGTACAAGTATTCCTCTAAAATCAGCCGAAATACGAATTCCGATGTACTCACCTGTTATCAGGAGAGAACCCAGGGCTGCATCTTTTAGCCCAGCACTGACCCTGAAAAGTAATTCTAAGCGTACTTACCAGTAACTTGTATTTCCTTCCATAGGAATCTATTGTGTGGTTTTCACCAGAAAAGTTTCCAAGTGTCCATTTATGAAACTTACAAATATTCCTCTAAAATCAGCCGAATTAAGAATTCCGATTTACTCACCTGTTATCAGGAGAGAACCCAGTGCTGCATCTTTTAGAGCAGCACTGACCCTGAAAAGTAATTCTAAGCGTATTTACCAGTAACTTGTATTTCCTTCCATAGGAATCCATTGTGTGGTTTTCACCAGAAAAGTTTCCAAGTGTCCATTTTTTAGACTTACAAATATTCCTCTAAAATCAGTTGAACTACGAATTCCGATTTACTCACCTGTTATCAGGAGAGAACCCAGTGCTGCATCTTTTAGAGCAGCACTGACCCTGAAAAGTAATTCTAAGTGTATTTACCAGTAACTTGTATTTCCTTCCATAGGAATCCATTGTGTGGTTTTCACCAGAAAAGTTTCCAAGTGTCCATTTTTGAAGCGCACAAATATTCCTCTAAAATCACCCGAACTGCGAATTCTGATTTACTCACCTGTTATCAGGAGAAAACCCAGTGCTGCATCTTTTAGACCAGCACTGAATATGAAAAGTAATTCTAAGCATACTTACCAGTAACTTGTACTTCCTTCCATAGGAATCCATTGTGTGACTTTCACCAGAAAACTTTCTAAGTGTCCATTTTTGAAACGTACAAATATTCCTCCAAAATCAGCCGAAATACGAATTCCGATTTACTCACCTGTTATCAGGAGAGAACCCAGGGCTGCATCTTTTAGCCCAGCACTGACCCTGAAAAGTAATTCTAAGTGTACTTACCAGTAACTTGTATTTCCTTCCATAGGAATCCATTGTGTGGTTTTCACCAGAAAAGTTTCTAAGTGTCCATTTTTGAAACGTACAAATATTCCTCTAAAATCAGCTGAACTACGAATTCTGATTTACTCACCTGTTATCAGGAGAGATCCCAGTGCTGCATCTTTTAGAGCAGCACTGACCCTGAAAAGTAATTCCAATCGTATTTACCAGTAACGTATTTCCTCCCATAGGAATCCATTGTGTGGTTTTCACCAGAAAAGTTTCCTAGTGTCCATTTTTGAAGCGTACAAATATTCCTCTAAAATCACCCGAACTGCTACATCCGATTTACTCACCTGTTATCAGGAGAAAACCCAGTGCTGCATCTTTTAGACCAGCACTGACTATGAAAAGTAATTCTTAGCGTACTTACCAGTAACTTGTACTTCCTTCCATAGGAATCCATTGTGTGATTTTCCCCAGAAAAGTTTCTAAGAGTCCATTTTTGAAACGTACAAGTATTCCTCTAAAATCAGCTGAAATACGACTTCCGATTTACTCACCTGTTATCAGGAGAGAACCCAGGGCTGCATCTTTTAGCCAAGCACTGACCCTGAAAAGTAATTCTAAGCGTATTTACCAGTAACTTGTATTTCCTTCCATAGGAATCCATTGTGTGGTTTTCACCAGAAAAGTTTCCAAGTGTCCATTTATGAAACGTACAAATATTCCTTTAAAATCAGCCGAACTACGAATTCCGATTTACTCACCTGTTATCAGGAGAGAACCCAGTGCTGCATCTTTTAGAGCAGCACTGACCCTGAAAAGTAATTCTAAGCGTATTTACCAGTAACGTATTTCCTTCCATAGGAATCCATTGTGTGGTTTTCACCAGAAAAGTTTCCAAGTGTCCATTTTTGAAGCGTACAAATATTCCTCTAAAATCAGCCGAACTACGACTTCTGATTTACTCACCTGTTATCAGGAGAAAACCCAGTGCTGCATCTTTTAGACCAGCACTGACTATGAAAAGTAATTCTAAGCGTACTTACCAGTAACTTGTACTTCCTTCCATAGGAATCCATTGTGTGATTTTCACCAGAAAATTTTCTAAGTGTCCATTTTTGAAACGTACAAATATTCCTCTAAAATCAGCCGAAATACGAATTCCGATGTACTCACCTGTTATCAGGAGAGAACCCAGGGCTGCATCTTTTAGCCCAGCACTGACCCTGAAAAGTAATTCTAAGCGTACTTACCAGTAACTTGTATTTCCTTCCATAGGAATCCATTGTGTGGTTTTCACCAGAAAAGTTTCCAAGTGTCCATTTTTGAAGCGTACAAATATTCCTCTAAAATCACCCGAACTGCGAATTCTGAATTTACTCACCTGTTATCAGGAGAAAACCCAGTGCTGCATCTTTTAGACCAGCACTGACCATGAAAATTAATTCTAAGCGTACTTACCAGTAACTAGTACTTCCTTCCATAGGAATCCATTGTGTGGTTTTCACCAGAAAAGTTTCTAAGTGTCCATTTTTGAAATGTACAAATATTCCTCTAACCTCAGCCGAACTACGAATTCCGATTTACTCACCTGTTATCAGGAGAGAACCCAGTGCTGCATCTTTTAGAGCAGCACTGACCCTGAAAAGTAATTCTAAGCGTACTTACCAGTAACTTGTATTTCCTTCCTTAGGAATCCATTGTGTGGTTTTCCCCAGAAAAGTTTCCAAGTGTCCATGTACGAAACGTACAAACATTCCTCTAAAATCAGCCGAACTACGAAGTCCGATTTATTCACCTGTTATCAGAAGAGAACCCAGTGCTGCATCTTTTAGAGCAGCACTGACCCTGAAAAGTAATTCTAAGTGTATTTACCAGTAACTTGTATTTCCTTCCATAGGAATCCATTGTGTGGTTTTCACCAGAAAAGTTTCCAAGTGTCCATTTTTTAGACTTACAAATATTCCTCTAAAATCAGCCGAACTATGAATTCTGATTTACTCACCTGTTATCAGGAGAGAACCCAGTGCTGCATCTTTTAGAGCAGCACTGACCCTGAAAAGTAATTCTAAGCGTATTTACCAGTAACTTGTATTTCCTTCCATAGGAATCCATTGTGTGGTTTTCACCAGAAAAGTTTCCAAGTGTCCATTTTTGAAGCGTACAAATATTCCTCTAAAATCAGCCGAACTACGAATTCTGATTTACTCACCTGTTATCAGGAGAAAACCCAGTGCTGCATCTTTTAGACCAGCACTGACTATGAAAAGTAATTCTAAGCGTACTTACCAGTAACTTGTACTTCCTTCCATAGGAATCCATTGTGTGATTTTCACCAGAAAAGTTTCTAAGTGTCCATTTTTGAAACGTACAAATATTCCTCTAAAATCAGCCGAAATACGAATTCCGATTTACTCACCTGTTATCAGGAGAGAACCCAGGGCTGCATCTTTTAGCCCAGCACTGATCCTGAAAAGTAATTCTAAGCGTACTTACCAGTAACTTGTATTTCCTTCCATAGGAATCCATTGTGTGGTATTCACCAGAAAAGTTTCTAAGTGTCCATTTTTGAAACGTACAAATATTCCTCTAAAATCAGCCGAACTACGAATTCCGATTTACTCACCTGTTATCAGGAGAGAACCCAGTGCTGCATCTTTTAGAGCAGCACTGACCCTGAAAAGTAATTCTAAGCATATTTACCAGTAACTTGTATTTCCTTCCATAGGAATCCATTGTGTGGTTTTCACCAGAAAAGTTTCCAAGTGTCCATTTTTGAAACGTACAACTATTCCTCTAAAATCAGCCGAACTATGAATTTTGATTTACTCACCTGTTATCAGGAATGAACTCAAGGCTGCATCTTTTAGTCCAGCACTGACCCTGAAAAGTAATTCTAAGCGTACTTACCAGTAACTTGTATTTCCTTCCATAGGAATCCATTGTGTGGTTTTCACCAGAAAAGTTTCCAAGTGTCCATTTTTGAAGCGTACAAATATTCCTCTAAAATCACCCGAACTGCGAATTCTGATTTACTCACCTGTTATCAGGAGAAAACCCAGTGCTGTATCTTTTAGACCAGCACTGACCATGAAAAGTAATTCTAAGCGTACTTACCAGTAACTAGTACTTCCTTCCATAGGAATCCATTGTGTGGTTTTCACCAGAAAAGTTTCTAAGTGTCCATTTTTGAAATGTACAAATATTCCTCTAACCTCAGCTGAACTACGAATTCCGATTTACTTACCTGTTATCAGGAGAGAACCCAGTGCTGCATCTTTTAGAGCAGCACTGACCCTGAAAAGTAATTCTAAGCGTACTTACCAGTAACTTGTATTTCCTTCCTTAGGAATCCATTGTGTGGTTTTCACCAGAAAAGTTTCCAAGTGTCCATGTATGAAACGTACAAACATTCCTCTAAACTCAGCCGAACTACGAATTCCGATTTACTCACCTGTTATCAGGAGAGAACCCAGTGCTGCATCTTTTAGAGCAGCACTGACCCTGAAAAGTAATTCTAAGTGTATTTACCAGTAACTTGTATTTCCTTCCATAGGAATCCATTGTGTGGTTTTCACCAGAAAAGTTTCCAAGTGTCCATTTTTGAAGCGTACAAATATTCCTCTAAAATCACCCGAACTTCGAATTCTGGTTTAGTCACCTGTTATCAGGAGAAGACCCAGTGCTGCATCTTTTAGACCAGCACTGACCATGAAGAGTAATTCTAAGCGTACTTACCAGTAACTTGTACTTCCTTCCATAGGAATCCATTGTGTGGTTTTCACCAGAGAAGTTTCTAAGTGTCCATTTTTGAAACGTACAAATATTCCTCTAAAATCAGCCGAACTACAAATTCCGATTTACTCACCTGTTATCAGGAGAGAACCCAGTGCTGCATCTTTTAGAGCAGCACTGACCCTGAAAAGTAATTCTAAGCATACTTACCAGTAACTTGTATTTCCTTCCTTAGGAATCCATTGTGTGGTTTTCACCAGAAAAGATTCCAAGTGTCCATTTATGAAACGTACAAATATTCCTCTAAAATCAGCCGAACTACGAATACCGATTTACTCACCTGTTATCAGGAGAGAACCCAGTGCTGCATCTTTTAGAGCAGCACTGACCCTAAAAAGTAATTCTAAGCGTATTTACCAGTAACTTGTATTTCCTTCCTTAGGAATCCATTGTGTGGTTTTCACCAGAAAAGTTTCCAAGTGTCCATTTTTGAAACGTACAAATATTCCTCTAAAATCAGCCGAAATACGAATTCCGATGTACTCACCTGTTATCAGGAGAGAACCCAGGGCTGCATCTTTTAGCCCAGCACTGACCCTGAAAAGTAATTCTAAGCGTACTTACCAGTAACTTGTATTTCCTTCCATAGGAATCCATTGTGTGGTTTTCACCAGAAAAGTTTCCAAGTGTCCATTTTTGAAGCGTACAAATATTCCTCTAAAATCACCCGAACTGCGAATTCTGAATTTACTCACCTGTTATCAGGAGAAAACCCAGTGCTGCATCTTTTAGACCAGCACTGACCATGAAAATTAATTCTAAGCGTACTTACCAGTAACTAGTACTTCCTTCCATAGGAATCCATTGTGTGGTTTTCACCAGAAAAGTTTCTAAGTGTCCATTTTTGAAATGTACAAATATTCCTCTAACCTCAGCCGAACTACGAATTCCGATTTACTCACCTGTTATCAGGAGAGAACCCAGTGCTGCATCTTTTAGAGCAGCACTGACCCTGAAAAGTAATTCTAAGCGTACTTACCAGTAACTTGTATTTCCTTCCTTAGGAATCCATTGTGTGGTTTTCCCCAGAAAAGTTTCCAAGTGTCCATGTACGAAATGTACAAACATTCCTCTAAAATCAGCCGAACTACGAAGTCCGATTTATTCACCTGTTATCAGAAGAGAACCCAGTGCTGCATCTTTTAGAGCAGCACTGACCCTGAAACGTAATTCTAAGTGTATTTACCAGTAACTTGTATTTCCTTCCATAGGAATCCATTGTGTGGTTTTCACCAGAAAAGTTTCCAAGTGTCCATTTTTTAGACTTACAAATATTCCTCTAAAATCAGCCGAACTATGAATTCTGATTTACTCACCTGTTATCAGGAGAGAACCCAGTGCTGCATCTTTTAGAGCAGCACTGACCCTGAAAAGTAATTCTAAGCGTATTTACCAGTAACTTGTATTTCCTTCCATAGGAATCCATTGTGTGGTTTTCACCAGAAAAGTTTCCAAGTGTCCATTTTTGAAGCGTACAAATATTCCTCTAAAATCAGCCGAACTACGAATTCTGATTTACTCACCTGTTATCAGGAGAAAACCCAGTGCTGCATCTTTTAGACCAGCACTGACTATGAAAAGTAATTCTAAGCGTACTTACCAGTAACTTGTACTTCCTTCCATAGGAATCCATTGTGTGATTTTCACCAGAAAAGTTTCTAAGTGTCCATTTTTGAAACGTACAAATATTCCTCTAAAATCAGCCGAAATACGAATTCCGATTTACTCACCTGTTATCAGGAGAGAACCCAGGGCTGCATCTTTTAGCCCAGCACTGATCCTGAAAAGTAATTCTAAGCGTACTTACCAGTAACTTGTATTTCCTTCCATAGGAATCCATTGTGTGGTATTCACCAGAAAAGTTTCTAAGTGTCCATTTTTGAAACGTACAAATATTCCTCTAAAATCAGCCGAACTACGAATTCCGATTTACTCACCTGTTATCAGGAGAGAACCCAGTGCTGCATCTTTTAGAGCAGCACTGACCCTGAAAAGTAATTCTAAGCATATTTACCAGTAACTTGTATTTCCTTCCATAGGAATCCATTGTGTGGTTTTCACCAGAAAAGTTTCCAAGTGTCCATTTTTGAAACGTACAACTATTCCTCTAAAATCAGCCGAACTATGAATTTTGATTTACTCACCTGTTATCAGGAATGAACTCAAGGCTGCATCTTTTAGTCCAGCACTGACCCTGAAAAGTAATTCTAAGCGTACTTACCAGTAACTTGTATTTCCTTCCATAGGAATCCATTGTGTGGTTTTCACCAGAAAAGTTTCCAAGTGTCCATTTTTGAAGCGTACAAATATTCCTCTAAAATCACCTGAACTGCGAATTCTGATTTACTCACCTGTTATCAGGAGAAAACCCAGTGCTGTATCTTTTAGACCAGCACTGACCATGAAAAGTAATTCTAAGCGTACTTACCAGTAACTAGTACTTCCTTCCATAGGAATCCATTGTGTGGTTTTCACCAGAAAAGTTTCTAAGTGTCCATTTTTGAAATGTACAAATATTCCTCTAACCTCAGCTGAACTACGAATTCCGATTTACTTACCTGTTATCAGGAGAGAACCCAGTGCTGCATCTTTTAGAGCAGCACTGACCCTGAAAAGTAATTCTAAGCGTACTTACCAGTAACTTGTATTTCCTTCCTTAGGAATCCATTGTGTGGTTTTCACCAGAAAAGTTTCCAAGTGTCCATGTATGAAACGTACAAACATTCCTCTAAACTCAGCCGAACTACGAATTCCGATTTACTCACCTGTTATCAGGAGAGAACCCAGTGCTGCATCTTTTAGAGCAGCACTGACCCTGAAAAGTAATTCTAAGTGTATTTACCAGTAACTTGTATTTCCTTCCATAGGAATCCATTGTGTGGTTTTCACCAGAAAAGTTTCCAAGTGTCCATTTTTGAAGCGTACAAATATTCCTCTAAAATCACCCGAACTTCGAATTCTGGTTTAGTCACCTGTTATCAGGAGAAGACCCAGTGCTGCATCTTTTAGACCAGCACTGACCATGAAGAGTAATTCTAAGCGTACTTACCAGTAACTTGTACTTCCTTCCATAGGAATCCATTGTGTGGTTTTCACCAGAGAAGTTTCTAAGTGTCCATTTTTGAAACGTACAAATATTCCTCTAAAATCAGCCGAACTACAAATTCCGATTTACTCACCTGTTATCAGGAGAGAACCCAGTGCTGCATCTTTTAGAGCAGCACTGACCCTGAAAAGTAATTCTAAGCATACTTACCAGTAACTTGTATTTCCTTCCTTAGGAATCCATTGTGTGGTTTTCACCAGAAAAGATTCCAAGTGTCCATTTATGAAACGTACAAATATTCCTCTAAAATCAGCCGAACTACGAATACCGATTTACTCACCTGTTATCAGGAGAGAACCCAGTGCTGCATCTTTTAGAGCAGCACTGACCCTAAAAAGTAATTCTAAGCGTATTTACCAGTAACTTGTATTTCCTTCCTTAGGAATCCATTGTGTGGTTTTCACCAGAAAAGTTTCCAAGTGTCCATTTATGAAACGTACAAACATTCCTCTAAAATCAGCCAAACTACGAATTCCGATTTACTCACCTGTTATCAGGAGAGAACCCAGTGCTGCATCTTTTAGAGCAGCACTGACCCTGAAAAGTAATTCTAAGCGTATTTACCAGTAACTTGTATTTCCTTCCATAGGAATCCATTGTGTGGTTTTCACCAGAAAAGTTTCTAAGTGTCCATTTTTGAAACGTACAAATATTCCTCTAAAATCAGCCGAACTACGAATTCCAATTTACTCACCTGTTATCAGGAGAGAACCCAGTGCTGCATCTTTTAGAGCAGCACTGACCCTGAAAAGTAATTCTAAGTGTATTTACCAGTAACTTGTATTTCCTTCCATAGGAATCCATTGTGTGGTTTTCACCAGAAAAGTTTCCAAGTGTCCATTTTTTAGACTTACAAATATTCCTCTAAAATCAGCCGAACTACGAATTCCGATTTACTCACCTGTTATCAGGAGAGAACCCAGTGCTGCATCTTTTAGAGCAGCACTGACCCTGAAAAGTAATTCTAAGCGTACTTACCAGTAACTTGTATTTCCTTCCATAGGAATCCATTGTGTGGTTTTCACCAGAAAAGTTTCTAAGTGTCCATTTTTTAAATGTACAAATATTCCTCTAAAATCAGCCAAACTACAAATTCCGATTTACTCACCTGTTATCAGGAGAGAACCCAGCGCAGCATCTTTTAGAGCAGCACTGACCCTGAAAAGTAATTCTAAGCGTATTTACCAGTAACTTGTATTTCCTTCCATAGGAATCCATTGTGTGGTTTTCACCAGAAAAGTTTCCAAGTGTCCATTTTTGAAGCGTACAAATATTCCTCTAAAATCACCCGAACTGCGAATTCTGAATTTACTCACCTGTTATCAGGAGAAAACCCAGTGCTGCATCTTTTAGACCAGCACTGACCATGAAAAGTAATTCTAAGCGTACTTACCAGTAACTAGTACTTCCTTCCATAGGAATCCATTGTGTGGTTTTCACCAGAAAAGTTTCTAAGTGTCCATTTTTGAAATGTACAAATATTCCTCTAACCTCAGCCGAACTACGAATTCCGATTTACTCACCTGTTATCAGGAGAGAACCCAGTGCTGCATCTTTTAGAGCAGCACTGACCCTGAAAAGTAATTCTAAGCGTACTTGCCAGTAACTTGTATTTCCTTCCTTAGGAATCCATTGTGTGGTTTTCCCTAGAAAAGTTTCCAAGTGTCCATGTATGAAACGTACAAACATTCCTCTAAAATCAGCCGAACTACGAATTCCGATTTACTCACCTGTTATCAGAAGAGAACCCAGTGCTGCATCTTTTAGAGCAGCACTGACACTGAAAAATAATTCTAAGTGTATTTACCAGTAACTTGTATTTCCTTCCATAGGAATCCATTGTGTGGTTTTCACCAGAAAAGTTTCCAAGTGTCCATTTTTTAGACTTACAAATATTCCTCTAAAATCAGCCGAACTACGAATTCTGATTTACTCACCTGTTATCAGGAGAGAATCCAGTGCTGCATCTTTTAGGGCAGCACTGACCCTGAAAAGTAATTCTAAGCGTATTTACCAGTAACTTGTATTTCCTTCCATAGGAATCCATTGTGTGGTTTTCACCAGAAAAGTTTCCAAGTGTCCATTTTTGAAGCGTACAAATATTCCTCTAAAATCAGCCGAACTACGAATTCTGATTTACTCACCTGTTATCAGGAGAAAACCCAGTGCTGCATCTTTTAGACCAGCACTGACTATGAAAAGTAATTCTAAGCGTACTTACCAGTAACTTGTACTTCCTTCCATAGGAATCCATTGTGTGATTTTCACCAGAAAAGTTTCTAAGTGTCCATTTTTGAAACGTACAAATATTCCTCTAAAATCAGCCGAAATACGAATTCCGATTTACTCACCTGTTATCAGGAGAGAACCCAGGGCTGCATCTTTTAGCCCAGCACTGATCCTGAAAAGTAATTCTAAGCGTACTTACCAGTAACTTGTATTTCCTTCCATAGGAATCCATTGTGTGGTATTCACCAGAAAAGTTTCTAAGTGTCCATTTTTGAAACGTACAAATATTCCTCTAAAATCAGCCGAACTACGAATTCCGATTTACTCACCTGTTATCAGGAGAGAACCCAGTGCTGCATCTTTTAGAGCAGCACTGACCCTGAAAAGTAATTCTAAGCATATTTACCAGTAACTTGTATTTCCTTCCATAGGAATCCATTGTGTGGTTTTCACCAGAAAAGTTTCCAAGTGTCCATTTTTGAAACGTACAACTATTCCTCTAAAATCAGCCGAACTATGAATTTTGATTTACTTACCTGTTATCAGGAATGAACTCAAGGCTGCATCTTTTAGCCCAGCACTGACCCTGAAAAGTAATTCTAAGCGTACTTACCAGTAACTTGTATTTCCTTCCATAGGAATCCATTGTGTGGTTTTCACCAGAAAAGTTTCTAAGTGTCCATTTTTGAAACGTACAAATATTCCTCTAAAATCAGCCAAACTACGAATTCCGATTTACTCACCTGTTATCAGGAGAGAACCCAGTGCAGCATGTTTTAGAGCAGCACTGACCGTGAAAAGTAATTCTAAGCGTATTTACCAGTAACTTGTACTTCCTTCCATAGGAATCCATTGTGTGATTTTCACCAGAAAAGTTTCCAAGTGTCCATTTTTGAAACATAGAACTATTCCTCTAAAATCAGCCGAACTATGAATTTTGATTTACTCACCTGTTATCAGGAATGAACTCAAGGCTGCATCTTTTAGCCTAGCACTGACCCTGAAAAGTAATCCTAATCGTACTTACCAGTAACTTGTATTTCCTTCCATAGGAATCCATTGTGTGGTTTTCACCAGAAAAGTTTCTAAGTGTCCATTTTTGAAACATACAAATATTCCTCTAAAATCAGCCGAAATACGAATTCCAATTTACTCACTTTTTATCAGTAGAGAACCCAGGGCTGCATCTTTTAGCCCAGCACTGACCCTGAACAGTAATTCTAAGCGTACTTACCAGTAACTTGTATTTCCTTCCATAGGAATCCATTGTGTGGTTTTCACCAGAAAAGCTTCCAAGTGTCCATTTTTGAAACGTACAACTATTCCTCTAAAATCAGACGAACTATGAATTTTGATTTACTCACCTGTTATCAGGAATGAACTCAAGGCTGCATCTTTTAGCCCAGCACTGACCCTGAAAAGTAATCCTAATCGTACTTACCAGTAACTTGTATTTCCTTCCATAGGAATCCATTGTGTGGATTTCACCAGAAAAGTTTCTAAGTGTCCATTTTTGAAACGTACAAATATTCCTCTAAAATCAGCCGAACTACGAATTCCGATTTACTCACCTGTTATCAGGAGAGAACCCAGAGCTGCTTTTTTTAGAGCAGCACTGACCCTGAAAAGTAATTCTAAGTGTATTTACCAGTAACTTGTATTTCCTTCCATAGGAATCCATTGTGTGGTTTTCACCAGAAAAGTTTCCAAGTGTCCATTTTTGAAGCGTACAAATATTCCTCTAAAATCACCCGAACTGCGAATTCTGATTTACTCACCTGTTATCAGGAGAAAACCCAGTGCTGCATCTTTTAGACCAGCACTGACCCTGAAAAGTAATTCTAAGCGTACTTACCAGTAACTTGTATTTCCTTCCTTAGGAATCCATTGTGTGGTTTTCACCAGAAAAGATTCCAAGTGTCCATTTATGAAACGTACAAATATTCCTCTAAAATCAGCCGAACTACGAATACCGATTTACTCACCTGTTATCAGGAGAGAACCCAGTGCTGCATCTTTTAGAGCAGCACTGACCCTGAAAAGTAATTCTAAGTGTATTTACCAGTAACTTGTATTTCCTTCCATAGGAATCCATTGTGTGGTTTTCACCAGAAAAGTTTCCAAGTGTCCATTTTTGAAGCGTACAAATATTCCTCTAAAATCAGCTGAACTACGAATTCTGATTTACTCACCTGTTATCAGGAGAAGACCCAGTGCTGCATCTTTTAGACCAGCACTGACAATGAAAAGTAATTCTCAGTGTACTTACCAGTAACTTGTACTTCCTTCCATGGGAATCCATTGTTTGATTTTCACCAGAAAAGTTTCTAAGTGTCCACTTTTTGAAACGTACAAATATTCCTCTAAAATCAGCCGAAATACGAATTCCGATTTACTCACCTGTTATCAGGAGAGAACCCAGCGCTGCATCTTTTAGCCCAGCACTGACCCTGAAAAGTAATTCTAAGCGTACTTACCAGTAACTTGTATTTCCTTCCATAGGAATCCATTGTGGGGTTTTCACCAGAAAAGTTTCCAAGTGTCCATTTTTGAAACGTACAACTATTCCTCTAAAATCAGCCGAACTATGAAATTTGATTTACTCACCTGTTATCAGGAATGAACTCAAGGCTGCATCTTTTGGAGCAGCACTGACCCTGAAAAGTAATTCTAAGCGTACTTACCAGTAACTTGTATTTCCTTCCATAGGAATCCATTGTGTGGATTTCACCAGAAAAGTTTCTAAGTGTCCATTTAGGAAGCGTACAAATATTCCTCTAAAATCAGCCGAACTTTGAATTCTGATTTACTCACCTGTTATCAGGAGAGAACCCAGGGCTGCATCTTTTAGCCCAGCACTGACCCTGAAAAGTAATTCTAAGCGTACTTACCAGTAACTTGTATTTCCTTCCATAGGAATCCATTGTGTGGTTTTCACCAGAAAAGTTTCCAAGTGTCCATTTTTGAAACGTACAACTATTCCTCTAAAATCAGCCGAACTATCAATTTTGATTTACTCACCTGTTAACAGGAATGAACTCAAGGCTGCATCTTTTAGCCCAGCACTGACCCTGAAAAGTAATCCTAATCGTACTTACCAGTAACTTGTATTTTCTTCCATTGGAATCCATTGTGTGGATTTCACCAGAAAAGTTTCCAAGTGTCCATTTTTGAAACGTACAAATATTCCTCTAAAATCAGCCGAACTACGAATTCCAATTTACTCACCTGTTATCAGGAGAGAACCCAGTGCTGCATCTTTTAGAGCAGCACTGACCCTGAAAAGTAATTCTAAGCGTACTTACCAGTAACTTGTATTTCCTTCCTTAGGAATCCATTGTGTGGTTTTCACCAGAAAAGTTTCCAAGTGTCCATTTATGAAACATACAAATATTCCTCTAAAATCAGCCAAATTACGAATTCCGATTTACTCCCCTGTTATCAGGAGAGAACCCAGAGCTGCTTTTTTTAGAGCAGCACTGACCCTGAAAAGTAATTCTAAGTGTATTTACCAGTAACTTGTATTTCCTTCCATAGGAATCCATTGTGTGGTTTTCACCAGAAAAGTTTCCAAGTGTCCATTTTTGAAGCGTACAAATATTCCTCTAAAATCACCCGAACTGCGAATTCTGATTTACTCACCTGTTATCAGGAGAAAACCCAGTGCTGCATCTTTTAGACCAGCACTGACCCTGAAAAGTAATTCTAAGCGTACTTACCAGTAACTTGTATTTCCTTCCTTAGGAATCCATTGTGTGGTTTTCACCAGAAAAGATTCCAAGTGTCCATTCATGAAACGTACAAATATTCCTCTAAAATCAGCCGAACTACGAATACCGATTTACTCACCTGTTATCAGGAGAGAACCCAGTGCTGCATCTGTTAGAGCAGCACTGACCCTGAAAAGTAATTCTAAGCGTATTTACCAGTAACTTGTATTTCCTTCCATAGGAATCCATTGTGTGGTTTTCACCAGAAAAGTTTCCAAGTGTCCATTTTTGAAACGTACAAATATTCCTCTAAAATCAGTTGAACTACGAATTCCGATTTACTCACGTGTTATCAGGAGAGAACCCAGTGCTGCATCTTTTAGAGCAGCACTGACCCTTAAAAGTAATTCTAAGTGTATTTACCAGTAACTTGTATTTCCTTCCAAAGGAATCCATTGTGTGGTTTTCACCAGAAAAGTTTCCAAGTGTCCATTTTTGAAATGTACAAATATTCCTCTAAAATCAGCCGAACTACGAATTCCGATTTACTCACCTGTTATCAGGAGAGAACCCAGTGGTGCATCTTTTAGAGCAGCACTGACCCTGAAATGTAATTCTAAGCGTACTTACCAGTAACTTGTATTTCCTTCCAAAGGAATCCATTGTGTGGTTTTCACCAGAAAAGTTTCCAAGTGTCCATTTTTTAGACTTACAAATATTCCTCTAAAATCAGCCGAACTACGAATTCCGATTTACTCACCTGTTATCAGGAGAGAACCCAGTGCTGCATCTTTTAGAGCAGCACTGACCCTGAAAAGTAATTCTAAGCGTACTTACCAGTAACTTGTATTTCCTTCCTTAGGAATCCATTGTGTGGTTTTCACCAGAAGAGTTTCCAAGTGTCCATTTATGAAACGTACAAATATTCCTCTAAAATCAGCCGAACTACGAATTCCGATTTACTCACCTGTTATCAGGAGAGAACCCAGTGCTGCATCTTTTAGAGCAGCACTGACCCTGAGAAGTAATTCTAAGCGTATTTAGCAGTAACTTGTATTTCCTTCCATAGGAATCCATTGTGTGGTTTTCACCACAAAAGTTTCCAAATGTCCATTTTTGAAACGTACAAATATTCCTCCAAAATCAGCCGAACTACGAATTCCAATTTACTCACCTGTTATCAGGAGAGAACCCAGCGCTGCATCTTTTAGAGCAGCACTGACCCTGAAAAGTAATTCTAAGCGTACTTACCAGTAACTTGTATTTCCTTCCTTAGGAATCCATTGTGTGGTTTTCACCAGAAAAGTTCCCAAGTGTCCATTTATGAAACGTACAAATATTCCTCTAAAATCAGCCGAACTACGAATTCCGATTTACTCACCTGTTATCAGGAGAGAACCCAGTGCTGCATCTTTTAGAGCAGCACTGACCCTGAAAAGTAATTCTAAGCGTATTTACCAGTAACTTGTATTTCCTTCCAAAGGAATCCATTGTGTGGTTTTCACCAGAAAAGTTTCCAAGTGTCCATTTTTTAGACTTACAAATATTCCTCTAAAATCAGCCGAACTACGAATTCCGATTTACTCACCTGTTATCAGGAGAGAACCCAGTGCTGCATCTTTTAGAGCAGCACTGACCCTGAAAAGTAATTCTAAGCGTACTTACCAGTAACTTGTATTTCCTTCCTTAGGAATCCATTGTGTGGTTTTCACCAGAAGAGTTTCCAAGTGTCCATTTATGAAACGTACAAATATTCCTCTAAAATCAGCCGAACTACGAATTCCGATTTACTCACCTGTTATCAGGAGAGAACCCAGTGCTGCATCTTTTAGAGCAGCACTGACCCTGAAAAGTAATTCTAAGCGTATTTACCAGTAACTTGTATTTCCTTCCATAGGAATCCATTGTGTGGTTTTCACCACAAAAGTTTCCAAATGTCCATTTTTGAAACGTACAAATATTCCTCCAAAATCAGCCGAACTACGAATTCCAATTTACTCACCTGTTATCAGGAGAGAACCCAGCGCTGCATCTTTTAGAGCAGCACTGACCCTGAAAAGTAATTCTAAGCGTACTTACCAGTAACTTGTATTTCCTTCCTTAGGAATCCATTGTGTGGTTTTCACCAGAAAAGTTTCCAAGTGTCCATTTATGAAACGTACAAATATTCCTCTAAAATCAGCCGAACTACGAATTCCGATTTACTCACCTGTTATCAGGAGAGAACCCAGTGCTGCATCTTTTAGAGCAGCACTGACCCTGAAAAGTAATTCTAAGCGTATTTACCAGTAACCTGTATTTCCTTCTAAAGGAATCCATTGTGTGGTTTTCACCAGAGAAGTTTCCAAATGTCCATTTTTGAAACGTACAAATATTCCTCTAAAATCAGTTGAACTACGAATTCCGATTTACTCACGTGTTATCAGGTGAGAACCGAGTGCTGCATCTTTTAGAGCAGCACTGACCCTTAAAAGTAATTCTAAGTGTATTTACCAGTAACTTGTATTTCCTTCCAAAGGAATCCATTGTGTGGTTTTCACCAGAAAAGTTTCCAAGTGTCCATTTTTGAAGCGTACAAATATTCCTCTAAAATCACCCGAACTGCGAATTCTGATTTACTCACCTGTTATCAGGAGAAAACCCAGTGCTGCATCTTTTAGACCAGCACTGACCCTGAAAAGTAATTCTAAGCGTACTTACCAGTAACTTGCATTTCCTTCCTTAGGAATCCATTGTGTGGTTTTCACCAGAAAAGATTCCAAGTGTCCATTTATGAAACGTACAAATATTCCTCTAAAATCAGCCGAACTACGAATACCGATTTACTCACCTGTTATCAGGAGAGAACCCAGTGCTGCATCTGTTAGAGCAGCACTGACCCTGAAAAGTAATTCTAAGCGTATTTACCAGTAACTTGTATTTCCTTCCATAGGAATCCATTGTGTGGTTTTCACCAGAAAAGTTTCCAAGTGTCCATTTTTGAAGCGTACAAATATTCCTCTAAAATTAGCTGAACTACGAATTCTGATTTACTCACCTGTTATCAGGAGAAGACCCAGTGCTGCATCTTTTAGACCAGCACTGACTATGAAAAGTAATTCTTAGCATACTTACCAGTAACTTGTATTTCCTTCCACAGGAATCCATTGTGTGATTTTCACCAGAAAATTTTCTAAGTGTCCACTTTTTGAAACGTACAAATATTCCTCTAAAATCAGCCGAAATACGAATTCCGATTTACTCACCTGTTATCAGGAGAGAACCCAGCGCTGCATCCTTTAGCCCAGCACTGACCCTGAAAAGTAATTCTAAGCGTACTTACCAGTAACTTGTATTTCCTTCCATAGGAATCCATTGTGTGGTTTTCACCAGAAAAGTTTCCAAGTGTCCATTTTTGAAACGTACAACTATTCCTCTAAAATCAGCCGAACTATGAAATTTGATTTACTCACCTGTTATCAGGAATGAACTCAAGGCTGCCTCTTTTAGCCCAGCACTGACCCTGAAAAGTAATCCTAATCGTACTTACCAGTAACTTGTATTTCCTTCCTTAGGAATCCATTGTGTGGTTTTCACCAGAAAAGTTTCCAAGTGTCCATTTATGAAACGTACAAATATTTCTCTAAAATCAGCCGAACTACGAATTCCGATTTACTCACCTGTTATCAGGAGAGAACCCAGAGCTGCATCTTTTAGAGCAGCACTGACCCTGAAAAGTAATTCTAAGCGTATTTACCAGTAACTTGTATTTCCTTCCATAGGAATCCATTGTGTGGTTTTCACCAGAAAACTTTCCAAGTGTCCATTTTTGAAGCGTACAAATAGTCCTCTAAAATCAGCCGAACTTTGAATTCTGATTTACTCACCTGTTATCAGGAGAAAACCCAGTGCTGCATCTTTTAGACCAGCACTGACTATGACAAGTAATTCTAAGCGTACTTACCAGTAACTTGTACTTCCTTCCATAGGAATCCATTGTGTGACTTTCACCAGAAAACTTTCTAAGTGTCCATTTTTGAAACGTACAAATATTCCTCTAAAATCAGCCGAAATACGAATTCCGATTTACTCACCTGTTATCAGGAGAGAACCCATTGCTGCATCTTTTAGAGCAGCACTGACCCTGAAAAGTAATTCTAAGCATATTTACCAGTAACTTGTATTTCCTTCTAAAGGAATCCATTGTGTGGTTTTCACCAGAAAAGTTTCCAAGTGTCCATTTTTGAAACATACAAATATTCCTCTAAAATCAGTTGAACTACGAATTCCGATTTACTCACGTGTTATCAGGAGAGAACCCAGTGCTGCATCTTTTAGAGCAGCACTGACCCTGAAAAGTAATTCTAAGCGTATTTACCAGTAACTTGTATTTCCTTCTAAAGGAATCCATTGTGTGGTTTTCACCAGAAAAGTTTCCAAGTGTCCATTTTTGAAACGTACAAATATTCCTCTAAAATCAGCCGAACTACGAATTCCGATTTACTCACCTGTTATCAGGAGAGAACCCAGTGTTGCATCTTTTAGAGCAGCACTGACCCTGAAAAGTAATTCTAAGCGTATTTACCAGTAACTTGTATTTCCTTCCATAGGAATCCATTGTGTGGTTTTCACCACAAAAGTTTCCAAATGTCCATTTTTGAAACGTACAAATATTCCTCCAAAATCAGCCGAACTACGAATTCCAATTTACTCACCTGTTATCAGGAGAGAACCCAGCGCTGCATCTTTTAGAGCAGCACTGACCCTGAAAAGTAATTCTAAGCATACTTACCAGTAACTTGTATTTCCTTCCTTAGGAATCCATTGTGTGGTTTTCACCAGAAAAGTTTCCAAGTGTCCATTTATGAAACGTACAAATATTCCTCTAAAATCAGCCGAACTACGAATTCCGATTTACTCACCTGTTATCAGGAGAGAACCCAGTGCTGCATCTTTTAGAGCAGCACTGACCCTGAAAAGTAATTCTAAGCGTATTTACCAGTAACCTGTATTTCCTTCTAAAGGAATCCATTGTGTGGTTTTCACCAGAAAAGTTTCCAAATGTCCATTTTTGAAACGTACAAATATTCCTCTAAAATCAGTTGAACTACGAATTCCGATTTACTCACCTGTTATCAGGAGAGAACCGAGTGCTGCATCTTTTAGAGCAGCACTGACCCTTAAAAGTAATTCTAAGTGTATTTACCAGTAACTTGTATTTCCTTCCAAAGGAATCCATTGTGTGGTTTTCACCAGAAAAGTTTCCAAGTGTCCATTTTTGAAATGTACAAATATTCCTCTAAAATCAGCCGAACTACGAATTCCGATTTACTCACCTGTTATCAGGAGAGAACCCAGTGGTGCATCTTTTAGAGCAGCACTGACCCTGAAATGTAATTCTAAGCGTACTTACAAGTAACTTGTATTTCCTTCCTTAGGAATCCATTGTGTGGTTTTCACCAGAAAAGTTTCCAAGTGTCCATTTATGAAACGTACAAATATTCCTCTAAAATCAGCCGAATTACGAATTCCGATTTACTCACCTGTTATCAGGAGAGAACCCAGTGCTGCATCTTTTAGAGCAGCACTGACCCTGAAAAGTAATTCTAAGCGTACTTACCAGTAACTTGTATTTCCTTCCTTAGGAATCCATTGTGTGGTTTTCACCAGAAGAGTTTCCAAGTGTCCATTTATGAAACGTACAAATATTCCTCTAAAATCAGCCGAACTACGAATTCCGATTTACTCACCTGTTATCAGGAGAGAACCCAGTGCTGCATCTTTTAGAGCAGCACTGACCCTGAAAAGTAATTCTAAGCGTATTTACCAGTAACTTGTATTTCCTTCCAAAGGAATCCATTGTGTGGTTTTCACCAGAAAAGTTTCCAAGTGTCCATTTTTGAAACGTACAAATATTCCTCTAAAATCAGTTGAACTACGAATTCCGATTTACTCACGTGTTATCAGGAGAGAACCCAGTGCTGCATCTTTTAGAGCAGCACTGACCCTTAAAAGTAATTCTAAGTGTACTTACCAGTAACTTGTATTTCCTTCCTTAGGAATCCATTGTGTGGTTTTCACCAGAAAAGTTTCCAAGTGTCCATTTATGAAACGTACAAATATTCCTTTAAAATCAGCCGAACTACGAATTCCGATTTACTCACCTGTTATCAGGAGAGAACCCAGTGCTGCATCTTTTAGAGCAGCACTGACCCTGAAAAGTAATTCTAAGCGTATTTACCAGTAACTTGTATTTCCTTCCTTAGGAATCCATTGTTTGCTTTTCACCAGAAAAGTTTCCAAGTGTCCATTTTTTAGACTTACAAATATTCCTCTAAAATCAGCCGAACTACGAATTCTAATTTACTCACCTGTTATCAGGAGAGAACCCAGAGCTGCATCTTTTAGAGCAGCACTGACCCTGAAAAGTAATTCTAAGTGTATTTACCAGTAACTTGTATTTCCTTCCATAGGAATCCATTGTGTGATTTTCACCAGAAAAGTTTCCAAGTGTCCATTTATGAAACGTACAAATATTCCTCTAAAATCAGCCGAACTACGAATTCCGATTTACTCACCTGTTATCAGGAGAGAACCCAGTGGTGCATCTTTTAGAGCAGCACTGACCCTGAAATGTAATTCTAAGCGTACTTACAAGTAACTTGTATTTCCTTCCTTAGGAATCCATTGTGTGGTTTTCACCAGAAAAGTTTCCAAGTGTCCATTTATGAAACGTACAAATATTCCTCTAAAATCAGCCGAATTACGAATTCCGATTTACTCACCTGTTATCAGGAGAGAACCCAGTGCTGCATCTTTTAGAGCAGCACTGACCCTGAAAAGTAATTCTAAGCGTACTTACCAGTAACTTGTATTTCCTTCCTTAGGAATCCATTGTGTGGTTTTCACCAGAAGAGTTTCCAAGTGTCCATTTATGAAACGTACAAATATTCCTCTAAAATCAGCCGAACTACGAATTCCGATTTACTCACCTGTTATCAGGAGAGAACCCAGTGCTGCATCTTTTAGAGCAGCACTGACCCTGAAAAGTAATTCTAAGTGTATTTACCAGTAACTTGTATTTCCTTCCATAGGAATCCATTGTGTGGTTTTCACCAGAAAAGTTTCCAAGTGTCCATTTTTGAAACGTACAACTATTCCTCTAAAATCAGTTGAACTACGAATTCCGATTTACTCACGTGTT
Source organism: Triturus cristatus (assembly GCF_964204655.1). Lineage (NCBI taxonomy): Eukaryota > Metazoa > Chordata > Amphibia > Caudata > Salamandridae > Triturus > Triturus cristatus. The sequence continues at coordinate 910,425,642 of NC_140579.1, forward strand.
ATCAGGAGAGAACCCAGTGCTGCATCTTTTAGAGCAGCACTGACCCTTAAAAGTAATTCTAAGTGTACTTACCAGTAACTTGTATTTCCTTCCTTAGGAATCCATTGTGTGGTTTTCACCAGAAAAGTTTCCAAGTGTCCATTTATGAAACATACAAATATTCCTCTAAAATCAGCCGAACTACGAATTCCGATTTACTCACCTGTTATCAGGAGAGAACCCAGTGCTGCATCTTTTAGAGCAGCACTGACCCTGAAAAGTAATTCTAAGCGTATTTACCAGTAACTTGTATTTCCTTCCTTAGGAATCCATTGTTTGCTTTTCACCAGAAAAGTTTCCAAGTGTCCATTTTTTAGACTTACAAATATTCCTCTAAAATCAGCCGAACTACGAATTCTGATTTACTCACCTGTTATCAGGAGAGAACCCAGAGCTGCATCTTTTAGAGCAGCACTGACCCTGAAAAGTAATTCTAAGTGTATTTACCAGTAACTTGTATTTCCTTCCATAGGAATCCATTGTGTGATTTTCACCAGAAAAGTTTCCAAGTGTCCATTTATGAAACGTACAAATATTCCTCTAAAATCAGCCGAACTACGAATTCCGATTTACTCACCTGTTATCAGGAGAGAACCCAATGCTGCATCTTTTAGAGCAGCACTGACCCTGAAAAGTAATTCTAAGCGTACTTACCAGTAACTTGTATTTCCTTCCTTAGGAATCCATTGTGTGGTTTTCACCAGAAAAGTTTCCAAGTGTCCAGTTTTGAAACGTACAAATATTCCTCTAAAATCAGCCGAACTATGAATTTTGATTTACTCACCTGTTATCAGGAATGAACTCAAGGCTGCATCTTTTAGCCCAGCACTGACCCTGAAAATTAATCCTAATCGTACTTACCAGTAACTTGTATTTCCTTCCTTAGGAATCCATTGTGTGGTTTTCACCAGAAAAGTTTCCAAGTGTCCATTTATGAAACATACAAATATTCCTCGAAAATCAGCCGAACTACGAATTCCGATTTACTCACCTGTTATCAGGAGAGAACCCAGAGCTGCTTTTTTTAGAGCAGCACTGACCCTGAAAAGTAATTCTAAGCGTATTTACCAGTAACTTGTGTTTCCTTCCTTAGGAATCCATTGTGTGGTTTTCACCAGAAAAGATTCCAAGTGTCCATTTATAAAACGTACAAATATTCCTCTAAAATCAGCCGAACTACGAATACCGATTTACTCACCTGTTATCAGGAGAGAACCCAGTGCTGCATCTGTTAGAGCAGCACTGACCCTGAAAAGTAATTCTAAGCGTATTTACCAGTAACTTGTATTTCCTTCCATAGGAATCCATTGTGTGGTTTTCACCAGAAAAGTTTCCAAGTGTCCATTTTTGAAGCGTACAAATATTCCTCTAAAATTAGCTGAACTACGAATTCTGATTTACTCACCTGTTATCAGGAGAAGACCCAGTGCTGCATCTTTTAGACCAGCACTGACTATGAAAAGTAATTCTTAGCATACTTACCAGTAACTTGTACTTCCTTCCACAGGAATCCATTGTGTGATTTTCACCAGAAAAGTTTCTAAGTGTCCACTTTTTGAAACGTACAAATATTCCTCTAAAATCAGCCGAAATATGAATTCCGATTTACTCACCTGTTATCAGGAGAGAACCCAGCGCTGCATCCTTTAGCCCAGCACTGACCCTGAAAAGTAATTCTAAGCGTACTTACCAGTAACTTGTATTTCCTTCCATAGGAATCCATTGTGTGGTTTTCACCAGAAAAGTTTCCAAGTGTCCATTTTTGAAACGTACAACTATTCCTCTAAAATCAGCCGAACTATGAAATTTGATTTACTCACCTGTTATCAGGAATGAACTCAAGGCTGCATCTTTTAGCCCAGCACTGACCCTGAAAAGTAATCCTAATCGTACTTACCAGTAACTTGTATTTCCTTCCTTAGGAATCCATTGTGTGGTTTTCACCAGAAAAGTTTCCAAGTGTCCATTTATGAAACGTACAAATATTTCTCTAAAATCAGCCGAACTACGAATTCCGATTTACTCACCTGTTATCAGGAGAGAACCCAGAGCTGCATCTTTTAGAGCAGCACTGACCCTGAAAAGTAATTCTAAGCGTATTTACCAGTAACTTGTATTTCCTTCCATAGGAATCCATTGTGTGGTTTTCACCAGAAAACTTTCCAAGTGTCCATTTTTGAAGCGTACAAATAGTCCTCTAAAATCAGCCGAACTTTGAATTCTGATTTACTCACCTGTTATCAGGAGAAAACCCAGTGCTGCATCTTTTAGACCAGCACTGACTATGAAAAGTAATTCTAAGCGTACTTACCAGTAACTTGTACTTCCTTCCATAGGAATCCATTGTGTGACTTTCACCAGAAAACTTTCTAAGTGTCCATTTTTGAAACGTACAAATATTCCTCTAAAATCAGCCGAAATACGAATTCCGATTTACTCACCTGTTATCAGGAGAGAACCCATTGCTGCATCTTTTAGAGCAGCACTGACCCTGAAAAGTAATTCTAAGCGTATTTACCAGTAACTTGTATTTCCTTCTAAAGGAATCCATTGTGTGGTTTTCACCAGAAAAGTTTCCAAGTGTCCATTTTTGAAACATACAAATATTCCTCTAAAATCAGTTGAACTACGAATTCCGATTTACTCACGTGTTATCAGGAGAGAACCCAGTGCTGCATCTTTTAGAGCAGCACTGACCCTGAAGAGTAATTCTAAGCGTATTTACCAGTAACTTGTATTTCCTTCTAAAGGAATCCATTGTGTGGTTTTCACCAGAAAAGTTTCCAAGTGTCCATTTTTGAAACGTACAAATATTCCTCTAAAATCAGCCGAACTACGAATTCTGATTTACTCACCTGTTATCAGGAGAGAACCCAGTGCTGCATCTTTTAGAGCAGCACTGACCCTGAAAAGTAATTCTAAGCGTATTTACCAGTAACTTGTATTTCCTTCCATAGGAATCCATTGTGTGGTTTTCACCACAAAAGTTTCCAAATGTCCATTTTTGAAACGTACAAATATTCCTCCAAAATCAGCCGAACTACGAATTCCAATTTACTCACCTGTTATCAGGAGAGAACCCAGCGCTGCATCTTTTAGAGCAGCACTGACCCTGAAAAGTAATTCTAAGCATACTTACCAGTAACTTGTATTTCCTTCCTTAGGAATCCATTGTGTGGTTTTCACCAGAAAAGTTTCCAAGTGTCCATTTATGAAACGTACAAATATTCCTCTAAAATCAGCCGAACTACGAATTCCGATTTACTCACCTGTTATCAGGAGAGAACCCAGTGCTGCATCTTTTAGAGCAGCACTGACCCTGAAAAGTAATTCTAAGCGTATTTACCAGTAACCTGTATTTCCTTCTAAAGGAATCCATTGTGTGGTTTTCACCAGAAAAGTTTCCAAATGTCCATTTTTGAAACGTACAAATATTCCTCTAAAATCAGTTGAACTACGAATTCCGATTTACTCACCTGTTATCAGGAGAGAACCGAGTGCTGCATCTTTTAGAGCAGCACTGACCCTTAAAAGTAATTCTAAGTGTATTTACCAGTAACTTGTATTTCCTTCCAAAGGAATCCATTGTGTGGTTTTCACCAGAAAAGTTTCCAAGTGTCCATTTTTGAAATGTACAAATATTCCTCTAAAATCAGCCGAACTACGAATTCCGATTTACTCACCTGTTATCAGGAGAGAACCCAGTGGTGCATCTTTTAGAGCAGCACTGACAATGAAATGTAATTCTAAGCGTACTTACCAGTAACTTGTATTTCCTTCCTTAGGAATCCATTGTGTGGTTTTCACCAGAAAAGTTTCCAAGTGTCCATTTATGAAACGTACAAATATTCCTCTAAAATCAGCCGAATTACGAATTCCGATTTACTCACCTGTTATCAGGAGAGAACCCAGTGCTGCATCTTTTAGAGCAGCACTGACCCTGAAAAGTAATTCTAAGCGTACTTACCAGTAACTTGTATTTCCTTCCTTAGGAATCCATTGTGTGGTTTTCACCAGAAGAGTTTCCAAGTGTCCATTTATGAAACGTACAAATATTCCTCTAAAATCAGCCGAACTACGAATTCCGATTTACTCACCTGTTATCAGGAGAGAACCCAGTGCTGCATCTTTTAGAGCAGCACTGACCCTGAAAAGTAATTCTAAGCGTATTTACCAGTAACTTGTATTTCCTTCCAAAGGAATCCATTGTGTGGTTTTCACCAGAAAAGTTTCCAAGTGTCCTTTTTTGAAACGTACAAATATTCCTCTAAAATCAGTTGAACTACGAATTCCGATTTACTCACGTGTTATCAGGAGAGAACCCAGTGCTGCATCTTTTAGAGCAGCACTGACCCTTAAAAGTAATTCTAAGTGTACTTACCAGTAACTTGTATTTCCTTCCTTAGGAATCCATTGTGTGGTTTTCACCAGAAAAGTTTCCAAGTGTCCATTTATGAAACGTACAAATATTCCTCTAAAATCAGCCGAACTACGAATTCCGATTTACTCACCTGTTATCAGGAGAGAACCCAGTGCTGCATCTTTTAGAGCAGCACTGACCCTGAAAAGTAATTCTAAGCGTATTTACCAGTAACTTGTATTTCCTTCCTTAGGAATCCATTGTTTGCTTTTCACCAGAAAAGTTTCCAAGTGTCCATTTTTTAGACTTACAAATATTCCTCTAAAATCAGCCGAACTACGAATTCTGATTTACTCACCTGTTATCAGGAGAGAACCCAGAGCTGCATCTTTCAGAGTAGCACTGACCCTGAAAAGTAATTCTAAGTGTATTTACCAGTAACTTGTATTTCCTTCCATAGGAATCCATTGTGTGATTTTCACCAGAAAAGTTTCCAAGTGTCCATTTATGAAACGTACAAATATTCCTCTAAAATCAGCCGAACTACGAATTCCGATTTACTCTCCTGTTATCAGGAGAGAACCCAATGCTGCATCTTTTAGAGCAGCACTGACCCTGAAAAGTAATTCTAAGCGTACTTACCAGTAACTTGTATTTCCTTCCTTAGGAATCCATTGTGTGGTTTTCACCAGAAAAGTTTCCAAGTGTCCATTTATGAAACGTACAAATATTCCTCTAAAATCAGCCGAACTACGAATTCCGATTTACTCACCTGTTATCAGGAGAGAACCCAGTGCTGCATCTTTTAGAGCAGCACTGACCCTGAAAAGTAATTCTAAGCGTATTTACCAGTAACTTGTATTTCCTTCCTTAGGAATCCATTGTTTGCTTTTCACCAGAAAAGTTTCCAAGTGTCCATTTTTTAGACTTACAAATATTCCTCTAAAATCAGCCGAACTACGAATTCTGATTTACTCACCTGTTATCAGGAGAGAACCCAGAGCTGAATCTTTTAGAGCAGCACTGACCCTGAAAAGTAATTCTAAGTGTATTTACCAGTAACTTGTATTTCCTTCTATAGGAATCCATTGTGTGATTTTCACCAGAAAAGTTTCCAAGTGTCCATTTATGAAACGTACAAATATTCCTCTAAAATCAGCCGAACTACGAATTCCGATTTACTCACCTGTTATCAGGAGAGAACCCAATGCTGCATCTTTTAGAGCAGCACTGACCCTGAAAAGTAATTCTAAGCGTACTTACCAGTAACTTGTATTTCCTTCCTTAGGAATCCATTGTGTGGTTTTCACCAGAAAAGTTTCCAAGTGTCCATTTTTGAAACGTACAAATATTCCTCTAAAATCAGCCGAACTATGAATTTTGATTTACTCACCTGTTATCAGGAATGAACTCAAGGCTGCATCTTTTAGTCCAGCACTGACCCTGAAAATTAATCCTAATCGTACTTACCAGTAACTTGTATTTCCTTCCTTAGGAATCCATTGTGTGGTTTTCACCAGAAAAGTTTCCAAGTGTCCATTTATAAAACATACAAATATTCCTCGAAAATCAGCCGAACTACGAATTCCGATTTACTCACCTGTTATCAGGAGAGAACCCAGAGCTGCTTTTTTAGAGCAGCACTGACCCTGAAAAGTAATTCTAAGCGTATTTACCAGTAACTTGTATTTCCTTCCATAGGAATCCATTGTGTGGTTTTCACCAGAAAAGTTTCCAAGTGTCAATTTTTTAGACTTACAAATATTCATCTAAAATCAGTTGAACTACGAATTCCGATTTACTCACCTGTTATCAGGAGAGAACCCAGTGCTGCATCTTTTAGAGCAGCACTGACCCTGAAAAGTAATTCTAAGCGTATTTACCAGTAACTTGTATTTCCTTCCATAGGAATCCATTGTGTGGTTTTCACCAGAAAAGTTTCCAAGTGTCCATTTTTGAAGCGTACAAATATTTCTCTAAAATCACCCGAACTGCGAATTCTGATTTACTCACCTGTTATCAGGAGAAAACCCAGTGCTGCATCTTTTAGACCAGCACTGACCCTGAAAAGTAATTCTAAGCGTACTTACCAATAACTTGTATTTCCTTCCTTAGGAATCCATTGTGTGGTTTTCACCAGAAAAGATTCCAAGTGTCCATTTATGAAACGTACAAATATTCCTCTAAAATCAGCCGAACTACGAATACCGATTTACTCACCTGTTATCAGGAGAGAACCCAGTGCTGCATCTTTTAGAGCAGCACTGACCCTGAAAAGTAATTCTAAGTGTATTTACCAGTAACTTGTATTTCCTTCCATAGGAATCCATTGTGTGGTTTTCACCAGAAAAGTTTCCAAGTGTCCATTTTTGAAACGTACAACTATTCCTCTAAAATCAGCCGAACTATGAATTTTGATTTACTCACCTGTTATCAGGAATGAACTCAAGGCTGCATCTTTTAGCCCAGCACTGACCCTGAAAATTAATCCTAATCGTACTTACCAGTAACTTGTATTTCCTTCCATAGGAATCCATTGTGTGGTTTTCACCACAAAAGTTTCCAAATGTCCATTTTTGAAACGTACAAATATTCCTCCAAAATCAGCCGAACTACGAATTCCAATTTACTCACCTGTTATCAGGAGAGAACCCAGCGCTGCATCTTTTAGAGCAGCACTGACCCTGAAAAGTAATTCTAAGCGTACTTACCAGTAACTTGTATTTCCTTCCTTAGGAATCCATTGTGTGGTTTTCACCAGAAAAGTTTCCAAGTGTCCATTTATGAAACGTACAAATATTCCTCTAAAATCAGCCGAACTACGAATTCCGATTTACTCACCTGTTATCAGGAGAGAACCCAGTGCTGCATCTTTTAGAGCAGCACTGACCCTGAAAAGTAATTCTAAGCGTACTTACCAGTAACTTGTATTTCCTTCTAAAGGAATCCATTGTGTGGTTTTCACCAGAAAAGTTTCCAAGTGTCCATTTTTGAAACGTACAAATATTCCTCTAAAATCAGTTGAACTACGAATTCCGATTTACTCACGTGTTATCAGGAGAGAACCCAGTGCTGCATCTTTTAGAGCAGCACTGACCCTTAAAAGTAATTCTAAGTGTATTTACCAGTAACTTTTATTTCCTTCCAAAGGAATCCATTGTGTGGTTTTCACCAGAAAAGTTTCCAAGTGTCCATTTTTGAAATGTACAAATATTCCTCTAAAATCAGCCGAACTACGAATTCCGATTTATTCACCTGTTATCAGGAGAGAACCCAGTGGTGCATCTTTTAGAGCAGCACTGACCCTGAAATGTAATTCTAAGCGTACTTACCAGTAACTTGTATTTCCTTCCTTAGGAATCCATTGTGTGGTTTTCACCAGAAAAGTTTCCAAGTGTCCATTTATGAAACGTACAAATATTCCTCTAAAATCAGCCGAACTACGAATTCCGATTTACTCACGTGTTATCAGGAGAGAACCCAGTGCTGCATCTTTTAGAGCAGCACTGGCCCTTAAAAGTAATTCTAAGCGTATTTACCAGTAACTTGTATTTCCTTCTAAAGGAATCCATTGTGTGGTTTTCACCAGAAAAGTTTCCAAGTGTCCATTTTTGAAACGTACAAATATTCCTCTAAATTCAGTTGAACTACGAATTCCGATTTACTCACGTGTTATCAGGAGAGAACCCAGTGCTGCATCTTTTAGAGCAGCACTGACCCTGAAAAGTAATTCTAAGCGTATTTACCAGTAACTTGTATTTCCTTCCTTAGGAATCCATTGTTTGCTTTTCACCAGAAAAGTTTCCAAGTGTCCATTTTTTAGACTTACAAATATTCCTCTAAAATCAGCCGAACTACGAATTCTGATTTACTCACCTGTTATCAGGAGAGAACCCAGAGCTGCATCTTTCAGAGTAGCACTGACCCTGAAAAGTAATTCTAAGTGTATTTACCAGTAACTTGTATTTCCTTCCATAGGAATCCATTGTGTGATTTTCACCAGAAAAGTTTCCAAGTGTCCATTTATGAAACGTACAAATATTCCTCTAAAATCAGCCGAACTACGAATTCCGATTTACTCTCCTGTTATCAGGAGAGAACCCAATGCTGCATCTTTTAGAGCAGCACTGACCCTGAAAAGTAATTCTAAGCGTACTTACCAGTAACTTGTATTTCCTTCCTTAGGAATCCATTGTGTGGTTTTCACCAGAAAAGTTTCCAAGTGTCCATTTATGAAACGTACAAATATTCCTCTAAAATCAGCCGAACTACGAATTCCGATTTACTCACCTGTTATCAGGAGAGAACCCAGTGCTGCATCTTTTAGAGCAGCACTGACCCTGAAAAGTAATTCTAAGCGTATTTACCAGTAACTTGTATTTCCTTCCTTAGGAATCCATTGTTTGCTTTTCACCAGAAAAGTTTCCAAGTGTCCATTTTTTAGACTTACAAATATTCCTCTAAAATCAGCCGAACTACGAATTCTGATTTACTCACCTGTTATCAGGAGAGAACCCAGAGCTGAATCTTTTAGAGCAGCACTGACCCTGAAAAGTAATTCTAAGTGTATTTACCAGTAACTTGTATTTCCTTCTATAGGAATCCATTGTGTGATTTTCACCAGAAAAGTTTCCAAGTGTCCATTTATGAAACGTACAAATATTCCTCTAAAATCAGCCGAACTACGAATTCCGATTTACTCACCTGTTATCAGGAGAGAACCCAATGCTGCATCTTTTAGAGCAGCACTGACCCTGAAAAGTAATTCTAAGCGTACTTACCAGTAACTTGTATTTCCTTCCTTAGGAATCCATTGTGTGGTTTTCACCAGAAAAGTTTCCAAGTGTCCATTTTTGAAACGTACAAATATTCCTCTAAAATCAGCCGAACTATGAATTTTGATTTACTCACCTGTTATCAGGAATGAACTCAAGGCTGCATCTTTTAGTCCAGCACTGACCCTGAAAATTAATCCTAATCGTACTTACCAGTAACTTGTATTTCCTTCCTTAGGAATCCATTGTGTGGTTTTCACCAGAAAAGTTTCCAAGTGTCCATTTATAAAACATACAAATATTCCTCGAAAATCAGCCGAACTACGAATTCCGATTTACTCACCTGTTATCAGGAGAGAACCCAGAGCTGCTTTTTTAGAGCAGCACTGACCCTGAAAAGTAATTCTAAGCGTATTTACCAGTAACTTGTATTTCCTTCCATAGGAATCCATTGTGTGGTTTTCACCAGAAAAGTTTCCAAGTGTCAATTTTTTAGACTTACAAATATTCATCTAAAATCAGTTGAACTACGAATTCCGATTTACTCACCTGTTATCAGGAGAGAACCCAGTGCTGCATCTTTTAGAGCAGCACTGACCCTGAAAAGTAATTCTAAGCGTATTTACCAGTAACTTGTATTTCCTTCCATAGGAATCCATTGTGTGGTTTTCACCAGAAAAGTTTCCAAGTGTCCATTTTTGAAGCGTACAAATATTTCTCTAAAATCACCCGAACTGCGAATTCTGATTTACTCACCTGTTATCAGGAGAAAACCCAGTGCTGCATCTTTTAGACCAGCACTGACCCTGAAAAGTAATTCTAAGCGTACTTACCAATAACTTGTATTTCCTTCCTTAGGAATCCATTGTGTGGTTTTCACCAGAAAAGATTCCAAGTGTCCATTTATGAAACGTACAAATATTCCTCTAAAATCAGCCGAACTACGAATACCGATTTACTCACCTGTTATCAGGAGAGAACCCAGTGCTGCATCTTTTAGAGCAGCACTGACCCTGAAAAGTAATTCTAAGTGTATTTACCAGTAACTTGTATTTCCTTCCATAGGAATCCATTGTGTGGTTTTCACCAGAAAAGTTTCCAAGTGTCCATTTTTGAAACGTACAACTATTCCTCTAAAATCAGCCGAACTATGAATTTTGATTTACTCACCTGTTATCAGGAATGAACTCAAGGCTGCATCTTTTAGCCCAGCACTGACCCTGAAAATTAATCCTAATCGTACTTACCAGTAACTTGTATTTCCTTCCATAGGAATCCATTGTGTGGTTTTCACCACAAAAGTTTCCAAATGTCCATTTTTGAAACGTACAAATATTCCTCCAAAATCAGCCGAACTACGAATTCCAATTTACTCACCTGTTATCAGGAGAGAACCCAGCGCTGCATCTTTTAGAGCAGCACTGACCCTGAAAAGTAATTCTAAGCGTACTTACCAGTAACTTGTATTTCCTTCCTTAGGAATCCATTGTGTGGTTTTCACCAGAAAAGTTTCCAAGTGTCCATTTATGAAACGTACAAATATTCCTCTAAAATCAGCCGAACTACGAATTCCGATTTACTCACCTGTTATCAGGAGAGAACCCAGTGCTGCATCTTTTAGAGCAGCACTGACCCTGAAAAGTAATTCTAAGCGTACTTACCAGTAACTTGTATTTCCTTCTAAAGGAATCCATTGTGTGGTTTTCACCAGAAAAGTTTCCAAGTGTCCATTTTTGAAACGTACAAATATTCCTCTAAAATCAGTTGAACTACGAATTCCGATTTACTCACGTGTTATCAGGAGAGAACCCAGTGCTGCATCTTTTAGAGCAGCACTGACCCTTAAAAGTAATTCTAAGTGTATTTACCAGTAACTTTTATTTCCTTCCAAAGGAATCCATTGTGTGGTTTTCACCAGAAAAGTTTCCAAGTGTCCATTTTTGAAATGTACAAATATTCCTCTAAAATCAGCCGAACTACGAATTCCGATTTATTCACCTGTTATCAGGAGAGAACCCAGTGGTGCATCTTTTAGAGCAGCACTGACCCTGAAATGTAATTCTAAGCGTACTTACCAGTAACTTGTATTTCCTTCCTTAGGAATCCATTGTGTGGTTTTCACCAGAAAAGTTTCCAAGTGTCCATTTATGAAACGTACAAATATTCCTCTAAAATCAGCCGAACTACGAATTCCGATTTACTCACGTGTTATCAGGAGAGAACCCAGTGCTGCATCTTTTAGAGCAGCACTGGCCCTTAAAAGTAATTCTAAGCGTATTTACCAGTAACTTGTATTTCCTTCTAAAGGAATCCATTGTGTGGTTTTCACCAGAAAAGTTTCCAAGTGTCCATTTTTGAAACGTACAAATATTCCTCTAAATTCAGTTGAACTACGAATTCCGATTTACTCACGTGTTATCAGGAGAGAACCCAGTGCTGCATCTTTTAGAGCAGCACTGACCCTTAAAAGTAATTCTAAGCGTACTTACCAGTAACTTGTATTTCCTTCCTTAGGAATCCATTGTGTGGTTTTCACCAGAAAAGTTTCCAAGTGTCCATTTATGAAACGTACAAATATTCCTCTAAAATCAGCCGAACTATGAATTCCAATTTACTCACCTGTTATCAGGAGAGAACCCAATGCTGCATCTTTTAGAGCAGCACTGACCCTGAAAAGTAATTCTAAGTGTATTTACCAGTAACTTGTATTTCCTTCCATAGGAATCCATTGTGTGATTTTCACCAGAAAAGTTTCCAAGTGTCCATTTATGAAACGTACAAATATTCCTCTAAAATCAGCCGAACTACGAATTCCGATTTACTCACCTGTTATCAGGAGAGAACCCAATGCTGCATCTTTTAGAGCAGCACTGACCCTGAAAAGTAATTCTAAGCGTACTTACCAGTAACTTATATTTCCTTCCTTAGGAATCCATTGTGTGGTTTTCACCAGAAAAGTTTCCAAGTGTCCATTTATGAAACGTACAAATATTCCTCTAAAATCAGCCGAACTACGAATTCCGATTTACTCACCTGTTATCAGGAGAGAACCCAGTGCTGCATCTTTTAGAGCAGCACTGACCCTGAAAAGTAATTCTAAGTGTATTTACCAGCAACTTGTATTTCCTTCCATAGGAATCCATTGTGTGGTTTTCACCAGAAAAGTTTCCAAGTGTCCATTTTTGAAGCGTACAAATATTCCTCTAAAATCAGCCGAACTACGAATTCTGATTTACTCACCTGTTATCAGGAGAAAACCAGTGCTGCATCTTTTAGACCAGCACTGACTATGAAAAGCAATTCTAAGCGTACTTACCAGTAACTTGTACTTCCTTCCATAGGAATCCATTGTGTGATTTTCACCAGAAAAGTTTCTAAGTGTCCATTTTTGAAACGTACAAATATTCCTCTAAAATCAGCCGAAATACGAATTCCGATTTACTCACCTGTTATCAGGAGAGAACCCAGGGCTGCATCTTTTAGCCCAGCACTGACCCTGAAAAGTAATTCTAAGCGTACTTACCAGTAACTTGTATTTCCTTCCATAGGAATCCATTGTGTGGTTTTCACCAGAAAAGTTTCCAAGTGTCCATTTTTGAAACGTACAACTATTCCTCTAAAATCAGCCGAACTATGAAATTTGATTTACTCACCTGTTATCAGGAATGAACTCAAGGCTGCATCTTTTAGCCCAGCACTGACCCTGAAAAGTAATCCTAATCGTACTTACCAGTAACTTGTATTTCCTTCCTTAGGAATCCATTGTGTGGTTTTCACCAGAAAAGTTTCCAAGTGTCCATTTATGAAACGTACAAATATTTCTCTAAAATCAGCCGAACTACGAATTCCGATTTACTCACCTGTTATCAGGAGAGAACCCAGAGCTGCATCTTTTAGAGCAGCACTGACCCTGAAAAGTAATTCTAAGCGTATTTACCAGTAACTTGTATTTCCTTCCATAGGAATCCATTGTGTGGTTTTCACCAGAAAACTTTCTAAGTGTCCATTTTTGAAACGTACAAATATTCCTCTAAAATCAGCCGAAATACGAATTCCGATTTACTCACCTGTTATCAGGAGAGAACCCATTGCTGCATCTTTTAGAGCAGCACTGACCCTGAAAAGTAATTCTAAGCGTATTTACCAGTAACTTGTATTTCCTTCTAAAGGAATCCATTGTGTGGTTTTCACCAGAAAAGTTTCCAAGTGTCCATTTTTGAAACATACAAATATTCCTCTAAAATCAGTTGAACTACGAATTCCGATTTACTCACGTGTTATCAGGAGAGAACCCAGTGCTGCATCTTTTAGAGCAGCACTGACCCTGAAAAGTAATTCTAAGCGTATTTACCAGTAACTTGTATTTCCTTCTAAAGGAATCCATTGTGTGGTTTTCACCAGAAAAGTTTCCAAGTGTCCATTTTTGAAACGTACAAATATTCCTCTAGAATCAGCCGAACTACGAATTCCGATTTACTCACCTGTTATCAGGAGAGAACCCAGTGCTGCATCTTTTAGAGCAGCACTGACCCTGAAAAGTAATTCTAAGCGTATTTACCAGTAACTTGTATTTCCTTCCATAGGAATCCATTGTGTGGTTTTCACCACAAAAGTTTCCAAATGTCCATTTTTGAAACGTACAAATATTCCTCCAAAATCACCCGAACTACGAATTCCAATTTACTCACCTGTTATCCGGAGAGAACCCAGCGCTGCATCTTTTAGAGCAGCACTGACCCTGAAAAGTAATTCTAAGCATACTTACCAGTAACTTGTATTTCCTTCCTTAGGAATCCATTGTGTGGTTTTCACCAGAAAAGTTTCCAAGTGTCCATTTATGAAACGTACAAATATTCCTCTAAAATCAGCCGAACTACGAATTCCGATTTACTCACCTGTTATCAGGAGAGAACCCAGTGCTGCATCTTTTAGAGCAGCACTGACCCTGAAAAGTAATTCTAAGCGTATTTACCAGTAACCTGTATTTCCTTCTAAAGGAATCCATTGTGTGGTTTTCACCAGAAAAGTTTCCAAATGTCCATTTTTGAAACGTACAAATATTCCTCTAAAATCAGTTGAACTACGAATTCCGATTTACTCACGTGTTATCAGGAGAGAACCGAGTGCTGCATCTTTTAGAGCAGCACTGACCCTTAAAAGTAATTCTAAGTGTATTTACCAGTAACTTGTATTTCCTTCCAAAGGAATCCATTGTGTGGTTTTCACCAGAAAAGTTTCCAAGTGTCCATTTTTGAAATGTACAAATATTCCTCTAAAATCAGCCGAACTACGAATTCCGATTTACTCACCTGTTATCAGGAGAGAACCCAGTGGTGCATCTTTTAGAGCAGCACTGACCCTGAAATGTAATTCTAAGCGTACTTACCAGTAACTTGTATTTCCTTCCTTAGGAATCCATTGTGTGGTTTTCACCAGAAAAGTTTCCAAGTGTCCATTTATGAAACGTACAAATATTCCTCTAAAATCAGCCGAATTACGAATTCCGATTTACTCACCTGTTATCAGGAGAGAACCCAATGCTGCATCTTTTAGAGCAGCACTGACCCTGAAAAGTAATTCTAAGCGTACTTACCAGTAACTTATATTTCCTTCCTTAGGAATCCATTGTGTGGTTTTCACCAGAAAAGTTTCCAAGTGTCCATTTATGAAACGTACAAATATTCCTCTAAAATCAGCCGAACTACGAATTCCGATTTACTCACCTGTTATCAGGAGAGAACCCAGTGCTGCATCTTTTAGAGCAGCACTGACCCTGAAAAGTAATTCTAAGTGTATTTACCAGCAACTTGTATTTCCTTCCATAGGAATCCATTGTGTGGTTTTCACCAGAAAAGTTTCCAAGTGTCCATTTTTGAAGCGTACAAATATTCCTCTAAAATCAGCCGAACTACGAATTCTGATTTACTCACCTGTTATCAGGAGAAAACCAGTGCTGCATCTTTTAGACCAGCACTGACTATGAAAAGCAATTCTAAGCGTACTTACCAGTAACTTGTGCTTCCTTCCATAGGAATCCATTGTGTGATTTTCACCAGAAAAGTTTCTAAGTGTCCATTTTTGAAACGTACAAATATTCCTCTAAAATCAGCCGAAATACGAATTCCGATTTACTCACCTGTTATCAGGAGAGAACCCAGGGCTGCATCTTTTAGCCCAGCACTGACCCTGAAAAGTAATTCTAAGCGTACTTACCAGTAACTTGTATTTCCTTCCATAGGAATCCATTGTGTGGTTTTCACCAGAAAAGTTTCCAAGTGTCCATTTTTGAAACGTACAACTATTCCTCTAAAATCAGCCGAACTATGAAATTTGATTTACTCACCTGTTATCAGGAATGAACTCAAGGCTGCATCTTTTAGCCCAGCACTGACCCTGAAAAGTAATCCTAATCGTACTTACCAGTAACTTGTATTTCCTTCCTTAGGAATCCATTGTGTGGTTTTCACCAGAAAAGTTTCCAAGTGTCCATTTATGAAACGTACAAATATTTCTCTAAAATCAGCCGAACTACGAATTCCGATTTACTCACCTGTTATCAGGAGAGAACCCAGAGCTGCATCTTTTAGAGCAGCACTGACCCTGAAAAGTAATTCTAAGCGTATTTACCAGTAACTTGTATTTCCTTCCATAGGAATCCATTGTGTGGTTTTCACCAGAAAACTTTCTAAGTGTCCATTTTTGAAACGTACAAATATTCCTCTAAAATCAGCCGAAATACGAATTCCGATTTACTCACCTGTTATCAGGAGAGAACCCATTGCTGCATCTTTTAGAGCAGCACTGACCCTGAAAAGTAATTCTAAGCGTATTTACCAGTAACTTGTATTTCCTTCTAAAGGAATCCATTGTGTGGTTTTCACCAGAAAAGTTTCCAAGTGTCCATTTTTGAAACATACAAATATTCCTCTAAAATCAGTTGAACTACGAATTCCGATTTACTCACGTGTTATCAGGAGAGAACCCAGTGCTGCATCTTTTAGAGCAGCACTGACCCTGAAAAGTAATTCTAAGCGTATTTACCAGTAACTTGTATTTCCTTCTAAAGGAATCCATTGTGTGGTTTTCACCAGAAAAGTTTCCAAGTGTCCATTTTTGAAACGTACAAATATTCCTCTAAAATCAGCCGAACTACGAATTCCGATTTACTCACCTGTTATCAGGAGAGAACCCAGTGCTGCATCTTTTAGAGCAGCACTGACCCTGAAAAGTAATTCTAAGCGTATTTACCAGTAACTTGTATTTCCTTCCATAGGAATCCATTGTGTGGTTTTCACCACAAAAGTTTCCAAATGTCCATTTTTGAAACGTACAAATATTCCTCCAAAATCACCCGAACTACGAATTCCAATTTACTCACCTGTTATCAGGAGAGAACCCAGCGCTGCATCTTTTAGAGCAGCACTGACCCTGAAAAGTAATTCTAAGCATACTTACCAGTAACTTGTATTTCCTTCCTTAGGAATCCATTGTGTGGTTTTCACCAGAAAAGTTTCCAAGTGTCCATTTATGAAACGTACAAATATTCCTCTAAAATCAGCCGAACTACGAATTCCGATTTACTCACCTGTTATCAGGAGAGAACCCAGTGCTGCATCTTTTAGAGCAGCACTGACCCTGAAAAGTAATTCTAAGCGTATTTACCAGTAACCTGTATTTCCTTCTAAAGGAATCCATTGTGTGGTTTTCACCAGAAAAGTTTCCAAATGTCCATTTTTGAAACGTACAAATATTCCTCTAAAATCAGTTGAACTACGAATTCCGATTTACTCACGTGTTATCAGGAGAGAACCGAGTGCTGCATCTTTTAGAGCAGCACTGACCCTTAAAAGTAATTCTAAGTGTATTTACCAGTAACTTGTATTTCCTTCCAAAGGAATCCATTGTGTGGTTTTCACCAGAAAAGTTTCCAAGTGTCCATTTTTGAAATGTACAAATATTCCTCTAAAATCAGCCGAACTACGAATTCCGATTTACTCACCTGTTATCAGGAGAGAACCCAGTGGTGCATCTTTTAGAGCAGCACTGACCCTGAAATGTAATTCTAAGCGTACTTACCAGTAACTTGTATTTCCTTCCTTAGGAATCCATTGTGTGGTTTTCACCAGAAAAGTTTCCAAGTGTCCATTTATGAAACGTACAAATATTCCTCTAAAATCAGCCGAATTACGAATTCCGATTTACTCACCTGTTATCAGGAGAGAACCCAGTGCTGCATCTTTTAGAGCAGCACTGACCCTGAAAAGTAATTCTAAGCATACTTACCAGTAACTTGTATTTCCTTCCTTAGGAATCCATTGTGTGGTTTTCACCAGAAGAGTTTCCAAGTGTCCATTTATGAAACGTACAAATATTCCTCTAAAATCAGCCGAACTACGAATTCCGATTTACTCACCTGTTATCAGGAGATAACCCAGTGCGGCATCTTTTAGAGCAGCACTGACCCTGAAAAGTAATTCTAAGCGTATTTACCAGTAACTTGTATTTCCTTCCAAAGGAATCCATTGTGTGGTTTTCACCAGAAAAGTTTCCAAGTGTCCATTTTTGAAACGTACAAATATTCCTCTAAAATCAGTTGAACTACGAATTCCGATTTACTCACGTGTTATCAGGAGAGAACCCAGTGCTGCATCTTTTAGAGCAGCACTGACCCTTAAAAGTAATTCTAAGTGTACTTACCAGTAACTTGTATTTCCTTCCTTAGGAATCCATTGTGTGGTTTTCACCAGAAAAGTTTCCAAGTGTCCATTTATGAAACGTACAAATATTCCTCTAAAATCAGCCGAACTACGAATTCCGATTTACTCACCTGTTATCAGGAGAGAACCCAGTGCTGCATCTTTTAGAGCAGCACTGACCCTGAAAAGTAATTCTAAGCGTATTTACCAGTAACTTGTATTTCCTTCCTTAGGAATCCATTGTTTGCTTTTCACCAGAAAAGTTTCCAAGTGTCCATTTTTTAGACTTACAAATATTCCTCTAAAATCAGCCGAACTACGAATTCTGATTTACTCACCTGTTATCAGGAGAGAACCCAGAGCTGCATCTTTTAGAGCAGCACTGACCCTGAAAAGTAATTCTAAGTGTATTTACCAGTAACTTGTATTTCCTTCCATAGGAATCCATTGTGTGATTTTCACCAGAAAAGTTTCCAAGTGTCCATTTATGAAACGTACAAATATTCCTCTAAAATCAGCCGAACTACGAATTCCGATTTACTCACCTGTTATCAGGAGAGAACCCAATGCTGCATCTTTTAGAGCAGCACTGACCCTGAAAAGTAATTCTAAGCGTACTTACCAGTAACTTGTATTTCCTTCCTTAGGAATCCATTGTGTGGTTTTCACCAGAAAAGTTTCCAAGTGTCCATTTATGAAACGTACAAATATTCCTCTAAAATCAGCCGAACTACGAATTCCGATTTACTCACCTGTTATCAGGAGAGAACCCAGTGCTGCATCTTTTAGAGCAGCACTGACCCTGAAAAGTAATTCTAAGCGTATTTACCAGTAACTTGTATTTCCTTCCTTAGGAATCCATTGTTTGCTTTTCACCAGAAAAGTTTCCAAGTGTCCATTTTTTAGACTTACAAATATTCCTCTAAAATCAGCCGAACTACGAATTCTGATTTACTCACCTGTTATCAGGAGAGAACCCAGAGCTGCATCTTTTAGAGCAGCACTGACCCTGAAAAGTAATTCTAAGTGTATTTACCAGTAACTTGTATTTCCTTCCATAGGAATCCATTGTGTGATTTTCACCAGAAAAGTTTCCAAGTGTCCATTTATGAAACGTACAAATATTCCTCTAAAATCAGCCGAACTACGAATTCCGATTTACTCACCTGTTATCAGGAGAGAACCCAATGCTGCATCTTTTAGAGCAGCACTGACCCTGAAAAGTAATTCTAAGCGTACTTACCAGTAACTTGTATTTCCTTCCTTAGGAATCCATTGTGTGGTTTTCACCAGAAAAGTTTCCAAGTGTCCATTTTTGAAACATACAAATATTCCTCTAAAATCAGGCGAAATACGAATTCCGATTTACTCACCTGTTATCAGGAGAGAACCCAGGGCTGCATCTTTTAGCCCAGCACTGACCCTGAAAAGTAATTCTAAGCGTACTTACCAGTAACTTGTATTTCCTTCCATAGGAATCCATTGTGTGGTTTTCACCAGAAAAGTTTCCAAGTGTCCATTTTTGAAACGTACAACTATTCCTCTAAAATCAGCCGAACTATGAATTTTGATTTACTCACCTGTTATCAGGAATGAACTCAAGGCTGCATCTTTTAGCCCAGCACTGACCCTGAAAATTAATCCTAATCGTACTTACCAGTAACTTGTATTTCCTTCCATAGGAATCCATTGTGTGGATTTCACCAGAAAAGTTTCTAAGTGTCCATTTTTGAAACGTACAAATATTCCTCTAAAATCAGCCGAACTACGAATTCCAATGTACTCACCTGTTATCAGGAGAGAACCCAGTGCTGCATCTTTTAGAGCAGCACTTACCCTGAAAAGTAATTCTAAGCGTACTTACCAGTAACTTGTATTTCCTTCCTTAGGAATCCATTGTGTGGTTTTCACCAGAAAAGTTTCCAAGTGTCCATTTATGAAACATACAAATATTCCTCGAAAATCAGCCGAACTACGAATTCCGATTTACTCACCTGTTATCAGGAGAGAACCCAGAGCTGCTTTTTTTAGAGCAGCACTGACCCTGAAAAGTAATTCTAAGCGTACTTACCAGTAACTTGTATTTCCTTCCTTAGGAATCCATTGTGTGGTTTTCACCAGAAAAGTTTCCAAGTGTCCATTTATGAAACGTACAAATATTCCTCTAAAATCAGCCGAACTACGAATTCCGATTTACTCACCTGTTATCAGGAGAGAACCCAGTGCTGCATCTTTTAGAGCAGCACTGACCCTGAAAAGTAATTCTAAGCGTATTTACCAGTAACTTGTATTTCCTTCCTTAGGAATCCATTGTTTGCTTTTCACCAGAAAAGTTTCCAAGTGTCCATTTTTTAGACTTACAAATATTCCTCTAAAATCAGCCGAACTACGAATTCTGATTTACTCACCTGTTATCAGGAGAGAACCCAGAGCTGCATCTTTTAGAGCAGCACTGACCCTGAAAAGTAATTCTAAGTGTATTTACCAGTAACTTGTATTTCCTTCCATAGGAATCCATTGTGTGATTTTCACCAGAAAAGTTTCCAAGTGTCCATTTATGAAACGTACAAATATTCCTCTAAAATCAGCCGAACTACGAATTCCGATTTACTCACCTGTTATCAGGAGAGAACCCAATGCTGCATCTTTTAGAGCAGCACTGACCCTGAAAAGTAATTCTAAGCGTACTTACCAGTAACTTGTATTTCCTTCCTTAGGAATCCATTGTGTGGTTTTCACCAGAAAAGTTTCCAAGTGTCCATTTTTGAAACATACAAATATTCCTCTAAAATCAGGCGAAATACGAATTCCGATTTACTCACCTGTTATCAGGAGAGAACCCAGGGCTGCATCTTTTAGCCCAGCACTGACCCTGAAAAGTAATTCTAAGCGTACTTACCAGTAACTTGTATTTCCTTCCATAGGAATCCATTGTGTGGTTTTCACCAGAAAAGTTTCCAAGTGTCCATTTTTGAAACGTACAACTATTCCTCTAAAATCAGCCGAACTATGAATTTTGATTTACTCACCTGTTATCAGGAATGAACTCAAGGCTGCATCTTTTAGCCCAGCACTGACCCTGAAAATTAATCCTAATCGTACTTACCAGTAACTTGTATTTCCTTCCATAGGAATCCATTGTGTGGATTTCACCAGAAAAGTTTCTAAGTGTCCATTTTTGAAACGTACAAATATTC
This sequence comes from Triturus cristatus, assembly GCF_964204655.1. Classification (NCBI taxonomy): domain Eukaryota; kingdom Metazoa; phylum Chordata; class Amphibia; order Caudata; family Salamandridae; genus Triturus; species Triturus cristatus. The sequence goes on from NC_140579.1 coordinate 910,446,709, forward strand.
CTCTAAAATCAGCCGAACTACGAATTCCAATTTACTCACCTGTTATCAGGAGAGAACCCAGTGCTGCATCTTTTAGAGCAGCACTTACCCTGAAAAGTAATTCTAAGCGTACTTACCAGTAACTTGTATTTCCTTCCTTAGGAATCCATTGTGTGGTTTTCACCAGAAAAGTTTCCAAGTGTCCATTTATGAAACATACAAATATTCCTCGAAAATCAGCCGAACTACGAATTCCGATTTACTCACCTGTTATCAGGAGAGAACCCAGAGCTGCTTTTTTTAGAGCAGCACTGACCCTGAAAAGTAATTCTAAGCGTATTTACCAGTAACTTGTATTTCCTTCCATAGGAATCCATTGTGTGGTTTTCACCAGAAAAGTTTCCAAGTGTCAATTTTTTAGACTTACAAATATTCCTCTAAAATCAGTTGAACTACGAATTCCGATTTACTCACCTGTTATCAGGAGAGAACCCAGTGCTGCATCTTTTGGAGCAGCACTGACCCTGAAAAGTAATTCTAAGTGTATTTACCAGTAACTTGTATTTCCTTCCATATGAATCCATTGTGTGGTTTTCACCAGAAAAGTTTCCAAGTGTCAATTTTTTAGACTTACAAATATTCATCTAAAATCAGTTGAACTACGAATTCCGATTTACTCACCTGTTATCAGGAGAGAACCCAGTGCTGCATCTTTTAGAGCAGCACTGACCCTGAAAAGTAATTCTAAGCGTATTTACCAGTAACTTGTATTTCCTTCCATAGGAATCCATTGTGTGGTTTTCACCAGAAAAGTTTCCAAGTGTCCATTTTTGAAGCGTACAAATATTTCTCTAAAATCACCCGAACTGCGAATTCTGATTTACTCACCTGTTATCAGGAGAAAACCCAGTGCTGCATCTTTTAGACCAGCACTGACCCTGAAAAGTAATTCTAAGCGTACTTACCAATAACTTGTATTTCCTTCCTTAGGAATCCATTGTGTGGTTTTCACCAGAAAAGATTCCAAGTGTCCATTTATGAAACGTACAAATATTCCTCTAAAATCAGCCGAACTACGAATACCGATTTACTCACCTGTTATCAGGAGAGAACCCAGTGCTGCATCTTTTAGAGCAGCACTGACCCTGAAAAGTAATTCTAAGCGTATTTACCAGTAACTTGTATTTCCTTCCATAGGAATCCATTGTGTGGTTTTCACCAGAAAAGTTTCCAAGTGTCCATTTTTTAGACTTACAAATATTCCTTTAAAATCAGCCGAACTACGAATTCCGATTTACTCACCTGTTATCAGGAGAGAACCCAGTGCTGCATCTTTTAGAGCAGCACTGACCCTGAAAAGTAATTCTAAGTGTATTTACCAGTAACTTGTATTTCCTTCCATAGGAATCCATTGTGTGGTTTTCACCAGAAAAGTTTCCAAGTGTCCATTTTTGAAACGTACAACTATTCCTCTAAAATCAGCCGAACTATGAATTTTGATTTACTCACCTGTTATCAGGAATGAACTCAAGGCTGCATCTTTTAGCCCAGCACTGACCCTGAAAATTAATCCTAATCGTACTTACCAGTAACTTGTATTTCCTTCCATAGGAATCCATTGTGTGGTTTTCACCACAAAAGTTTCCAAATGTCCATTTTTGAAACGTACAAATATTCCTCCAAAATCAGCCGAACTACGAATTCCAATTTACTCACCTGTTATCAGGAGAGAACCCAGCGCTGCATCTTTTAGAGCAGCACTGACCCTGAAAAGTAATTCTAAGCGTACTTACCAGTAACTTGTATTTCCTTCCTTAGGAATCCATTGTGTGGTTTTCACCAGAAAAGTTTCCAAGTGTCCATTTATGAAACGTACAAATATTCCCCTAAAATCAGCCGAACTACGAATTCCGATTTACTCACCTGTTATCAGGAGAGAACCCAGTGCTGCATCTTTTAGAGCAGCACTGACCCTGAAAAGTAATTCTAAGCGTATTTACCAGTAACTTGTATTTCCTTCTAAAGGAATCCATTGTGTGGTTTTCACCAGAAAAGTTTCCAAGTGTCCATTTTTGAAACGTACAAATATTCCTCTAAAATCAGTTGAACTACGAATTCCGATTTACTCACGTGTTATCAGGAGAGAACCCAGTGCTGCATCTTTTAGAGCAGCACTGACCCTTAAAAGTAATTCTAAGTGTATTTACCAGTAACTTGTATTTCCTTCCAAAGGAATCCATTGTGTGGTTTTCACCAGAAAAGTTTCCAAGTGTCCATTTTGAAATGTACAAATATTCCTCTAAAATCAGCCGAACTACGAATTCCGATTTATTCACCTGTTATCAGGAGAGAACCCAGTGGTGCATCTTTTAGAGCAGCACTGACCCTGAAATGTAATTCTAAGCGTACTTACCAGTAACTTGTATTTCCTTCCTTAGGAATCCATTGTGTGGTTTTCACCAGAAAAGTTTCCAAGTGTCCATTTATGAAACGTACAAATATTCCTCTAAAATCAGCCGAACTACGAATTCCGATTTACTCACGTGTTATCAGGAGAGAACCCAGTGCTGCATCTTTTAGAGCAGCACTGACCCTTAAAAGTAATTCTAAGCGTATTTACCAGTAACTTGTATTTCCTTCTAAAGGAATCCATTGTGTGGTTTTCACCAGAAAAGTTTCCAAGTGTCCATTTTTGAAACGTACAAATATTCCTCTAAAATCAGTTGAACTACGAATTCCGATTTACTCACGTGTTATCAGGAGAGAACCCAGTGCTGCATCTTTTAGAGCAGCACTGACCCTTAAAAGTAATTCTAAGCGTACTTACCAGTAACTTGTATTTCCTTCCTTAGGAATCCATTGTGTGGTTTTCACCAGAAAAGTTTCCAAGTGTCCATTTATGAAACGTACAAATATTCCTCTAAAATCAGCCGAACTATGAATTCCGATTTACTCACCTGTTATCAGGAGAGAACCCAGTGCTGCATCTTTTAGAGCAGCACTGACCCTCAGAAGTAATTCTAAGCATATTTACCAGTAACTTGTATTTCCTTCCTTAGGAATCCATTGTTTGCTTTTCACCAGAAAAGTTTCCAAGTGTCCATTTTTTAGACTTACAAATATTCCTCTAAAATTAGCCGAACTACGAATTCCGATTTACTCACCTGTTATCAGGAGAGAACCCAATGCTGCATCTTTTAGAGCAGCACTGACCCTGAAAAGTAATTCTAAGTGTATTTACCAGTAACTTGTATTTCCTTCCATAGGAATCCATTGTGTGATTTTCACCAGAAAAGTTTCCAAGTGTCCATTTATGAAACGTACAAATATTCCTCTAAAATCAGCCGAACTATGAATTCCGATTTACTCACCTGTTATCAGGAGAGAACCCAATGCTGCATCTTTTAGAGCAGCACTGACCCTGAAAAGTAATTCTAAGCGTACTTACCAGTAACTTATATTTCCTTCCTTAGGAATCCATTGTGTGGTTTTCACCAGAAAAGTTTCCAAGTGTCCATTTTTGAAATGTACAAATATTCCTCTAAAATCAGCCGAACTACGAATTCCAATTTACTCACCTGTTATCAGGAGAGAACCCAGTGCTGCATCTTTTAGAGCAGCACTGACCCTGAAAAGTAATTCTAAGCGTACTTACCAGTAACTTGTATTTCCTTCCTTAGGAATCCATTGTGTGGTTTTCACCAGAAAAGTTTCCAAGTGTCCATTTATGAAACATACAAATATTCCTCTAAAATCAGTTGAACTACGAATTCCGATTTACTCACCTGTTATCAGGAGAGAACCCAGTGCTGCATCTTTTGGAGCAGCACTGACCCTGAAAAGTAATTCTAAGTGTATTTACCAGTAACTTGTATTTCCTTCCATATGAATCCATTGTGTGGTTTTCACCAGAAAAGTTTCCAAGTGTCAATTTTTTAGACTTACAAATATTCATCTAAAATCAGTTGAACTACGAATTCCGATTTACTCACCTGTTATCAGGAGAGAACCCAGTGCTGCATCTTTTAGAGCAGCACTGACCCTGAAAAGTAATTCTAAGCGTATTTACCAGTAACTTGTATTTCCTTCCATAGGAATCCATTGTGTGGTTTTCACCAGAAAAGTTTCCAAGTGTCCATTTTTGAAGCGTACAAATATTTCTCTAAAATCACCCGAACTGCGAATTCTGATTTACTCACCTGTTATCAGGAGAAAACCCAGTGCTGCATCTTTTAGAGCAGCACTGACCCTGAAAATTAATTCTAAGCGTACTTACCAGTAACTTGTATTTCCTTCTAAAGGAATCCATTGTGTGGTTTTCACCAGAAAAGTTTCCAAGTGTCCATTTTTGAAACGTACAAATATTCCTCTAAAATCAGTTGAACTACGAATTCCGATTTACTCACGTGTTATCAGGAGAGAACCCAGTGCTGCATCTTTTAGAGCAGCACTGACCCTTAAAAGTAATTCTAAGTGTATTTACCAGTAACTTTTATTTCCTTCCAAAGGAATCCATTGTGTGGTTTTCACCAGAAAAGTTTCCAAGTGTCCATTTTTGAAATGTACAAATATTCCTCTAAAATCAGCCGAACTACGAATTCCGATTTATTCACCTGTTATCAGGAGAGAACCCAGTGGTGCATCTTTTAGAGCAGCACTGACCCTGAAATGTAATTCTAAGCGTACTTACCAGTAACTTGTATTTCCTTCCTTAGGAATCCATTGTGTGGTTTTCACCAGAAAAGTTTCCAAGTGTCCATTTATGAAACGTACAAATATTCCTCTAAAATCAGCCGAACTACGAATTCCGATTTACTCACGTGTTATCAGGAGAGAACCCAGTGCTGCATCTTTTAGAGCAGCACTGGCCCTTAAAAGTAATTCTAAGCGTATTTACCAGTAACTTGTATTTCCTTCTAAAGGAATCCATTGTGTGGTTTTCACCAGAAAAGTTTCCAAGTGTCCATTTTTGAAACGTACAAATATTCCTCTAAATTCAGTTGAACTACGAATTCCGATTTACTCACGTGTTATCAGGAGAGAACCCAGTGCTGCATCTTTTAGAGCAGCACTGACCCTTAAAAGTAATTCTAAGCGTACTTACCAGTAACTTGTATTTCCTTCCTTAGGAATCCATTGTGTGGTTTTCACCAGAAAAGTTTCCAAGTGTCCATTTATGAAACGTACAAATATTCCTCTAAAATCAGCCGAACTATGAATTCCGATTTACTCACCTGTTATCAGGAGAGAACCCAGTGCTGCATCTTTTAGAGCAGCACTGACCCTGAGAAGTAATTCTAAGCGTATTTACCAGTAACTTGTATTTCCTTCCTTAGGAATCCATTGTTTGCTTTTCACCAGAAAAGTTTCCAAGTGTCCATTTTTTAGACTTACAAATATTCCTCTAAAATTAGCCGAACTACGAATTCCGATTTACTCACCTGTTATCAGGAGAGAACCCAATGCTGCATCTTTTAGAGCAGCACTGACCCTGAAAAGTAATTCTAAGTGTATTTACCAGTAACTTGTATTTCCTTCCATAGGAATCCATTGTGTGATTTTCACCAGAAAAGTTTCCAAGTGTCCATTTATGAAACGTACAAATATTCCTCTAAAATCAGCCGAACTACGAATTCCGATTTACTCACCTGTTATCAGGAGAGAACCCAATGCTGCATCTTTTAGAGCAGCACTGACCCTGAAAAGTAATTCTAAGCGTACTTACCAGTAACTTATATTTCCTTCCTTAGGAATCCATTGTGTGGTTTTCACCAGAAAAGTTTCCAAGTGTCCATTTATGAAACGTACAAATATTCCTCTAAAATCAGCCGAACTACGAATTCCGATTTACTCACCTGTTATCAGGAGAGAACCCAGTGCTGCATCTTTTAGAGCAGCACTGACCCTGAAAAGTAATTCTAAGTGTATTTACCAGCAACTTGTATTTCCTTCCATAGGAATCCATTGTGTGGTTTTCACCAGAAAAGTTTCCAAGTGTCCATTTTTGAAGCGTACAAATATTCCTCTAAAATCAGCCGAACTACGAATTCTGATTTACTCACCTGTTATCAGGAGAAAACCAGTGCTGCATCTTTTAGACCAGCACTGACTATGAAAAGCAATTCTAAGCGTACTTACCAGTAACTTGTACTTCCTTCCATAGGAATCCATTGTGTGATTTTCACCAGAAAAGTTTCTAAGTGTCCATTTTTGAAACGTACAAATATTCCTCTAAAATCAGCCGAAATACGAATTCCGATTTACTCACCTGTTATCAGGAGAGAACCCAGGGCTGCATCTTTTAGCCCAGCACTGACCCTGAAAAGTAATTCTAAGCGTACTTACCAGTAACTTGTATTTCCTTCCATAGGAATCCATTGTGTGGTTTTCACCAGAAAAGCTTCCAAGTGTCCATTTTTGAAACGTACAACTATTCCTCTAAAATCAGCCGAACTATGAAATTTGATTTACTCACCTGTTATCAGGAATGAACTCAAGGCTGCATCTTTTAGCCCAGCACTGACCCTGAAAAGTAATCCTAATCGTACTTACCAGTAACTTGTATTTCCTTCCTTAGGAATCCATTGTGTGGTTTTCACCAGAAAAGTTTCCAAGTGTCCATTTATGAAACGTACAAATATTTCTCTAAAATCAGCCGAACTACGAATTCCGATTTACTCACCTGTTATCAGGAGAGAACCCAGAGCTGCATCTTTTAGAGCAGCACTGACCCTGAAAAGTAATTCTAAGCGTATTTACCAGTAACTTGTATTTCGTTCCATAGGAATCCATTGTGTGGTTTTCACCAGAAAACTTTCTAAGTGTCCATTTTTGAAACGTACAAATATTCCTCTAAAATCAGCCGAAATACGAATTCCGATTTACTCACCTGTTATCAGGAGAGAACCCATTGCTGCATCTTTTAGAGCAGCACTGACCCTGAAAAGTAATTCTAAGCGTATTTACCAGTAACTTGTATTTCCTTCTAAAGGAATCCATTGTGTGGTTTTCACCAGAAAAGTTTCCAAGTGTCCATTTTTGAAACATACAAATATTCCTCTAAAATCAGTTGAACTACGAATTCCGATTTACTCACGTGTTATCAGGAGAGAACCCAGTGCTGCATCTTTTAGAGCAGCACTGACCCTGAAAAGTAATTCTAAGCGTATTTACCAGTAACTTGTATTTCCTTCTAAAGGAATCCATTGTGTGGTTTTCACCAGAAAAGTTTCCAAGTGTCCATTTTTGAAACGTACAAATATTCCTCTAAAATCAGCCGAACTACGAATTCCGATTTACTCACCTGTTATCAGGAGAGAACCCAGTGCTGCATCTTTTAGAGCAGCACTGACCCTGAAAAGTAATTCTAAGCGTATTTACCAGTAACTTGTATTTCCTTCCATAGGAATCCATTGTGTGGTTTTCACCACAAAAGTTTCCAAATGTCCATTTTTGAAACGTACAAATATTCCTCCAAAATCACCCGAACTACGAATTCCAATTTACTCACCTGTTATCAGGAGAGAACCCAGCGCTGCATCTTTTAGAGCAGCACTGACCCTGAAAAGTAATTCTAAGCATACTTACCAGTAACTTGTATTTCCTTCCTTAGGAATCCATTGTGTGGTTTTCACCAGAAAAGTTTCCAAGTGTCCATTTATGAAACGTACAAATATTCCTCTAAAATCAGCCGAACTACGAATTCCGATTTACTCACCTGTTATCAGGAGAGAACCCAGTGCTGCATCTTTTAGAGCAGCACTGACCCTGAAAAGTAATTCTAAGCGTATTTACCAGTAACCTGTATTTCCTTCTAAAGGAATCCATTGTGTGGTTTTCACCAGAAAAGTTTCCAAATGTCCATTTTTGAAACGTACAAATATTCCTCTAAAATCAGTTGAACTACGAATTCCGATTTACTCACGTGTTATCAGGAGAGAACCGAGTGCTGCATCTTTTAGAGCAGCACTGACCCTTAAAAGTAATTCTAAATGTATTTACCAGTAACTTGTATTTCCTTCCAAAGGAATCCATTGTGTGGTTTTCACCAGAAAAGTTTCCAAGTGTCCATTTTTGAAACGTACAAATATTCCTCTAAAATCAGCCGAACTACGAATTCCAATTTACTCACCTGTTATCAGGAGAGAACCCAGTGCTGCATCTTTTAGAGCAGCACTTACCCTGAAAAGTAATTCTAAGCGTACTTACCAGTAACTTGTATTTCCTTCCTTAGGAATCCATTGTGTGGTTTTCACCAGAAAAGTTTCCAAGTGTCCATTTATGAAACATACAAATATTCCTCGAAAATCAGCCGAACTACGAATTCCGATTTACTCACCTGTTATCAGGAGAGAACCCAGAGCTGCTTTTTTTAGAGCAGCACTGACCCTGAAAAGTAATTCTAAGCGTACTTACCAGTAACTTGTATTTCCTTCCTTAGGAATCCATTGTGTGGTTTTCACCAGAAAAGTTTCCAAGTGTCCATTTATGAAACGTACAAATATTCCTCTAAAATCAGCCGAACTACGAATTCCGATTTACTCACCTGTTATCAGGAGAGAACCCAGTGCTGCATCTTTTAGAGCAGCACTGACCCTGAAAAGTAATTCTAAGTGTATTTACCAGTAACTTGTATTTCCTTCCATATGAATCCATTGTGTGGTTTTCACCAGAAAAGTTTCCAAGTGTCAATTTTTTAGACTTACAAATATTCATCTAAAATCAGTTGAACTACGAATTCCGATTTACTCACCTGTTATCAGGAGAGAACCCAGTGCTGCATCTTTTAGAGCAGCACTGACCCTGAAAAGTAATTCTAAGCGTATTTACCAGTAACTTGTATTTCCTTCCATAGGAATCCATTGTGTGGTTTTCACCAGAAAAGTTTCCAAGTGTCCATTTTTGAAGCGTACAAATATTTCTCTAAAATCACCCGAACTGCGAATTCTGATTTACTCACCTGTTATCAGGAGAAAACCCAGTGCTGCATCTTTTAGAGCAGCACTGACCCTGAAAATTAATTCTAAGCGTACTTACCAGTAACTTGTATTTCCTTCTAAAGGAATCCATTGTGTGGTTTTCACCAGAAAAGTTTCCAAGTGTCCATTTTTGAAACGTACAAATATTCCTCTAAAATCAGTTGAACTACGAATTCCGATTTACTCACGTGTTATCAGGAGAGAACCCAGTGCTGCATCTTTTAGAGCAGCACTGACCCTTAAAAGTAATTCTAAGTGTATTTACCAGTAACTTTTATTTCCTTCCAAAGGAATCCATTGTGTGGTTTTCACCAGAAAAGTTTCCAAGTGTCCATTTTTGAAATGTACAAATATTCCTCTAAAATCAGCCGAACTACGAATTCCGATTTATTCACCTGTTATCAGGAGAGAACCCAGTGGTGCATCTTTTAGAGCAGCACTGACCCTGAAATGTAATTCTAAGCGTACTTACCAGTAACTTGTATTTCCTTCCTTAGGAATCCATTGTGTGGTTTTCACCAGAAAAGTTTCCAAGTGTCCATTTATGAAACGTACAAATATTCCTCTAAAATCAGCCGAACTACGAATTCCGATTTACTCACGTGTTATCAGGAGAGAACCCAGTGCTGCATCTTTTAGAGCAGCACTGGCCCTTAAAAGTAATTCTAAGCGTATTTACCAGTAACTTGTATTTCCTTCTAAAGGAATCCATTGTGTGGTTTTCACCAGAAAAGTTTCCAAGTGTCCATTTTTGAAACGTACAAATATTCCTCTAAATTCAGTTGAACTACGAATTCCGATTTACTCACGTGTTATCAGGAGAGAACCCAGTGCTGCATCTTTTAGAGCAGCACTGACCCTTAAAAGTAATTCTAAGCGTACTTACCAGTAACTTGTATTTCCTTCCTTAGGAATCCATTGTGTGGTTTTCACCAGAAAAGTTTCCAAGTGTCCATTTATGAAACGTACAAATATTCCTCTAAAATCAGCCGAACTATGAATTCCGATTTACTCACCTGTTATCAGGAGAGAACCCAGTGCTGCATCTTTTAGAGCAGCACTGACCCTGAGAAGTAATTCTAAGCGTATTTACCAGTAACTTGTATTTCCTTCCTTAGGAATCCATTGTTTGCTTTTCACCAGAAAAGTTTCCAAGTGTCCATTTTTTAGACTTACAAATATTCCTCTAAAATTAGCCGAACTACGAATTCCGATTTACTCACCTGTTATCAGGAGAGAACCCAATGCTGCATCTTTTAGAGCAGCACTGACCCTGAAAAGTAATTCTAAGTGTATTTACCAGTAACTTGTATTTCCTTCCATAGGAATCCATTGTGTGATTTTCACCAGAAAAGTTTCCAAGTGTCCATTTATGAAACGTACAAATATTCCTCTAAAATCAGCCGAACTACGAATTCCGATTTACTCACCTGTTATCAGGAGAGAACCCAATGCTGCATCTTTTAGAGCAGCACTGACCCTGAAAAGTAATTCTAAGCGTACTTACCAGTAACTTATATTTCCTTCCTTAGGAATCCATTGTGTGGTTTTCACCAGAAAAGTTTCCAAGTGTCCATTTATGAAACGTACAAATATTCCTCTAAAATCAGCCGAACTACGAATTCCGATTTACTCACCTGTTATCAGGAGAGAACCCAGTGCTGCATCTTTTAGAGCAGCACTGACCCTGAAAAGTAATTCTAAGTGTATTTACCAGCAACTTGTATTTCCTTCCATAGGAATCCATTGTGTGGTTTTCACCAGAAAAGTTTCCAAGTGTCCATTTTTGAAGCGTACAAATATTCCTCTAAAATCAGCCGAACTACGAATTCTGATTTACTCACCTGTTATCAGGAGAAAACCAGTGCTGCATCTTTTAGACCAGCACTGACTATGAAAAGCAATTCTAAGCGTACTTACCAGTAACTTGTACTTCCTTCCATAGGAATCCATTGTGTGATTTTCACCAGAAAAGTTTCTAAGTGTCCATTTTTGAAACGTACAAATATTCCTCTAAAATCAGCCGAAATACGAATTCCGATTTACTCACCTGTTATCAGGAGAGAACCCAGGGCTGCATCTTTTAGCCCAGCACTGACCCTGAAAAGTAATTCTAAGCGTACTTACCAGTAACTTGTATTTCCTTCCATAGGAATCCATTGTGTGGTTTTCACCAGAAAAGTTTCCAAGTGTCCATTTTTGAAACGTACAACTATTCCTCTAAAATCAGCCGAACTATGAAATTTGATTTACTCACCTGTTATCAGGAATGAACTCAAGGCTGCATCTTTTAGCCCAGCACTGACCCTGAAAAGTAATCCTAATCGTACTTACCAGTAACTTGTATTTCCTTCCTTAGGAATCCATTGTGTGGTTTTCACCAGAAAAGTTTCCAAGTGTCCATTTATGAAACGTACAAATATTTCTCTAAAATCAGCCGAACTACGAATTCCGATTTACTCACCTGTTATCAGGAGAGAACCCAGAGCTGCATCTTTTAGAGCAGCACTGACCCTGAAAAGTAATTCTAAGCGTATTTACCAGTAACTTGTATTTCGTTCCATAGGAATCCATTGTGTGGTTTTCACCAGAAAACTTTCTAAGTGTCCATTTTTGAAACGTACAAATATTCCTCTAAAATCAGCCGAAATACGAATTCCGATTTACTCACCTGTTATCAGGAGAGAACCCATTGCTGCATCTTTTAGAGCAGCACTGACCCTGAAAAGTAATTCTAAGCGTATTTACCAGTAACTTGTATTTCCTTCTAAAGGAATCCATTGTGTGGTTTTCACCAGAAAAGTTTCCAAGTGTCCATTTTTGAAACATACAAATATTCCTCTAAAATCAGTTGAACTACGAATTCCGATTTACTCACGTGTTATCAGGAGAGAACCCAGTGCTGCATCTTTTAGAGCAGCACTGACCCTGAAAAGTAATTCTAAGCGTATTTACCAGTAACTTGTATTTCCTTCTAAAGGAATCCATTGTGTGGTTTTCACCAGAAAAGTTTCCAAGTGTCCATTTTTGAAACGTACAAATATTCCTCTAAAATCAGCCGAACTACGAATTCCGATTTACTCACCTGTTATCAGGAGAGAACCCAGTGCTGCATCTTTTAGAGCAGCACTGACCCTGAAAAGTAATTCTAAGCGTATTTACCAGTAACTTGTATTTCCTTCCATAGGAATCCATTGTGTGGTTTTCACCACAAAAGTTTCCAAATGTCCATTTTTGAAACGTACAAATATTCCTCCAAAATCACCCGAACTACGAATTCCAATTTACTCACCTGTTATCAGGAGAGAACCCAGCGCTGCATCTTTTAGAGCAGCACTGACCCTGAAAAGTAATTCTAAGCATACTTACCAGTAACTTGTATTTCCTTCCTTAGGAATCCATTGTGTGGTTTTCACCAGAAAAGTTTCCAAGTGTCCATTTATGAAACGTACAAATATTCCTCTAAAATCAGCCGAACTACGAATTCCGATTTACTCACCTGTTATCAGGAGAGAACCCAGTGCTGCATCTTTTAGAGCAGCACTGACCCTGAAAAGTAATTCTAAGCGTATTTACCAGTAACCTGTATTTCCTTCTAAAGGAATCCATTGTGTGGTTTTCACCAGAAAAGTTTCCAAATGTCCATTTTTGAAACGTACAAATATTCCTCTAAAATCAGTTGAACTACGAATTCCGATTTACTCACGTGTTATCAGGAGAGAACCGAGTGCTGCATCTTTTAGAGCAGCACTGACCCTTAAAAGTAATTCTAAGTGTATTTACCAGTAACTTGTATTTCCTTCCAAAGGAATCCATTGTGTGGTTTTCACCAGAAAAGTTTCCAAGTGTCCATTTTTGAAACGTACAAATATTCCTCTAAAATCAGCCGAACTACGAATTCCAATTTACTCACCTGTTATCAGGAGAGAACCCAGTGCTGCATCTTTTAGAGCAGCACTTACCCTGAAAAGTAATTCTAAGCGTACTTACCAGTAACTTGTATTTCCTTCCTTAGGAATCCATTGTGTGGTTTTCACCAGAAAAGTTTCCAAGTGTCCATTTATGAAACATACAAATATTCCTCGAAAATCAGCCGAACTACGAATTCCGATTTACTCACCTGTTATCAGGAGAGAACCCAGAGCTGCTTTTTTTAGAGCAGCACTGACCCTGAAAAGTAATTCTAAGCGTACTTACCAGTAACTTGTATTTCCTTCCTTAGGAATCCATTGTGTGGTTTTCACCAGAAAAGTTTCCAAGTGTCCATTTATGAAACGTACAAATATTCCTCTAAAATCAGCCGAACTACGAATTCCGATTTACTCACCTGTTATCAGGAGAGAACCCAGTGCTGCATCTTTTAGAGCAGCACTGACCCTGAAAAGTAATTCTAAGCGTATTTACCAGTAACTTGTATTTCCTTCCTTAGGAATCCATTGTTTGCTTTTCACCAGAAAAGTTTCCAAGTGTCCATTTTTTAGACTTACAAATATTCCTCTAAAATCAGCCGAACTACGAATTCTGATTTACTCACCTGTTATCAGGAGAGAACCCAGAGCTGCATCTTTTAGAGCAGCACTGACCCTGAAAAGTAATTCTAAGTGTATTTACCAGTAACTTGTATTTCCTTCCATAGGAATCCATTGTGTGATTTTCACCAGAAAAGTTTCCAAGTGTCCATTTATGAAACGTACAAATATTCCTCTAAAATCAGCCGAACTACGAATTCCGATTTACTCACCTGTTATCAGGAGAGAACCCAATGCTGCATCTTTTAGAGCAGCACTGACCCTGAAAAGTAATTCTAAGCGTACTTACCAGTAACTTGTATTTCCTTCCTTAGGAATCCATTGTGTGGTTTTCACCAGAAAAGTTTCCAAGTGTCCATTTTTGAAACATACAAATATTCCTCTAAAATCAGGCGAAATACGAATTCCGATTTACTCACCTGTTATCAGGAGAGAACCCAGGGCTGCATCTTTTAGCCCAGCACTGACCCTGAAAAGTAATTCTAAGCGTACTTACCAGTAACTTGTATTTCCTTCCATAGGAATCCATTGTGTGGTTTTCACCAGAAAAGTTTCCAAGTGTCCATTTTTGAAACGTACAACTATTCCTCTAAAATCAGCCGAACTATGAATTTTGATTTACTCACCTGTTATCAGGAATGAACTCAAGGCTGCATCTTTTAGCCCAGCACTGACCCTGAAAATTAATCCTAATCGTACTTACCAGTAACTTGTATTTCCTTCCATAGGAATCCATTGTGTGGATTTCACCAGAAAAGTTTCTAAGTGTCCATTTTTGAAACGTACAAATATTCCTCTAAAATCAGCCGAACTACGAATTCCAATTTACTCACCTGTTATCAGGAGAGAACCCAGTGCTGCATCTTTTAGAGCAGCACTTACCCTGAAAAGTAATTCTAAGGGTACTTACCAGTAACTTGTATTTCCTTCCTTAGGAATCCATTGTGTGGTTTTCACCAGAAAAGTTTCCAAGTGTCCATTTATGAAACATACAAATATTCCTCGAAAATCAGCCGAACTACGAATTCCGATTTACTCACCTGTTATCAGGAGAGAACCCAGAGCTGCTTTTTTTAGAGCAGCACTGACCCTGAAAAGTAATTCTAAGCGTATTTACCAGTAACTTGTATTTCCTTCCATAGGAATCCATTGTGTGGTTTTCACCAGAAAAGTTTCCAAGTGTCAATTTTTTAGACTTACAAATATTCCTCTAAAATCAGTTGAACTACGAATTCCGATTTACTCACCTGTTATCAGGAGAGAACCCAGTGCTGCATCTTTTGGAGCAGCACTGACCCTGAAAAGTAATTCTAAGTGTATTTACCAGTAACTTGTATTTCCTTCCATATGAATCCATTGTGTGGTTTTCACCAGAAAAGTTTCCAAGTGTCAATTTTTTAGACTTACAAATATTCATCTAAAATCAGTTGAACTACGAATTCCGATTTACTCACCTGTTATCAGGAGAGAACCCAGTGCTGCATCTTTTAGAGCAGCACTGACCCTGAAAAGTAATTCTAAGCGTATTTACCAGTAACTTGTATTTCCTTCCATAGGAATCCATTGTGTGGTTTTCACCAGAAAAGTTTCCAAGTGTCCATTTTTGAAGCGTACAAATATTTCTCTAAAATCACCCGAACTGCGAATTCTGATTTACTCACCTGTTATCAGGAGAAAACCCAGTGCTGCATCTTTTAGACCAGCACTGACCCTGAAAAGTAATTCTAAGCGTACTTACCAATAACTTGTATTTCCTTCCTTAGGAATCCATTGTGTGGTTTTCACCAGAAAAGATTCCAAGTGTCCATTTATGAAACGTACAAATATTCCTCTAAAATCAGCCGAACTACGAATACCGATTTACTCACCTGTTATCAGGAGAGAACCCAGTGCTGCATCTTTTAGAGCAGCACTGACCCTGAAAAGTAATTCTAAGCGTATTTACCAGTAACTTGTATTTCCTTCCATAGGAATCCATTGTGTGGTTTTCACCAGAAAAGTTTCCAAGTGTCCATTTTTTAGACTTACAAATATTCCTTTAAAATCAGCCGAACTACGAATTCCGATTTACTCACCTGTTATCAGGAGAGAACCCAGTGCTGCATCTTTTAGAGCAGCACTGACCCTGAAAAGTAATTCTAAGTGTATTTACCAGTAACTTGTATTTCCTTCCATAGGAATCCATTGTGTGGTTTTCACCAGAAAAGTTTCCAAGTGTCCATTTTTGAAACGTACAACTATTCCTCTAAAATCAGCCGAACTATGAATTTTGATTTACTCACCTGTTATCAGGAATGAACTCAAGGCTGCATCTTTTAGCCCAGCACTGACCCTGAAAATTAATCCTAATCGTACTTACCAGTAACTTGTATTTCCTTCCATAGGAATCCATTGTGTGGTTTTCACCACAAAAGTTTCCAAATGTCCATTTTTGAAACGTACAAATATTCCTCCAAAATCAGCCGAACTACGAATTCCAATTTACTCACCTGTTATCAGGAGAGAACCCAGCGCTGCATCTTTTAGAGCAGCACTGACCCTGAAAAGTAATTCTAAGCGTACTTACCAGTAACTTGTATTTCCTTCCTTAGGAATCCATTGTGTGGTTTTCACCAGAAAAGTTTCCAAGTGTCCATTTATGAAACGTACAAATATTCCCCTAAAATCAGCCGAACTACGAATTCCGATTTACTCACCTGTTATCAGGAGAGAACCCAGTGCTGCATCTTTTAGAGCAGCACTGACCCTGAAAAGTAATTCTAAGCGTATTTACCAGTAACTTGTATTTCCTTCTAAAGGAATCCATTGTGTGGTTTTCACCAGAAAAGTTTCCAAGTGTCCATTTTTGAAACGTACAAATATTCCTCTAAAATCAGTTGAACTACGAATTCCGATTTACTCACGTGTTATCAGGAGAGAACCCAGTGCTGCATCTTTTAGAGCAGCACTGACCCTTAAAAGTAATTCTAAGTGTATTTACCAGTAACTTGTATTTCCTTCCAAAGGAATCCATTGTGTGGTTTTCACCAGAAAAGTTTCCAAGTGTCCATTTTGAAATGTACAAATATTCCTCTAAAATCAGCCGAACTACGAATTCCGATTTATTCACCTGTTATCAGGAGAGAACCCAGTGGTGCATCTTTTAGAGCAGCACTGACCCTGAAATGTAATTCTAAGCGTACTTACCAGTAACTTGTATTTCCTTCCTTAGGAATCCATTGTGTGGTTTTCACCAGAAAAGTTTCCAAGTGTCCATTTATGAAACGTACAAATATTCCTCTAAAATCAGCCGAACTACGAATTCCGATTTACTCACGTGTTATCAGGAGAGAACCCAGTGCTGCATCTTTTAGAGCAGCACTGACCCTTAAAAGTAATTCTAAGCGTATTTACCAGTAACTTGTATTTCCTTCTAAAGGAATCCATTGTGTGGTTTTCACCAGAAAAGTTTCCAAGTGTCCATTTTTGAAACGTACAAATATTCCTCTAAAATCAGTTGAACTACGAATTCCGATTTACTCACGTGTTATCAGGAGAGAACCCAGTGCTGCATCTTTTAGAGCAGCACTGACCCTTAAAAGTAATTCTAAGCGTACTTACCAGTAACTTGTATTTCCTTCCTTAGGAATCCATTGTGTGGTTTTCACCAGAAAAGTTTCCAAGTGTCCATTTATGAAACGTACAAATATTCCTCTAAAATCAGCCGAACTATGAATTCCGATTTACTCACCTGTTATCAGGAGAGAACCCAGTGCTGCATCTTTTAGAGCAGCACTGACCCTCAGAAGTAATTCTAAGCATATTTACCAGTAACTTGTATTTCCTTCCTTAGGAATCCATTGTTTGCTTTTCACCAGAAAAGTTTCCAAGTGTCCATTTTTTAGACTTACAAATATTCCTCTAAAATTAGCCGAACTACGAATTCCGATTTACTCACCTGTTATCAGGAGAGAACCCAATGCTGCATCTTTTAGAGCAGCACTGACCCTGAAAAGTAATTCTAAGTGTATTTACCAGTAACTTGTATTTCCTTCCATAGGAATCCATTGTGTGATTTTCACCAGAAAAGTTTCCAAGTGTCCATTTTTGAAGCGTACAAATATTCCTCTAAAATCAGCCGAACTACGAATTCCGATTTACTCACCTGTTATCAGGAGAGAACCCAATGCTGCATCTTTTAGAGCAGCACTGACCCTGAAAAGTAATTCTAAGCGTACTTACCAGTAACTTATATTTCCTTCCTTAGGAATCCATTGTGTGGTTTTCACCAGAAAAGTTTCCAAGTGTCCATTTATGAAACGTACAAATATTCCTCTAAAATCAGCCGAACTACGAATTCCAATTTACTCACCTGTTATCAGGAGAGAACCCAGTGCTGCATCTTTTAGAGCAGCACTGACTCTGAAAAGTAATTCTAAGCGTACTTACCAGTAACTTGTATTTCCTTCCTTAGGAATCCATTGTGTGGTTTTCACCAGAAAAGTTTCCAAGTGTCCATTTATGAAACGTACAAATATTCCTCTAAAATCAGCCGAAATACGAATTCCGATGTACTCACCTGTTATCAGGAGAGAACCCAGGGCTGCATCTTTTAGCCCAGCACTGACCCTGAAAAGTAATTCTAAGCGTACTTACCAGTAACTTGTATTTCCTTCCTTAGGAATCCATTGTGTGGTTTTCACCAGAAAAGTTTCCAAGTGTCCATTTATGAAACATACAAATATTCCTCTAAAATCAGTTGAACTACGAATTCCGATTTACTCACCTGTTATCAGGAGAGAACCCAGTGCTGCATCTTTTGGAGCAGCACTGACCCTGAAAAGTAATTCTAAGTGTATTTACCAGTAACTTGTATTTCCTTCCATATGAATCCATTGTGTGGTTTTCACCAGAAAAGTTTCCAAGTGTCAATTTTTTAGACTTACAAATATTCATCTAAAATCAGTTGAACTACGAATTCCGATTTACTCACCTGTTATCAGGAGAGAACCCAGTGCTGCATCTTTTAGAGCAGCACTGACCCTGAAAAGTAATTCTAAGCGTATTTACCAGTAACTTGTATTTCCTTCCATAGGAATCCATTGTGTGGTTTTCACCAGAAAAGTTTCCAAGTGTCCATTTTTGAAGCGTACAAATATTTCTCTAAAATCACCCGAACTGCGAATTCTGATTTACTCACCTGTTATCAGGAGAAAACCCAGTGCTGCATCTTTTAGACCAGCACTGACCCTGAAAAGTAATTCTAAGCGTACTTACCAATAACTTGTATTTCCTTCCTTAGGAATCCATTGTGTGGTTTTCACCAGAAAAGATTCCAAGTGTCCATTTATGAAACGTACAAATATTCCTCTAAAATCAGCCGAACTACGAATACCGATTTACTCACCTGTTATCAGGAGAGAACCCAGTGCTGCATCTTTTAGAGCAGCACTGACCCTGAAAAGTAATTCTAAGCGTATTTACCAGTAACTTGTATTTCCTTCCATAGGAATCCATTGTGTGGTTTTCACCAGAAAAGTTTCCAAGTGTCCATTTTTTAGACTTACAAATATTCCTTTAAAATCAGCCGAACTACGAATTCCGATTTACTCACCTGTTATCAGGAGAGAACCCAGTGCTGCATCTTTTAGAGCAGCACTGACCCTGAAAAGTAATTCTAAGTGTATTTACCAGTAACTTGTATTTCCTTCCATAGGAATCCATTGTGTGGTTTTCACCAGAAAAGTTTCCAAGTGTCCATTTTTGAAACGTACAACTATTCCTCTAAAATCAGCCGAACTATGAATTTTGATTTACTCACCTGTTATCAGGAATGAACTCAAGGCTGCATCTTTTAGCCCAGCACTGACCCTGAAAATTAATCCTAATCGTACTTACCAGTAACTTGTATTTCCTTCCATAGGAATCCATTGTGTGGTTTTCACCACAAAAGTTTCCAAATGTCCATTTTTGAAACGTACAAATATTCCTCCAAAATCAGCCGAACTACGAATTCCAATTTACTCACCTGTTATCAGGAGAGAACCCAGCGCTGCATCTTTTAGAGCAGCACTGACCCTGAAAAGTAATTCTAAGCGTACTTACCAGTAACTTGTATTTCCTTCCTTAGGAATCCATTGTGTGGTTTTCACCAGAAAAGTTTCCAAGTGTCCATTTATGAAACGTACAAATATTCCCCTAAAATCAGCCGAACTACGAATTCCGATTTACTCACCTGTTATCAGGAGAGAACCCAGTGCTGCATCTTTTAGAGCAGCACTGACCCTGAAAAGTAATTCTAAGTGTATTTACCAGTAACTTGTATTTCCTTCCATAGGAATCCATTGTGTGGTTTTCACCAGAAAAGTTTCCAAGTGTCCATTTTTGAAACGTACAACTATTCCTCTAAAATCAGCCGAACTATGAATTTTGATTTACTCACCTGTTATCAGGAATGAACTCAAGGCTGCATCTTTTAGCCCAGCACTGACCCTGAAAATTAATCCTAATCGTACTTACCAGTAACTTGTATTTCCTTCCATAGGAATCCATTGTGTGGTTTTCACCACAAAAGTTTCCAAATGTCCATTTTTGAAACGTACAAATATTCCTCCAAAATCAGCCGAACTACGAATTCCAATTTACTCACCTGTTATCAGGAGAGAACCCAGCGCTGCATCTTTTAGAGCAGCACTGACCCTGAAAAGTAATTCTAAGCGTACTTACCAGTAACTTGTATTTCCTTCCTTAGGAATCCATTGTGTGGTTTTCACCAGAAAAGTTTCCAAGTGTCAATTTTTTAGACTTACAAATATTCATCTAAAATCAGTTGAACTACGAATTCCGATTTACTCACCTGTTATCAGGAGAGAACCCAGTGCTGCATCTTTTAGAGCAGCACTGACCCTGAAAAGTAATTCTAAGCGTATTTACCAGTAACTTGTATTTCCTTCCATAGGAATCCATTGTGTGGTTTTCACCAGAAAAGTTTCCAAGTGTCCATTTTTGAAGCGTACAAATATTTCTCTAAAATCACCCGAACTGCGAATTCTGATTTACTCACCTGTTATCAGGAGAAAACCCAGTGCTGCATCTTTTAGACCAGCACTGACCCTGAAAAGTAATTCTAAGCGTACTTACCAATAACTTGTATTTCCTTCCTTAGGAATCCATTGTGTGGTTTTCACCAGAAAAGATTCCAAGTGTCCATTTATGAAACGTACAAATATTCCTCTAAAATCAGCCGAACTACGAATACCGATTTACTCACCTGTTATCAGGAGAGAACCCAGTGCTGCATCTTTTAGAGCAGCACTGACCCTGAAAACTAATTCTAAGCGTATTTACCAGTAACTTGTATTTCCTTCCATAGGAATCCATTGTGTGGTTTTCACCAGAAAAGTTTCCAAGTGTCCATTTTTTAGACTTACAAATATTCCTTTAAAATCAGCCGAACTACGAATTCCGATTTACTCACCTGTTATCAGGAGAGAACCCAGTGCTGCATCTTTTAGAGCAGCACTGACCCTGAAAAGTAATTCTAAGTGTATTTACCAGTAACTTGTATTTCCTTCCATAGGAATCCATTGTGTGGTTTTCACCAGAAAAGTTTCCAAGTGTCCATTTTTGAAACGTACAACTATTCCTCTAAAATCAGCCGAACTATGAATTTTGATTTACTCACCTGTTATCAGGAATGAACTCAAGGCTGCATCTTTTAGCCCAGCACTGACCCTGAAAATTAATCCTAATCGTACTTACCAGTAACTTGTATTTCCTTCCATAGGAATCCATTGTGTGGTTTTCACCACAAAAGTTTCCAAATGTCCATTTTTGAAACGTACAAATATTCCTCCAAAATCAGCCGAACTACGAATTCCAATTTACTCACCTGTTATCAGGAGAGAACCCAGCGCTGCATCTTTTAGAGCAGCACTGACCCTGAAAAGTAATTCTAAGCGTACTTACCAGTAACTTGTATTTCCTTCCTTAGGAATCCATTGTGTGGTTTTCACCAGAAAAGTTTCCAAGTGTCCATTTATGAAACGTACAAATATTCCCCTAAAATCAGCCGAACTACGAATTCCGATTTACTCACCTGTTATCAGGAGAGAACCCAGTGCTGCATCTTTTAGAGCAGCACTGACCCTGAAAAGTAATTCTAAGCGTATTTACCAGTAACTTGTATTTCCTTCTAAAGGAATCCATTGTGTGGTTTTCACCAGAAAAGTTTCCAAGTGTCCATTTTTGAAACGTACAAATATTCCTCTAAAATCAGTTGAACTACGAATTCCGATTTACTCACGTGTTATCAGGAGAGAACCCAGTGCTGCATCTTTTAGAGCAGCACTGACCCTTAAAAGTAATTCTAAGTGTATTTACCAGTAACTTGTATTTCCTTCCAAAGGAATCCATTGTGTGGTTTTCACCAGAAAAGTTTCCAAGTGTCCATTTTGAAATGTACAAATATTCCTCTAAAATCAGCCGAACTACGAATTCCGATTTATTCACCTGTTATCAGGAGAGAACCCAGTGGTGCATCTTTTAGAGCAGCACTGACCCTGAAATGTAATTCTAAGCGTACTTACCAGTAACTTGTATTTCCTTCCTTAGGAATCCATTGTGTGGTTTTCACCAGAAAAGTTTCCAAGTGTCCATTTATGAAACGTACAAATATTCCTCTAAAATCAGCCGAACTACGAATTCCGATTTACTCACGTGTTATCAGGAGAGAACCCAGTGCTGCATCTTTTAGAGCAGCACTGACCCTTAAAAGTAATTCTAAGCGTATTTACCAGTAACTTGTATTTCCTTCTAAAGGAATCCATTGTGTGGTTTTCACCAGAAAAGTTTCCAAGTGTCCATTTTTGAAACGTACAAATATTCCTCTAAAATCAGTTGAACTACGAATTCCGATTTACTCACGTGTTATCAGGAGAGAACCCAGTGCTGCATCTTTTAGAGCAGCACTGACCCTTAAAAGTAATTCTAAGCGTACTTACCAGTAACTTGTATTTCCTTCCTTAGGAATCCATTGTGTGGTTTTCACCAGAAAAGTTTCCAAGTGTCCATTTATGAAACGTACAAATATTCCTCTAAAATCAGCCGAACTATGAATTCCGATTTACTCACCTGTTATCAGGAGAGAACCCAGTGCTGCATCTTTTAGAGCAGCACTGACCCTCAGAAGTAATTCTAAGCATATTTACCAGTAACTTGTATTTCCTTCCTTAGGAATCCATTGTTTGCTTTTCACCAGAAAAGTTTCCAAGTGTCCATTTTTTAGACTTACAAATATTCCTCTAAAATTAGCCGAACTACGAATTCCGATTTACTCACCTGTTATCAGGAGAGAACCCAATGCTGCATCTTTTAGAGCAGCACTGACCCTGAAAAGTAATTCTAAGTGTATTTACCAGTAACTTGTATTTCCTTCCATAGGAATCCATTGTGTGATTTTCACCAGAAAAGTTTCCAAGTGTCCATTTTTGAAGCGTACAAATATTCCTCTAAAATCAGCCGAACTACGAATTCCGATTTACTCACCTGTTATCAGGAGAGAACCCAATGCTGCATCTTTTAGAGCAGCACTGACCCTGAAAAGTAATTCTAAGCGTACTTACCAGTAACTTATATTTCCTTCCTTAGGAATCCATTGTGTGGTTTTCACCAGAAAAGTTTCCAAGTGTCCATTTATGAAACGTACAAATATTCCTCTAAAATCAGCCGAACTACGAATTCCAATTTACTCACCTGTTATCAGGAGAGAACCCAGTGCTGCATCTTTTAGAGCAGCACTGACTCTGAAAAGTAATTCTAAGCGTACTTACCAGTAACTTGTATTTCCTTCCTTAGGAATCCATTGTGTGGTTTTCACCAGAAAAGTTTCCAAGTGTCCATTTATGAAACGTACAAATATTCCTCTAAAATCAGCCGAAATACGAATTCCGATGTACTCACCTGTTATCAGGAGAGAACCCAGGGCTGCATCTTTTAGCCCAGCACTGACCCTGAAAAGTAATTCTAAGCGTACTTACCAGTAACTTGTATTTCCTTCCTTAGGAATCCATTGTGTGGTTTTCACCAGAAAAGTTTCCAAGTGTCCATTTATGAAACATACAAATATTCCTCTAAAATCAGTTGAACTACGAATTCCGATTTACTCACCTGTTATCAGGAGAGAACCCAGTGCTGCATCTTTTGGAGCAGCACTGACCCTGAAAAGTAATTCTAAGTGTATTTACCAGTAACTTGTATTTCCTTCCATATGAATCCATTGTGTGGTTTTCACCAGAAAAGTTTCCAAGTGTCAATTTTTTAGACTTACAAATATTCATCTAAAATCAGTTGAACTACGAATTCCGATTTACTCACCTGTTATCAGGAGAGAACCCAGTGCTGCATCTTTTAGAGCAGCACTGACCCTGAAAAGTAATTCTAAGCGTATTTACCAGTAACTTGTATTTCCTTCCATAGGAATCCATTGTGTGGTTTTCACCAGAAAAGTTTCCAAGTGTCCATTTTTGAAGCGTACAAATATTTCTCTAAAATCACCCGAACTGCGAATTCTGATTTACTCACCTGTTATCAGGAGAAAACCCAGTGCTGCATCTTTTAGACCAGCACTGACCCTGAAAAGTAATTCTAAGCGTACTTACCAATAACTTGTATTTCCTTCCTTAGGAATCCATTGTGTGGTTTTCACCAGAAAAGATTCCAAGTGTCCATTTATGAAACGTACAAATATTCCTCTAAAATCAGCCGAACTACGAATACCGATTTACTCACCTGTTATCAGGAGAGAACCCAGTGCTGCATCTTTTAGAGCAGCACTGACCCTGAAAAGTAATTCTAAGCGTATTTACCAGTAACTTGTATTTCCTTCCATAGGAATCCATTGTGTGGTTTTCACCAGAAAAGTTTCCAAGTGTCCATTTTTTAGACTTACAAATATTCCTTTAAAATCAGCCGAACTACGAATTCCGATTTACTCACCTGTTATCAGGAGAGAACCCAGTGCTGCATCTTTTAGAGCAGCACTGACCCTGAAAAGTAATTCTAAGTGTATTTACCAGTAACTTGTATTTCCTTCCATAGGAATCCATTGTGTGGTTTTCACCAGAAAAGTTTCCAAGTGTCCATTTTTGAAACGTACAACTATTCCTCTAAAATCAGCCGAACTATGAATTTTGATTTACTCACCTGTTATCAGGAATGAACTCAAGGCTGCATCTTTTAGCCCAGCACTGACCCTGAAAATTAATCCTAATCGTACTTACCAGTAACTTGTATTTCCTTCCATAGGAATCCATTGTGTGGTTTTCACCACAAAAGTTTCCAAATGTCCATTTTTGAAACGTACAAATATTCCTCCAAAATCAGCCGAACTACGAATTCCAATTTACTCACCTGTTATCAGGAGAGAACCCAGCGCTGCATCTTTTAGAGCAGCACTGACCCTGAAAAGTAATTCTAAGCGTACTTACCAGTAACTTGTATTTCCTTCCTTAGGAATCCATTGTGTGGTTTTCACCAGAAAAGTTTCCAAGTGTCCATTTATGAAACGTACAAATATTCCCCTAAAATCAGCCGAACTACGAATTCCGATTTACTCACCTGTTATCAGGAGAGAACCCAGTGCTGCATCTTTTAGAGCAGCACTGACCCTGAAAAGTAATTCTAAGCGTATTTACCAGTAACTTGTATTTCCTTCTAAAGGAATCCATTGTGTGGTTTTCACCAGAAAAGTTTCCAAGTGTCCATTTTTGAAACGTACAAATATTCCTCTAAAATCAGTTGAACTACGAATTCCGATTTACTCACGTGTTATCAGGAGAGAACCCAGTGCTGCATCTTTTAGAGCAGCACTGACCCTTAAAAGTAATTCTAAGTGTATTTACCAGTAACTTGTATTTCCTTCCAAAGGAATCCATTGTGTGGTTTTCACCAGAAAAGTTTCCAAGTGTCCATTTTGAAATGTACAAATATTCCTCTAAAATCAGCCGAACTACGAATTCCGATTTATTCACCTGTTATCAGGAGAGAACCCAGTGGTGCATCTTTTAGAGCAGCACTGACCCTGAAATGTAATTCTAAGCGTACTTACCAGTAACTTGTATTTCCTTCCTTAGGAATCCATTGTGTGGTTTTCACCAGAAAAGTTTCCAAGTGTCCATTTATGAAACGTACAAATATTCCTCTAAAATCAGCCGAACTACGAATTCCGATTTACTCACGTGTTATCAGGAGAGAACCCAGTGCTGCATCTTTTAGAGCAGCACTGACCCTTAAAAGTAATTCTAAGCGTATTTACCAGTAACTTGTATTTCCTTCTAAAGGAATCCATTGTGTGGTTTTCACCAGAAAAGTTTCCAAGTGTCCATTTT
The DNA here is from genome assembly GCF_964204655.1 of Triturus cristatus. NCBI lineage: Eukaryota > Metazoa > Chordata > Amphibia > Caudata > Salamandridae > Triturus > Triturus cristatus. The sequence goes on from NC_140579.1 coordinate 910,472,560, forward strand.
TGAAACGTACAAATATTCCTCTAAAATCAGTTGAACTACGAATTCCGATTTACTCACGTGTTATCAGGAGAGAACCCAGTGCTGCATCTTTTAGAGCAGCACTGACCCTTAAAAGTAATTCTAAGCGTACTTACCAGTAACTTGTATTTCCTTCCTTAGGAATCCATTGTGTGGTTTTCACCAGAAAAGTTTCCAAGTGTCCATTTATGAAACGTACAAATATTCCTCTAAAATCAGCCGAACTATGAATTCCGATTTACTCACCTGTTATCAGGAGAGAACCCAGTGCTGCATCTTTTAGAGCAGCACTGACCCTCAGAAGTAATTCTAAGCATATTTACCAGTAACTTGTATTTCCTTCCTTAGGAATCCATTGTTTGCTTTTCACCAGAAAAGTTTCCAAGTGTCCATTTTTTAGACTTACAAATATTCCTCTAAAATTAGCCGAACTACGAATTCCGATTTACTCACCTGTTATCAGGAGAGAACCCAATGCTGCATCTTTTAGAGCAGCACTGACCCTGAAAAGTAATTCTAAGTGTATTTACCAGTAACTTGTATTTCCTTCCATAGGAATCCATTGTGTGATTTTCACCAGAAAAGTTTCCAAGTGTCCATTTATGAAACGTACAAATATTCCTCTAAAATCAGCCGAACTACGAATTCCGATTTACTCACCTGTTATCAGGAGAGAACCCAATGCTGCATCTTTTAGAGCAGCACTGACCCTGAAAAGTAATTCTAAGCGTACTTACCAGTAACTTATATTTCCTTCCTTAGGAATCCATTGTGTGGTTTTCACCAGAAAAGTTTCCAAGTGTCCATTTATGAAACGTACAAATATTCCTCTAAAATCAGCCGAACTACGAATTCCAATTTACTCACCTGTTATCAGGAGAGAACCCAGTGCTGCATCTTTTAGAGCAGCACTGACTCTGAAAAGTAATTCTAAGCGTACTTACCAGTAACTTGTATTTCCTTCCTTAGGAATCCATTGTGTGGTTTTCACCAGAAAAGTTTCCAAGTGTCCATTTATGAAACGTACAAATATTCCTCTAAAATCAGCCGAACTACGAATTCCGATTTACTCACCTGTTATCAGGAGAGAACCCAGTGCTGCATCTTTTAGAGCAGCACTGACCCTGAAAAGTAATTCTAAGTGTATTTACCAGTAACTTGTATTTCCTTCCATAGGAATCCATTGTGTGGTTTTCACCAGAAAAGTTTCCAAGTGTCCATTTTTGAAGCGTACAAATATTCCTCTAAAATCAGCCGAACTACGAATTCCGATTTACTCACCTGTTATCAGGAGAGAACCCAATGCTGCATCTTTTAGAGCAGCACTGACCCTGAAAAGTAATTCTAAGCGTACTTACCAGTAACTTATATTTCCTTCCTTAGGAATCCATTGTGTGGTTTTCACCAGAAAAGTTTCCAAGTGTCCATTTATGAAACGTACAAATATTCCTCTAAAATCAGCCGAACTACGAATTCCAATTTACTCACCTGTTATCAGGAGAGAACCCAGTGCTGCATCTTTTAGAGCAGCACTGACTCTGAAAAGTAATTCTAAGCGTACTTACCAGTAACTTGTATTTCCTTCCTTAGGAATCCATTGTGTGGTTTTCACCAGAAAAGTTTCCAAGTGTCCATTTATGAAACGTACAAATATTCCTCTAAAATCAGCCGAAATACGAATTCCGATGTACTCACCTGTTATCAGGAGAGAACCCAGGGCTGCATCTTTTAGCCCAGCACTGACCCTGAAAAGTAATTCTAAGCGTACTTACCAGTAACTTGTATTTCCTTCCATAGGAATCCATTGTGTGTTTTTCACCAGAAAAGTTTCCAAGTGTCAATTTTTTAGACTTACAAATATTCCTCTAAAATCAGTTGAACTACGAATTCCGATTTACTCACCTGTTATCAGGAGAGAACCCAGTGCTGCATCTTTTAGAGCAGCACTGACCCTGAAAAGTAGTTCTAAGTGTATTTACCAGTAACTTGTATTTCCTTCCATAGGAATCCATTGTGTGGTTTTCACCAGAAAAGTTTCCAAGTGTCCATTTTTGAAGCGTACAAATATTCCTCTAAAATCAGCCGAACTACGAATTCTGATTTACTCACCTGTTATCAGGAGAAAACCAGTGCTGCATCTTTTAGACCAGCACTGACTATGAAAAGCAATTCTAAGCGTACTTACCAGTAACTTGTACTTCCTTCCATAGGAATCCATTGTGTGATTTTCACCAGAAAAGTTTCTAAGTGTCCATTTTTGAAACGTACAAATATTCCTCTAAAATCAGCCGAAATACGAATTCCGATTTACTCACCTGTTATCAGGAGAGAACCCAGGGCTGCATCTTTTAGCCCAGCACTGACCCTGAAAAGTAATTCTAAGCGTACTTACCAGTAACTTGTATTTCCTTCCATAGGAATCCATTGTGTGGTTTTCACCTGAAAAGTTTCCAAGTGTCCATTTTTGAAACGTACAACTATTCCTCTAAAATCAGCCGAACTATCAATTTTGATTTACTCACCTGTTATCAGGAATGAACTCAAGGCTGCATCTTTTAGCCCAGTACTGACCCTGAAAAGTAATCCTAATCGTACTTACCAGTAACTTGTATTTCTTTCCATTGGAATCCATTGTGTGGATTTCACCAGAAAAGTTTCTAAGTGTCCATTTTTGAAATGTACAAATATTCCTCTAAAATCAGCCGAACTACGAATTCCAATTTACTCACCTGTTATCAGGAGAGAACCCAGTGCTGCATCTTTTAGAGCAGCACTGACCCTGAAAAGTAATTCTAAGCGTACTTACCAGTAACTTGTATTTCCTTCCTTAGGAATCCATTGTGTGGTTTTCACCAGAAAAGTTTCCAAGTGTCCATTTATGAAACATACAAATATTCCTCTAAAATCAGCCGAATTACGAATTCCGATTTACTCACCTGTTATCAGGAGAGAACCCAGAGCTGCTTTTTTTAGAGCAGCACTGACCCTGAAAAGTAATTCTAAGCGTATATACCAGTAACTTGTATTTCCTTCCATAGGAATCCATTGTGTGTTTTTCACCAGAAAAGTTTCCAAGTGTCAATTTTTTAGACTTACAAATATTCCTCTAAAATCAGTTGAACTACGAATTCCGATTTACTCACCTGTTATCAGGAGAGAACCCAGTGCTGCATCTTTTAGAGCAGCACTGACCCTGAAAAGTAGTTCTAAGTGTATTTACCAGTAACTTGTATTTCCTTCCATAGGAATCCATTGTGTGGTTTTCACCAGAAAAGTTTCCAAGTGTCCATTTTTGAAGCGTACAAATATTCCTCTAAAATCACCCGAACTGCGAATTCTGATTTACTCACCTGTTATCAGGAGAAAACCCAGTGCTGCATCTTTTAGACCAGCACTGACCCTGAAAAGTAATTCTAAGCGTACTTACCAGTATCTTGTATTTCCTTCCTTAGGAATCCATTGTGTGATTTTCACCAGAAAAGATTCCAAGTGTCCATTTATGAAACGTACAAATATTACTCTAAAATCAGCCGAACTACGAATACCGATTTACTCACCTGTTATCAGGAGAGAACCCAGTGCTGCATCTTTTAGAGCAGCACTGACCCTGAAAAGTAATTCTAAGCGTATTTACCAGTAACTTGTATTTCCTTCCATAGGAATCCATTGTGTGGTTTTCACCAGAAAAGTTTCCAAGTGTCCATTTTTGAAGCGTACAAATATTCCTCTAAAATCAGCTGAACTACGAATTCTGATTTACTCACCTGTTATCAGGAGAAGACCCAGTGCTGCATCTTTTAGACAAGCACTGACTATGAAAAGTAATTCTCAGCATACTTACCAGTAACTTGTACTTCCTTCCACAGGAATCCATTGTGTGATTTTCACCAGAAAAGTTTCTAAGTGTCCACTTTTTGAAACGTACAAATATTCCTCTAAAATCAGCCGAAATACGAATTCCGATTTACTCACCTGTTATCAGGAGAGAACCCAGCGCTGCATCCTTTAGCCCAGCACTGACCCTGAAAAGTAATTCTAAGCGTACTTACCAGTAACTTGTATTTCCTTCCATAGGAATCCATTGTGTGGTTTTCACCAGAAAAGTTTCCAAGTGTCCATTTATGAAACGTACAAATATTTCTCTAAAATCAGCCGAACTACGAATTCCGATTTACTCACCTGTTATCAGGAGAGAACCCAGAGCTGCATCTTTTAGAGCAGCACTGACCCTGAAAAGTAATTCTAAGCGTATTTACCAGTAACTTGTATTTCCTTCCATAGGAATCCATTGTGTGGTTTTCACCAGAAAACTTTCCAAGTGTCCATTTTTGAAGCGTACAAATATTCCTCTAAAATCAGCCGAACTTTGAATTCTGATTTACTCACCTGTTATCAGGAGAAAACCCAGTGCTGCATCTTTTAGACCAGCACTGACTATGAAAAGTAATTCTAATCGTACTTACCAGTAACTTGTACTTCCTTCCATAGGAATCCATTGTGTGACTTTCACCAGAAAACTTTCTAAGTGTCCATTTTTGAAACGTACAAATATTCCTCTAAAATCAGCCGAAATACGAATTCCGATTTACTCACCTGTTATCAGGAGAGAACCCAGTGCTGCATCTTTTAGAGCAGCACTGACCCTGAAAAGTAATTCTAAGCGTATTTACCAGTAACTTGTATTTCCTTCTAAAGGAATCCATTGTGTGGTTTTCACCAGAAAAGTTTCCAAGTGTCCATTTTTGAAACATACAAATATTCCTCTAAAATCAGTTGAACTACGAATTCCGATTTACTCACGTGTTATCAGGAGAGAACCCAGTGCTGCATCTTTTAGAGCAGCACTGACCCTGAAAAGTAATTCTAAGCGTATTTACCAGTAACTTGTATTTCCTTCTAAAGGAATCCATTGTGTGGTTTTCACCAGAAAAGTTTCCAAGTGTCCATTTTTGAAACGTACAAATATTCCTCTAAAATCAGCCGAACTACGAATTCCGATTTACTCACCTGTTATCAGGAGAGAACCCAGTGCTGCATCTTTTAGAGCAGCACTGACCCTGAAAAGTAATTCTAAGCGTATTTACCAGTAACTTGTATTTCCTTCCATAGGAATCCATTGTGTGGTTTTCACCACAAAAGTTTCCAAATGTCCATTTTTGAAACGTACAAATATTCCTCCAAAATCAGCCGAACTACGAATTCCAATTTACTCACCTGTTATCAGGAGAGAACCCAGCGCTGCATCTTTTAGAGCAGCACTGACCCTGAAAAGTAATTCTAAGCGTACTTACCAGTAACTTGTATTTCCTTCCTTAGGAATCCATTGTGTGGTTTTCACCAGAAAAGTTTCCAAGTGTCCATTTATGAAACGTACAAATATTCCTCTAAAATCAGCCGAACTACGAATTCCGATTTACTCACCTGTTATCAGGAGAGAACCCAGTGCTGCATCTTTTAGAGCAGCACTGACCCTGAAAAGTAATTCTAAGCGTATTTACCAGTAACCTGTATTTCCTTCTAAAGGAATCCATTGTGTGGTTTTCACCAGAAAAGTTTCCAAATGTCCATTTTTGAAACGTACAAATATTCCTCTAAAATCAGTTGAACTACGAATTCCGATTTACTCACGTGTTATCAGGAGAGAACCCAGTGCTGCATCTTTTAGAGCAGCACTGACCCTTAAAAGTAATTCTAAGTGTATTTACCAGTAACTTGTATTTCCTTCCAAAGGAATCCATTGTGTGGTTTTCACCAGAAAAGTTTCCAAGTGTCCATTTTTGAAATGTACAAATATTCCTCTAAAATCAGCCGAACTACGAATTCCGATTTACTCACCTGTTATCAGGAGAGAACCCAGTGCTGCATCTTTTAGAGCAGCACTGACCCTGAAAAGTAATTCTAAGCGTACTTACCAGTAACTTGTATTTCCTTCCTTAGGAATCCATTGTGTGGTTTTCACCAGAAGAGTTTCCAAGTGTCCATTTATGAAACGTACAAATATTCCTCTAAAATCAGCCGAACTACGAATTCCGATTTACTCACCTGTTATCAGGAGAGAACCCAGTGCTGCATCTTTTAGAGCAGCACTGACCCTGAAAAGTAATTCTAAGCGTATTTACCAGTAACTTGTATTTCCTTCCAAAGGAATCCATTGTGTGGTTTTCACCAGAAAAGTTTCCAAGTGTCCATTTTTTAGACTTACAAATATTCCTCTAAAATCAGCCGAACTACGAATTCCGATTTACTCACCTGTTATCAGGAGAGAACCCAGTGCTGCATCTTTTAGAGCAGCACTGACCCTAAAAAGTAATTCTAAGTGTATTTACCAGTAACTTGTATTTCCTTCCATAGGAATCCATTGTGTGGTTTTCACCAGAAAAGTTTCCAAGTGTCCATTTTTGAAGCGTACAAATATTCCTCTAAAATCACCCGAACTGCGAATTCTGATTTACTCACCTGTTATCAGGAGAAAACCCAGTGCTGCATCTTTTAGACCAGCACTGACCCTGAAAAGTAATTCTAAGCGTACTTACCAGTAACTTGTATTTCCTTCCTTAGGAATCCATTGTGTGGTTTTCACCAGAAAAGATTCCAAGTGTCCATTTATGAAACGTACAAATATTCCTCTAAAATCAGCCGAACTACGAATACCGATTTACTCACCTGTTATCAGGAGAGAACCCAGTGCTGCATCTTTTAGAGCAGCACTGACCCTGAAAAGTAATTCTAAGCGTATTTACCAGTAACTTGTATTTCCTTCCATAATAATCCATTGTGTGGTTTTCACCAGAAAAGTTTCCAAGTGTCCATTTTTTAGACTTACAAATATTCCTTTAAAATCAGCCGAACTACGAATTCCGATTTACTCACCTGTTATCAGGAGAGAACCCAGTGCTGCATCTTTTAGAGCAGCACTGACCCTGAAAAGTAATTCTAAGCGTACTTACCAGTAACTTGTATTTCCTTCCATAGGAATCCATTGTGGGGTTTTCACCAGAAAAGTTTTGAAGTGTCCATTTTTGAAACGTACAAATATTCCTCTAAAATCAGCCGAACTTTGAATTCTGATTTACTCACCTGTTATCAGGAGAAAACCCAGTGCTGCATCTTTTAGACCAGCACTGACTATGAAAAGTAATTCTAAGCGTACTTACCAGTAACTTGTACTTCCTTCCATAGGAATCCATTGTGTGGTTTTCACCAGAAAAGTTTCCAAGTGTCCATTTATGAAACGTACAAATATTTCTCTAAAATCAGCCGAACTACGAATTCCGATTTACTCACCTGTTATCAGGAGAGAACCCCTGAGCTGCATCTTTTAGAGCAGCACTGACCCTAAAAAGTAATTCTAAGCGTATTTACCAGTAACTTGTATTTCCTTCCATAGCAATCCATTGTGTGGTTTTCACCAGAAAACTTTCCAAGTGTCCATTTTTGAAGCGTACAAATATTCCTCTAAAATCAGCCGAACTTTGAATTCTGATTTACTCACCTGTTATCAGGAGAAAACCCAGTGCTGCATCTTTTAGACCAGCACTGACTATGAAAAGTAATTCTAAGCGTACTTACCAGTAACTTGTACTTCCTTCCATAGGAATCCATTGTGTGACTTTCACCAGAAAACTTTCTAAGTGTCCATTTTTGAAACGTACAAATATTCCTCTAAAATCAGCCGAAATACGAATTCCGATTTACTCACCTGTTATCAGGAGAGAACCCAGTGCTGCATCTTTTAGAGCAGCACTGACCCTGAAAAGTAATTCTAAGCGTATTTACCAGTAACTTGTATTTCCTTCCATAGGAATCCATTGTGTGGTTTTCACCACAAAAGTTTCCAAATGTCCATTTTTGAAACGTACAAATATTCCTCCAAAATCAGCCGAACTACGAATTCCAATTTACTCACCTGTTATCAGGAGAGAACCCAGCGCTGCATCTTTTAGAGCAGCACTGACCCTGAAAAGTAATTCTAAGCGTACTTACCAGTAACTTGTATTTTCTTCCTTAGGAATCCATTGTGTGGTTTTCACCAGAAAAGTCTCCAAGTGTCCATTTATGAAACGTACAAATATTCCTCTAAAATCAGCCGAACTACGAATTCCGATTTACTCACCTGTTATCAGGAGAGAACCCAGTGCTGCATCTTTTAGAGCAGCACTGACCCTGAAAAGTAATTCTAAGCGTATTTACCAGTAACTTGTATTTCCTTCTAAAGGAATCCATTGTGTGGTTTTCACCAGAAAAGTTTCCAAGTGTCCATTTTTGAAACGTACAATAATTCCTCTAAAATCAGTTGAACTACGAATTCCGATTTACTCACGTGTTATCAGGAGAGAACCCAGTGCTGCATCTTTTAGAGCAGCACTGACCCTTAAAAGTAATTCTAAGTGTATTTACCAGTAACTTGTATTTCCTTCCAAAGGAATCCATTGTGTGGTTTTCACCAGAAAAGTTTCCAAGTGTCCATTTTTGAAATGTACAAATATTCCTCTAAAATCAGCCGAACTACGAATTCCGATTTACTCACCTGTTATCAGGAGAGAACCCAGTGGTGCATCTTTTAGAGCAGCACTGACCCTGAAATGTAATTCTAAGCGTACTTACCAGTAACTTGTATTTCCTTCCTTAGGAACCATTGTGTGGTTTTCACCAGAAAAGTTTCCAAGTGTCCATTTATGAAACGTACAAATATTCCTCTAAAATCAGCCGAACTACGAATTTCGATTTACTCACCTGTTATCAGGAGAGAACCCAGTGCTGCATCTTTTAGAGCAGCACTGACCCTGAAAAGTAATTCTAAGCGTACTTACCAGTAACTTGTATTTCCTTCCTTAGGAATCCATTGTGTGGTTTTCACCAGAAGACTTTCCAAGTGTCCATTTATGAAACGTACAAATATTCCTCTAAAATCAGCCGAACTACGAATTCCGATTTACTCACCTGTTATCAGGAGAGAACCCAGTGCTGCATCTTTTAGAGCAGCACTGACCCTGAAAAGTAATTCTAACCGTATTTACCAGTAACTTGTATTTCCTTCCAAAGGAATCCATTGTGTGGTTTTCACCAGAAAAGTTTCCAAGTGTCCATTTTTGAAACGTACAAATATTCCTCTAAAATCAGTTGAACTACGAATTCCGATTTACTCACGTGTTATCAGGAGAGAACCCAGTGCTGCATCTTTTAGAGCAGCACTGACCCTTAAAAGTAATTCTAAGCGTACTTACCAGTGACTTGTGTTTCCTTCTAAAGGAATCCATTGGGTGGTTTTCACCAGAAAAGTTTCCAAGTGTCCATTTTTAAAACGTACAAATATTCCTCTAAAATCAGTTGAACTACGAATTCCGATTTACTCACGTGTTATCAGGAGAGAACCCAGTGCTGCATCTTTTAGAGCAGCACTGACCCTGAAAAGTAATTCTAAGCGTATTTACCAGTAACTTGTATTTCCTTCTAAAGGAATCCATTGTGTGGTTTTCACCAGAAAAGTTTCCAAGTGTCCATTTTTGAAACGTACAAATATTCCTCTAAAATCAGCCGAACTACGAATTCCGATTTACTCACCTGTTATCAGGAGAGTACCCAGTGCTGCATCTTTTAGAGCAGCACTGACCCTGAAAAGTAATTCTAAGCGTATTTACCAGTAACTTGTATTTCCTTCCATAGGAATCCATTGTGTGGTTTTCACCACAAAAGTTTCCAAATGTCCATTTTTGAAACGTACAAATATTCCTCCAAAATCAGCCGAACTACGAATTCCAATTTACTCACCTGTTATCAGGAGAGAACCCAGCGCTGCATCTTTTAGAGCAGCACTGACCCTGAAAAGTAATTCTAAGCGTACTTACCAGTAACTTGTATTTTCTTCCTTAGGAATCCATTGTGTGGTTTTCACCAGAAAAGTTTCCAAGTGTCCATTTATGAAACGTACAAATATTCCTCTAAAATCAGCCGAACTACGAATTCCGATTTACTCACCTGTTATCAGGAGAGAACCCAGTGCTGCATCTTTTAGAGCAGCACTGACCCTGAAAAGTAATTCTAAGCGTATTTACCAGTAACTTGTATTTCCTTCTAAAGGAATCCATTGTGTGGTTTTCACCAGAAAAGTTTCCAAGTGTCCATTTTTGAAACGTACAAATATTCCTCTAAAATCAGTTGAACTACGAATTCCGATTTACTCACGTGTTATCAGGAGAGAACCCAGTGCTGCATCTTTTAGAGCAGCACTGACCCTTAAAAGTAATTCTAAGTGTATTTACCAGTAACTTGTATTTCCTTCCAAAGGAATCCATTGTGTGGTTTTCACCAGAAAAGTTTCCAAGTGTCCATTTTTGAAATGTACAAATATTCCTCTAAAATCAGCCGAACTACGAATTCCGATTTACTCACCTGTTATCAGGAGAGAACCCAGTGGTGCATCTTTTAGAGCAGCACTGACCCTGAAATGTAATTCTAAGCGTACTTACCAGTAACTTGTATTTCCTTCCTTAGGAATCCATTGTGTGGTTTTCACCAGAAAAGTTTCCAAGTGTCCATTTATGAAACGTACAAATATTCCTCTAAAATCAGCCGAACTACGAATTCCGATTTACTCACCTGTTATCAGGAGAGAACCCAGTGCTGCATCTTTTAGACCAGCACTGACCCTGAAAAGTAATTCTAAGCGTACTTACCAGTAACTTGTATTTCCTTCCTTAGGAATCCATTGTGTGGTTTTCACCAGAAAAGATTCCAAGTGTCCATTCATGAAACGTACAAATATTCCTCTAAAATCAGCCGAACTACGAATACCGATTTACTCACCTGTTATCAGGAGAGAACCCAGTGCTGCATCTGTTAGAGCAGCACTGACCCTGAAAAGTAATTCTAAGCGTATTTACCAGTAACTTGTATTTCCTTCCATAGGAATCCATTGTGTGGTTTTCACCAGAAAAGTTTCCAAGTGTCCATTTTTGAAGCGTACAAATATTCCTCTAAAATCAGCTGAACTACAAATTCTGATTTACTCACCTGTTATCAGGAGAAGACCCAGTGCTGCATCTTTTAGACCAGCACTGACTATGAAAAGTAATTCTCAGCATACTTACCAGTAACTTGTACTTCCTTCCACAGGAATCCATTGTGTGATTTTCACCAGAAAAGTTTCTAAGTGTCCACTTTTTGAACCGTACAAATATTCCTCTAAAATCAGCCGAAATACGAATTCCGATTTACTCACCTGTTATCAGGAGAGAACCCAGCGCTGCATCCTTTAGCCCAGCACTGACCCTGAAAAGTAATTCTAAGCGTACTTACCAGTAACTTGTATTTCCTTCCATAGGAATCCATTGTGTGGTTTTCACCAGAAAAGTTTCCAAGTGTCCATTTTTGAAACGTACAACTATTCCTCTAAAATCAGCCGAACTATGAAATTTGATTTACTCACCTGTTATCAGGAATGAACTCAAGGCTGCATCTTTTAGCCCAGCACTGACCCTGAAAAGTAATCCTAATCGTACTTACCAGTAACTTGTATTTCCTTCCTTAGGAATCCATTGTGTGGTTTTCACCAGAAAAGTTTCCAAGTGTCCATTTATGAAACGTACAAATATTTCTCTAAAATCAGCCGAACTACGAATTCTGATTTACTCACCTGTTATCAGGAGAGAACCCAGAGCTGCATCTTTTAGAGCAGCACTGACCCTGAAAAGTAATTCTAAGCGTATTTACCAGTAACTTGTATTTCCTTCCATAGGAATCCATTGTGTGGTTTTCACCAGAAAACTTTCCAAGTGTCCATTTTTGAAGCGTACAAATATTCCTCTAAAATCAGCCGAACTTTGAATTCTGATTTACTCACCTGTTATCAGGAGAAAACCCAGTGCTGCATCTTTTAGACCAGCACTGACTATGAAAAGTAATTCTAAGCGTACTTACCAGTAACTTGTACTTCCTTCCATAGGAATCCATTGTGTGACTTTCACCAGAAAACTTTCTAAGTGTCCATTTTTGAAACGTACAAATATTCCTCTAAAATCAGCCGAAATACGAATTCCGATTTACTCACCTGTTATCAGGAGAGAACCCATTGCTGCATCTTTTAGAGCAGCACTGACCCTGAAAAGTAATTCTAAGCGTATTTACCAGTAACTTGTATTTCCTTCTAAAGGAATCCATTGTGTGGTTTTCACCAGAAAAGTTTCCAAGTGTCCATTTTTGAAACATACAAATATTCCTCTAAAATCAGTTGAACTACGAATTCCGATTTACTCACGTGTTATCAGGAGAGAACCCAGTGCTGCATCTTTTAGAGCAGCACTGACCCTGAAAAGTAATTCTAAGCGTATTTACCAGTAACTTGTATTTCCTTCTAAAGGAATCCATTGTGTGGTTTTCACCAGAAAAGTTTCCAAGTGTCCATTTTTGAAACGTACAAATATTCCTCTAAAATCAGCCGAACTACGAATTCCGATTTACTCACGTGTTATCAGGAGAGAACCGAGTGCTGCATCTTTTAGAGCAGCACTGACCCTTAAAAGTAATTCTAAGTGTATTTACCAGTAACTTGTATTTCCTTCCAAAGGAATCCATTGTGTGGTTTTCACCAGAAAAGTTTCCAAGTGTCCATTTTTGAAGCGTACAAATATTCCTCTAAAATCACCCGAACTGCGAATTCTGATTTACTCACCTGTTATCAGGAGAAAACCCAGTGCTGCATCTTTTAGACCAGCACTGACCCTGAAAAGTAATTCTAAGTGTACTTACCAGTAACTTGTATTTCCTTCCTTAGGAATCCATTGTGTGGTTTTCACCAGAAAAGATTCCAAGTGTCCATTTATGAAACGTACAAATATTCCTCTAAAATCAGCCGAACTACGAATACCGATTTACTCACCTGTTATCAGGAGAGAACCCAGTGCTGCATCTGTTAGAGCAGCACTGACCCTGAAAAGTAATTCTAAGCGTATTTACCAGTAACTTGTATTTCCTTCCATAGGAATCCATTGTGTGGTTTTCACCAGAAAAGTTTCCAAGTGTCCATTTTTGAAGCGTACAAATATTCCTCTAAAATCAGCTGAACTACCAATTCTGATTTACTCACCTGTTATCAGGAGAAGACCCAGTGCTGCATCTTTTAGACCAGCACTGACTATGAAAAGTAATTCTCAGCATACTTACCAGTAACTTGTACTTCCTTCCACAGGAATCCATTGTGTGATTTTCACCAGAAAAGTTTCTAAGTGTCCACTTTTTGAAACGTACAAATATTCCTCTAAAATCAGCCGAAATACGAATTCCGATTTACTCACCTGTTATCAGGAGAGAACCCAGCGCTGCATCCTTTAGCCCAGCACTGACCCTGAAAAGTAATTCTAAGCGTACTTACCAGTAACTTGTATTTCCTTCCATAGGAATCCATTGTGTGGTTTTCACCAGAAAAGTTTCCAAGTGTCCATTTATGAAACGTACAAATATTTCTCTAAAATCAGCCGAACTACGAATTCCGATTTACTCACCTGTTATCAGGAGAGAACCCAGAGCTGCATCTTTTAGAGCAGTACTGACCCTGAAAAGTAATTCTAAGCGTATTTACCAGTAACTTGTATTTCCTTCCATAGGAATCCATTGTGTGGTTTTCACCAGAAAACTTTCCAAGTGTCCATTTTTGAAGCGTACAAATATTCCTCTAAAATCAGCTGAAATACGAATTCCGATTTACTCACCTGTTATCAGGAGAGAACCCATTGCTGCATCTTTTAGAGCAGCACTGACCCTGAAAAGTAATTCTAAGCGTATTTACCAGTAACTTGTATTTCCTTCTAAAGGAATCCATTGTGTGGTTTTCACCAGAAAAGTTTCCAAGTGTCCATTATTGAAACATACAAATATTCCTCTAAAATCAGTTGAACTACGAATTCCGATTTACTCACGTGTTATCAGGAGAGAACCCAGTGCTGCATCTTTTAGAGCAGCACTGACCCTGAAAAGTAATTCTAAGCGTATTTACCAGTAACTTGTATTTCCTTCCATAGGAATCCATTGTGTGGTTTTCACCACAAAAGTTTCCAAATGTCCATTTTTGAAACGTACAAATATTCCTCCAAAATCAGCCGAACTACGAATTCCAATTTACTCACCTGTTATCAGGAGAGAACCCAGCGCTGCATCTTTTAGAGCAGCACTGACCCTGAAAAGTAATTCTAAGCGTACTTACCAGTAACTTGTATTTCCTTCCTTAGGAATCCATTGTGTGGTTTTCACCAGAAAAGTTTCCAAGTGTCCATTTATGAAACGTACAAATATTCCTCTAAAATCAGCCGAACTACGAATTCCGATTTACTCACCTGTTATCAGGAAAGAACCCAGTGCTGCATCTTTTAGAGCAGCACTGACCCTGAAAAGTAATTCTAAGCGTATTTACCAGTAACCTTTATTTCCTTCTAAAGGAATCCATTGTGTGGTTTTCACCAGAAAATTTTCCAAATGTCCATTTTTGAAACGTACAAATATTCCTCTAAAATCAGTTGAACTACGAATTCCGATTTACTCACGTGTTATCAGGAGAGAACCGAGTGCTGCATCTTTTAGAGCAGCACTGACCCTTAAAAGTAATTCTAAGTGTATTTACCAGTAACTTGTATTTCCTTCCAAAGGAATCCATTGTGTGGTTTTCACCAGAAAAGTTTCCAAGTGTCCATTTTTGAAATGTACAAATATTCCTCTAAAATCAGCCGAACTACGAATTCCGATTTACTCACCTGTTATCAGGAGAGAACCCAGTGGTGCATCTTTTAGAGCAGCACTGACCCTGAAATGTAATTCTAAGCGTACTTACCAGTAACTTGTATTTCCTTCCTTAGGAATCCATTGTGTGGTTTTCACCAGAAAAGTTTCCAAGTGTCCATTTATGAAACGTACAAATATTCCTCTAAAATCAGCCGAATTACGAATTCCGATTTACTCACCTGTTATCAGGAGAGAACCTAGTACTGCATCTTTTAGAGCAGCACTGACCCTGAAAAGTAATTCTAAGCGTACTTACCAGTAACTTGTATTTCCTTCCTTAGGAATCCATTGTGTGGTTTTCACCAGAAGAGTTTCCAAGTGTCCATTTATGAAACGTACAAATATTCCTCTAAAATCAGCCGAACTACGAATTCCGATTTACTCACCTGTTATCAGGAGAGAACCCAGTGCTGCATCTTTTAGAGCAGCACTGACCCTGAAAAGTAATTCTAAGCGTATTTACCAGTAACTTGTATTTCCTTCCAAAGGAATCCATTGTGTGGTTTTCACCAGAAAAGTTTCCAAGTGTCCATTTTTGAAACGTACAAATATTCATCTAAAATCAGTTGAACTACGAATTCCGATTTACTCACGTGTTATCAGGAGAGAACCCAGTGCTGCATCTTTTAGAGCAGCACTGACCCTTAAAAGTAATTCTAAGTGTACTTACCAGTAACTTGTATTTCCTTCCTTAGGAATCCATTGTGTGGTTTTCACCAGAAAAGTTTCCAAGTGTCCATTTATGAAACGTACAAATATTCCTCTAAAATCAGCCGAACTACGAATTCCGATTTACTCACCTGTTATCAGGAGAGAACCCAGTGCTGCATCTTTTAGAGCAACACTGACCCTGAAAAGTAATTCTAAGCGTATTTACCAGTAACTTGTATTTCCTTCCTTAGGAATCCATTGTTTGCTTTTCACCAGAAAAGTTTCCAAGTGTCCATTTTTTAGACTTACAAATATTCCTCTAAAATCAGCCGAACTACGAATTCTGATTTACTCACCTGTTATCAGGAGAGAACCCAGTGCTGCATCTTTTAGAGCAGCACTGACCCTGAAAAGTAATTCTAAGTGTATTTACCAGTAACTTGTATTTCCTTCCATAGGAATCCATTGTGTGATTTTCACCAGAAAAGTTTCCAAGTGTCCATTTATGAAACGTACAAATATTCCTCTAAAATCAGCCGAACTACGAATTCCGATTTACTCACCTGTTATCAGGAGAGAACCCAGGGCTGCATCTTTTAGCCCAGCACTGACCCTGAAAAGTAATTCTAAGCGTACTTACCAGTAACTTGTATTTCCTTCCATAGGAATCCATTGTGTGGTTTTCACCAGAAAAGTTTCCAAGTGTCCATTTTTGAAACGTACAACTATTCCTCTAAAATCAGCCGAACTATGAATTTTGATTTACTCACCTGTTAACAGGAATGAACTCAAGGCTGCATCTTTTAGCCCAGCACTGACCCTGAAAATTAATCCTAATCGTACTTACCAGTAACTTGTATTTCCTTCCATAGGAATCCATTGTGTGGATTTCACCAGAAAAGTTTCTAAGTGTTTATTTTTGAAACGTACAAATATTCCTCTAAAATCAGGCGAACTACGAATTCCAATTTACTCACCTGTTATCAGGAGAGAACCCAGTGCTGCATCTTTTAGAGCAGCACTGACCCTGAAAAGTAATTCTAAGCGTACTTACCAGTAACTTGTATTTCCTTCCTTAGGAATCCATTGTGTGGTTTTCACCAGAAAAGTTTCCAAGTGTCCATTTATGAAACATACAAATATTCCTCTAAAATCAGCCGAACTACGAATTTCGATTTACTCACCTGTTATCAGGAGAGAACCCAGAGCTGCTTTTTTTAGAGCAGCACTGACCCTGAAAAGTAATTCTAAGCGTATTTACCAGTAACTTGTATTTCCTTCTAAAGGAATCCATTGTGTGGTTTTCACCAGAAGAGTTTCCAAGTGTGCATTTATGAAACGTACAAATATTCCTCTAAAATCAGCCGAACTACGAATTCCGATTTACTCACCTGTTATCAGGAGAGAACCCAGTGCTGCATCTTTTAGAGCAGCACTGACCCTGAAAAGTAATTCTAAGCGTATTTACCAGTAACTTGTATTTCCTTCCAAAGGAATCCATTGTGTGGTTTTCACCAGAAAACTTTCCAAGTGTCCATTTTTGAAGCGTACAAATATTCCTCTAAAATCAGCCGAACTTTGAATTCTGATTTACTCACCTGTTATCAGGAGAAAACCCAGTGCTGCATCTTTTAGACCAGCACTGACTATGAAAAGTAATTCTAAGCGTACTTACCAGTAACTTGTACTTCCTTCCATAGAAATCCATTGTGTGACTTTCACCAGAAAACTTTCTAAGTGTCCATTTTTGAAACGTACAAATATTCCTCTAAAATCAGCCGAAATACGAATTCCGATTTACTCACCTGTTATCAGGAGAGAACCCAGGGCTGCATCTTTTAGCCCAGCACTGACCCTGAAAAGTAATTCTAAGCGTACTTACCAGTAACTTGTATTTCCTTCCTTAGGAATCCATTGTGTGGTTTTCACCAGAAGAGTTTCCAAGTGTCCATTTATGAAACATACAAATATTCCTCTAAAATCAGCCGAACTACGAATTTCGATTTACTCACCTGTTATCAGGAGAGAACCCAGAGCTGCTTTTTTTAGAGCAGCACTGACCCTGAAAAGTAATTCTAAGCGTATTTACCAGTAACTTGTATTTCCTTCCATAGGAATCCATTGTGTGGTTTTCACCAGAAAAGTTTCCAAGTGTCCATTTTTGAAGCGTACAAATATTCCTCTAAAATCACCCGAACTGCGAATTCTGATTTACTCACCTGTTATCAGGAGAAAACCCAGTGCTGCATTTTTAGACCAGCACTGACCCTGAAAAGTAATTCTAAGTGTACTTACCAGTAACTTGTATTTCCTTCCTTAGGAATCCATTGTGTGGTTTTCACCAGAAAAGATTCCAAGTGTCCATTTATGAAACGTACAAATATTCCTCTAAAATCAGCCGAACTACGAATACCGATTTACTCACCTGTTATCAGGAGAGAACCCAGTGCTGCATCTGTCAGAGCAGCACTGACCCTGAAAAGTAATTCTAAGCGTATTTACCAGTAACTTGTATTTCCTTCCATAGGAATCCATTGTGTGGTTTTCACCAGAAAAGTTTCCAAGTGTCCATTTTTGAAGCGTACAAATATTCCTCTAAAATCAGCTGAACTACCAATTCTGATTTACTCACCTGTTATCAGGAGAAGACCCAGTGCTGCATCTTTTAGACCAGCACTGACTATGAAAAGTAATTCTCAGCATACTTACCAGTAACTTGTACTTCCTTCCACAGGAATCCATTGTGTGATTTTCACCAGAAAAGTTTCTAAGTGTCCACTTTTTGAAACGTACAAATATTCCTCTAAAATCAGCTGAAATACGAATTCCGATTTACTCACCTGTTATCAGGAGAGAACCCAGCGCTGCATCCTTTAGCCCAGCACTGACCCTGAAAAGTAATTCTAAGCGTACTTACCAGTAACTTGTATTTCCTTCCATAGGAATCCATTGTGTGGTTTTCACCAGAAAAGTTTCCAAGTGTCCATTTATGAAACGTACAAATATTTCTCTAAAATCAGCCGAACTACGAATTCCGATTTACTCACCTGTTATCAGGAGAGAACCCAGAGCTGCATCTTTTAGAGCAGTACTGACCCTGAAAAGTAATTCTAAGCGTATTTACCAGTAACTTGTATTTCCTTCCATAGGAATCCATTGTGTGGTTTTCACCAGAAAACTTTCCAAGTGTCCATTTTTGAAGCGTACAAATAGTCCTCTAAAATCAGCCGAACTTTGAATTCTGATTTACTCACCTGTTATCAGGAGAAAACCCAGTGCTGCATCTTTTAGACCAGCACTGACTATGAAAAGTAATTCTAAGCGTACTTACCAGTAACTTGTACTTCCTTCCATAGGAATCCATTGTGTGACTTTCGCCAGAAAACTTTCTAAGTGTCCATTTTTGAAACGTACAAATATTCCTCTAAAATCAGCTGAAATACGAATTCCGATTTACTCACCTGTTATCAGGAGAGAACCCATTGCTGCATCTTTTAGAGCAGCACTGACCCTGAAAAGTAATTCTAAGCGTATTTACCAGTAACTTGTATTTCCTTCTAAAGGAATCCATTGTGTGGTTTTCACCAGAAAAGTTTCCAAGTGTCCATTTTTGAAACATACAAATATTCCTCTAAAATCAGTTGAACTACGAATTCCGATTTACTCACGTGTTATCAGGAGAGAACCCAGTGCTGCATCTTTTAGAGCAGCACTGACCCTGAAAAGTAATTCTAAGCGTATTTACCAGTAACTTGTATTTCCTTCCATAGGAATCCATTGTGTGGTTTTCACCACAAAAGTTTCCAAATGTCCATTTTTGAAACGTACAAATATTCCTCCAAAATCAGCCGAACTACGAATTCCAATTTACTCACCTGTTATCAGGAGAGAACCCAGCGCTGCATCTTTTAG